>NC_079189.1:23069695-23669695 GCF_029499605.1 Hyla sarda
TATTCCACTAATATGTCATGTGGACGATTTATTGTGCTGATATCTTCCAGGAATCTTTTCAAATCTGGAATCTTTTTAAAAGCGGGTGCAAATATCAAACTTCCGTGAAATGATGGTTTTCTGTTTTTGGGCATTAATATGTGAGAATTCCATCCTGCTGGTACAATGAATGTCTTCTCTTGAGCCTTGTTGAATTTGAATTCAATAAAATATCCAATCCAAACTGAAAATTTTCCACATATTACAATGACTTGAGAAGTTGATTTGTTAAGGAGCCATAAGTTTTTATTAAAATCTTCACTTTCTTCCCATATATCATATATTTTAATAATATACTCAATGCAGATATCATAACTAGCCGCCATTGTCTTCAGCTCCTGGCTCTGCTTCTCACCGACATCATCATCAGATGTGATAACACCGACCCACGTCCAGTTATAATGTCTGATTAATTGAACCATTGCCAAGAGTTGGGTTGAGTAACCGGGAAGTGCTTGGAAGAAGGACGGGAAGAGTTTGAAATTGCTTAAAATAGGATCCACTGTACCATAACTGATCTGAATAATACAATAATCATTTAGAGCTATAATTAATAAAACTAGGCATGTTCTACTGCATCATAAACATTGTAGTGTATAATACAAATACTATTTGCCTATTGAAATAAGCAAACTTTTCAAAATTCAGTTCAGAAGGTAAAGCCATGCTAGATAACCAGGAGTTTAATTTTGAACAGTTTTTAAAAGGGTACTCCGCCCCCAAAGGATCATGGATAAGATGTCTGATCGTGGGGGTCTGGCCACTGCGACCCCCCACGATCTTCGTGCTGACACCCCATAGTTCTGAACATTCATGTTCAGAATGCTGGGTTTGGGTGGCTGTGGTCGTGAGGTCATGCCAAAGATGTCTAGGGGTGCAGTATCCCTTTAAGGTCAGTTAATGTCAAAAGTATGGCAACATATGGTAAGCCATGTTAAATAACAGCTTGTTTTAAAACACTTCAGATTTTGTATGCAAAGTATGAAATAGGGTCCACACGTGTGCATGACACAGCAGACATGATGGGGAGTTGGACGTTACTTGTATTTGCTTTTGGGTCTCTTATTGGACACCTTTCTGTGTCTCCCACTCAATCGCCACGGTCTATATTTATGGAGGAAGATAATGTCCACAAGCACCTGCCTCAAACTGGTGACCGATGAAAGTCAGACACGCACTGAACATATGCAGCTTTTATTCAATGCTACAGACACAGCTACGGAATTTGGTCCGGACATAAAGATTCAAATGGAGGAATTGGAACTTGATTTGACTTGTGAGTAAAAAATTTGGTGGGATGTTTAAACCCCCAAAAAATATGTGGAATACAACATGGTTCCACGTGGACTAAGAATTAAAAAAGTTCACCACCACGATCTTCTCCAATCAATTCAAAGCAGATTGGGAAAATCTTCTAACGGAGTCCTCTATCAAGTTTATGAATTTAATCATTGCTTATGAGGAACATGCACTACTTGAGGCAAGCGGCAACATCACGAAACTACAGTTGTCTCTTGCACAATAGAAGACTCATCCTTCATTTATTTAATATGATGTAAAAATTTAAGAAAACCATGCCAAGTTGGAAGCCACAATTAGAGATGAGGGAATCGAAGCTGACAAATCCGACTTCCCTACGATTTTCATGAAATATTTGATTTGCAATGAATGTGAATATCACTGCCATTCTATAGCATGAATCACTTAATTAAACTCCATTTAGTGCGGTCCAGGCTCCAGGGCACCTAAAATGGCAGATCCACATATGAGGTCATGGGGGCAAGGAACTCTGGGAAGGCTAGTAGGCGGGATGACTCTGAATCACATGCAGGATGCATCCTATCAGCAGCCAGTCAGCCCTGTGATGTCACAGCCTTACTTAATTGGCAGCCATATTCAAGCCAGTCACTTCATTCATTACTCTGAAGAGAGATAGGACGGACAGCCCATGTGTGTGTGTGTTACACAGAAAAGCTTTTTCCAGCAGCGTTTCACCTCCTAGTCACATCAGCATTCTGGTGGACAGAGAGCAGTGCTTTCTCCACTGAAAAGGATTTTAAACTGCAGCCATTAACCTCACAGCCACATTCTACAGCATTGTATTACAGAGAGGGGCAGAGAGCTGTATGTTGCCTCACACATTTCAACAAGCTGTCTCAACTTCATAAACCTTAGCAGAGGAGTCAGGAATAAATTTTCGGCGCAATTATGTGTTTTTGTGACACAACAAATCATCTGCTGGTTATACTAGTCTGTAGATGGTATAAAACCCAGCAGTCCATTCCTAATAGTTTTTGACAGAGTGCAATTTTGGGTTTAGTACACAGCTTTTGTGTGCTCCAGCACTGTTGTGTACTGCTGGTGTTGTGCAAAAATATGTTTTTTTTAAGCGTACTGCCTTCATAAGTGCATATCACATTCCTACATCTAAGTAGTGTACTATTTTCTAGCTGTTAATCTGTCAAGGGCCTAGATACTGAGAAAGGCCAAGCAAAAGTAATCACCGGCTAGTGTTGTACACAAATACTTTTTAAGCATACTGTAGCACATTTTTATGCCCTCATAAGTGCATACCCCATGCCTACAGCTAAGTGGTGTACTATTTTGTACCTGTTAATCTGTCAAGGGCCTAGATAATGTGAAAGTCCAGGCAAAAGTAATAACTGGCTGGTGTTTTACTCCAATACATTTTTTAAGCGTAATGTAGCACATTTTATGCCCTTATAAGTGCATACCACATAACTACATCTAAGTGGGGTACTATTTTGTCCTTGTTAATCTGTCAAGAGCCTAGATACTGTAAAAGTTCAGGCAAAAGTAGTTACCGGCTGGTGTTTTACTCCAATACGTTTTTTTTAAGTGTACTGCAGCACATTTTTCTGCCCTCATAAGTGCATACCACATACCTACATCTAAGTGGTGTATTATTTTGTACATGTTAATCTGTCAGGGGCCTAGTTACTGAGAAAGGTGAGGCAAAGTAATCACCAGCTAGTGTTGTACTCAAATACTTTTTAAGCATACTGTAGCACATTTTTATGCCCTCATAAGTGCATACCCCATGCATACATCTAAGTAGTGTACTATTTTGTACTTGTTAATCTGTCAAGGGCCTAGATACTGTGAAAGTCCATCCAAAAGAAATAACTGGCTGGAGTTTTACTCCAACACATTTTTTAAGCGTAATGTAGCACATTTTATGCCCTTATAAGTGCATAACACATAACTATATCTAAGTGGGTACTATTTTGTACCTGTTAATCTGTCAAGGGCCTAGATACTGTAAAAGTTCAGGCAAAAGTAATCATCGGCTGGTGTTTTACTCCAAGACATTTTTTTAAGCGTACCGTAGCGCATTTTTCTTCCCTTATAAGTGCATACCACATACATACATCTAAGTAGTGTACTATTTTGTACCTGTTTATCTGTCAGGGCCTAGATACTGTCAAAGGACAGTCAAAAGTACACACCTGCTGCTGTTCTAGACAAATAAAGATTTCAGCATAGTGAAGCGTATTGTACTCCCCTCATATACGCACTAAGTATGTCAGGCAGAGAAGTGACAGGACGTGTACAGAGGAGTGGCAGAGGCCTAAATTCATTAGGCAGAGGTCACAGCAGACTAGGGGCAAGTGGCAGAAGGAGTCACAGCGAGAGGCCTGAGCTCCCGGTATCAGTTAGCGGTTGTGTCTTGACCAGCAACCCATCTGCAGTCATCAATTGTTTAACACGGTCATCCACATCATCAAAAGGGACATCTGATAATCCCAGTCAACAGTTGGTGGGTTCCTTAGACACAACCCTCAGTTAGCATGACCCTTGAGCAGTCCCTGTCCTCCCATTGCCTCTGTCCTATGCTGTTCCCTTCCCAAAAAAGTATCTTATGCTGTGGGTTCAGCTCCACTATTCAGTGAGGACAATCTAATAGAGGACAGTCAGCAGCTATTGCCCAGCCAAGAAGTGGAGAAGACATTAGCCGTTTCCTCCGCTAGGTGGGCAAGTAGTGATGAGGAGCGTGACGAGGGAGGTGGTGTTGCCAGCGGTCAGGGTCCTGAAGCAGACACTGTTGAGGAACCTGAGGAGGAAATCATTGACGTGCAGACAAAACTAGATCATAATGAAGCTGATCGCAATTGGGAGAAGGGTGCAGAAGGGGCATCATCATCGTCAGCAGAAGAGGGTTGAAGGTGGCCCATGAGGCAGCAACTGAGCCAGCAAGGTGGTAGCATGGTTGGCAGTCATCAGAGTGGCATAAGTTGAAATTCTGGAGACAAACATGCCCGGGGGAGACCACCTGCTTTGTGGCAGCCTACCTTCCCGGGAGGTAGTGGAACAGTGGTTCCTTGAGACGGCGGCAGTAGCAGTCAATTAGTGCGGAGTGTTGGTGGAAAAATCAGCTACTCGGTGGTGTGGCAGTTTTTCATCAAGAATCCGGAGGAGGTTAACATACCCACATGCAAGATATGACGGGAGAAGGTGAAGCGTGGCCAGGGTCCCAATGTTGGCACCACGGCCCTACATCAACATATGCTTTGCCACCATAAAGCAGCCTGGGAGAACCGTGGCTCCAATGTAGTGGTCCAGCCTGCTGCATCACCCAGTGGCACACTGCTCCCTCTTTCAGCAAGCAAAGGCTCCACCACCTCAGCCGAAGAGATCTGTGTGTCATACCCTCCTTCTGGTGCTCCAGATGCTCCTGCTCCTCTTACTTTTAGTCAGTCATTCCACCAACAATCCATCGACAAAGCCATGTCCAAGAGACAACAGTATGCGCCCACTCATCCAACAGCGCAGAAGCTAAATGTGCTCATGTCTAAGTTGCTGGTGCTGCAATCCCCCCCTTGAACTCCCTGGGTGGACTCTGCACCTTTCAGAGAACTGATGGCTCGTGTCGAGCCGAGGTGGAGAGTTCCAAGCCGTCATTTCTTTGTGAAGAAGGCAGTACCAGCCCTGTACAGTTTTGTGGAAGAGAGGGTGGGCAGTCCTTGACCCTGTCAGTGTGTACCAAAGTGCATGGCAGCACTGACGTCTGAAGCTTTAACTATGGTCAAGGACAATACATGTCCTTTACGGCTCATTGGGTGAATGTGGTTCCTGACAGCCACAACAGCCACAACACCAACTTGGACGGGTCACGCAGCTTCCTCCTCCATGCTCTCAGGCCGTTGGTCCTGTGACAGTGTGCCACTCCATCTACTCATAATCCACCATGTCCTCAGCCTCCACTTACCAGACAAGTCTCAGTTCCCCTTCAGCTTACCATATGTGAAGGGCACGGAGGTGTCACGCTGTTCTTTCCATGGTTTGCCTTGGCGAACGTAGTCACAGAGGGGAGGATCTGCTAAAAGTCTAAAAGCTGTCCTGCCCAGCCAGTAGTGTGCCATCAGAGCGGGTGTTTAGTACGGCAGGGGCCATAGTCACCCTAAGGAGAACTCGTCTGTCCAAAAAAATGTGGAGAGACTGTCCTTTGTGAAGATTAATCAGGTATGCATCAGCCAGGATTTCCAACTACCAATGCCTGATGCATCAGAGTAGATTGACCATGGTGCTACACCAACACTTCACAAATATGGATAGTGCCAAGCAGATTTAAGGCACTGCTCCCCAGTTACAAACATTCATCCGCATCAGACCTTTTTTTCAACCACCTTCGTCACCGGGTACTGGTATTGCCAGACAGAGGACCCAGATACACCGTGGCAGTATGCAGTGGAGATGGAGGCAGGGATTCTTTCCGAGTCACTTGCACAAATGGCATGATGCATGATCACTTGCTTGCATAGTGACTGCCGAATTGTCACCATTCTGCAGCGGGAAGACTTCTGGCTCTCCACCTTATTGGACCCTTGCTACCGACACAAAATAGGGGCCTTTTTTACACCCACTGAGAGGGAGGATAAACTCACCTACTACATAGGCATCCTATGTACTCAGTTGGCCGGCACCATCATCCATCCTCTTGCAGGTCTGAATCGGGGGGCCCCCTGTGCTCACCTTCCACTGCCATGGCTGCTAGGGAGGCATGGGGTGGCAGGAGCAGTACCAGCTCCATCAGCAGCAGCCTGAGTCTACAGTTTCTGATGAGTACCTGTCTTCACCTGCATAGTGAAGCAACTCATCATCAGCAGGTACACCTGGAGCAGGACCTGAACCAGCAGGGGGTGGCATACCTTGACATGCCCATGCCAACACACCTTGAAGATCCGCTGGACTTCTGAGCAGCCAAACTTGATTTGTGGCCTCAACTAGCAGAGTTTGTCCTGGAAAAGCTGTCCTGCCCATCCAATAGTTTGCAATTTGAGCTGGTGTTTAGTGCAGCGGGGGCCATAGTCACCCCAAGGAGAACTCGTTTGTCCACGAAAAATGTGGAGAGACTGTCCTTTGTGAATATGAATCAGGCATGGATCAGCCAGGATTTCCACCCACCAATAACTGATGCATCAGAGTAGATTGACCATAGTGCCACACAAACACTTCACAAACATGGATAGTGCAAAACAGATTTAAGGCACTGCTCCCCAGTTACAAACATTCCTCCACATTAGACCTTTTTTCACCCACCTTCATCACCAGGTAGTGGTATCGCCTCACACCGCACCACTCTATCACCTGGTCACTTTCAGGACTCCTAATGCAGCTGCTGCCACCTCCAGGCTGTGCCATTCAGCCACTATATGGTCCCTTCAAGCTTCACCACCTCCAGGCTGTGCCATTTAGACACTATAGGGTCTCCTCATGCTTCAGCCACCACCAGGCTGTGCCATTCAGACACTATATGGTCTCCTCATGCTGCCACAAACTCCAGGCTGTGCCATTCAGCCATTATATGGTCTCCTCGTGCTGCCACAAACTCCAGGCTGTTCCATTCAGACACTATATGGTCTCCTCGTGCTTCAGCCCCCTCCAGGCTGTGCCATTCAGACACTATATGTTCTCCTCATGCTTCAGCCAACTCCAGAGTGTGCCATACAGCCACTATATGGTCTCCTCATGCTTCAGCTACCTCCAGGCTGTGTCATTCAGACACCATATGGTCTCCTCATGCTTTACCACCTCCAAGCTGTGCCATTTAGCCACCATATGGTCTCCTCATGCTTCAGCAACCTCCAGGCTGTGGCATTCAGACACTATATGGTCTCCTCATGCTGCCACAAACTCCAGGCTGTGCAAATCAGCATCTCCATGGTAGCCTCATGCTGCCACAAACTCCAGGTGGTCATTCAGCCACTATATGGTCTCCTCATACTGATGCCACCTCCAGGCTCTGTCATTGTTACGCCATGTGACATGTGACTCCTTGTTAGATTTGGTCCTTTGTAACCAATGCCACCTCTAGACTCTGTCATTGTGCCGCCATGTGACTCCTTTTTAGATTGGGTTTTGTGGTCATACAGTATTAATTCAAAGTAAACACCAGGACATTAAACTTGGAAATCTAATATATATGATACATTTAAATTTAAAAAATCGATGTAATCTTTTCTAGACTGAGGCCCTATGGTCGTCTACGTCATATTATCTGTGGACATTAAAACTCGGGAGTGTAATCTTACCTTTCAATTTTAAAATCTTCAAATTCAAAATTCATTTTTTAATCTTAGGGATTGTGAAGCCCTATTGTCTACTCATGCTGCCGCCAGCTCCAGGCTATGCCATTCTGCCACTTTATGGTTCACTGATGCTGCTGGGCCTTGGACATTACCTAAAAATATTTTATGGTAGCAGTAGCTATCATAAATCTTCAATTTCAATTTTAAAATTCATCTTTTAATCTTAGGGATTGTGAAGCCCTATTGTCTACTCATGCTTCCGCCAGCTCCACGCTGTGTCAATGTGCCATCATATGGTCTCCTTATGCTGTTGGCACCTTAAATTAAACTTTCAAAATGTTAATATATCTAAACTCTTCCAAATTTCAAAAATATCTTTAATCTTCTCTATTATGAGGTCCTATGGTCTTGTCAGGTTGTTGACACTTCCAGACTGGGTCGTTCTGCCACTATATGGTCTCCTCGTGCTTCCTCCAATTCCAGTCTGTGTCATTCTGCCAGATTATTGTCTTCTCATGCTGCTGCCACCTCTAGGCTCTGTCATTGTGCCGCCATGTGACTCCTTTTTAGATTGGGTTTTGTGGTCATACAGTATTAGTTCAAAGTAATCACCAGGACATTAAACTTGCGAATCTAAGATAAATAATAAATTTAAATTTTAAATATCGATGTAATCTTTTCTTGACTGAGGCCCTATGGTCGTCTACGTCATATTATCTGTGGAATTATCCAAAGAATCCAATGGAACAGCTTGGAGCGATAACAATGAACCATAACTGATTAAATGAAACATTTGCACTTTTATAGTCAGGGGGGCGCTTAGAGGCAGGGCCTGGAAAAGGTGGTATCTAGCTTGGCGGAGGACCGCCAACTCGATGCTCACCAGAATGGGTACTCAAAAAATGTTAATAAATTCTAATTAAATTAAATTAAAATTACATAAAAAATCTATTCTCTTCAATTTTGACACCATATGGTTTCCCTACTGCCACATCGATGCTCTGTAGCAGTGATTCTAATAGCAATGCCTGTAATCTGCATGTCATACTGAATAACAGTAATATTTCACTAACACAGCACACTCCCTATGCATGCTAGGACAAGGCAAAGTGCTCTTCACCCCTATTGAGGCTCTCTGTAGGCTATAAATAGCCATTTTTAATAGCAATTTGCCGCAAATAAATTTCGTCTGAAACAAATTTTTCTCGCAATATTCGGCGAATTGGTCGAATTAAATTTTTCGCTCAGTTCGCTCATCTCTAGCCACAATCACTGAAGTGAAACAATCACAATTTCTGAGAGATTTACAAGACTATAAAATCAAATCAGTCTACCACTGGCCTCAAGTGAACATCCGTTTCACCCCTTGATCTATCTTGAAAATGGGTCATGGATGCAGAAACAAAAAATCTGTTACCAAGGACTCTAAAGTGAGTTTTACCTTAACCGATGTAGAGTCAGACGATTCTGCTACAGAAACTAGAGAACCATCAGTCGTGTCAGGTACAGGTGCTCCGGCAGCTTCCTCCCCCCCCCCCCCCCCCCCCCCCATACTTACATTATCTGGAACAGTGAGCACCAAAGCGTCATCAAAAAATGCAGAGTGGGGAGGAAATTCAGGACGTCCCAAGTGTGAAACAATACAGAGGAGGAGATGGTGAGAACTGTCCCTGTGTCCCCTTAAGGACTCAGCCCATTTTGGCCTTAAGGACTCAGACAATTAAATTTTTACGTTTTCGTTTTTTCCTCCTCGCCTTCTAAAAATCATAACTCTTTAATATTTTCATCGCCAGACTAGTATGAGGGCTTGTTTTTTGCATGATCAGTTGTCCTTTGTAATGACATCACTCAGTATATCATAAAATGTATGGCACAACCAAAAAACACTATTTTTGTGGGGAAATGAAAAAGAAAAACACAATTTTGCAAATTTTGGAAGGTTTCATTTTCACGTTGTACAATTTACGGTAAAAATGACGTGTGTTCTTTATTCTGAGGGTCAATACGATTAAAATGATACCCATTATTACATACTTTTATATTATTGTTGTGCTTAAAAAAAATCACAAACCTTTTAACCAAATTAGTACGTTCATAATCCCTTTATTTTGATTACCTATAACTTTTTTATTTTTCCGTATACGCGGCAAAATGAGGGCTCATTTTTTGAGATATGATCTTTATTTTGTTTGATACCACATTTGCATATAAAAAACTTTTAATAAATTTTTTATATATTTTTTTTATAAAATGTATTAAAAAAGTAGTAATTTTGGACTTTTTTTTTTTACGTTCACGCCGTTCACCGTATGGGATCATTAACATTTTATTTTAATAGTTCGGACATTTACGCACGCGGCAATACCAAATATGTCTATTAAATTTATTTTTTACGCTTTTTGGGGGTAAAATAGGAAAACACGGACATTTTACTTTTTCTTGGGGGAGGGGATTTTTCACTTTTTTTTTAACTTTTACTTTTACTTTTTTTTACATTTTTTTTACACTTGAATAGTCCCCATAGGGGACTATTCATAACAATAGCATGATTGCTAATACTGATCTGTTCTATGTATAGGACATAGAACAGATCAGTGTTATCGGTCATCTTCTGCTCTGGTCTGCTCGATCTCAGACCAGAGCAGAACACG
Source organism: Hyla sarda (assembly GCF_029499605.1). Lineage (NCBI taxonomy): Eukaryota > Metazoa > Chordata > Amphibia > Anura > Hylidae > Hyla > Hyla sarda. Next base: position 23,079,936 of record NC_079189.1, read on the forward strand.
CCGGTAGCCGGAAGGAGGAAGGTGAGGGGACCTCTGTGCGGCGTTCTGAATGATCGTCCTGCGTCCTTAAGGGGTTAAATTGTCCGCCAAACTCCACTCTTCTGCTGAACTGTCTGTGATATGCTGACGACTGACGTTCTCCCCTACGTGTAGATTTGATCTGTTTAAAACATTATTGGACGTTAATTAATTTGTAAGGAATGTCACCATAAGGAAGCATTTCTTGGAAATGAATGGGGGGGGGGATGAAAATGCTGGGACTGTACCTAATGATGCACGGGACATAGAATGTAGTAATGTTGATACTGATATAAATGAATTGCATGAAACTAGTGATGTTGTCCCTGACATTCATTGCATACAGAATATTGCTGCTGATGAAGAGAGGGCACCCTGCGGTTTTCCTTTATGGACCTCAGGACGCTCTCTGAACTCCAGCAATTGCAAAATAGTACAGCAGTATCTGATATACCTGAGTTCCATACCGCCAATACAGCATTTTACCCCATTATGTCCAGAACCCTAGTTCTTGATTGCTCCCAGGAGGCAGTCAAACGGGAACTGGTCAGGCAGAAACAATTTATCATATATTGAGAGGCAGGCATTAATGAGTCTGGAGAAAGCAGACAATATTATCGTCTTTCAGGCAGACGAGGGTCTGTATCAGAATAAGAAATAGCTATGCTATTCGGTGAGAGCACATACCACATCTATTGTTTAGACCTCTACTGCAGAATCTTGTGGACCTTGGGGTGGAAAATGGTTATTTAAGCTTGAAAAAATGTGATTACATTATGATTCAATATCCAACAATTGCTATTTTCCATTCCCTCTCCAAGGTCCACAAGAATATTTTTCCACTCCCCATGAGACCTATTGTAGCGGGCATCTCATCATTAGATGAGTATTTGGGTGCTTGGGTAGATAATATACTTCAACCCCTTATTGGTGAGATGCCTGGCTATATCAAGGACACAACTCATGTTCTGGCCATGTGTAAACATATTACATGGCAGGAAGGCTTCACTTGGGTGATGAGATACGTTACATCATTGTACTCTGTCATCCCTCATTCGAAAGCCAAGGTAGCTCGGGAATGGTTTCTCCGCACGTACTCTCGTTGATCCGATGGTCTGCAGGAATACATAATATTATCGGTGGAATACTCTTTAACCCATAATTTTTTTATGTTTGATGGCGGTTTTTTTCTTGCAGACCACTGGAGCATCTATGGGGGCAAAGTTTTCCCCCTCTCTTACCAACATTTCCATGTGTTGATGGGAGAGGGAGACACTCTTTGCCCCCCACTAACTCCTTTGCCACCAGTATTCAGTGGTATGGCCGCTACATCGACGACCTCATATTCATATGGGGGTCAGATGTAGCAGCCATACCAGATTTTGCTCGTTACCTAAATATTAACGAGCTTAAAGGGGTAAAGCATTTTTTTTTAATTGTGATGTGGTAACTGGTGCCAGAAAGTTAAACAGACTTGTAAATTACTTCTAGGAATTTGCCGGTGGGGGAGATGATTTGAAGCTAGAAACAAGGAACGTGATACCCTTTTATTTTTTTGGAGGCAAAAGCAAAAAAGCTGGTCTCCACAATGGTCAGCCTATTGTATTTTCAACTCAGTTCAGCGAGGATTATAATGCTGTGGGGAAACTAGTACAAAATACCTTGCTATGATCAGCGGAGATCCTGCATATGCGAGAGTTTTTTCAAAAAAGGTTTGTGTGTGTATCTAGGAGAACAACTACCATTGCTACTAGAGTATCTCCCAGCTTGTTTTCTAGTAGCAATCGCAGTAAACCCACTTGGCTTTCATATGTTGGGTCTTTTAAGTGTGGACACACAAGGTGCACATGTTGCACAGTGAGGAGTAATAGTACAGAGTTTGTTACCACAGCCAATGGTGAGAAATTCAAAAATAAGCAGTATATTAACTGTAATACTACTTATGAAGTACTTGATTATGTGCCTGGGAGTGTAACGTTCAATATGTGAAATGTACTACAAATTTGATGATATCTGTCCGATAAACATCTGTCCGATATCCCACATTTTAACTCCTGGCACATGTCTATGATCAGCAAAATTGTACAGACCACCACCATGGCAGTTTTCAAAGCTTATCCCTAAGGGGGGGGGGGGGGGGGGGGGGGAGATCATAGCCAGAAATTACTCGACCGTGAGGTATTTTAGATCTTGAAACTCGGTACCCGTTATCCAAGGGGTATGACCAGAATGCAAGATGTGATTTTGCATTATTAATTTTGGAATATGAGCTGTAGTTATAGGTACATATATGTATGCTGTATTCTATTGCCTTTTGTTCATCCCGGAATCTAATTGTGTAGAACATTTTCCCTTATACATGACATTACATCTTTTTATTAATCTCAGATTAGAGGTTTATTGATTGTAGGTGTCCTAAATAATGTATAACCCAAAATTGTCCCTAATAATCTATTGGGTTTGGGCTAAGTGACTTCAAGATTGCATCACATTTGTTAGGAGTTGTATATATCTCTACTACATATATGTATGTATACATGTACATCATAACTCTAAGTAGGGGTTAACTGTGTATTGTGATAACTCACTCTTGCAGACAGGTGCGGCTGCAGTATAGAGGCATGGAAACATGACTTTTAAAATCAAAGTTCTGTGTTTTATTCACACTTGGCAAACAGCAAACAGTCTTTAAATGCAAATTGTCTTTAAATACTACCAGAAGAGGAATGCATTATGTTCAAAGCGTGGCAATTACAATCCTCAGTTTTAATACGGTTTACATAACATGATGTGGTGTACATTATGCATTATTTCTGCTAGCCTTATTATGTTTCTTTTGCCTTGAATACCGTATGATACTGATTTTAGAAATTATGACAGATGTTCTTACTGTTATTGGTTGTGAGAATTGTTATGTATTAATGTGGTATATTTAGATTTTTTGTAAGCATGTCTGTTTATATGTCAGCTCCGGACTGTGTAGGTAGAGATGGACCAACTAGGACAGGTGTTTTCACCTGGTGTGGGTGGAGACTTTCCCCCTATATAGTCTGGATGGATCTCTGGTGGATTCAGTATGATTAAGGCGGATAAGTCCGCTGAAACGCGTCACTCTTTGTCGGAACTATTCCATGCTGATGTCTATGTGAAGTCTCAATAAAGATTAAGGCTCTCATTTACTAAAGGCTTCCCAACTGTTTCAGCCGCAGCTACGCATAGAATGCCTGCTGCCACAGGGGGATCGCAGGGGGTCCCAGTGGCGGGCCCCCTGCGATCAGAAACCTTATCCCCTATCCTTTCGATAGGGGATAAGATATTTTTGCCCGGAATACCCCTTTAAATATTTTTTTTCATTGTTTTACAGTTGTACATAAGGATTTTTAGAATATGCAATGCATTTTAAACATTAAGATATGCCTTTAATTGTATATTTATATATATATATATATATATATATATATATATATATATATATATATAATTTTGTGTGGGAGGGGTCCATAAAAATGTTTTTGTTCTATTTTATTGCCTAATTCCTGTTAGATCTTGTGTTTTGATTGTTTGGTTCAGCAGATGCCATTGATGATTTGTATCCCATACCCATGTTTTTTTCTTTTAACTTGGAGTATGTTACATAGTTTCATAGTTACATAGTTAGTATGGTTGAAAAAAGACATACGTCCATCAAGTCCAACCAGGGAATTGAAGGGAAGGGTGTAAGGGGATAAGGGATGTAGTTTTATAATTCTGCATAAGCATTAATGTTATTTTGTTCCAGGAATGTATCTAACCCTGTTTTAAAGCTGTTAATTGTTCCTGCTGTGACCAGTTCCTGAGGTAGACCGTTCCATAAATTCACAGTCCTCACAGTAAAGAAGGCGTGTCGCCCCTTTAGACTAAACCTTTTCTTCTCCAGACGGAGGGAGTGCCCCCTCGTCCTTTGGGGGGGGGGTTTAACCTGGAACAGTTTTTCTCCATATTTTTTGTATGGGCCATTTATATACTTATATACGTTTATCATATCCCCCTTAAACGTCTCTTCTCAAGACTAAACAATTGTAACTCCTTTAATCGCTTCTCATCGCTAAGATGTTCCATGCCCCATATTAGTTTTGTCGCGCGTCTGCACCCTTTCCAACTCCGCAGTGTCCCTTTTATGAACAGGCGACCAAAACTGAACAGCATATTCCAGGTGAGGCCGTACCAATGCTTTATAAAGGGGGAGTATTATGTCCCTGTCCCTTGAGTCCATGCCTCTTTTGATGCATGACAATATCCTGCCGGCTTTGGAAGCAGCAGCCTTACATTGCATGCTATTCTGTAGTCTGTGATCTACAAGTACACCCAGTTCCTTCTCTACCAGTGACTATGCCAGTTTAATCCCCCCTAAGACATACGACGCATGCAGGTTATTAGTACCCAGATGCATAACTTTACATTTATCCACATTGAACCTCATTTGCCAAGTGGATGCCCAGACACTTAGTCTATCCAAGTCATCTTGTAACTTATGCACATCCTCTATAGACTGTACCGTGCTACAAAGCTTGATGTCATCTGCAAATGTGCGACACATTTTCCCATGCGACACAGAAAAAAACAAGCAACAAAAAATGAACCGACACATGTGACATATTAATAAATCATCTCCCAGAAAAAGAGGAGTGAAATCTAAAACACTCCAGAAAGAACATTCAAATTTTAGTAAACTTTTTACTGCATGCCGCTGTGATAGACCTTCTCCGTTTCTTCATAAGTCAAGACGGGTGGTCCACATGTGTCCGTGACACAGCAGAAGTGGTGGTGAGCTGGACTTTACTTGTATTTGCCTATGAAATAGGGCAGGCTTACTTGATACAGTATATAATAAAACCAACACCTCCTACTTCCGCATGAAGAAGAATTTGCCAAAATACTGGGACTGCTAACTGGTTTTGATCCACTATTCCTATCCCTGCTATATAAATCCCTCATGAATGACATTAATCACCCGACCTCACATTCTCTTTTTGATCACTGGAAAGAGGTAATCCAAGGTAATGAGGTTACCACAAAACTCGTAATTGGTTTACACCATGGGAATTATGGAGGCATATGCACACCAAACTATTGCATAGGGCTGGTTATGCTTTCATCTTCTCTTACACGGAAGCACCCTCTCATTAGACATAGCGAAAGCAGATTTGATCCAGTGTTTGTGGCATTGTCCTAAGTTACAGCCATACTGGAAACAGGTTCATGTCATTTTGGTCCGGGTATGGAAAAGAAATATACAGTTGCGAGAGTTACATATTTTATTACGTACCTGTTAATGATGCCTCTGACTCTGCGACAATTGCATCTTAAGGTATACACATGACATTTGTTGATGACAGTGAAATGTATGTTACGTAAATGGTTGGTCCCAGAGGTTCCGACCAAAACTAGACATGCACATACATTTTATTACTTATCCTTTCCTTATTGTGAGTTTCTGCAGTTGTACTTTACAGCAGTATCCCTAAATCTAGAGCTAAATCTAGAGGCTTTAGATATCTTCTCACTGGGTTAAAGCTCTTTAGGTTACAGTTGCTTATAAAAGTCAAAGGAGAAGAGGTGTGTGTGTGTGTGTGTGTATATGGAGGGGGGGGGGGGACCTGTCTAGAAAGAGAAAGAGCCACAGAGAGACACACTCAGACTACCATCTTGTAAGTGTTGTATCTTGTACCAGTGCTTAATTCATATCTGCAATGTTAAGGATTGTTCTATAATGTCCTCCATGTTGCTGAAGCTTCTGAGGTTTTGATATGCAGATAAAGGGAGCAAGATCCACTTGTGTGCAGTGTATGGATACATCAAATAAGTTAGTCTACACTTGCTCATGTGAAAACTCATATATGGATGGAGCCTGCAGAGAGGGAAAATTGGTGAAAAGTTTCCATCTAATAAAATAGCCATAAATAGCACTATTCCTCAAGAGCAAACGCAACATAGTGCAAAACAATTGGTAGCGGCCATTAAAAGTTTATTATTTCTTTTTGTCCTATTCAATTTGTTGTATAAATAGATAAATGTTTCTCTAACAATAGTCATAAACAATGTATTTTTTATTTTTTAAGGGAATTTATAAAGTTTTAGAAAATGTAATCATCTTCGAGGCTCAAGACAGATTTGTTACTATTTGGGTCAAGTGTATTAAAAAAGCAACTGGTTTGCCATGTTTGCCGGTCTGAAATGCGACATGAATGGCAGCCTTTTACTCTTCAGTATTTTAACCACAGTTCTAAATTTCAAAACCTCTGAACTTTTTTGATAACCTGCCCATTCCTCTTAAGACTTATAAGCACCGTACCTTTATACCTCTTTGAAGGTAGACGCACAAAGGCAGAGATAAGGTTTCCAATTTGTCATAGTCACAGAACAATGTCTCTTAAGCCTCCCTGTGAAAAGGATTTAAATAAAGTCCTGTATTACAAAGTCGGAAGAAAAAAAGAAAAAAAAAAAACATTTCCATCAGATTTTGGTGTAATTGATTAAGGGGATTTTTTTTTCTTTCCCCTTCTTATTCTTTGATGAAAGACATTTATTTCAATCCAAGCCCTGCTTACAAATGGTACCGATCAGTTTAATCTCACAGTAGAAAAATTTAATTGATTGTCATAGAAAAAAAAGTTGGAAGATTGACAGATCAAAGAAAATGCATCATTGTTTGAAAGTCCTTTGAAATATTAGTCTTTTTTTTTTTTCATTACAGGAAACATTTTATAAAAAGAAAAGAAAACTGTATTAACCACTTGCTGCCACATGATGAAAATGTGTTATTTTGGGAGCTATAGTACAGTGATAGTGGGGGCATAATAATGGTGGGGTCCTAGTTATGACTGCGAGCATCCCCATCGCAATGGTCGGGATCAGAAAAATTTTAATTTCTAAAAAAAATGCCAGGTTCATTTCTTACCCCAGTATGATGTCGCAATGAGATAGTGGTATCACATGGGTGAGATATCTGTTCATAAAGGTTGTTCTCTCTTGTGCCCCTAAAGGGATTTAATTGGTGTCTGCTGTTTGTCACTATAATGTTTTTGATACATTTGTATTATTATGTTGTGATGTCAGGAAAGCTGCATGGAGCAGGGTTAGGTCCTATTTTATATAAAGTATAGCCGTATGCCCATTCCTGCCTTAAATGCAGGATTACCTGTTGTCTATCCCTGTCTTACATGAAGCATAGCCTCAAGCTTATCCCTATCTTATATGAAGGATGGCTTAATGTCTATCCCAATCTTATATGAAGCATCTCATTATACCTATCCCTATCTTATATGAAGAATAACCATATACCTATCCCTTTCTTATATGAAGAATAACCTTATACCTATCCCTATCTTATATGAAGGATAGCCTTATACCTATCTCTATCTTATATGAATGATAGCTTTATGTCTATCCCTATCTTATATGAATGATATCCTTATGCAAATCCCTATCTTATATAAAGGATATCCTTATGCCAATCCCCATCTTATATGAAGGATAGCCTTATGCCTATCCCTATCTTATATAAAGCATAATTGGAATGCAAAAGTGGGACAGACCTCAAGGTATATAAGGAATATATGTAGGTATATGTTAGAGTGGACAAGCTAGTAAGGTAAATATAGCCAGTTTATTAGTATGTAAAATAAAATAAAATACAGTTAGAAGTATGTCCAAGCAGGGCCCTTGCTATGGACTAAATACTATTTTGTACATAAAAATATATAGATAAAAATGCTTAAAATTAGGTTCAGGGTATAGGTTGTGGAATCATCAATACAGCCACCCGCAGATAGTTACCGCAGATATATAGTGAGACCCCAATTTCCATTTTCTACTTATATAGAGGATATCCTTATGCAGATCCCTATCTTATATGAAGGATAGTCTTATGCCTATCCCATGCATGCTTAAACTCCTTCAGTGTCTTTGCAGCTACCACTTCTGCAGGAAGGCTGTTCCATGCATCCACTGCTCTCTCAGTAAAGTAATACTTCCTGATAGACATGCATGAAGTGGGCATGGCATGACGTCAAGACCACTGCCGCCAGAACCCAACATTAATTCAAAACGCCGGGTGCTGCATGGAGATTGTGGGGTCCAAGAAACAGGACCCCCACAATCAGACACCTTATCCCCTATTCTTCAGATAGGGGATAAGATATCTAGCGGCAGAGTACCCTTTTAGGACCGATGCAGCACAAGGCTAAGTACAGGCTCTTACTACCTCTGCACTCCTATTCTTGACTACTCACTAGACTCTACTGAATACTCTACTAACTAAAAGATACACCGCGTTATAGTTCGGGTGAACAGGAGACAGATGTGGGGTCTTGGGCTGTTATATCTACTTGCAGTCTGGAGCCCTAATCCCCTGAATGTCCCCCTCTTCCAGCGCTGACTTGCGCCTTGAGGCGGGCCGCCGGTTGGATTTAAATATTCATAAGCGCCAGTCACATAAGCGCTCAGTAGGCACGAGTGCTCACTTGACCAGCGCTTATGAATATTTAAATCCAGCCGGTGTGCCCTCCTCAAAGCGCAAGTCAGCACTGGAAGAGGGGGATCTTCAGGGGATGGGGGCTCCGGAATGAATGTAGGAATAGCAGTCCGAGACCCCACATCGGTCTCCTATTCACCCGCACTATAACCCATGTTACCTGGGTTATAGTGCGGGTGAACGGGTGACCATTTTCTTTCACTGAACTTTTCTACTGAATGCATGCTCCTGACTATGTTCCATTCTTCAATAGGTGAAAAGGAATTGGTAGTTAACCAGGGCCTTGCCCCTTCCTAGAACTTTCCGAATAATCTATTACCCTGTATGCTTTGCCATTACATATTTTTACCATTATCGGTAACAAATAGTGCAACATTAACCCCTTAAGGACCCAGCCAATTTTCACTGTAGGACCCGGCCATTTTTTGCACATCTGACCACTGTCAATTTAAACATTAATTACTCTGGGAGGCTTTTACCTTTCATTCTGATGCTGAGATTGTTTTTTCGGGACATATTCTACTTTATGTTAGTGGTAAAATTTTGTCAAAACTTTCTTGGTGAAAAATTCCAAAATTTGATGAAAAAATTGAAAATTTTGCATTTTTTTTTACTTTGAAGCTCTCTGCTTATAAGGAAAATTAATATTCCAAATAAATTACATATTGATTCACATATACAACATGTCTACTTTATGATTGCATCATGAAGTTGACATGTTTTTACTTTTGGAAGACATCAGAGGGCTTCAAATTATAGCAGCAATTTTCAAATTTTTCACAAAATTTTCAAAATTTAAATTTTTCAGGGACCAGTTCTGTTTGAAGTGGATTTGAAGGGCCTTCTTATTAGACATACAAATGACCCCATTATAAAACTGCACCCCTCAAAGTATTCAAAATGACATTCAAAAGGTTTGTTAACCCTATAAGTGTTTCACAGCAATAGCAGCAAATTGATGGAGAAAATTCAAAATCTTCATTTTTTACAGTGTCATGTTCTTGTAGACCCAGTTTTTGAATTTTTACAAGGGATAAAAGGAGAGAAATCTTCCTAAAATGTGTAACCTAATTTCTCTCGAGTAAGGAAACACCTCATATGTGTATGTCAGGTGTTCGGCGGGTTCACTAGAGGGCTCAGAAAAGAAGGAGCGACAATGGGATTTTGGAGAGTGAGTTTTTCTGAAATGGTTTTTGTGGGGCATGTCGCATTTAGGAAGCCCCTATGGAACCAGAACAGCAAAAAAAAAACCTCATGGCATATATTTTGGAAACTTAGCCCCCTCAAGGCACGTAACAAGGGGTCCAGTGAGCCTTAACACCCCACAGGTGTTTGACGACTTTTCGTTAAAGTTGGATGTGTAAATGATTTTTAGTTTTTTTTCACTAAAATGCAAGTTTTCCCCCAAATTTTAAATTTTTACAAGGGATAATAGGACGAAATGCCCCCAAAAATTTGTAACCCCATCTCTTTTGAGTATGGAAATACTCCATGTGTGGACATCAAGTGCTCTGCTGGCGCACTACAATGCTCAGAAGAGAAGGAGTCACATTTGGCTTTTGAAAAGCGAATTTTGCTGAAATGGTTTTTGGAGGGCATGTCGCATTTACCAAGACCCTATGGTGCCAGGACAGCAAAAAAAAAACACATGGCATACTATTTTGGAAACTACATCCCTCAAGGAACGCAACAAGGGTTACAGTGAGCCTTAACACCTCACAGGTGTTTGACGACTTTTTGTAAAAGTCCGATTTGTAAATGAAAAAAAATATATATTTTTCACTAAAATGCTGGTTTTCTCCCAAATGTAACATTTTTACAAGGGGTAATAAGAGAAAATTACCCCCAAAAATTGTAACCCCATCTCTTCTGAGTATGGAAATACCCAATGTGTGGACGTCAAGTGCTCTGCTGGCGCACTACAATGCTCAGAAGAGGAGGAGTGCCATTGAGCTTTTGGAGACAGAATTTGTTCGGAATAGAAGTCGGGGGCCATGTGTGTTTATAAAGCCCTCCGTGGTGCCCGAACAGTGGAACCCCCCCACATGTGACCCCATTTTGGAAACTGCACCCCTTACAGAATTTAATAAGGGGTGCAGTGAGTATTTACACCCCACTGGCGTTTGACAGATCTTTTGAACAGTGGGCTGTGCAAATGAAAAATTACATTTTTCATTTTCACTGACCACTGTTCCAAAACTCAAACACCTGTGGGGCGTAAATGCTCCCTATACCCCTTACTATATTACATGAGGGGTGTAGTTTCCAAAATGGGGTCACATGTGGGGGGGTCCATTGTTCTGGCTCTATGGGGGCTTTGTAAACACACGTGGCCTTCAATTCCGGACAAATTTTCTTTTCAAAATCCCAATGGTGCACCTTCTCTTCTGAGCATTGTAGTTCGCCAGCAGAGCACTTTACATCCACATATGGGGTATGTTCTTACTCAGAAGAAATGGGGTTACAAATTTTGGGGGGCTTTTTTCCTATTTTTCCTTGTGAAAATGAAACATTTTGGGTAACATTTTTTTTTTTCATTTTTCCATCCAACTTTGAAGAATTTTCATTAAACACTTGTGGGGTGTTAAGGCGCACTATACCCCTTGTTACATTCCGTGAGGGGTGCAGTTGCCAAAATGGGGTTACATGTGGGTATTTCTTTTTTTGCGTTTATGGCAGAACCGCTGTAAAATCAGCCACCCCTGTGCAAATTGCCAGTTTAGGCTTCAAATGTACATAGTGCGCGCTCACTCCTGAGCCTTGTTGTGTGCACGCAGAGCATTTTACGCCTACATCTGGGGTATTTCAGTACTCAGGAGAAATCGCATTACAAATTTTGGGGGTCTTTTTTTCCTTTTAACACTTGTGAAAATAAAAAGTATGGGGCAACACCAGTATGTTGGTGTAATTTTTTTAATTTTTTTTACAGTAACAAGCTGGTGTAGCCCCCAACTTTTCCTTTTCATAAGGGATAAAAGGAGAAAAAAAGCCCCCCAAAATTTGTAATGCAATTTCTCCCGAGTACGGAAATACCCTATATGTGGCCCTAAACTGTTTCCTTGAAATACGACAGGGCTCCGAAGTGAGAGAGTGCCATGCGCATTTGCCGTACAATATGTTTACATTTTTATTGGGGGGACAGTGTAAGGGGGTGTATATGTTGTGTTTTACCCTTTATTATGTGTTATTGTAGTGTAGTGTTTTTCAGGCACATTCGCACTTGCATGTTAAGGTGAATTTCCCGCTAGGAGTTTGAGCTGCGGCGAAAAATTTGCCGCAGCCCAAACTTGAAGCAGGAAACTTACTGTAAACCTGCCCGTGTGAATGTACCCTGTATGTTCACATGGGGGGGGGGGGGGCAAACCTCCAGCTTTTTCAAAACTACAACTCTCAGCATGTACTGACAGACCGTGCATGCTGGGAGTTGTACTTTTACAACAGCTGGAGGCACACTGGTTGGAAAACCTTCAGTTAGGTTCTGTTACCTAACTCAGTACAGTGACCCCCCGACCTACAATGGCCCCGACATATGATCAAATCGACATACGATGGCCTCTCAGAGGCCATCGCATGTCAATGTCAGCATCGACATGCAATGCTTTTTTATGTCGGGGCCATCACATGTGGTGTGGTAAGTCTTACTTACCCCTCCACGATGCTTCAGGGTGCCCTCCAGGTCCAGCGCTGGTCTTCCGGTGTCTTCTCGGCCCTCTCTGATGGACGTCATCCAATAGGAATGGCGTACGCAGCGGCATAATGACATCGCTACGCAGGCCCAGTAAGGCTTTGCGGAAGACAGCAGAGGGCCGGAGAAGACAGCGGAGGACCGGAGAAGACCAGGAGAGCCCAGCGGAGGCCCGGGGTCACCATCGCGAGTGGCGGGGACACCATCGCGAGTGGCGGGGACAGGTGAGTACAGCTTCCTATACTTTACATTGCACGAATCCCTCAACACACAATGGATTCGACAAACGATGGCTCGTTTGGAACGAATTACAATCGTATGTTGAGGGACCACTGTATTTTCCAACCAGTATGCTTCCAGCTGTTGCAAAACTACAACTCCCAGCATGTACTGAACAGCGAAGGGCATGCTGAGAGATGTAGTTATGCAACTGCTAGAGGTACGTAAATACAACTCCCAGCATGCCGAGACAGCGGTTTGCTGTTTGGGCATGCTGGGATTTGCAGTTTTGCAACATCTGGAGGGCCAAGGTGATCTCCAAACTGTGGTCCTCCAGCTGTTGCAAAACTACAAATCCCAGCATGCCCAGACAGCAAACAGCTGTTTGGACATACTAGGAGTTGTAGTTTTGCAAGATCTGGAGGGCTACAGTTTAGGGACCACTATATAGTGGTCTCTAACTGTAGCCCTCCAGCTGTTGCAAGACTACATATTCCAGCATGCCCAAACAGAAAACAGCTGTCTGGGCATGCTGGGAGTTGCAGTTTTGCAACATCTGGAGGGCTACAGTTAGAGACCACTATATAGTGGTCTCAAACTGTACCCTCCAGATGTTGCTAGGCAACTCACCGGCTTCCATCGGATCCAGCCCCACGACATCGTCGCCGCCAATCTCCGTTGTCCGCTGCCTCCGACGCCCGCCCGGATTGGTAAGTGACCTTCGGCACCCGGTCCCCGTCGTTTCGCCGTCCTGCCCCGCCTATTGTGGGTGGGCAGGACGGGGAAAACGAAAGTTAACCCCCCGCCCCCGTTCTGCTATTGGCGGTCGCGTCTAGACCACCAATAGAAGGGATAGGAGGGGTGGGACCCCTGCCACCTCACTCCTATCCCTTCAGGGGGATCGTGGGTGTCTTAGGCAACCGCGATCCCCCTTATATTCCAGGTCACCATATAACCGTAATGACCCGGAATCGCACAAATCCCAAGTGTGAATTCGCTTGCAATTTTCCGTGATCGCTGACATGGGGGGGGTCTGATGACCCCCCTGGACGTTTGCACGGGATGCCTGCTGAATAAATTCAGCAGGCATACCGGTCTGATCCCCGCCCGGCGGGCGGCGAGGGCCGGAATTCTCTATGACGTACACGTACGTCATGGGTCCTTAAGTACCAGGGTGTTATGACGTACGCGTACGTCAAGGGTCCTTAAGGGGTTAATAGAGTGCAATAACAGGATAATTGAGGATGTACATGTAAAGGAAAACTGTAGTGTAGCCTTCACACGGTCAGTGGCATAAGCATAAAAAAATACCAAAGTAAAAAATTGCTCTTACATTCCTGTATACATAAAAACAAAAAAGTTAGAGGGGAGTAAAGAGGACAGTTTTAAGCATGCTAATTTTTGCAGAAAAGGTTATGATTTTTTAAAAGTAATAAAACAAAACAAAGCCCATATAAATTGGGTATTGTTTAATTTATATGGACCAACAATTAAAAAAAATAATAATAATTTTTACTGAAAACTGTAGAAACAGAAACCCCCAGAAGTGACAAAAAGGAGTTTTTTTTTTTTTAATTTAGTCCCACAAATAATTGTTTTATCTGAAATTTCAAATTTGATCAAATGAGTGATGTCATTACAAAGTACAATTGGTGATGCGAAAAATAAGTCCTCATAAGGGTCTGAAGGTAAAATATTTAAAGCATAATGGGTCCCACCATTTACACAAATTATCTCTTTACTGTGGGTTATTGAAAATAAAAATTACCCCCAAGTGGCACCACAAGTGCCCCTTTCAAATTCTTCAGTACCTCTTTCATCAAAACACTCCTAAATCATGTAATTTGGAATTAATTTCATGGCAGATATTGGAACAATCTTGGAACCATCTTAATATATCTTATATAACTATTGTAATTCTAAAAGCCATAAATAGAATAACATTTTCCATTAAATTGCTGTAGTAATATGTCTCACCTGTGAGTATCCAAATATGCCTAATATTTGTGCTAAGTTTAAAGATATATCTGGATTCATATCACCGATAACACCGACCAAGTTTTCCAACTTCTCACAATTGTAATTAGGAATAATGTCTCCAAAACCAGAGAGAATCTTCAGAACATGGTCTATAGCGTTATTCACATTGTTACATGAGTCATACACATGGTATCCCAGGGTCATATTTGGTAAAATATCTGGATTCCTGTTAATCTCTTCAATAGCAAAAATAAAAGCCATGAGATATCTGTAGAAACGAGGCATAGGCCTGCAGAAAGTAAAAATAGAGGCTTTAAGGGCAAAATGAGTATGTCACATCCATAGGAACATCTAATTGTCATAGCACTTGGCTGACTTTATCAGAATCACATTGCTCCGTTAAACCGTGTCTCAATATTGCCAGCTAGACATCGAAGCCACCAGTGATTGACCGAACGGCCACTCTCCTGGGTAGACACCAAAATAGGGACTCACTGCGCCGCGGTGACCGACACTTTCATAACGGTGGCAGTAGGGGTAGGTAGGGTAACTATGTGTTTTTTTCTATTATCCCTGCTTGAGCTCCATTCACAATAAAAATTATTCATCTGCATACCCTACTGGTATAGAGACTGTATTGCTCTTTATTATACAGTCACACAGTATTCCTCTGCTGTATTATGGTTCCATGTGGATAGATATGTTCCACCGTCCAAATATTGCTCTTTTTGTGTGTTATTTTATTGAATATATTTTTTTCAATAATACAAATTGAAAAAAAAAAAAAACATGTGCAATAGCATAATACAAGGGAAAGAGACGAGCACAAAAAAATTCTCAGCACAAAAATAATAAAGTAATTCATAAACAAACATATCGAGTTTCTATGGCATATCATGACACAGTATGTATAGATCCAGAGGGCACAATACACAACCTCATAAAGTTATGGTAAGATCAGGAATAGGACTGAGCGAATCAAATCTGACAAATCCGAATATCGCCACGATTCAATTGCACGAATCACTTAATTAAACTCCATTTAGTGTGGTCCAGGCTCCAGGGCATCTAAAATGGTGAATCCACATGTGAGAACATGAGGCAAGGAATGCTGGGAAGGCGGGTAGGCGGGATGAACCTAAATTACATGCAGCCTATCAGCAGCCAGTCACCCCTGTGATGTCACAGCCCTATATAGTCAGCAGCCATCTTGCAGCCAGCCATTCCAGAATTGTATTTCAAAGAGAGTGTTTCATTGCAGAGACAGATAGAGCAGTGTGTGTGTAACAGAGAAAATCAGCTTTACAGCAGCGATTCAGCACAAGCCAAAGTCACTGCAGAAAAGCACTGACAGGGAAGGGAGAGAGAGAAAGTACACTTTTGGGTGTAATACACAGCGACTCTACTGCTGCAGTGGGGTCTACAGCAACTCTAAAGCTTATAGGGGCCAGTTAGGCTGAGCACTAAAAGCCATTGTCACCTGCTATCAGTGCATAATAATACTGTACTGGGCTCTACTACACAGTGATTCTGTACTGCTGCAGTTGGGTGTACAACAACTCTAAAGCTAACAGGGACCAGTTAGGGTGAGCATGAAAAGCCATAGTCACCTGATTACAGTGCCTAATACAGATTGCGTAGTGGAGCTTATTGTCCTCTCATAAATGTAACCTGTGCTTACATAGGTGGTGTACGTTTTTTTTTCCCTGTAAAACTAATTTGGGCCTAGTTACTGTGAAAGGCCAGCCAAAGCTACACACTTGTTTCTGTAGCCTAATACAGTTTTAAGCAGAGCATATTGTCCACCTCTCATAAGTGTAACCTGTACGTACACCTACGTGGTGTACGTTTTTTCTGCTGAAAAACTAATTTGGACCTAGTTACTGTGAAAGGCCAGCCAAAGCTACACACTTGTTTTTGTAGTCTTATATAGTTTGTAGTGGAGCACATAGTCCTCCTCTCACATGTTTAAACTGTACGTACACCTACATGGTGTCCGTCATATAATTTCCTGTTAAACTAATTTGAGCCTAGTTACTGTGAAAAGCCAGCCAAAGCTACACACTTGTTTTTGTAGCCTTATACAGTTTTAAGCGGAGCGTATTGTTCTCTTCTCATAAGTGTAAACTATGCGTACACCCTAGAAGATTTGCATGTGGCAGCAGGAGTCGCAGAAAGAGGTATGAGTTCCTGGTGTCAGCTAGCAGTCGTGTCTTGACCAGCAACCAAGCAGCCGTGATTGATTGGTTCACTCAGTCATCCACTTCATCCCAAGTGACATCCCAAGTAGTGTTGCTCACGAATATTCGCAATGAGAATTTTATTCGTGAATATAGCACAATATATTCGTAATTACGAATATATTGGTTTTAATTATTTTTTATTTTTTTCACAGTACACATCACAGTGATCATCCCTCTCTGCTTCCAGCTTGTGTGGTGTAAAGAAGGCTCTAATACTACTGTGTGAGACTGATGTGCGAATTTTCACATATGCGCAAATTTGCATATGCTAGTTTTCGCATATGCGAATTTTCGCTTATGTTAATTTTGAATATGCAAATTTTCGCACAAGTTAATTTTCGCATACGCGAATTTTCACATATGCGAAAATAAAACGAGAATATTACAAATATTCAAATATTCGCGAATATATGACGAATATTCGTCCATATATTCGCAAATATTCGCGAATTCGAATATGGCCTATGCCGCTCAACACTAATCCCAAGGTCATCTGGCGCAGCACCCCATCACTCTCCTTTGACCAAGAAGGAGAGTGATGGGGTGCTGAGCTAGATGACCTGGCCTCCACAGTTACCAGACCTGAACCCAATGAAAACAAAAGTGCCAAAAAGTGTCAACAAGTGCTAAGCATCTCTGGGAACTCCTTCAAAACTGTTTGTGACATTTCAGTTGACTACCTCTTGAAGCTCATCAAGAGAATTCCAAGAGTGTGCAAAGCAGTAACCAAAGCAAAAGGTGGCTAGAACCTAGAATATGACATATTTTCAGTTGTCTCACACTTTTTTGTTATGTCTATAATTCCACATGTGTTGCTTCATAGTTTTAATGCCTTCAGTGTGAATCTACAATTTTCATAGTCATGAAAATAAAGAAAACTCTTTGAATGAGAAGGTGTGTCTAAACTTTTGGTCTGTACTGTAAATGAAAAACATTTTTTTTTACAAAAATGCAGTTTTTTCATCAAATTAACTATTTTTACAAGATTTAATAAGAGAAAATGTCCCCCAAAAGTTGTAACCCCATTTCTTCTGAGTATGTAAATACCCCATGTTTGGACATAAAGTGCTTTGTGAGCTCACTAGAATGCTCAGAAGAGAAGGAGCCACATTTGGCTTTTTGAAAGGAAATTTTGCTAAAAAAAATGCACATAACAAGGGGTACAGTGAGCCTTAACACCCCACAGGTGTTTGACAACTTTACATTAATTTTTTTTTTCACTAAAATTCAGATTTTTTCCCACATTTGCAATTTTTACAAGAGGTAATAGAAGAAAATGCCCCCCAAAATTTGTAACCCCATTTCTTCTGAGTAAGAACATACCCCATATGTGGATGTAAAGTGCTCTGCTGGCCAACTACAATGCTCAGAAGAGAAGGAGCCACATTTTGCTTTTGGAAAGCAAATTTAGCGGAAAAAGTTTTTGGGGGACATGTCGCATTTAGGAAGCCCCTATGGTACCAAATCAGCGAAAAAAAGCCCCACATGGCACTATTTGGGAAACAACAACCCTCAAGAAATGTAACAAGGGGTAAAGTGAGCATTTACATCCCACAGTTGTTTGACAAATTTCCGCTAAATTTGGATGTGAAAATGAAAATTTTTATTTTTTTCACAAAAATTCTGGTGTTACCCCAAATTATTCATTTTAACAAGGGGTAATAGGAGAAAAAGCCTCCTAAAAGGTGTAACCCCATTTCTTCAGAGTATGGAAATACCCCATATGTGGATGTAATGTGCTCTGCTGGCAAACTACAATGCTGAGAAGAGAAGGAGCGCCATTGGGCTTTTGGAGAAAGAAATTGGTTGGAATGGAAATAGGGGGCCATGTGCGTTTATACCCTACCCCCCCCCCCCCCGCCCGTGGTGTCAGAACAGTGGACCCCCCCCACATGTGACCCTATTTCGGAAATTACACCCCTAACGGAATGTAATAAGGGGTGCAGTGAGCATTTAAACCCCACTGGCTTTTGACAGATCTTTAGAACAGTGGGTTGTGCAAATGAAAAATTACACTTTTCATTTTTACGGATGACTGTTCAAAAAATCTGTCAGACACCTGGGGGGTGTAAATGAATTGATCCGCGATTTGTGGTGATCACCAACATGGGGGGGTCTCAGGACATCCCTATTTTCCGGCGATCGGGTCATAACACACCCAATCAGCCCGGAATCGCTGCAAATCACCGATCTGAATTGATCTTTGATTTGTGGCAATCGTCGACATGGGGGGGGGGTTCTCACGGGTTTGCACGGGGTGCCTGCTGAATGATTTCAGCAGGCATCTCGGTCTGGTCCCCACCCGGCGAGCAGCGGGGACCGGAATTTAAGAAGTTACAAGTAGTCACACATCTGTGAGAGCCAGAAATCTTGCTTATTTGTAGGTGACCAAATACTTATTTTCCAACATAATTTGCAAATAAATTCTTTAAAAATCAGACAATGTGATTTCATAGATTTTTTTTCTCATTCTGTCTCTCATAGTTGAGGTACACCTATGATGAAAATTACAGGTCTCTCATCTTTTTAAGTGGAAGAACATGCAAAATTGGTGGCTGACTGAATACTTTTTTGCCCCACTTTATATGCAGTAAAGATGGAAGCCTTCACAGCTCGTTCCCAAACAAGGAAATTTAGATATTCAAAACCTCCCTTTTTTGAGTTGAGCTAAAGAGCACATTATTGCAATACATAATTTTTTTTTGTCTAATTTACAGAAGAACCCTGAGAATATGAAGGTGCAGCAGAGGCCTCACAAATCTCTATGAAAGCCGTACAACCTAATGCTAGGCTAATACATTTAAAGGAAAACTGTCACATATCCACATGTACTGGTGGAAATACCGGTGGATAGTGCGGGAGACGCTGATTAAAACGAGCCCTACCTTGGTCTGATCCGCGACGCCGTTCGCCCGCAATTGTAGTTTTAATCTCCGTGTATATCCGGCTGTAAATGGCAAAGGTGGTGCTTCTGTGGGCTAACTGACACTGACGTCAGCGCCGCTCATGAATATTCATCCTTCCTGTTTTCCCTCTCTTCGCCTATCCTAACCAGAGGGAGGGATGAATATTCATGAGCGGCGCTGACGTCAGTGTCAGTTAGCCCGCAGAAGCACCGCCTTTGCCATTTACAGCCGGATATACACAGAGATTAAAACTACAATTTCGGGCGAACGGCGGCGCAAATCAGACCAAGGTAGGGCTCGTTTTAATCAGCGTCTCCCGCACTTTCCACCAGTACATGTGGATAGTGTGGGAGAAAATATCTGACAGTTTTCCTTCAAAATAAAAATGTTCATGACAGATCTGCCTGATCTCAATGTGCGATGATTTGTAGCATTCTTTATCACTATCAAGTTGATAGTAATAACAATGATAGTATCAACATAGGAGGAGATTTATCAAAACCTGTGTAGAGGAAACGTTGCTGAATGTCCCATAGCAACCAATCAGATCGCTTCTTTCATTTTTAAAAAGGCCTCTGAAAAGTGAAAGAAGCGATCTGATTGGTTGCTATGGGCAACTGGTCAACTTTTCCTCTGGACAGGTTTTGCTAAATCTCCCCCATAATCTTTACCTAAGAAATATATTGTAACGCCGAGCGCTCCGGGCCCCGCATCCCCTCCGGAGCGCCCGCGGCGTTACTTCCCTGCTTGCAGTGCCCCGGTCAGCGAGTCTGACCGGAGTGCTGCTCTGTGTCCCTCGGCAGGGATGCGATCCCCGTGGTGGGACGTGCCCACCCACGGGTCGCATCCCCTGTCACTCACCTGCACCGTCCTTCTGCTCAGTCCCGGCGCGCGCGGCCCCGCTCTCTAGGGCGCGCGCGAGTCGGGTCTTTCAGATTTAAAGGGTCAGTGCACCATTAATTGGTGCCTGGCCCAATTAGTTCCTTACACTCCCTACACTATATAAACCCACTTCCCCTTCCTGTCCCTGCCGGATCTTGTTGCCTTGTGCCCTGAGAGAGCGTTTCTGTGTGTTCCATTGCCTGTGTATCCAGACCCTTGCTGTTGCCCCTGGCTACGAACCATTGCTGCCTGCCCAGACCTTCTGCTACGTCCGACCTTGCTCTTGCCTTGTCCTTGTATACCGCGCCTGTCTAAGCTGTCAGTGAGGTTGAGTCGCTATCGGGTGGAACGACCTGGGGGTTACCTGCCGTTGCAAGTCCATCCCGCTTTGCGGCGGGCTCTGGTGAAAACCAGTAACCCCAGATTCCGTTCCCCTGGTACTGCCCACGCCATCACCTCACTGACACAGAGCATCCACCACCTGTGTCCTCTCCGCATACCAGTCCGAATCCTGACATATATTTTAAATAGTGGACGGAGTTATACAATGTACTTACATTATAAACAAAACACACTTAAAGGGGTGCTCCCGTGGAAAACTTTATTTTTATTTTTTTTAAATCAACTGGTGCCAGAAAGTTAAACAGATTTGTAAATCTCTTCTATTAAAAAAATCTTAAACCTTCCAGTACTTTTTAGGGGCTGTATACTAAAGATAAATCCCAAAAATTTCCTCTGATGTCATGACCACAGTGCTCTCTGCTGACCTCTGCTGTCCATTTTAGGAACTGTCCAGAGCAGGATAAAATCCACATAGCAAACATATGCTGCTCTTGACAAGAGGAAATGCATTTCTTTTTTGGATTACTCTTTAGTATACAGCCCCTAAAAAGTACTGGAAGGTTTAAGATTTTTTAATAGAAGTGATTTACAAATCTGTTTAACTTTCTGGCACCAGTTGATAAAAAAAAAAGTTTTCCACGGGAGTACCGCTTTAACCCCTTAAGGACCAGGCCATTTTACACCTTAAGGACCAGTGTCACTTTAAACATTAATAACTCTGGAATGCTTTTAGTTATCATTCTGATTCCGAGATTGTTTTTTCGGGACATATTCTACTTTAACGTAGTGGTAAAATTTTATAATAACTTGCATCCTTTATTGGTGAAAAATCCCCAAATTTGATGAAAAAAATGAAAATGTTGCATTTTTGTAACTTTGAAGCTCTCTGCTTGTAAGGAAAATGGATATTCAAAATACATTTTTTTTGGGGTTCACATATACAATATGTCTACTTTATGTTTACATCATAAAATGTATGAGTTTTTACTTTTGGAAGACACCAGAGGGCTTCAAAGTTTAGCAGCAATTTTGAAATTTTTCACAAAATTTTCAAACTCACTATTTTTAAGGGACCAGTTCAGGTTTGAAGTGGATTTGAAGGGTCTTCATATTAGAAATACCCCATTATAAAAACTACACCCCCAAAGTATTCAAAATGACATTCCATAAGTGTATTAACCCTTTAGGTGTTTCACAGGAATAGCAGCAAAGTGAAGGAGAAAATTCAAAATCTTCATTTTTTACACTCGCATGTTCTTGTAGACCCAATTTTTTTCTTTTTGCAAGGGGTAAAAAGGAGAAAATTTTTACTTGTATTTGAAACCCAATTTTTCTTGAGTAAGGACATACCTCATATGTCTATGTTAATTGTTCAGCGGGCGCAGTAGAGGGCTCAGAAGGGAAGGAGCGACAAATGGTTTTTGGGGGGCATGCCACCTTTAGGAAGCCCCTATGGTGCCAGGACAGCAAAAAAAAACACATGGCATACCATTTTGGAAACTAGACCCCTCGGGGAACGTAACAAGGAGTAAAGTGAACCTTAATATCCCACAGGTAATTCATGTAAAAAAAAAATATGTTTTTACCTAAAATGCTTTGTTTTCCAAAAATTTTACATTTTAAAAACGGTAATAGCAGAAAATACGCCCCAAAATTTGAAGCCTGATTTCTACCGATTCAGAAAACACCCCATATGGGGGAGAAAATTGCTCTGCTGGCGCACTACAGGTCTCAGAAGAGAAGGAGTCACATTTGGCTTTTTGAAAGCAAATTTTGCTCTGGGGGCATGCCGCATTTAGGAAGCCCCTATGGTGCCAGAACAGCAAAAAAAAAAACACATGGCATACCATTTTGGTAACTAGACCCCTCGGGGAACGTAACAAGGGGTAATGTGAACCTTAATACCCTACAGGTGTTTCACGACTTTTGCATATGTAAAAAAAAAATTTTTTTTACCTAAAATGCTTGGTTTCCCAAAATATTTACATTTTAAAAAAGGGTAATAGCAGAAAATACCCCCCAAAATTTGTAACACAATTTCTCCCGAGTGCGGCGATACCCCATATGTGACCCAAAACTGTTGCCTCGAAATACGACAGGGCTCCAAAGTGAGAGCCCCATGCGCATTTGAGGCCTAAATTAGGGACTTGCATAGGGGTGGATATAGGGGTATTCTACGCCAGTGATTCCCAAACAGGTTGCCTCCAGCTGTTGTAAAACTCCCAGCATGCCTGGACAGTCAGTGGCTATCTGGCAATACTGGGAGTAGTTGTTTTGCAACAGCTGGAGGCTCCATTTTGGAAACAGTGGCGTACCAGACGTTTTTAATTTTTATTGGGGAGGGGGGCTGTGTAGGGGTATGTGTATATGTAGTGTTTTTTACTTTTTATTTAATTTTTTGTTAGTGTAGTGTTTTTAGGGTACAGTCACACAGGCGGGGGTTCACAGTAGTTTCTCGCTGGCAGTTTGATCTGTGGCAGAATATTTGCCGCAGCTCAAACTTGCAGCCGGATACTTACTGTAAACCTCCGCCCATGTGGGGGGGGGGGGGGGGACAACGACAACATCCAGCTGTTGCAAAACTACAACTCTCAGCATGTACGGTCTATCAGTGCATGCTGGGAGTTGTAGTTTTGCAACCGCTGGAGGCTCCGTTTTGGAAACAGTGACATACCAGACGTTTTTTACTTTTATTGGGGAGGGGGGCTATGTAGGGGTATGTGTGTATGTAGTGTTTTTTACTTTTTATTTTATTGTACGTTAGTGTAGTGTAGTGTTTTTAGGGTACAGTCGCACGGGCGGGGGTTCACAGTAGTTTCTCGCTGGCAGATTGAGCTGCGGCAGAAAATTTGGCGTGAGGACGACGAATCAGGGCGATCGTGAGGTGGCACCAGTGCCACCTCACCCCTGCTGGCAATGGCTGTTCGGCCCTGATCAGCCAGTAATTCCGGGTCACCGGGTCACTGGAGACCCGATTGACCTGGAATCCGCCGCAGATCGCTGGACTGAATTGTTGGACATAATGACCCCCCTGGGCGATATGCCGGGATGCCTGCTGAATGATTTCAGCAGGCATCCGGCACCGGCTCCGCTCCAGCTAGCGGCTGGGGCTGGAAATGCGCAAGACGTATCCATACGTCCTGTTTCCTTAAGGATTTGGAAACGGGGGCGTATGGATACGCCCTGTGTCCTTAAGGGGTTAAAGGCACTAAGTCATAATAGACCACAGGCCAAATACATTATAGTCACCAAATAAAGAGGCCAAATGTGGTATAAAAATAACAAATCTTTATTGGTCAAATGCTAAAAACATACACAATATTTAATAGTACAGAAAATCAGAATACACATACAAAAGAATTGAGGTGAATATATCATGGATTAAGTAAAGCGCACAAATACAACGAGGTAAGTGCATATGCGGAAATAGGTCACTAAGGGTGTGCAAACACTAGTAGGTGAAGCAAACCATATGGCAGCATAATGCAAAATATTGGGGCAGACATATAAAGGCTGAAAGGAAAGAACAAAGTTAAAATGAACAAGTCAGGCCATGCACCCTCACATCTGATACCTCACCTCACCCCGAACGCGTTTTCGCTATCTGCTTTCTCAGGGGGCGTCAATGTACTTACATGTCACAATTGGATGAATTGTATAAAAGGTGACTGCTCATCAGAGACTGTTTGTAAAAACTGACAGTAAACATCCCCCCGATGATTAGGTCTCCATCCTGCACATATCTGGCATTGAATAAAGTCTGTTTCTTCTGCATAAAACATTGTGGACTGGAGCTTACATGCCGGCACTGAGCTGGTGAAATAATACAGAGACATAATATTATAATAAAGAGAAATTCACCGATCATTCCTGATTTATAAAGTGTTGGGTTCAATTATCTTCAATGGAAAGATGCAGCACAGATCATAACTCAGCCCCAGTGTACCTGATGTTATGTGAAGTGTTCAGCCTTGAGCAGTCTTATATAGTCTGAGCAGTGGAAGGGAGACAAGCTTATCTATAAATTCTCTTAGTTCCTTCACTTTTTTATTTCCAAATTTAACAAAAATAAATAAAAAATAATAATAGTAGTTGCTAACATTTCTTTATACAACATGCAAGTTTATTATAGTTTTATCTGTTCAGACACTTATTTATATTTTTTACTTTTACTTTTTTTTTTTTAAATCAACTGGTGCCAGAAAGTTGAACAGATTTGTAAATAAATTCTATTAAAAAATCTCACTTTCCAGTACTTTTTAGGGTCTGTATACTATAGAGGAAATGGTTTTCTTTTTGGAACACAGAGCTCTCTGCTGACATCACAAGCACAGTGCTCTCTGCTGACATCATGACTAGAGTTGAGCGAACTTTTCAAAAATTAGATTCGGCCGATTCGCAGTATTTTCCGAAAAAGTTTGTTTCGATACAAATTTTTTTGCTGCAAATCTATATTAAAAAAGGCTATTTCTAGCCTACATACAGCCTCTATAGGGGTATAGAACACTTTGCTGTGTTCTAAAACGCATATGGAGTGTGCTGGGGTAGTGAAATAATACTGTTATTCAGAATAACATGCAGATTACCGGCATCGCTTTTAGAATCACTGCCGCACAGCAGCACAATGACAGAGCCTGGTGGTGTTATCAGTGTCAGGAGACCATAAAGTGACTGAATGACATAGTGTGGAGGTGTTGGCAGCATGAGGAGACCATATAGTGGCTGAATGGCACAGCTTGGAGGTGTTGGCAGCATGAGGACACTAGATAGTGGCTGAATGACACAGCTTGGATGAGGCTGAAGCATGAGGACACCATATAGTGGCTGAATGGCACAGTGTGGAGGTGTTGGCAGCATGAGGACACCATATAGTGGCTGAATGACACATCGGGGAGGTGTTGGCAGCATGAGGACACCATAAAGTGGATGAATGACACAGCGTGGAAGTGTTGGCAGCAGGAGGAGACCATATAGTGGCTGAATGACAGTGTGGACATGTTGGCAGCATGAGGAGAACATATAGTGGCTGAATGACACAGTGTGGAGGTGTTGGCCGCATGAGGACACTTGATAGTGGCTGAATGACACAGCTTGGATGAGGCTGAAGCATGAGGACACCATATAGTGGCTGAATGGCACAGTGTAGAGGGGTTGGCAGCATGAGGACAACATATAGTGGCTGAATGACACATCAGGGAGGTGTTGGCAGCATTAGGACACCATATAGTGGCTGAATGACACAGCGTGGAAGTGTTGGCAGCAGGAGGAGACCATATAGTGGCTGAATGACAGTGTGGACATGTTGGCAGCATGAGGAGACCATATAGTAGCTGAATGACACAGTGTGGAGGTGTTGGCAGCTTGAGGAGACCATATAGTGGCTGAATGGCACAGCGTGGAGGTGTTGGCAGCACAAGGAGACCATATAGTGGCTGAATGACACAGCATGGATATGTTGTCAGCATGAGGAGACCATAAAGTGGCTGAATGGCACAGCGTGAAGGTGTTGGCAGCACGAGGAGACCATATAGTGGCTGAATGACACAGCATGGACATGTTGTCAGCATGAGGACACCATATAGTGGCTGAATGACACAGCGTGGACATGTTGGTAGCATGAGGAGACCATATAGTGGCTGAATGACACAGCGTGGAGGTGTTGGCAGCATGAGGAGACCGTATAGTTGCTGAATGGCACAGCGTGGAGGTGTTGGCAGCATGAGGACACCATATAGTGGCTAAATGACACAGTGTGGACATGTTGGCAGCATGAGGAGACCATATAGTAGCTGAAAGACACAGCGTGGATGTGTTGGCAGCATGAGGAGACCATATAGTGGCTGAATGGCACTGCGTGGAGGTGTTGGCAGCATGAGGATACCATATAGCGGCTGAATGGCACAGTGTGGAGGGGTTGGCAGCATTAGGACACCATATAGTGGCTGAATGACAGTGTGGACATGTTGGCAGCATGAAGAGACCATATAGTGGCTGAATGGCACAGCATGGAGGTGTTGGCAGCATGAGGACACCATATAGTGGCTGAATGACACAGTGTGGACATGTTGGCCGCATGAGGAGACCATATAGTAGGTGAATGACACAGCGTGGAGGTGTTGGCAGCATGAGGACACCATATAGCGGCTGAATGGCACAGCGTGGAGTGGTTGGCAGCATTAGGAAACCGTATAGTGGCTGAATGACAGTGTGGACATGTTGGCAGCATGAGGAGACCATATAGTGGCTGAATGACACAGCGTGGAGGTGTTGGCAGCACAAGGAGACCATATAGTGGCTGAATGACACAGCATGGATATGTTGTCAGCATGAGGATACCATATAGCGGCTGAATGGCACAGTGTGGAGGGGTTGGCAGCATTAGGACACCATATAGTGGCTGAATGACAGTGTGGACATGTTGGCAGCATGAAGAGACCATATAGTGGCTGAATGGCACAGCATGGAGGTGTTGGCAGCATGAGGACACCATATAGTGGCTGAATGACACAGTGTGGACATGTTGGCCGCATGAGGAGACCATATAGTAGGTGAATGACACAGCGTGGAGGTGTTGGCAGCATGAGGACACCATATAGCGGCTGAATGGCACAGCGTGGAGTGGTTGGCAGCATTAGGAAACCGTATAGTGGCTGAATGACAGTGTGGACATGTTGGCAGCATGAGGAGACCATATAGTGGCTGAATGACACAGCGTGGAGGTGTTGGCAGCACAAGGAGACCATATAGTGGCTGAATGACACAGCATGGATATGTTGTCAGCATGAGGAGACCATAAAGTGGCTGAATGGCACAGCGTGAAGGTGTTGGCAGCACGAGGAGACCATATAGTGGCTGAATGACACAGCATGGACATGTTGTCAGCATGAGGACACCATATAGTGGCTGAATGACACAGCGTGGACATGTTGGTAGCATGAGGAGACCATATAGTGGCTGAATGACACAGCGTGGAGGTGTTGGCAGCATGAGGAGACCGTATAGTTGCTGAATGGCACAGCGTGGAGGTGTTGGCAGCATGAGGACACCATATAGTGGCTAAATGACACAGTGTGGACATGTTGGCAGCATGAGGAGACCATATAGTAGCTGAAAGACACAGCGTGGATGTGTTGGCAGCATGAGGAGACCATATAGTGGCTGAATGGCACTGCGTGGAGGTGTTGGCAGCATGAGGATACCATATAGCGGCTGAATGGCACAGTGTGGAGGGGTTGGCAGCATTAGGACACCATATAGTGGCTGAATGACAGTGTGGACATGTTGGCAGCATGAAGAGACCATATAGTGGCTGAATGGCACAGCATGGAGGTGTTGGCAGCATGAGGACACCATATAGTGGCTGAATGACACAGTGTGGACATGTTGGCCGCATGAGGAGACCATATAGTAGGTGAATGACACAGCGTGGAGGTGTTGGCAGCATGAGGACACCATATAGCGGCTGAATGGCACAGCGTGGAGTGGTTGGCAGCATTAGGAAACCGTATAGTGGCTGAATGACAGTGTGGACATGTTGGCAGCATGAGGAGACCATATAGTGGCTGAATGACACAGCGTGAAGGTGTTGGCAGCATGAGGAGACCATATAGTGACTGAATGGCACAGCGTGGAGGTGTTGGCAGCATGAGGACACTATATAGTGGCTGAATGACAGAGTGTGGACATGTTGGAAGCATGAGGAGACCATATAGTGGCTGAATGAAACAGCGTGGAGGTGTTGGCAGCATGAGGAGACCATATGGTTGCTGAATGTTACAGCGTGGAGGTGTTGGCAATATGAGGACACAATATAGTGGCTGAATGACACAGTGTGGACATGTTGGCAGCATGAGGAGATCATATACTGGCTGAATAACAGAGCTTGGATGAGGCTGAAGCATGAGGAGACCATATAGTGGCTGAATGACACAGCTTGGAGGTGTTGGCAGCATGAGGACACCATATAGTGGCTGAATGACACAGTGTGGACATGTTGGCAGCATGAGGAGACCATATAGTGGCTGAATGACACAGCGTGGAGGTGTTGGCAACATGAGGACACAATATAGTGGATGAATGACACAGCCCAGAGTTGCCAGCAGCTTGAGTAGGCAGTAGGCCTTCACAATCCCAAAGATTAAAAGATGAATTAAGAAATTTAAACTGAAGATTTTGGATAGTGGGTGCTACCTATGAGAAAATTAGAATTTCCCAGACCCAGGCCCAGCAGCGGCAACAGTAAACCATATATTGTCTGAATGACACAGGCTGTAGTTGGCTGATGCATGAGTACACACTAGGGCTTCACAATCCCTAAGAAAAAATACAACAATTGTAGAAATTTTTGAAGAACATTTTGGATAGCGGGTGCTACCTATGAGAAAGTTAGAAATTCCCAGACCCAGGCCCCACAGCGGCATCAGTAAACCATATATTGCCTGAATGACACAGCCTGAAGTTGGCTGATGCACGAGTACACAGCAGGGCTTCACAATCCCCCCAAAAAACACAACAATTTTAGAAATTTTTGAAAAAGATTTTGGATAGCGGGTGCTACCTAGGAGAAAATTAGAAATTCCCAGGCCCCACAGCGGCATCAGTAAACCATACATTGCCTGAATGACAGCCTGGAGTTGGCTGATGCACAAGTATACAGCAGGGCTTCACAATCCCCCCAAAAAAACATTTTTTTTTTTTTTTTTTAAGATTATGGATAGCGGTTGCTACCTAGGAGAAAATGTGAAATTCCCAGACCCAGGCCCCACAGCGGCATTAGTAAACCATATATTGCCTGAATGACGCAGCCTGGAGTTGGCTGATGCACGAGTACATAGCAGGGCTTCACAATCCCCCCCAAAAAACACAACAATTTTTGAAATGTTTGAAAAAGATTTTGGATAGCGGGTGCTACCTAGGAGAAAATTTGAAATTCCCAGACCCAGGCCCCACAGCGGCATCAGTAAACCATATATTGCCTGAATGAGACAGCCTGCAGTTGGCTGATGCACGAGTACACACTAGGGCTTCACAATCCCACTAAATAAACACAACAATTGTAGAAATTTATGAAGAGGACTTTTGGATAGCGGGTTCTACCTAGGAGAAAATGTGAAATTCCCAGACCCAGGCCCCACAGCGGCATCAGTAAACCATATATTGCCTGAATGAGAAAGCCTGCAGTTGGCTGATGCACGAGTACACAGCAGGGCTTCACAATCCCACTAAAAAAACACAACAATTGTAGAAATTTATGAAGAGGACTTTTGGATAGCGGGTGCTACCTAGGAGAAAATGTGAAATTACCAGACCCAGGCCCCACAGCAGCATCAGTAAACCATATATTGCCTGAATGACACAGCCTGGAGTTGGCTGATGCATGAGTACACACCAGGGCTTCACAATCCCTAAGAAAAAACACCACAATTTTTGTAGAAGGTTTTGGATAGCGGGTGCAGTAAACCATATATTGCCTTGAATGACACAGCCTGGAGTTGGCTGATGCATGAGTACGCACCAAAGCTTCACAATCTATATATATATATATATATATATATATATATATATATATATATATAAATCAACGTGTGTGTGTATGTATGTGTGTGTATGTATGTATGTGTGTATGTTCCAGCATCACGTCCAAACGGCTAATGATATTAACATGAAACAAGTTACTTATATGTCAACAACAAACATAGGATAGGTGATTTAACCCTTACTCACCCACATTTGCCAGGGGCGGGGTTTATGTTTAAAGTCCCATACAAGTCAATGGGAAAAATATATGTTACTGCATAACTTCCAAACGGCTGGAGATATTTCGATAATACTTGGTCACATGTTACTTATATGTCCACTTGAAATATAGGATAGTTAATTTAACCCTTAACTACCCCCATTTGTGAGGCTCAGGATTTTTGTTTAAAGTCCCATACAAATCAATGGGAAATGTATGTTCCCACATAACTTCCGTACGGGTGGAGATATTTCAATACTTGGTACACATATTACGGGTCGGGATATGAGGACGGGATGGGAGGTCGAGATTGGAGGTCGAGATAGGCGGTCGGGATAGGAGGACGGGATATGAGGACGGGATATGAGGACGAGATATGAGGTCTGGATAGGAGGTCGGGATAGGAGGTCGGGATAGGAGGTCGGGATAGGAGGTTGAGATATGAGGACGGGAAAGGAGGTCGGGATAGGAGGTCGAGATAGGAAGTGGAGATAGGAGAACGGGAATGGAGGTCGAAAAAGGAGGTCGAGATAGGAAGTCAAGATAGAAGGTCGAGATTGGAGGACGGGATAGGAGGTCAGGATAGAAGGACGGGATAGGAGGATGGGATAGGAGGATGGGATAGGAGGACAGGATAGGAGGACGGTTTAGGAGGATGGTATAGGAGGTCAGGATAGGAGGTCGAGATTGGAGGACGGGATAGGAGGTCAGGATAGAAGGACGGGATAGGAGGATGGGATAGGAGGATGGGATAGGAGGTCAGGATAGGAGGTCGAGATTGGAGGACGGGATAGGAGGTCAGGATAGAAGGACGGGATAGGAGGACGGTTTAGGAGGATGGTATAGGAGGTCAGGATAGGAGGTCGAGATAGGAGGACGGGATAGGAGTTCGGGATATGGGCTTGGGATATGACAACAATATAAGAGGATTGGATATGAAGTCAAAAGCTTCTTCCTTTGTTTATTTTCCTCCCCAACAAGGATTAGGAAGGAAAAACCGGGCAACGCCGGGAACTCAGCTAGTCCCTAATAAAAAAAAAAAAACATTTTTGACAAAAAATTTTGACCAAAATTAAAAACCGCGGGTGCTACCTATATATTACCTGAATGACGCAGCCTGGAGTTGGCTGCAGCATGAGGAGACTATTGAAATGTCAGATTTTTTAAATTTTAATTTTAATTAAAATTTGTGTCCCAGACCCCGCCGTGTGGGTACAAAGCACCCACAGGGCTCATGTGGCCGTGAGATGTAGGTGCAACATCTCCATAGTTCTGATGGGCCATTTTTTGTTTTTGTACCTTTGTTTAAGAACAAGCACATATCCAAGAGTCCAGAAGCTCTATAATGCAGGACGGTGGACCACCAAAAGACATTCTTCTCTAAAATAAGTTTTTCTGACATAAAGAAGCAGAGTTCATCCCTCTCCATATCTTTTTTGAAAATTTTTATAAAAAAATCACACAAAACAAGCGTTCAATGGTGTAATGGTTATTATTCTTGAAAATTAAAGTTTATTACTGTGAAAATTATCAGAAAATTTGAAAAAAAACACTACCCAAGAGTGTTTAATAGCCCCATACATTGCACCATAAATGTTGAAATTTAAATTAAGCATGCATGTATGTATTTCAAAAATCCTAAAATTAAAGTCCCAAGCCCAGAAGCATCATGATGTCAAGTAGTTCCTGAAAGACACAGGAGCAGTCAGGAGTAGGCATCAGCAGTACCCAAGAGGCTTTCATAACCCCTTACATTGCATCGAGATCGAGCAATAACAGGTGTGTTATGCCCTCAGATGTCCGGGGCTGCACGCGCGTTGCACTGAACACACCAGCGTGTGTCTATCCTTCACTGACGGTGCGGGTAACCCGCTGAACCCCGTTCGTGATAGGGATCAGGGATTGCAATTATTTGCCAGGAAAGAAGAATCCCAACTAAGTCCGGGTCATAAGCTAGGGTTCATTAAGTCCCTGCCCTTTGTACACACCGCATGTCTCTACTACCGATTGGATGGTTTAGTGAGGTCCTCGGATCGGCCCTGGTGGGGTAGGAGAAAGCCCTGGCAAAGCACCAAGAATTTAAAGATCACTGTTGAAATTTGCATTAAGCATGTATTAGCTACTGCTAAACTTCCAAAAATTTAAGGCCCAAGGCCAGAAGCATCAGTGAGGCAAGAAGTTCCTGAAAGACACAGGATGAGTCAGGAGCAAGCATTCGCTGCACCCAAGAGGGTTTCATAACCCCTTACATTTAAAGATCAATGTTGAAATTTGCATTAAGCATGTATTTAGCTACTGCTAATCATCCAAAAATTAAAGGCCCAAGGCCCGAGGCATCAGGGAGGCAAGTAGTTCCTGAAAGAAACATAATGAGTCAGGAGCAGTCATTCACAGTACCCAAGAGGGTTTCATAACCCCTTACATTTAAAGATCAATGTTGAAATTTGCATTAAGCATGTATTTAGCTACTGCTAAACATGCAAAAATTAAAGGCCCAAGGCCCGAAGCATCAGGGAGGCAAGTAGCTCCTGAAAGACACAGAATGAGTCAGGAGCAGTCATTTGCAGTACGCAAGAGGGTTTCATTACACCTTACATTTAAAGATCAATGTTGACATTTGCATTAAGCATATATTTAGCTACTGCTAAACAACCAAAAATTTAAGGCCCAAGGCCAGAAGCGTCAGTGAGGCAAGTAGTTCCTGAAAGACAGAGGATGAGTCAAGAACAGGCATTCGCAGTACCCAAGAGGGTTTCATAACCCCTTACAATTAAAGATCAATGTAGACATTTGCATTAAGCATGTATTTAACTACTGCTAAACTTCCAAAAATTAAAGGCCCAAGGCCAGAAGCATCAGTGAGGCAAGTAGTTCCTGAAAGAAACAGGATGAGCCAGGAGCAGGCAATCGCAATACCAGAGAGGGTTTCATAACCCCAATTGATAACCCAAGAGGGTTTCATAACCAACCATAATTGGGAAGTGTTGGTGTAGCAGCATGATCAATCTACTCTGAGGCATCTGGCATTGGTTGCTGGAAATCCTGGCTGATCCATCCCTGATTCATCTTGACAAACGTCAGTCTCTCCACATTTTAAGTGGACAGACGTGTTCGCCTGGCAGGACAGCTTCTCCAGGGCAAATTCTGCTAGTTGGGGCCATAAATCAAGTTTGGCTGCCCAGAAGTCCAGCGGATCTTCAATGGTTGTTGGCATGGTCATGTCAAGGTATGCCACCACCTGCTGGTTCAGGTCCTGCTCCATGTCTACCTGCTGCTGATGAGTTGCTTCACTATGGAATTACGTCGTTAATGGCATAATCCAGGCAACTTACAAAAAATGTGGCTTCCTCAAAGGGCCTCAGCAAACAGCAGGTGTCATGTATGAGCTGCCACTGGTTCACATTGAAGTTACACAGGGGAGTACTCCTATCTGCTTGGATCATCAAGAAATCGGTGATGGCTTTTCTTTGTTCAAATAGTCTGTCCAACATATGGATGGTGGAATTCCAATGTGTGGCAACGTCACAAATAAGACTATGTTGTGGGATACCGTTCTGACGTTGCAGCTCAAGGAAGGTGTGCTTGGCGGTGCATGAGTGGCTGAAGTTCATGCACAGTTTCCTTGCCATTTTCAGGATGTTTTGCAAATGGGGTGAAGACTTGAGGAAGTGCTTGACAACCAGATTCAACACGTGTGCCATGCAGGGCGCATGTTTCACACTTCCTTGTCGCAGCGCGGACACGATGTTCTTCCCGTTGTCGGTCACCATGGTTCCCATTTCCAGATTTCGTGGAGTAAGCCATACTCGGATTTCTTTACGAATTAACTTTAGCAGTTTCTCCCCTGTGTGACTCCGTTCGCCAAGGCAAACCATGTGAGGAACAGTTTGACAACGCCGTGCCCAACACACATGGTACGATGAAGGGCCACCGAAATTTGGACATGCAGTGGAGGCCGAGGACACGGTGGAGGATGAGGAGGCAGTGTCACACACTGTAACAGGACCAACTGCCAGAGAGCGAGAGCGTGGAGGAGGAAGCTGTTGTGGCTGTGCAGGAACCACATTTACCTAGTGGTCCGTAAAAAACAAGTATTGTCCCTGCCTGTAGTTACAGCTCCACACGTCGGCGCTGCCGTGCACTTTTGAACACATAGACAGGCTCAAGGACTGGCCCACCTTCTCTTGTACAAACTTATGCTGGGCTGGTACTGCCTTCTTCGCAAAGAAATGATGGCTTGGGACTCTCCACCTCGGCTCGGCACAAGCCATAAATTCTCTGAAAGGTGCAGAGTCCACCACTTGAAAAGGGAGGGACTGCAACACCAGGAACTTGGACAGGAGCACATTCAACTTCTGTGTCGTTGGATGAGTGGGTGCCTACTGTTGTCTCTTGGACATGGCTTCGCCGATGGATTGTTGGCAGAATGGCTGACTAAATGCTGGAGAAGCAGGCGAAACAGAAGGAGGGTTTGACACACATCTCCATTCGGCTGAGGTGGTGGAGCCTTCGCTGGATGAACGAGGGAGCGGATGGCCACTGGGTGATGCAGCAGGCTGGACCACTACATCGGAGCCACGGTTCTCCCAGGCCGCTTCATGGTAGCAAAGCATGTGTTGACGCAGGGCCGTGGTGCCAACCTTGGGACCCTGGCCACACTTCACCATCTGCCGACAGATCTTGCATGTGGCTACGTGAACCTCCTCCGGATGCCTGATGAAAAACTTCCACACCGCCGAGTAGCTGATTTTCCCACCTGCAATCCGCACTAATTGACTGCTACTGGTGCCGTCTCCAGGAACCCCTGTTCCACTACCTCCCGGAAAGGTAGGCTGCTGCAAAGCAGGTGGTCACCCCCAGGCACGTTTGGCTCCAGAATTTCCACACCTGCCACCATGCTGACTGCTGACCGTGCTACCGCCTTGCTGCCTCAAGGGCAACCTGCAAATCTCTTCTCCTGATGATGATTAAGCCCCTTCTGCACCCGGCTCCCAATTGCGATCAGCCTCATCATCATCAACAGGTCTGTGCACGTCACTGATGTCCTCCTCAGGTTCCCCTATAGTGTCTGTTTCAGGAAACTGATCCCTTGCAACACCGCTTCCCGCGTCACTCTCCGCATCACTACTTGGCCGCCTAGCAGAGCAAGCGGCACATGTCTTCTCCCCTTCTTGGCTGTCCAGTAGCTGCTGACTGTCCTCTATTAGATCGTTCTCAGTAAATAGTGGAGCTAAACCCACAGCATAAGATACTTTTCTAGGAGAGGGAACAGCAGAGGACAAAGGCAATGGGAGGACAGGGACTCAGGGTTGTGTCTGAGGAACCCACCAACTGTTGACTGGGGGTGTCAGATGTCAGATGAGACTATGTGGTTGAGCGTGTTAACCAATCGACGACGGCAGGTAGATGAAGCAGGCAGAGGACCTTGTGGTGGCAGAGCACTAACACCGTGCGGCCATCTTCTTCAGCGTCACGCCACGCCCCCCGTGCAAAAAATGTTTTTAAAGCATACTGTAGTGCATTTTTCTGCCCTTATAAGTGCATACCACATACCTATATCTAAGTAGTGTACTATTTTGTACCTGTTAATCTGTCAAGGGCCTAGATACTGTGAAATTCCAGGCAAAAGTAAATCACCGGCTGGTGTTTTACTCAAATAGGTTTTTTAAGCCTACTGTAGCGCATTTTTCTGCCCTCTTTGTTCCACAACAAATGGTCTGCTGGTTACACTAGTCTGTAGATGGTATAATATATACCCAGCAGTCCATTCCAAATAGTCTGTGAGAGAGTAAAATTTTGGGTTTAGAACACAGCAACTATGTGCTACAGCACTGTTGTGTACTGCTGGTGTTGTGCAAAATTACATTTTTAAGCCTACCGTAGCACATTTTTCTGCCCTCATAAGCGCATACCACATACCTACATCTAAGTGGTGTACTATTTTTTACCTGTTAGTCTGATAAGGACCTAGATACTGTGAAAGTCCAGGCAAAAGTAACCACCGGCTGGTGTTTTACTCCAATACGTTTTTTAAGCACACTGTAGCTCATTTTTCTGCCTTTTTTGTTCTACAACAAATGGTCTGCTGGTTATACTAGTCTGTAGACGGTAAAATACATACCCAGCAGTTCTTTCCTAATAATTTGTGAGTGCGTGCTATTTTGGGTTTAGTAAATAGTGATTGTGTGCTGCAGCACTTGTGTACTGCTGGTGTTGTGCAAAAATACTTTTTTTTAAGCGTACTGTGAAAGTCCAGGCAAAAATAATCACTGACTGATGTTGTACTCAAATATTTTTTTAAGCGTACTGTAGCGCATTTTTCTGCCCTCATAAGTGCATGCCACATACCCACATCTAAGTAGTGTACTATTTTGTATCTGTTAATCCATCAAGGGCCTAGACACTGTGAATGGACAGCCAAAAGTACACACATTGTGCTGCTCTAGACAAACACTGTTTTAAGCATGGTGAAGTGTATTGTACTCCCCTCATATACGCACTAAGTATGTTAGGCAGAGAAGTACCAGGACATGGACAGAGGAGTGGCAGAGGCCTAAATTCATTAGGCACAGGCAGAGGTCGCAGCAGACTAGGGGCAAATGACCGCAGGAGTTTCAGCAAGAGGCCTGAGCTCCCAGTGTCAGTTAGGGGTCAGTTCTCAACCAGCAACCCATCTGCCATCATCGATTGCTTAACACAGTAAACCACTTCCTCACAAGTGACATCTGATTCCCCAGTCAACAGTCGGTGGGTTCCTCAGACACAACAATCAGTTGGCATGGCCCGGGAGCAGTCCCTGTCCTCCCATTGCCTCTGTCCTATGCTGTTCCCTCCCCTAAAGAAGTATCTTATGCTCTGGGTTCAGCTCCACTATTCAATGAGAACCATCTAATAGAGGACAAGCAGCAGCTACTGCTCAGCCAAGAAGGGGAGGAGACATCCGCCGCTTCTTATGCTAGGCAGGCAAGTAGTGATGAGGAGAGTGATTTGGGAGGTGGTTTTGCCAGTGTTAAGGGTCTTGAAGTAGACACTGTTGAGGAACCTGAGAATGATATCAGTGACGTGCAGACACTTGTTGATGATGATGTTGATCGCAATTGGGAGCCGGGTGCAGAAGGGGCATCATCATCAGCAGAAGAAGAGGGTTGCAGGTTGCCCGTGAGGCAGCAGCTGAGCCAGCAAGGTGGTTGCATGGTTTGCAGACAGCATAGTGTCAGAAGTGGAAATTCTGGAGCCAAACCTGCCCAAGGTAGACCACCAGCTTTGCGGCAGTATACCTTCCCGGGTGGTAGTGGAACAGGGGTTCCATGAGACGGCAGCAGTAGCAATCAATTAATGCGGACTGTTGATGGGAAAATCCGCTACTCGGCGGTGTAGCAGTTTTTCATCAAGCATCCGGAGGAGGTTAACATAATCACATGCAAGATGTGGCGACAGAAGGGTAAGCGAGGCCAGGGTCCCAATGGTCCCAAGCTCCACCCCCTCAGCCTAAGGGAGCTGTGTTTCTTACCCTCCTTCTGTCGCTCCAGATGCTCCTGCTCCTACTGCTTTTAGTCAGTCATTCCGCCAACAATCCATCGGTGAAGCCATGTCCAAGACACAACAGTATGCGCCCACTCATCCAACGGGGCAGAAGCTGAATGTGCTCCTGTCCAAGTTGCTGGTGTTGCAGTCCCTCCCTTTTCAAGTGGTAGACTCTGTACCTTTCGGAGAACTGATATCTTGTGCCGAGCTCAGGTGGAGAGTGCCAAGCCGTCATTTCTTTGCAAAGAAGGCAGTACCAGCCCTGCAAAATTTTGTGGAAGAGAAGGTGGGCCAGTCCTTGAGCCTGTCGGAGTGTACTAAAAGTGCATGGCAGCGCCGAGGAGCTGTAACTATGATCAGGGACAATACATTTCTTTTATGACTCACTGGGTGAATGTAGTTTCTGCACAGCCACAACACCAACTTGGACAGGTCACACCCCTTCCTCCTCCACGATCTCAGCCGTTGGTCCTGTGACAGTGTTGACTCCGCCTCCTCTTCCTCCACCATGTCCTCATCCTCCACTGCCCAGTAAAGTCTCAATGCCCTTTCAGCATAGCATGTATGCAGGACACGGCGGTGTCATGCTGCTCTTCACATGGTCAGCCTTGACAGGGGATAAACTCCTAAAAGTCATTAGTAAAGAAATCGGAATATGGCTTACTCCACGAAAACTGGAAATGGGAACCATGGTGACCGACAACGGGAAGAACATCTTGTATGCGCTGCGACTGGAAAGGCTGAGCCATGCACCTTGCTTGGCACACGTGTTCAGTCTCGTTGTAAAGCAGTTGCTGAAGTGTTCCCCCCATTTGCAAGACATCCTTACAATGGGAAGGAAACTTTGCATGCACTTCAGCCACTTGTACTCCGCAAAGCTCACCCTCCATATGTTTGTCCGACTGTACGAATAGAGAAAAGCTATCACCGATTTCTTGATATCAGATAGGTGTACTCCCCTGAGTAACTGCAATGTCAACCAGTGGCAGCTCATACGTGACACCTGCCGTTTGCTCAGGCTGTTTGAGGAAGCCACATTATTAGTAAGTCGCCAGGATTACGGGATGAGTGATGTCATTCCACTGCTTCATTTCTTACAACACGTGTTGGAAACGATGGCTGGTCAGGGTACTGGAGACGTGGCGCCTACATCTCACGGCCGCATGATTCCTGTGGGGGCTGAACTGGAAGAAGAGGAGGGGCACAGTGGAGCACAGTTCAGGTTTTGCCAAATGGGCCATTTTTCTAGTCATCTGACAGTAGAGGAGGAGCAGGAGCAGCCAGAGGAGCTAGAGGGATATTAGGAATGTGAGACAGAGGACCCAGACACACCGTGGCAGTATGCAGTGGAGATGGAGGCAGGTAGTCCCTCTGAGTTATTTGCACAAATGGGACGATGCATGCTCACTTGCTTGCGTAGAAACAGCCATTTGGCAGAGGGATGAGTACTGGATCTCCACCTTATTAGACCCTCGCTACCGCCACAAAATAGATGCCTTTTTTTACAACCACTGAGAGGGAGGACAAACTGACCTACTACAGAGGCATCCTATGTAGTCAGTTGGCCAATGTCTATCAGCTCCATCTTCCATCCTCTCGCAGGTCTGAATCAGGGGGCCCCCTGTGCTCACCTTCCACTGCCATGGCTGTTGAGGAGGGGTGGGGTGGCAGGAACAGTACCAGCTACATCAGCAGCGGCCTGAGTCTACAGTCACTGAGGAGTACCTTTCTTAACCCTCATAGTGAAGCAACTAATCATCAGCAGGTAGACCTGGAGCAGGATCTGAACCAGCAGGTGTTGGCATACCTTGACATGCCCATGCCAACACACCTTGAAGATCCGCTGGACTTCTGGGAAGTCAAACTTGTTGATTTGTGGCCGCAACTAGCAGAGTTTGCCCTGGAAAAGCTTTCTTGCCCGTCCAGAAGTCTGCCATCAAAGTGGGTGTTTAGTGTGGCGGGGGCCATAGTTACGCCAAGGAGAACTCGTCTGTCCACGAAAAATGTGAAGATGAAAAATTGTGGAGATGAATCAGGCATGGATCAGGCAGGATTTCCACCAACCAATGCCTGATGCATCAGAGTAGATTGACCATGGCCACACCAACACTTCACAAATATGGGTAGTGCCAAAAAGATTTAAAGAGCTGCTCCCCAGTTACAAACATTCCTCCGCTTCAGACCTTTTATCACCCACCTTTGTCACCTGGTATTGGCAGGGGCCATTTTTGAATTTGCAATATTTTGCGAATATATTGACGATTATTCGTCCTATGTTCATGAAATTCGCATATTCGCTATGTTCATTAACTTTTTTTTCCATGCCAAAATTTGCATGAAAATTTTGCATAAACATTTGCATGTAAAAAAAACAAAAACAAATATTCACCATAACAAATATGTAGCAGTATATTCTAAATATTAACAAAACTGCGAAGTGACGATATTCACAATAAAAATTTGCATTACGAATATTCATGCTCAACACTATTGCCACCACCACACCACTTTATCACCGGGTGACTTTCACGACTCCTGATGCTGCTGCCACCTCAGCCACTATATGGTCTCCTCATGCTTCAGCCACCTCCACGCTGTGCCATTCAGACACTATATGGTCTTTTCATGCTTCAGCCACCTCCAGGCTGTGCCATTCAGCCACTGTGGGATCTTCTCATGCTTCAGCCAACTCTAGGCTGTGCCTTTCAGCCACTATATGGTCTCATCATGCTTCAGCCTACTCTATGCTGTGCCATTCAGCCACTATATGGTCTTCTCATGCTGCAAAAAGCTCCAGGCTGTGCCATTCAGCCTCTACATTGTCTCCTCATGCTTCAGCCAACTCCAGGCTGTGCCATTCAGCCACTATATCATCTCCTCATGCTTCAGCCAACTCCAGGCTGTGCCATTCAGCCACTATATGGTATTGTCATGCTCCAGCCAACTCAAGGCTGTGCCTTTCAGCCACAATATGGTCTCCTCATGCGTCAGCCAAGTGTGGGCTGTGCCATTCAGCCACTTTATGGTAACCGTTTGCTTCAGCAAACTCCAGGGTGTGCCATTCAGCCACTCTATGGTCTCCTCATGCTGCCACTAACTCCAGG
Source organism: Hyla sarda (assembly GCF_029499605.1). NCBI lineage: Eukaryota > Metazoa > Chordata > Amphibia > Anura > Hylidae > Hyla > Hyla sarda. The sequence goes on from NC_079189.1 coordinate 23,121,087, forward strand.
CTGTGCCTTTCAGCCTCTACATCATCTCCTCATGCTTCAGCCAACTCCAGGCGGTGCCATTCAGCCACTATATCATCTCCTCATGCTTCAGCCAACTCCAGGCGGTGCAATTCAGCCACTATATGGTATTGTCATGCTCCAGCCAACTCAAGGCTGTGCCATTGAGCCACAATATGGTATCCTCGTGCTTCAGCTAACTCCAGGCTGTGCCATTCAGCCACTATATGGTCTCCTCATGCTGCCAAAAACTCCATTCTGTGCCATTCAGCCACTATATGTTCTCACCTCATGCTTCAGCCACCTCCAGGCTGTGCCATTCAACCACTATATGGTCTCCTCATGCTTCAGCCACCTCCAGGCTGTGCCATTCAAACACTATATGGTCTCCTCATGCTGCCACGAACTCCAGGCTGTGCCATTTAGCCACTACATTATCTCCTCATGCTTCAGCCACCTCTAGGCTGTGCCATTCATCCACTATATCATATCCTCATGCTTCAGCCAACTCCAGGCTGTGCCATTCAGCCACTATATGGTATTGTCATGCTACAGCCAACTCAAGGCTGTGCAATTCAGCCACAATATGGTCTCCTCATGCTTAAGCCAAGTCCGGACTGTGCCATTCAGCCACTTTAGGGTAACCTCTTGCTTCAGCCAATTTAGACGCTATATGGTCTCCTCATGCTGCCACAAACTCTTTGCTGTTCCATTCAGCCACTATATGGTTTCTCCTCATGCTTCAGCCACCTCCAGGCTGTGCCATTCAACCACTATATGGTCTCCTCATGCTTCAGCCACCTCCAGGCTGTGCCATTCAAACACTATATGGTCTCCTCATGCTGCCACAAACTCCAGGCTGTGCCATTTAGCCACTATATTATTTCCTCATGCTTCAGCCACCTCTAGGCTGTGCCATTCAGACACTATATGGTGTCCTCATGCTTCAGCCAACTCCAGGCTGTGCGATTCATCCACTATATCATCTCCTCATGCTTCAGCCAATTCCAGACTGTGCCATTCAGCCACTATATGGTATTGTCATGCTCCAGCCAACTCAAGGCTGTGCAATTCAGCCACAAATGGTCTCCTCATGCTTCAGCCAAGTCCGGGCTGTGCCATTCAGCCTCTTGCTTCAGCCAACTCCAGGCTTTGCCATTCAACCACTGTATGGTCTCCTCATGCTGCCACACACTCCAATCTGTGCCATTCAGCCTCTACATCATCGCCTTTTGCTTCAGCCAACTTCAGGCTGTGCCATTCAGCCCCTATATCATCTCCTCATGCTTCAGCCAACTCCAGGCTATGCCATTCAGTCACTATATGGTATCACCATACTCCAGACAACTCCAGGCTGTGCCATTCAGCCACTATATGGTCTCCTCGTGCTGCCATAAACTCCATTCTGTGCCATTCAGCCACTATATGGTCTCACCTCATGCTTCAGCCACATCCAGGCTGTGCCATTCAACCACTATATGGTCTCCTCATGCTTCAGCCACCTTCAGGCTGTGCCATTCAAACACTATATGGTCTCCTCATGCTGCCACAAACTCCAGGCTGTGCCATTTAGCCACTAGATTATCTCCTCATGCTTCAGCCACCTCTAGGCTGTGCCATTCATCCACTGTATCATATCCTCATGCTTCAGCCAACTCCAGGCTGTGCCATTCAGCCACTAAATGGTATTGTCATGCTACAGCCAACTCAAGGCTGTGCAATTCAGGCACAATATGGTCTCCTCATGCTTAAGCCAAGTCCGGACTGTGCCATTCAGCCACTTTAGGGTAACCTCTTGCTTCAGCCAATTTAGACGCTATATGGTCTCCTCATGCTGCCACAAACTCTTGGCTGTTCCATTCAGCCACTATATGGTTTTTCCTCATGCTTCAGCCACCTCCAGGCTGTGCCATTCAGCCACTATATGGTATTGTCATGCTCCAGCCAACTCAAGGCTGTGCAATTCAGCCACAATATGGTCTCCTCATGCTTCAGCCAAGTCCGGGCTGTGCCATTCATCCTCTTGCTTCAGCCAACTCCAGGCTGTGCCATTCAGCCACTGTATGGTCTCCTCATGCTGCCACAAACTCCAGGCTGTGCCATTCAGCCTCTACATCATCGCCTTTTGCTTCAGCCAACTCCAGGCTGTGCCATTCAGCCCCTATATCATCTCCTCATGCTTCAGCCAACTCAAGGCTATGCCATTCAGTCACTATATGGTATCGCCATACTCCAGACAACTCCAGGCTGTGCCATTCAGCCACTATATGGTCTCCTCATGCTGCCAAAAACTCCATTCTGTGCCATTCAGCCACTATATGGTCTCACCTCATGCTTCAGCCACCTCCAGGCTGTGCCATTCAACCACTATATGGTCTCCTCATGCTTCAGCCACCTCCAGGCTGTGCCATTCAAACACTTTATGGTCTCCTCATGCTGCCACAAACTCCAGGCTGTGCCATTTAGCCACTAGATTATCTCCTCATGCTTCAGCCACCTCTAGGCTGTGCCATTCATCCACTGTATCATATCCTCATGCTTCAGCCAACTCCAGGCTGTGCCATTCAGCCACTATATGGTATTTTCATGCTACAGCCAACTCAAGGCTGTGCAATTCAGCCACAATATGGTCTTCTCATGCTTAAGCCAAGTCCGGACTGTGCCATTCAGCCACTTTAGGGCAACCTCTTGCTTCAGCCAATTTAGACGCTATATGGTCTCCTCATGCTGCCACAAACTCTTGGCTGTTCCATTCAGCCACTATATGGTTTCTCCTCATGCTTCAGCCACCTCTAGGCTGTGCCATTCATCCACTGTATCATATCCTCATGCTTCAGCCAACTCCAGGCTGTGCCATTCAGCCACTATATGGTATTGTCATGCTCCAGCCAACTCAAGGCTGTGCAATTCAGCCACAATATGGTCTCCTCATGCTTCAGCCAAGTCCGGGCTGTGCCATTCAGCCTCTTGCTTCAGCCAACTCCAGGCTGTGCCATTCAGCCACTGTATGGTCTCCTCATGCTGCCACAAACTCCAGGCTGTGCCATTCAGCCTCTACATCATCACCTTTTGCTTCAACCAACTCCAGGCTGTGTCATTCAGCCACTATATCATCTCCTCATGCTTCAGCCAACTCCAGGCTGTGCCATTCAGCCCCTATATCATCTCCTCATGCTTCAGCCAACTCCAGGCTATGCCATTCAGTCACTATATGGTATCACCATGCTCCAGACAACTAAAGGCTGTGCCATTCAGCCACAATATGGTATCCTCGTGCTTCAGCTAACTCCAGGCTGTGCCATTTAAAAACTATATGGTCTCCTCATGCTGTCACAAACTCCAGGCTGTGCCATTCAGCCACTATATGGTCTCTCCTCATGCTTCAGCCACCTCCAGGCTGTGCCATTTAGACACTATATGGTCTCCTCATGCTGCCACAAACTCTTGGCTGTTCCATTCAGCCACTATATGGTCTACTCATGCTGCCACAAACTCAAGGCTGTGCCATTCAGCCACTATATGGTCTCTCCTCATGCTTCAGCCACCTCCAGACTGTTTTTATTCAACCACTATATGGTCTCCTCATGCTTCAGCCACCTCCAGGCTGTGCCATTCAAACACTATATGGTCTCCTCATGCTGCCACAAACTCCAGGCTGTGTCATTTAGCCACTATATGATCTCTTCATGCTTCAGCCACCTCTAGGCTGTGCCATTCAACCACTATATGGTCTCTACTCATGCTTCAGCCACCTCCAGGCTGTACCATTCAGCCACTACAATGTCTTCTCATATTGATGCCACCTCCAGACTCTGTCATTGTGCCGCCATGTGACATGTGACTCCTTGTTACATTTGGGCCTTTGTAACCACATGCCGGGGCCTGGAACACTAAAACTTTGGAGTGTTAGGTAAAATTTCAATTTCAAAATCTTAAATTATAATTTCAAAATCTTAAATTTCAATTTTAACATCTTAAATGTCAATTTCAAAATCTTACATTTTTTATTTAAAAAAAATCGATGTAATCTTTTCCAGTTTGAGGCCCTATGGTTGTCGACTTCATATAGTAGCTGTGGAAATACCACAAGAATCCAATTAAACAGATTGGAGCGATCACACTGAACCATTACTGATTAAATGAATGATTTGCAGTTCCACAAAAAAGTAAGACAGTGGGAGGGCGGGGGACGGTGAGAGCCATGGGCTGGAACAGATGGTAGCTCGCCTTGCAGTGAACCGCCAGCGGGATGCTCACCAGAATGGGTACTCAAAAAATGTAAATAAATTCAAATAAAATCAAATAAAAATTACGTAAAAAATCGATAAACTCTCTTAAATTTTTACCTCATATGGTCTTCCTGCTGCCACATTCAGATGCTATGTGCCAGTGATTCTAATAGCGATGCCTGCAATCTGCATTTCATACTGAATAGCAGTATTATTTCACTAACACATCACACTCCCTATGTGTGTTAGAACAAAGCAAACTGTTCTACACCCCCATTGAGGCTCTCTGTAGGCCAGAAATAGCCGTTTTTAATACAGATTCGCCAAAAATAAATTCAACCCAAAACTAATTTTTTGGGAAAATTCGGCGGATCGGATGAATACATTTTTCAAAAGTTCACTCATCTCTAGTTGACACCATTTCACACCATGCAGATTTAGTGCAGTTTATTCCTGCGTCTCTCTCTATATTCCCGCTATACATCTAGGGTATTAAATATTTATATATTTACATATGTGTTCTTATATATTGCCCTGTGACTTATGAAATGACACCTTATTTATGTTTATAAAACATGAATGATTTTAACTTACTGTGTATTAAGAGTATGTAAAGAGTTAAGCTGACCGGGTTCCAGAGATGTTTGGAATCAAGCCAGCTTCCTCTCCCCATATAGGGTTCTGGTTTTTAGTTCATTGTTGTATGACTAAGGTCTGGTGAACAGACCAAAACGAGTCACCTTTCTCCTGTCCTGTGAGTTGGATTAATTATATTGCAGTAAATCTGGAAATTCATAAGAGAAGCTGATGTGCTGGAAATTCTTGTTTACAGTTTGTTGGATGCATCCACACCTTTCCTTGCATTGGCCGGACGTGGAGGTGAGCTAACTGACCGCACCTGCTGCACATTCAATTGATATTAATATAGCCATAACAAATGCACTGAGAGGACCAAATGTTAGCAATGTCTTTGCCATTAAGGCCTTCTCTGTATCAGTGCCAAGTGTAACACTCACGTTTCTGAAGACAGGAACCCCGCTGGATGTGGATCCCCTGGACTTGTGTGGCAGATAATTCGGACCATACCAGGGAGCGGAGTCTAAGGTGCCACTGGTTTTCACCAGAGCCCACCACAAAGCGGGATGGACTTGATGCTGCAGGCGGCATCCAGATCACCACCCCTGGCACAGCTCGACCACACAGTCGGCTGAGGAGATGCAAGGCACAGGCGGGATAAGGCAACTTGTATTATGGATAGCAGAAGATCAGGGCAGGCGGCACAGTAGCGTAGTAAAAGCGAAGCAGGAGTTCAGTAGGCAGATGGCAGAGGAGCAAGGTTAAGTCACAAGAGCAAGAGATCTGATACACGGCAAGGCAATACAGAGGAACACTTTCTTAAAGACAAAAGGCAACAAAGATTCAGCACTGAACTGGGGAGGGTGGAGGAATTTGTAAATGAGCCACAGGTGGATAACACTAATGAGCATACTGGCCCTTTAAATCTTAAAGCTCTGGCACGTGTGTGCCCTAGGGATGGGAACGCAAGCGCAGGAGCAGAGAGGCAGAGGCAGGAGAAACACCCGGAGAGTGACGGACTGGGGCTCGCATGCGGGAGCATCCCGTGATGCGAGTCCCAGCCCCGTCGGAAGCAGAATGTAAGGATGTGTGGCCGGAGTGCATAACGTAAAACAGAGAACTAATGTGACTATTGCATTAAGAAATCTTGAGGTCTTGTTTTTCCCCTAGTGTTTTTCCCATCTAGTGAATATGACTCCTGTTTATTGTAAGCAATCAAAGTGAAAAGGCCATTTATCCTACCAGCAAGAAAAATATCTTGGATTTTTTTTTCTTTTTTAATAAACCTGCAGTAGACGACATGCATAAATTGACAGAGTGGTTTTTTAACTTTCTAAATTTTCAGTTCTTTGTATTAATTTGAGAAGCCAAACATTATAGAGATGTCTAGAAAAACATATTTCTATGTGAATTATAGTGCTGACTTTATTTTCCTAGAAAAACATATTTTTGAATTGAACTCTGGTCTCACCAGTATTATATAACATTTAGGAAAGAATATGCAGCCTAAAATACCAACACTTGAAGATATTATAGCAAATATCTCTACAAGAACTGTATTCTTCCCAGTAACACTCATATAGGAGGGGATAAAAGCCACCCAGACACTGCAGACAACCAGCATGCTGAACGTGATGTTTTTAGCTTCATTAAAACGATCTGGTAAATTTCTGGCCAAGAAAGCAACAATGAAACTAACAGCTGCAAGTAGTCCCATATAGCCCAGGAGTATGGAGAAGGCCAGCATGGACCCTTCATTACACTGGAATATTATCTTTTCTTTATATAAGTGAGTGTTCTTTTCTGGGAATGGAGGAGATGTAGATAACCAAATGATACTTAGTAGGACTTGAAGAAACGAACAGAAGAAGACAACACAGTTTGTAATTTTCACACCAATAAATTTCCTCCAGGAACTTCCAGGTTTGGTGGCTTTGAAGGCCATGTAGACCATGATGGTTTTAGCCAGAATAGAAGAGATAGCTACTGAGAAGATGATCCCGAATGAAGTCTGACGGAGCATACAGGTGATATGTGTAGGGCGACCCAGGAACAAAAATACACAGAGGAAACTCAACATGATGGAAACCAGGAGAATGAAGCTCAGGGTTTGGTTATTTGCTCTGACCACCGGAGTGTCTCGGAATAGAATGAAGATGCCCAAGATCGTAGATGTTTTCAAAAAACAAAATAATGAAATTATGGAGACTAGCAATACTAAAGTGTCATTTTTGTAAGAGAGAAATTCAATAGGTTTCAGTACACACTCAGTCACGTTGTTTGGCCATTGATCTTCAGGACATTTTAGACATGATACACTGTCTACAAAAAACAAACAAACAGAGAGCCAGACATGACAAATTTGTTTTCAAAAGTTGTATAAATCACTTTTTTTAACATACCTAAAAGATGTCCAATATTCACACTATGTCCATAAGGCTAGGTTTCTACACAGGTTTTTGTCTGGTGTCTTTTTGGAATACTGCCACTGCAGTTTTTGAATCAAAGTCAGAAGTGGATTCAAACAGAATGGATAAAGCAAGGGCTTACACTTCTCCTTCCTTATGAGTCCACATCTAACTTTTTTTTTTGTAAACTTTTTTGTAAACTTTTTTTTTTTGTAAACCAAGCTTAAAGGGGTTCTCTGGTGAAAAACACATTCTTTTTTAGTCAACTGGTGCCAGAAAGATAAACAGATTTGTAAATGACTTCTATTAAAAAATCTTTACCCTTCCTGTACTTTTTAGCAGCTGTATGCTACTGAGGAAATTCTGTTCTTTTGAATTTCTTTTTTGTCTTGTCCACAGTGCTCTCTACTGAAACTTGATGTCTGTATCAGGAACTGCCCAGAGCAGCATTGGTTTGCTATGGGGATTTTCTCCTGCTCTGGGCAGTTCCTGATACAGATATCAGGTGTCAACAGAGAGCACTATGGACAATACAAAAAAGAAATTCAAAAACAACAGAATTTCCTCTGTAGCATACAGCTGCTAAAAAAGTAGGAAGGAAGGGTAGAGTTTTTTCTAATAGAAGTAATTTACAAATCTGTTTAACTTTCTGGCACCAGTTAATGAAAAAAATAAAATAAAGGAGTACCCCTTTAAGGGCACTCTTTTTTACTGATGAACCAGGAGAAGGTATTGCTGACAACAATAATGAAGTTTTGACAAATTTCCTCAAAATTACAGTAGAAAAAAAACATATTAGATTTTTTGTTACCTGTTTCATTAGATATTTCTCCCTCTGAGCATGGTAAACATTTAAAGCAGCATTTATGTATTCCCGACTTTAATAATCTTTTGTAACCTGGAGGACATGATTCAGAGCACGTAGAGACTGGGATCTGTAACAAGTATTCAGAAATAGAAAATTTGGTATAATTATACAATGCTCAAAAAAATAAAGGGAACACTTAAACAACACAATGTAACTCCAAGCCAATCACACTTCTGTGAAATCCCACTGTCCACTCAGGAAGCAACACTGATTGACAATCAATTTAACATGCTGTTGTGCAAATGGAACAGACAACAGGTGGAAATTATAGGCAATTAGCAAGAAACCCCCAATAAAGGAGTGGTTTTGTAGGTGGTGACCACATCTCAGTTCCCATACTTCCTGGCTGATGTTTGCGTCACTTTTGAATGCTGGCAGTTTTTTCACTCTAGTGATAGCATGAGACAGAGTCTACAACCCACACAAGTGGCTCGGATAGTGCAGTTCATCCAGGATGGCACATCAATGCACGTTGTGGCAAGAAGGTTTGCTGTGTCTGTCAGCGTAGTGTCCAGAGAATGGAGGTACCAGGCCAGTACATCAGTAGACGTGGGCGAGGCCATAGTAGAGCAACAACCCAGCAGCAGGACTGCTACCTCCGCCTTTGTGCAAGGATAAGCACGAGGAGCACTGCCAGAGTCCTGCAAAATGACCTCCAGCAGGCCAAAAATGTGCATGTGTCCTCTCAAACGGTCAGAAACAGACTCAATGAGGGTGGCATGAGGGCCCGACGTCCACAGGTGGGGGTTGTGCTCACAGCCCAATACAAGTCAATGCTAGACCTCATGTGGCTGGAGTGTGTCAGCAGTTCCTGCAAGAGGAAAGCATTGATGCTATGGACTGGCCCACCCATTTCCGAGTCCTGAATCCGATGGAGCACATATGGGACATAATGTTTCGCTCTATCAACTAACGCCATGTTTCACTGCAGACTGTCCAGTCGTTGGCGGATGCTTTAGTCCAGGTCTGGGAGGACATCCCTCAGGAGACCATCCACCACCTCATCAGGAGCATGCCCAGGCATTGTAGGGAGGCCATACGGGCACGTGGAGGCCACACACACTACTGAGCCTCATTTTGACTTGTTTTAAGGATATTACATCAAAGTTGGATCAGCCTGTAGTGTGGTTTTCCACTGTGATTTTGAGTGTGACTCCATATCCAGACCTCCATGGGTTGATAAATTTGATTTCCATTGAAAATTTTTGTGTGATTTTGTTGTCAGCACATTCAGCTGTGTAAAGACACAAGTATTTCATACGATTAGTTCATTCTTTCAGATCTAGGATGTGTCATCTTAGTGTTCCCTTTATTTTTTTGAGCAGTGTATATTTGAATTATTTTAATAAAAACCCTTGAACTGATAGACCTTTGTTTAGGCAAATATGTCAGCACTGTTTAATAATACATGCCCCAGTGGCTGGGAGACATAAAACTAATGCACAGAGGTGTATTTCAGCATGGTTGGATCCTCTGATTAGAAGAATGGTGTATAGTGGTCCATTCTTTTCTGTGAGTGAAAATGGACATTACATACCAAACTTGGGGCGTCGGACAGTGTCTACACTAACCGTAACAGGCATTTAAATGACATTGGGTTGTACTCACACCTCTCCTCCTCCACAGTCTGGTCAGTGAAAATGACACATTTCTAAGTAGATGTGCACCAATTTCAATGCCATTTGAACATAGTAAAGAAAGACAGACAGGTGGCACTCACCAGGCAGGTGTATTTATTGCAGTCTCTTAGACAGGGCACAGGTCACAGATGGGGGGAGTTGTGTTGGAGGACGGGGATTATGCCGCAACTCCCCCGTCTGTGACCTCTACTCTGTCTAAGAGACTGCAATAAATACGCCTGCCTGGTGAGTGCCTCTTGTCTGTCTTTTTTTACTATGTTGGAATTGCATGCTTGTGCTTGGCTGAACACCTCTGTTGCAGGCTTCTGTGAGTCAGTATCAGTGCTTCCTTGTGTTGCGCTTCACACTTAATGTCGTATGTGCCGGATTCCTTCTCCTCTACTGTGTCAATGCCATTTGATTCTTCAAACATTGTATGCATGCCAGCATAGTGCAGCTCAGTTCCTATATTCAGTTGCCCATCCACACCCTGCTGTTGAAGCAAAAAAGTGTTTATCTTTCTTGATCTGGGATAGTTTGTTAGGTTACATTATGCTTCTATGGGAATGTTTAGTGTATATAAAATCCATCGTCTGTATGGAGCCCCGGCACTCCCACAGAATGGCACGTCACGACCCCTGCCCAAAACATGGACCACTTCACCCCTTCCATATATGCCTATGGGAGAACCATTTGGCAATCCTTGGCTCTCCCATTGAGATATATGGAGGGGGTGTGGTGGCCCCCGCTTCGGGTCAAGGTTGTGACCCACCATTCTGGGAGAGAGCCAGGACTCCATACAGACGATCGCGGGAGGCCCCATCGTTCGGACCCCCCGTGATCTAAAACTTATCCCTTTCCTGCTAATAGGGGATGTTTCTGTAATGTCGGGAATGTAGGGAATGAGACTTGTCCTTTTAAACTACCTGGTTTCTGGTTTGTGTTTACTGGACACTTTCTCCATTGGTCGGGGTTACTTTTCTTTGCTTGTTGGATACTCCATCTGGTACTTATAATATTATTCCTGTTCGTGATTCCTGGCTATTACTGACTGTTTCTGTCCTTTGAAAACCAGTCCTGGAAGTAGCATTTTTATGCTTTGTCTTAATTTGTGAATAATCCTTACTAGAGATGAGTGAAGTTTTCAAAAGTTTGGATTAGTAGGTTTTTCCAAACTTGGGCAAAGGTTGAAAGTTCCCCAAAAAGTCATGGGGGGAGATTTATCATTGCTTTTAGAGCCCTGCATCCCGAGCCCTTAAGGACGTGGGGTATATGCATATGCCTGTGGGAATTCCGGTCCCCGCCGCTAGCAGACACCCCCCCCCCATGTCGGCGATCGCAGAGAATCGCATGTCAATTCAGACATGCAATTTTCTGCTATTCCGGGCTGATCGGGTCTCTGGTGACCCGATCACCTGGAAAAAAGGGATGATCGGAGCTGTCAGTGACAGCCCTGGTCATCCTGAGGGATAGGAGCGAGGTTACAGTGCTGCGATCTCCTCCTATCCCCTGCCATTGGTCAGAACTGATTCTGACCAATGGCAGGGCAGGACAGTGGGTTGCCATGGTAACCCCCCATTCTGCCCACCCCTGGATGTCGAGGGAAACGTGGGGACAAGATGGAGGCCAGTACCTGGAGAAGAAGATGAGTGGGGACCCCCATTCGTCGCTGGAGACTGCAGAGATCCTGGCTCAGGTAGGGAAATGACAGTGGGGGGGGGGATGAAAGTGAAAGTAAAGTGATCTTTACTGTGGCAACCACTAGGAAGGCCAAACTCCAACTCCCAGCATGCCAAGACAGCCAAAGGCTGTCTGGGCATGCTGGGAGTTGTAGTTTTGCAACATCTGGAGGGTCACAGTTTGGAGACCACTTTTACAGTGGTGCCCAAATGGTAGCCCTCCAGATGTTGCCAAACTACAACTCTCAGGCATGCTGGGAGTTGTAGTTCTGTAACATTTGTCCCTTCAGATTTTGCAAATTTTAATGGCATTTTTGAAAATTGCTGCTCTACTTTGAAGCCCTCTAATTTTTTTTCAAAAAGCAAAAATATGTCAATTTTATGATGACAACATAAAGTGGACATATTGTATTTGTGAATAAAATTAAAATGTATTTTAAATATCCATTTTCCTTACAAGTAGAGAGCTTCAAAGTTAGAAAAATGCAAAATTTTCATGAAATTTGGGGATTTTTCGCCAAAAAAGGATGCAAGTAACGCTGAAAATTTAGCACCAAAATAAAGTAGAATATGTAGAAAATAAAGTAGAATATGTCATGAAAAAACAATCTCAGAATCAGAATATTCGGTGAAAGCCTTTTCGAGTTATTAATTCATAAAGCAACGGTGGTCTGAATTGCGAATAAGGGCTCAGTCCTTAAGGTGAAAAAGGGCTGCATCCTTAAGGGGTTAATAGAGACAGTTTCACTCTTTTGGCCTACCCGTAGAACTTTTTGACCATGCAGTGGTCACATATTTATCATTTGCGACTTTCGTCAAAAGTCACAATTTTGTGCGCAAAGCTACTTATTTTAGGCACAAACTACACCCCCTACCAGTAGGCGTGAGAATCGCTTCTACCTACTGCAACTCAACCTTTAACCTCTTGTGGATGACAGCATCCCACTCCCCTTCTATGACACGTGCTCAGGAGCTGAACATGGGTCATAGCTGGGTGGTCCTGGCGGCTATCTGTCACCAGGACCCATCTCTTATGCCAGACATCACCGATTGCGGTTATGCCTGTCTTTAACCACTTAGACACCGCAATCAAATTTGATTGTAACGTCTAAGATGCAGGTAAAAATGTCCCGGCAGTTCTGTGAAAGCAAGTAAAAACACCTAACCTGCTAAATTCAGGACCCGGGAAAGTGTCTTCTTCCCTCCCTCACAAGTGTCTAGAAAAAGTAAATGTGGTCGAGCTTTTCCACCACAGCAGAGCTGCGCAAAATTCATCATCCTGCTGCACCTTCTTGATAAATAAGATGCACGCTAGTCTAACCCACCACCCAAATAAACATGGGAAAATAGCTCTACCGTAGACATTTTTTGATCAATCTGGGCCTAAGAGTGTATTTACAAACCTTATAAGGAGTCAAAAAATAAGGGAATAATTTTTTTGTTAGTATTTTTCTGTGAAGAGTTCTTCTAATATCTTACCTGCTGTGGGGTAGGGACTATACCACAGTCCCTATCCAGTTCAAGCCTTATAAGGAGGGAAGGCTTTGTCTTCTGCACAGAGGGCTCCCTAGCTTTGGAGCCAGGTCACTTGTGATATCGCTGAGAGCTCTATGGCTACACCACTGCTTTAAAGGGGTACTCCGGCGCTAAGACATCTATCCAAAGGATAGGGGATAAGATGCCTAATTGCTGTGGTCCCGCTGCTGGGGACCCCCGTGATCTTGCATGCAGCACCCCGTTACCATCAGTCCACGGAGCATGTTCGCTCCGAGTCTGATGACTGGCGATCACGTGGCCGGAGCATTGTGACATCACGGCTTCGCGCCCGGCGGGACCTCCACAATCAGACATCTTATCCCCTATTCTTTGGAAAGGGGATAAGATGTCTTATTGCCAGAGTACCCGTTTAAACCTTTCACTTTTAAAGGGGTACTCTGGTGGAAAACATTTTTTTTTTAAGTCAACTCATCCCAGAAAGTTAAACAGATTTGTAAATTACTTCAGCCTGACAGTGAGAACATGCTGGGAGTTGTAGTTTTACAACAGCTGGAGAGTCATAGCTGAGCGCTGCTTTGCACATCCAATTCTTCAGTAGAGATGTCGCGAATTGTTCGCCGGCGAACAGTTCCCGGCGAATTTCGCATGTTCGCATTCGCATCGCAGGGCGAACATATGTGAAGTTCGATCCGCCCCCTATACTTTAACATTGCAGTAAACTTTGACCCTGTGAGTCAGAGTCAGCAGACACATTACAGCCAATCAGCATCAGTCCCTCCTACTTCTTGCACGGACGCCATTTTAGCTTCATTCAGCATGCTGCAGGCTTAGGAAGTGGAGGGTCAGAGAAGCTGCTCCTGCTGTATATGAAAAGTGATAGCTAGGCTGCTGCTAGGTGGTGTATTCAGGGTCCAGTTTACTCCTAAAGCACTAGTGTAACATCTGCTTTAAGGACAGCACCCAAAAAAGTCCTTTTTAGGGCTGAAAGATATCAGTCCTGGTTGGGAGGGAACCGCTGGTTAAAAGGGGTACACCAGAATCAAACTTAAGTTCCTTCAAGCAACTAACTACTACAGTATTCAAAGGGCTGAAAGATATCAGTCCATTAATCTTCCAACAGCTGGAGGCACCCTGGTAGGGAGGGAACCGCTGGTTAAAAGGGGTACTCCAGAATCAAACTTAAGTTCCTTCAAGCAACTATCTACTAAAGTATTCAAAGGGCTGAAAGATATCAGTCTGTTAGTCTTGCAACAGCTGGAGGCACCCTGGTTGGGAGGGAACCGCTGGTTAAAAGGGGTACTCCAGAATCAAACATAAGTTCCTTCAAGCAACTATCTACTACAGTATTCAAAGGGCTGAAATATATCAGTCTGTTAGTCTTGCAACAGCTGGAGGCACCCTGGTTGGGAGGGAACCGCTGGTTAAAAGGGGTACTCCAGAATCAAACTTAAGTTCCTTCAAGCAACTGACTACTATAGTATTCAAAGGGCTGAAAGATATCAGTCCGTTAGTCTTGCAACAGCTAGAGGCACCCTGGTTGGGGACCACTGCATAAAAGGGGAACTTCGCTGGCAAGTTTTTTTGCTCATTGTCACACTAGTGCAAATCACATTAGGTGTGACAGTTGTGCAAATAAAAAAAAAAAAACTTTTTTGGCTTTTAAATAAAATCAGTTGTAACTGTTATTTCACGTCACAGTTGCCATTTTTCTTGCCTGCACGGCAAATTGTGTCACCCTGGTGCAAATCACATTAGGTGTGACAGTTGTGCAAATAAAAAAAAAAAAACTTTTTTGGCTTTTAAATAAAATCAGTTGTCACTGTTAGTTCACGTCACAGTTGCCATTTTTCCTGCCTGCAGGGCAAATTGTGTCACCCTAGTGCAAAGCACATTAGGTGTGACACTTGTGCAAATTTAACCAAGAAAATGACAGGCAGAGGAAGGCCATCCCGCAGGGGCCGTCGTGGTGCTGGGATTTCCTTTGGCGCTAGAATGGCCAGTGTTCAGAGGCCACGTACCCTGAACCCCCAAAGTTCTGAGGACTTAGTTGACTGGCTATCACAAGACACCCAATCTACTACTAAAGCTTCCGCTCAGAACATTGACGCACCGTCCTTCTCCTCCTCTAGCTTAGCTTCGGGCACCTCTCATGCTACCACTTGCCCGCCTGCCGCCACCACCAACACTAGCACCACAGCAGCTTTACTTGATCCGTCAGAGGAGTTATTTACACATCAGTTTGAAGACATGAGTGATGCACAACCATTATTGGCAGAGGATGTAGTTAACAGGGATATGTCTCAGTCAGGCAGTATTACGCACATGGACGTACGGTGTGATGATGATGTTGTACCCGCTGCTGCTTCCTTTCTTGAGGTGTCAGATAGCGGTGAAGGTGTTGATGATGACGATGTGTCTGTGGATGCCACGTGGGTGCCCGCTAGAAGGGAAGAAGAGGGGGAAAGTTCAGATGGGGAGACAGAGAGGAGGAGGAGATGAGTTGGAAGCAGGGGGAGGGTGTCGCAAGGAGCTAGTGGCACAGTCAGACAGAATACATCGGCACCCGGGGTCAGCCAGACAGGACGCCAATCAACGCATGCTGTTGCCACCACCAGAATGCCGTCATCGCAGAGCTCAGCAGTGTGGCATTTTTTGTGTGTGTCTGCCTCTGACAACAGCGAGGCCATTTGCAACCTGTGCCAGAAGAAACTGAGTCATGGGAAGTCCAACACCCACCTAGGCACAACTGCTTTGCGAAGGCACATGATGTCACATCACAAACGCCTATGGGATCCACACGTCAGTACAAGCAGCACACAAAGTCAAAGCCGCCATCCTCCTCCTGGTCCAGCATCTTCAGCCAGGTCAACCACTGCTGCCCTCCTTGCCCCCTCTCAACCATCCGCCTCTCCATCTCTCGCCTTGAGCAGTTCCTGCTCATCTGCCCACAGTCAGGTGTCTGTCAGGGAGATGTTTGAGCGCAAGAAGACAATGTCTCAAAGTCACCCTCTAGCCTGGCGTCTGACAGCTTGCTTGTCGGAACTGCTAGCCCGCCAGCTTTTACCATACAAGCTGGTGGAGTCTGAGGCCTTTAAAAAATTTGTAGCCATTGGGACACCGCAGTGGAAGGTACGCGGACAAAATTTTTTTGCACAAAAGGCAATCCCCAACCTTTACTCCATTTTGCAAAAGGAAATTATGGCATGTCTGGCACACAGTGTAGGGGCAAAGGTCCATCTGACCACTGATAACTGGTCTGCAAAGCATGGTAAGGGCAGGTATGTCACCTACACTGCGCATTGGGTAAACCTGGTGACGGCTGCCAAGCATGGATTGCGTGGTTCTGCAGAGGAGTTGGTGACACCGCCACGACTTGCAGGCAGGCCTGCTGCCACCTCCTCTACTCCTCCTACTCCATCCTCTTCCATAACATCCTCGGCCGAGTCCTCTTCCACTGCTGCGTCTTGCTCCACATCACCGGCACCCCCCCCCCCAGCTCCCCAGGTGCTATTCCACATCCCGGATACGGCAGTGTCACGCCATCTTGGGTTTGACTTGCCTCGAAGCGGAGAGTCACACTGCACCTGCGCTCCTGTCGGCCCTGAACGCACAGGTGGACCAATGGCTGACTCCGCACCAACTGGAGATCAGCAAGGTGGTTTGTGACAACGGAACAAATTTGTTGGCGGCATTGAGGTTGGGCAAGTTGACACATGTGCCGTGCATGGCACATGTGTGTAATCTGATTGTACAACGCTTTGTACTCAAGTCCCCAGGCTTACAGAATGTCCTGAAGCAGTCCAGGAAGGTGTGTGGCCATTTCAGGCGTTCCTACACAGCCATGGCGTACTTGTCAGATATCCAGCGGCGAAACAACATGCCAGTGAGGCGCTTGATTTGCGACAGCCCGACACATTGGAATTCAACACTCCTAATGTTCGACCGCCTGCTCCAACAAGAAAAAGCTGTCAATGAATATTTGTATGACCAGGGTGCTAGGACATCATCTGCGGAGCTGGGAATTCTTTTGCCACGTTACTGGAGGCTCATGCGCAATGCCTGTAGGCTCATGCGTCCTTTTGAGGAGGTGACAAACCTGGTCAGTCGCACCGAAGGCACCATCAGCGACATCATACTGAAGAGGAAGAGTTGTGGACACCATCACCACCAGAATTAGCCTTATCAGCATCGCTTGCTGGACCTGCGGCAACGCTGGAAGAGGATTGTGAGGAAGAGGAGTCAGAGGAGGAATGTGGCTTTGAAGAGGAGGAGGAAGACCAACCACAGCATGCATCCCAGGGTGCTCCTTGTCACCTATTTGGTTCCCGTGGTGTTGTACGTGGCTGGGGGGAAGAAGATTATACCTTCCCTGACATCACTGAGGACGAGGAACGGGACATGAGTAGCTCGGCAACCGTCCTTGTGCAAATGGGGTCTTTCATGCTGTCGTGCCTGTTGAAGGACCCTCGTATAAAAAGGATGAGGGAAAACGACCTGTACTGGGTGTCCACGCTACTAGACCCCCGGTATAAACATAAAGTGCCTGACATGTTACCGCATTACAGCAAGGCGGAAAGGATTCAGCAGGTCCAAAATAAATTAAGAAGTATGCTGTACACAGCGTATAAGGGTCATGTCACGGCACAACAGGGATCTAACAGGGGAAGAGGTGAAAGTAATCCTCCTCCCACGAACACGCCGGCAAGGACAGGAAGCTGTATAGACATGCTGTTGATGGAGGACATGCAGAGCTTTTTAAGTCCTAAGCATCGCCACAGCCCTTCGGGGTCCACCCTTAGAGAACAACTTGACCGACAGGTAGTAGACTACCTGGCCTTAACCGCAGTCTGAGAAGCGATGAACCCCTTGACTACTGGGTGTGCCGGCTTGACCTGTGGCCTGAGCTATCCCAATTTGTGCTCGAACTTCTGGCCTGTCCCGCTTCAAGTGTCCTGTCAGAAAGGACCTTCAGTGCAGCAGGAGGTATTGTCACTGAGAAGAGGAGTCAACTTGGTCAAAAAAGTCTGGATTACCTCACCTTTCTTAAGATGAATGAGGGATGGATCCCGAAGGGACTGACACTGGGCGATACATTTGACTGAGCAAGGCCTGATCAGATGAGCTGCCTTGGCCTAAAAATGGTCCACACGCGACTGTATTTGAACTCTGAATGCCGATTGACTTGCATGACTTATCCGCCACCAACTAGGGTTCAAGCCGCAATGTTTTAGGGCACTTTCTGCCTGGCGAAACAAACAGCGGCTGCGACAATACCAGATTTTCCAGCCAGGTGTACATGCCTAATTTTTCTGGCCTCTGCTGCTGCACTTGTTATGGTGCTGCAATTTTTCTGGCTGCTGCCGCTGCAGCTGCGGCTGTGACAATACCCAATTTTTCATCCATGTGTACATGCCTAATTTTTCTGGCCTCTGCTGCTTTCTAACTAGTCTATATGCACATTCCACAAGACTTGCCAAAGTTAAAGGGGTACTCCAGTGGGAAACTTTTTTTTTTTTTTTTAATGAACTGGTGCCAGAAAGCTAAACAGATTTGTAAATTACTTCTATTAAAAAATATTTACCCTTTCAGTACTTATTAGCAGCTGTATGCTACAGAGGAAATTCTACTCTTTTTAAATTTCTTTTTTTTCTTGTCCACAGTGCTCTCTGCTGACACCTCTGTCCGTGTCAGGAGCTGTCCAGTGTAGCATAAGTTTGCTATGGGGATTTTCTCCTGCTCTGGACAGTTCCTGATATGGGCATCAGGTGCCAGCAGAGAGTACTGTGTACAAGACAAAAAAATTATTCAAAAAGAATAGAATTCCCTCTGTAGCATACAGCTGCTAAAAAGTACTGGAAGGGTAAAGTTTTTTAATAGAAGTAATTTACAAATCTATTTAACTTTTTGGCACCAGTTGATAAAAAAAAAAATGTTTTCCACCGGAGTACCCCTTTAACTCATTAACCCCTTGAGGACGCAGGACGTACTCAAGCGGCCCCTTTTCCAAGTCCTTAAGGACTCAGGACATTTGAGTACTTCCTGTCAAATCCCTGCCCCCAGCCGCTAGCCATAGGGGAGCCGGTGCCCAATACCTGCTGAAATTGTTCAGCAGGCATCGCGGCATATCGCCCGGGGGGGGTCATGATGACCCCCCATGTCGGCGATGGCTGCTGATCGCTGGACAATTCAGTCCAGCGATCTGCGGCAGATTCCGGGTCAATCAGCTCTGAGGTCTCTGACGGCCCCGAACAGCCATAGCCAGCAGGGGTGAGGTGGCACTGGTGCCACCTCATGATCGCCCTGATTCGTCGTCCGGTTTACCGGCCGACCAATCAGGGCACCTGCTGCGGGTGTCACTAACGCAACCCGCTCCGCCCCTCTTCCGGAGCATGTGAGCCGGTGCGGGACGTTGACCCCGGGAGCTGGGGACCCCGATCCCCGGTGTCAATGTTGGGATCGGGGCCCCAGGAGCGGCGGCGGGACTGACCTGTGCCCGGAGCCGCAGCAGGAGGTGAGTGACAGCCTCCTGTTGTTGCTTAGCAACAGCTCCCAGCATGCAAAAAGGGCATGCTGGGAGCTGTAGTTATGCAACAGCAGGAGGCAGACCACCACACCTCCCAGCATTCCCTTATGAGCATGCTGCGACTTATAGTTTTGCAACAGCTGGAGGCACATTTTTTCTATGGAAAAGTGTACCTTCAGCTGTTGTATAATTACAACTCCCAGCTTGCACAATCAGCTAAAGTGCATGCTGGGAGTTGTAGTGGTGCATCTGCTGGTTGCATAACTACAACTCCCAGCATGCCCGTTGGCTGTCGGTGACTGCTGAGAGTTGTAGTTTTGCAACAGCTGAAGGCACACTGATTGTGAAACAAGTAGCAAACCAGTGTGTCTCCAGCTGTTGCATAACTACAAGACCCAGCATACCCCTCCACTGTCCGTTCATGCTGGGGGTTGTAGCTTTTGCAACAGATGAAGGCACACTGGTTGCAAAACACTGAGTTTGTTACCAAACTCGGTGTTTTACAACCAGTGTGCCTCCAGCTGTTGCAAAACTACAACTCCCAGCATGCACTGATAGACCGTACAAGCTGGGAGTTGAAGTTTTGAAACAGCTGGATGTTTCCCCCCCCCCCCCAATGTGAATGTACAGGGTACACCCACATGGGCGGAGGTTTACAGTAAGTATCCGGCTGCAAGTTTGAGCTGCGGCAAATTTTCTGCCGCAGCTCAAACTGCCAGCGAAAAACTACTGTGTTCCCCTGCCCGTGTGACTGTACCCTAAAAACACTACACTACACTACACTAATACACAATAAAATAAAAAGTAAAAAACACTACATATACACATGCCCCTACACAGCCCCCTCCCCAATAAAAAGGAAAAACGTCTGGTACGCCACGGTTTCCAAAACGGAGCATCCAGTTGTTGCAAAACAACTACTCCCAGTATTACCAGACAGCCACTGACTGTCCAGGCATGCTGGGAGTTATACAACAGCTGGAGGCACCCTGTTTGGGAATCACTGGCGTAGAATTCCCCTATGTCCAACCCTATGCAATCCCTAATTTAGGCCTCAAATGCGCATGGCACTCTCACTTTGGAGCCCTGTTGTATTTCATGGCAACAGTTTAGGGTCACATATGGGGTATCGCCGTACTGGGGAGAAATTGTGTTACAAATTTTGGGGGTATTTTCTGCTTTTACCCTTTTAAAAAATGTAAAATTTTTGAGAAAAGAAGCATTTTAGGTAAAAAAAAATATATATATTTTTTTACATATGCAAAGTTGTGAAACACCTGTGGGGTATTAAGGTTCACTTAACCCCTTGTTACGTTCCACAAGGGGTCTAGTTTCCAAAATAGTATGCCATGTAGGTTTTTTTTTTGCTGTCGAGGCACCATAGGGGCTTCCTAAATGCGGCATGCCCCCAGAGCAAAATTTGCTTTCAAAAAGCCAAATGTGACTCCTTCTCTACTGAGACCTGTAGTGCGCCAGCAGAGCACTTTTCACCCCCATATGGGGTGTTTTCTGAATCGGGAGAAAATGGGTTTCAAATTTTGGGGGTATTTTCTGCTATTACCCTTTTTAAAAATGTTAAACTTTTGGGAAACCAAGCATTTTAGGAAAAAAAAAATTTTTTTACATATGCAAAAGTCGTGAATCACCTGTGAAGTATTAAGGTTCACTTTACACCTTTTTATGTTCCCCGAGGGGTCTAGTTTCCAAAATGGTATGCCATGTGTTTTTTTTTTGCTGTTCTGGCACCATAGGGGCTTCCAAATGGTGCCATGCCCCCCAAAAACCATTTGTCGCTCCTTCCCTTCTGAGCCCTCTACTGCGCCCGCCGAACACTTTACATAGACATATGAGGTATGTGCTTACTCAAGGAAAATTGGGTTTCAAATACAAGTAAAAATTTTCTCCTTTTCACCCCTTGCAAAAATTCAAAAATTGGGTCTACAAGAACATGCGAGTGTAAAAAATGAAGATTGTGAATTTTCTCCTTCACTTTTTTGCTATTCCTGTTAAACACCTAAAGGGTTAAAATGCTGACTGAATGTCATTTTGAATACTTTGGGGGTTTCAGTTTTTATAATGGGGTAATTTGTGGGGTATTTCTAATATGAAGACCCTTCAAATCCACTTCAAACCTAAACTGGTCCCTGAAAAAAGCGAGTTTCAAAATTTTGTGAAAAATTGCTGCTGAACTTTGAAGCCCTCTGGTGTCTTCAAAAAATAAAAACACATCAATTTTATGATGCAAACATAAAGTACACATTTTGGAAATGTGAATAAAAAAAATTATTTGGAATATCCATTTTCCTTACAAGCAGAGAGCTTCAAAGTTAGAAAAATGCAAAATTTTGCAAGATTTTTCACCAAGAAAGGATGCAAGTTACCACAAAATTTTACCACTATGTTAAAGTAGAATATGTCACGAAAAAGCATTCTCGGAATCAGAATGATAACTAAAAGCATTCCAGAGTTATTAATGTTTAAAGTGACAGTGGTCAGAATTGCAAAAAATGTCCGCGTCCTTAAGGTGAAAAAGGGCTCAGTCCTTAAAGGGGTATTCCAGGAAAAAACTTTTTTCTATATATCAACTGGCTCCAGAAAGTTAAACAGATTTGTAAATTATTTCTGTTAAAAAATCCTAATCCTTTCAGTACTTATGAGCTTCTGAAGTTAAGGTTGTTCTTTTCTGTCTAAGTCCTCTCTGATGACACCTGTCTCGGGAAACGCTCAGTTTAGAAGCAAATCCCCATAGCAAAATCCTTCTAAACTGGGCATTTCCTGAGACACGTGTCATCAGAGAGGATTTAGACAGAAAAGAACAACCTTAACTTCAGAAGCTCATAAGTACTGAATGGATTAAGATTTTTTTAATAGAAATAATTTACAAATCTGTTTAACTTTCTGGAGCCAGTTGATATATAGAAAAAAGTTTTGTCCTGGAATACCCCTTTAAGGGGTTAAGGACCCAGCCATTTTACACCTTAGGACCCTGCCATTTTTTGCACATCTGACCACTGTCACTTTAAACATTAATAACTCTGGAATGCTTTTAGTTATCATTCTGATTCCGAGATTGTTTTTTCGTTACATATTCTACTTTAACATAGTGGTAACATTTTGTGGTAACTTGCATCCTTTGTAGGTGAAAAATGTGATTAATAATTTGAAAATTTAGCATTTTTCTAACTTTGAAGCTCCCTGCTTGTAAGAAAAATGGATATTTCAAATAATTATTTTTTATTCACATATACAATATGTCCACTTTATGTTTGCATCATAAAATTTACGTATTTTAACTTTTGGAAGACACCAGAGGGCTTCAAAGTTCAGCAGCAATTTTCCAATTTTTCACAAAATTTCCAAACTCACATTCAGGGACCAGTTCAGGTTTGAAATGGATTTGAAGGAAACTAGACCCCTTGAGGAACGTAACAAGGGGTACAGTGAGCATTTACCCCTCACTGGTGTCTGTCAGATCTTTGGAACAATGGGCTGTACAAAATTTTTAATTTGCACAGCCCACTGTTCCAAAGATCTGTCAGACACCAGTGGGGGTTAAATTCTCACTGCACCCCTCATTACATTCCGTGAGAGGTGTAGTTTCCGAAATGGGGTCACATGTGGGGTTTTTTTTTTTTTTTTGCGTTTGTCAAAACCGCTGTAAAAATCAGCCACCCCTGAGCAAATCACCTCAAATGTACATGGTGCACTCTCCCTTCTGGGCCTTGTTGTGCGCCCCCAGAGCACTTTGCGCCCACATATGGGGTATCTTTGTAGTCGGGAGAAATTGCTTTAGACATTTTGTGGGGCTTTTTTTCCCTTTTACCTATTGTCAAAATGAAAGTATAGGGCAACACCAGCATGTTAGTGCAAAAAATTTATTTTTTTACACTAACATGCTGGTGTAGACCTCAATTTCACCTTTTCATAAGAGGTGAAAGAAGAAAAAGCCCCCCAAAATTTGTTAGGCAATTTCTTCCGAGTACGGCGATACCCCATATGTGGCCCTAAACTGTTGCCTTGAAAAACGACAGGGCTCCGAAGTGAGAGAGCGCCATGCACATTTGAGGCCTGAATTAGGGATTTGCATAGGGGTGGACATAGGGGTATTCTACGCCAGTGATTCCCAAACAGGGTGCCTCCAGCTGTTGCAAAACTTCCAGCATGCTTGGACAGTCAACAGCTGTCTGTCAATACTGGGAGTTGTTGTTTTGCAACAGCTGGAGGCTCCATTTTGGAAACAGTGGCATACCAGACGTTTTTCATTTTTATTGGGGAGGGGAGCTTTGTAGGGGTATGTGTATATGTAGTGTTTTTTACTTTTTAGTTTGTGTTAGTGTAGTGTAGTGTTTTTAGGGGACAGTCACATGGGCGAGGGATTGCAGCGAGTTTCCCGCTGCGAGTTTGAGCTGCCGCGCAGTAAGCCCCCTGCCCATGTGAATGTACCCTGTACATTCACAAGGGGGGGGGACCTCCCACACCCCCCCCCCCCCCCCTTGGTCGGTTAGCTAACCTCGCTCCTATACTTCAACATGGTCCTGGCTGTCTGTGACAACTGGGATTATGCAAAATTACCGGGCGGTCGGGTCCCAGAGATCCGATCAGCCTGGTATCGCCGCAGATCGCATGGGCGATATCCCTCGCGATTTGCGACGATCGCCGACATAGGGGGCCAACATGGCCCCCCTCGGCATTTGCCCTGGATGCCGCTGAAGCATTTCAGGAGGCATCCGCTTCCGATCTCTGCCCGGCGCGCGTCAGGGACCGGAAACCGCCAAGACGTCCGGGGTTGTCCTGGGTCCTTAAAGCCCAGGGTGCCAGGACGTCCCCTGATGTCCTGGGTCCTTAAGGGGTTAAAGCGTACCTGTCATAGTGCAAAAAAAAAGAAAAAAAGTGATATGTCACTCTGGATCCAATCCTGATCATGTGCATATATATATATATATATATATATATATATATATATATATATATATATATTTATGTGCCTCTGACCTATATTTCCAGAGATATAAGCATTTATTTGCTGGTGAGTTACTTTTTCATTGTGCAGGCTGGAGGGGGCGTGTCAGTCTATCTCCCTCACAGGAGCAAGCCTGTGCAGTCAGCCAATCAGTACTCTCTACTCGGTAACCCTTTCCTCTCTGGTTTTATGCTGTGTCATGTGTCAGAGGAAGATACTTGGAGCTTGCTTGTGGTAATCAGAAGACATTATGGGGAATTCATCACAGGATAAAATGTATAAATATAAGAATAGAGCTTTATAAAATTAGTGCAAGGATTTTTTTTTAGATAAAAGTACAGAATTTTTATGAATACATGTTCTATCTGTTTTATCTTCTCCTAGTAAAAATGGATGCTAATCAGCATAGCTGTCACTATGTGTGTCATTCATCTTTCACAGACTTCTGAATGTCTGATTAACTTCTTTGTCATTCAGGAGTCTGAGAAAGCTTTGACTATTTCAGCATGCTGGGAGTTGTAGTTTAGTAACAACTGAAGCTGCAGTGTTTGTAAATAACTGTGTTAGAGCAGTGTTGCCTCCAGCTGTTTTAAAACTACAGCTCTCAGCATGTCCACACATCCTTTATCTGTAGTTTTGCATACACAATAGAAATCTCCTATACTGGATACCGGTATGCTTTACGGCCGGTATCCAGTATGCTGTAAAATCTAGACTAGTCTAGACTGGCTAAAAGACAGGCGACCCCTAGTGGTGGCTATTTTGAACTTGAATTTCAGGTGAAAAAAAATAAAAATTAACAGGTGTATATTGTGAAATGTCATATTATAATGTGTCCTGCAATATATGAAAAGTTTTTAGCAATGACAGTGCCTCTTTAAGGTCTTTCAAATTCTTACACTTGACTATTTTTTTTTTAATTCCCCTAACACATCAACTTCAATAAGTGACTGTGCCCATACTGTGAAATATCTCATGACAATGACACAAACCATGTGTTGAGATTTTTGCCACTATCAGTGGTGTTAATGCTATGATGCATCAATCTACAACATATCTAAGGTCATCTTCGAAATACAAATCATAATGAATATCCATTACTCATTTATAAAAAAACTAGCTGAGTACCCGGCATTGCCCGGTTTTTTCTTCCTAATCCTAATTGGGGAGGAAAATCAACAAAGGAGGAAGCTTTTGACTTCATATCCCATCCTCAAATATTGTTCTCATATCCCATCCCCATATCCCATCCTCATATCCCAACCTCACATCCCGTCATCATATCTCAACCTCATATCCTGACCTCCTATCCCGTCCTCATATCTCAACCTCATATCCCGTCCTCCTATCCCCTCCTCATATCCTGATCTCCTATCTCGACCCCATATCCTGTCCTCATATCCTGACCACCTATCCTGTCCTTCTATCTCAACCTCTCAACCTCCTGTCTTCATATCCCGACCTCATATCCCGACCTCCTATCCCGACCTCCTATTCCATCTTCATATTCCATCCTCATATGTGAGCTTCATATCCCATCCTCATATCCTGTCCTCATATCCCCTCCTCATATCCCGACCTCCTATCTTGATCTAATTTCCCGTCTTCTTATCTCAACCTCATATCCCATCCTCATATCCCGACCTCATATCCCGTCTTTATGTCCCATTCTCATATCCTGTCCCCAGGTGGGACTGAAAATAGAAGCTGAAAATTGAAGGGGACGTGGCTTTGTGGGACTGGGCGTGATTTGCAAGTCAGACCAATGCACAAAAAGGTAGATGATAAAAGGGGTGGGGCTTAACATGTGGGCAAGTCTTTGTGAGATGTCATATCTTTTTATTTGACAAATAAGTAATATGTGTACCAGGTATTATTGAAATATCTCCAGCATAGACTTGTATGGGACTTTAAACAAAAACCCTGACCCTGGCAAATGGAGGTGAGTAAGGAACGGAAGATCGAGACAGCTGTCAAGCCCCCTCCCATAGGCTTGCATTGAGGGGCGGAGCCGTGATCTCACAATGCTCCGGCCCTGTGATCGACAGTAATCAGACCCGGAGCGAACACGCTCCGGGGACCGATTTTAACGGGGTGCGGCGTGCAAGATCACATGGGTCCCCAGCGGCGGGACCCCCGTCATCAGGCATCTTATCCCCTATCCTTTGGATAGGGGATAAGATCTCTAAGCACTGGAATACCCCTTTTATTCCCTATAATTTATTTTCCACGGTATTTACTAAGGTTTCCCTAATTTTCCACTTTCCCTACTCTTTCCTTTTTTTACACATGCTCTGATCTGTGGGGTTTTCCTCAGCTGAAATCCACCACATTTTCTGTGGAAGCCTTAGTAAATATGTTGTGTTTTTGTGAAAATGTCAGGAACACGCCCCTTTTCGGAGATCATGCCCCTTTTCCGGTGGCCACACCCCTTTTTCGGCTTTTCTTAGCAAAATGGAGAATTAGTCAGGTTTTTTTCAATTCTGGCGCCAATTCTGGTGCAAAATCTGGTGCAAAACCGAATTTCTCGCGCAATGCGACAGAATCTGGCGCACAACCCGACAAAACATGTTGGGTTTGCAATAGTAAATGAGCGCCAGTGAGTTTTATATATATAGATTAAAAAATAATTACATCAGTATTTTTCCAAACTATTTTGTTATTATTGAACACCAGCTGATTCCCTTCCTGAGCTGATGCATTGAAATGTCCAACAACTCTTGCGATTATTACTCCATTTTTGATGCTTTCATAATTAAGGAGGGCATAGAATGAGGACAATTCTCTTTTCTCATTAAAATGAACGTCTTCTCCAAGAGGATCTCTGAAATGAATTCTTCTTAGGTGCTAGAAGATGAACAACACATTACTTGGCATTAACGAACAGTAACTGAAAATAATTTTCTGAATATGATATTAAAAAATAAACTAATATATATATATATATATATATATATATATATGTATGTATATATGTGTATATATATATATATATATATATATATATATATATATATATCGTATTTATCGGCATATAACACGCACTTTTTAGGCTAAAATTTTTAGCCTAAAGTCTACCTGCGTTTTAAACGCCGATAAGCCGCTGCAGTTCAATGATTTAAGGCCGGCGCTTTAAATCAATGAACTGCAGCGGCTTTGCAGGTGCAGAGACCTGCCGTCGCTGCCGGCTTCTCTGCCCCAGCCAGTCCTGGGGTCTAGAGCCCTGCTGCCGGCCCTTCTCTCCCCCTGGCTATCAGTGCCGCTGCCCGTTCTCTCCCCCTGGCTATCGGTGCTGCTGCTCCATTGCCAGCGCCGATAGCCAGGGGGAAGAAGCGGCGCCGGCAATGGGGCAGCGGCGCCGACAGACAGGGGGTGAGAAGGGGCAGCGGCACCCATTGCTGGCACCGCTGCCCCGTTGCCTCCCCCATCCCCGGTTGTATAACTACCTGTTATCGGGTCCGCGCTGCTTCAGGCCTCCGGTGTGCGTCCCCTGCATCGTTGCTATGCGCTGCGAGACGCAATGTCGTCACTCGTCATTGCGTCACAGTGCAGTGCATAGCAACGATGCAGGGGACGCACACCGGAGGCCTGAAGCAGCGCAAACCCGACCCAGGCAACAGGTAATTATACAACCGGGGATGGGGGAGGCAACGGGGGCACCGGCGCCGGCATTGGGTGCCGCTGCCCCTTCTTAATATATGACAAATATTCGTCCATATATTCGCGAAATATCGTGAATGCGAATATGGCCTATGCCGCTCAACACTATTGACGAGCAGGCTAAAGATCTCACCCGACGCCTAATCATCAGAGGATATCCACGTAACATTCTAGACACTGCTTACAACAAAGCTGGAAAACAAGACAGAAACACACTACTATATAAACATAAAACAGTGAAAAAACTAAAATAGTCATCTAATACAAAATGCTGCTTTACCTTTAAGTACAGCCCTATAGCCAATACAATAAGACAAGTCATCTATAAAAATTGGTGCCTAATACAAAAAGATCCATACTAGCCAAGTATAGCATGGACAAACCTATCATAGCCTTTAAACAGGTGCCTAACCTGGGAGATTCACTCAAGAGAAGCAAATATTCTAGTGAAAAGAGATGGGATTGACTACAAGATGCAATCCCTAAGGGCAACCATAAATGCGGCAATTGCAATTGGTGCCCATAGCTTAGTAGTGGAACATACTTTAAATTAGGAGGCACCAAAATAAAGGCTAAAAATTGCATGCAGAACCAACTTTGTAGTGTATGCCTTGGTCTGTGACTGCAGGTGTTTTTACGTAGGCAGTACTACACGCCCGATGCATACCCGTTTTCGTGAACATATATACCACGGGTAACACATGAAAGATGCCCACAACAATAATCCAAGCGCATTAAAATTTCTTGGTATTGAGAGAATTCCCGCACAAGAGGGGATAAATAGAAAAAAAGCCCTACTCAGCAAAGATGCTCTGTGGATACTCAAAACTGAGGCACAGGGGAACCTAGGGCTCAATGATAAGATATATCTAGGTATTTTCCTATGAATGAACAATTTTGCATTGCCTGTAACTGGTTTTAATCTATATATTTTAGATCACTTGATTACCTGTAACACCTGACCCGTGACATCCTCGCTCTAGGGTATTTACCAGGGCCGACGTCACTGACAGGTGGGGTCTGACGAAGCCCGCATGCGCGGGTGAAACAACTGTCACACCTGAGACGTCTACAGCGTTGTGCACACTAACTCCCGCACTGGCTGCTAGGGTCTCGCTTGTAACTACACCACTACGAATAAAGAAGTTTTCTCTGCAATTGGATGTGGTGAGTGCATCTTTCCTCTTCTTATCAGTTATTTGCACTGTGTTATGAGCACTATAAGATAGCACCACCACCAACTAAAGTTCAGCAATCACTGTGATTTAGTGATCCACCCACGGCCTCTGAAAATATTCAGCATATATATCACCGGCAGTGCTCGGCATTGCTGTGCCTGTCCTACATCTTCTGAGGATTTGTAAATTACTTCTATTAAAAAATCTTTACCCTTCCTGCACTTTTTAGCAGCTGTATGCTACAGAGGGAATCATGTTCTTTTTTAATTTCATTTTTTGTCTTTTCCACAATGCTCTCTACTGACACCTGATGTCCATATCAGGAACTGTCCAGAGAAGGAGAAAATTCCCATAGCAAACCTATGCTGCTCTGGACAGTTCCTGAAACGGACAGAGGTGTCAGCAGAGAGCAATTCCTGTGAACACAGCAGTCCAGAACCATTCAGTGTGAGCAGCGAGCGGGTGTGTCCCTTTGTGTGCTCCTCCAGACTTCCAGAAGCAGAAAGCAGCATGTGTTACATCACTCTTCCCAGGAGCATGGCAGGCTCCTTGGGAGAGCCTCCCTGCATGGAGTCTCGGGCCTCCACTCCTCGTTCTTCAAGGCTGGCGGGGAGTGGAGAGAAAACTGCAACAGCCATTGTTCCAGCCGGAGGAAAAAGATCTAGCAGAGTCTGCAGCAATACAGGCTCTGCTCCTCCGGCAACGGGTGCCAGCCAGAGATCTGGTGGAAAGAAGGCGAGGAGGAAAAGTATTGAGTTGTGGGCTGAGAGAGGGCCCAATGAGTCCAGCGCGACCTACTGCTCTCGCATGGCCGCAAGGTTTGCAGAGTATGACCAGTGCGGCAAGGAACTGAGGATGGCCAGAGAGGATCTACGGGTATCTCAGAATCTGTCAAATACAGGGCCCAAAAAGAACCATCCAGAATTAAAGAAAAAGATCTCTGCGCTGAAAAGCGAAATTGTGAAGTTAGAGGTGAGGAGGGGAGAAATCGTTGAAGGGAGCAGTCTCTTCCGGGAGAAGCTGATCAACGAGGATCGGTTTGCCGCCACGATATGCCCAGGTAAGGTGGAGGTGGATGATGGGGAGAGTAGAGGCGGTAAAGAAAGTGAGGAAGGTGGTGATGAGGAAAAGGAGGAAGGGAGGGTGGAGGAAGACACTGTACCTGTGGGTGCTCCCTGTGACACCCAGACCACCCAGGACAGCTATATTGAACTGGCCCAGGTGGCTCTTCCTTCAAGACAGAGCGAGGATGATGATGTGGAGAGCGAGGCTGGGGGATTGCTGAGGGCGCTAGTCATGCTGTAGTCCCCATCTCCAGAATTTCACCTTTGGTGATGATCTCTGTGAAAATGTGGCAGTTAAGAGGAAAAAGCAAAAGACACAAGAATCAGTGAAGTACATGTTTGTTCCTTTCCAGGAGTCGGGGCCAGCTGCAAAGCTGGTTCAGGCTGCTGGGCCTCCCCAGACTGCCAGACCCTGTTTCTGTGGTGGAACGGAGCCAGCATGGGGGGTACAGCATGGTCTCAGTAAAGGCTGTGGGCGCAATAGATGTGAAGCCCACCCATCCTTCCGGTAGGGAGGGGCAGGATGGGCTCATGGTGGGCAGTGGTGAGGTGAGTTATTCTGTCGTGTGCTCGGGGGGTGGTTCCCCGAGTGCTGTGGGCATTATCGACACTGCTGGGCACTCCCCTGTGAGGGGGGTGGAGTGTCCGGGTGCCGATGGCAGAGAGCATAGGATATGTGCGCTCGGAGAGAGGTCCTCCGAGTTTAGTGTGTTCTGCGGGTGCTGCGGGACACTCCTCGGTGAGGGGGGGGGGGGGGGGTGTGAAGGCACCAGAATCGTCTGCAGAGCTCGTACAGTCATGGAAAGCAGGTGCTGGCATTGTGGAAGGAGCTGGGGTGCGCCTGGTGGGGCAGCCCCTGACTCAGGGAGTAACCTCAGCCATGGAGGTGAAGCCATCGGCGTCAACCCCAGAAGCAGCTAAGACTGCAAAAAGGACTCTATTGAAGCCAGCTGTACTACAAGTCCCAGCCAGCCTAGAAACTATTAGTATGGACAAGAGTGCAGGATGTGACATTGATGGGTGTGGTAGTGTTGTGGATGAGAGGAGTGTAGGTGGGAGTGTCAGTGGAGTGAATGTTGGTGGGAGTGGCAGTGGTATGAATGGGAAGTCTAGTATGGATGGAAATAAAGATGATGAGAGTAGTGGTGTGAATGGTGTTTTTGGTGGTTCTGGGCATGGTTCTGGGTCTGGGTCTGGTCCGGCTGCTCCCCGGGCGGTGACTGCTCCTAGGAGCTATGCCAATGTCACTGCCGGGGGTTCAGGGGGGTCCCCGTCTCTGTCCGGCTCTGGGGGCCACTTGCAACAGTGCCTCCTGGAGGATCTACGCAGGGGCGACAGGTCGATCCAGGTAGAGGGAAGTGGTGAGGTCAACCTGTCTTTCTGGATAGAGAGGCATGGTTTGGGGGCTTTCCGAGAGAGGAATGGGGAGGTGGTCTGGTCCCTCCCGACAACCGGGCAGGACAATAACAGCAGAAATGTGGTCCGTCTGATTTGGAGGGGCGAAGATACGTGCCCACCTGGCGCTAAAGTGGTTGAGCTCCTCCTTCAGATGGAATTCAGGGCAAAATTACGAATCATCCCTCTCTGCTTCCAGCTTGTGTGGTCTAAAGAAGGCTCTAATACTACTGTGTGAGACCGCCGTGCGAATATTTGCATATGCAAATATAAGCGAATATTGATCCCTCCCTTCTGCTGCTTCTATCAAGTTACACTGGTATACTTGCTATAAAGTTCATAAATTTTCACATATGCGAAAAAAATCGAGAATATTACGAATATGCGAATTTAGCGAATATATGACGAATATTTGTCCATATATTTGCAAAATATCGCAAATTCGAATATGGCCTATGCCGCTCAACACTATTCTCAATACGGACAGGAAGCTTCTGGCTAAGATACTGTTTAATCGGTTGGTGAAGTTTGCACCCCGGTTCGTTTCGCCGGCCCAGGACTGCACTGTTCCAGGCCGAAGCACCTTAAGTGCTGTCCTTAGTGTCAGGGAGGCAGTGGAGCGGAGTAGTGCGGGTTTCTGGAAGGAGTACTTGCTGTCCTTGGATCAGGCCAAAGCATTTGATCGGGTGAACCATGAGAACCTCTGGTCCGTCCTCCTGAGATATGACTTACCGAGTACTTTTGTTAATTGGCTTAAGATCTTGCATGCAGGGGCAGAGAGTTTCCACTGGTGAACGGGTGGTCTGGCCACTCTTTTGGAGTGGGGTCCGGAGTCCGTCAGGGTTGTCCTTTGAGCCCGCTGTTATATGTGTTCGCGATCGATCCCTTCCTTAGGCGGGTGAGTCGCGGACCATTGGCGGGAGTTGGGATGAGTCTGGCGGAGCTGGAGGCCATCCAGAGGGTAGTGGTGTACGCTGACCTTCTTGAAAGCTAACATAGCAAACTTCTGGAAAGAGAGGGCTCCTCCGTGGATACTCTCCTGCAGGGAATGGTTTCGGCCTTTCTTCCAGAAATGGTAGAGAGGAGGGCGAGTGAAGGACCTCCGTACGCCCCATGGAGATCTTCAGCTTACGCTACCCCGACTCTAAAGGCGATACGTTGGTGGGGTCTGAGATTGTGGGAGATCAGGACCTAGTCAAGGCAGTTCCTTGACAAACGGGTTCTGTTGACCCACTTCCAGAAGCCTCTGGCGCTCAGGGACTGCCCAGGTCGAGATCTGACGGTGGGGTTGTACCTTTTAAACATGAAAAGGATCCCAAAGAAGTTTTGGTACCTGGACTGGCGTTGCTTTCTGGGGAAGCTATATGTAAGTGACAACCTGAAGTACAGGAACTCTGATGACCGGGGATGTCCCCGTGAAGAGTGCGGGGACACGCTGGAAAGCATGGGCCACTTCCTGCTTCATTGTCCCTTTTAATATAGGGTTCTACAACCGGGTGGGCGCTTCCATCGGCTGGAGTCAACTTGCCGGCCTTACCTACCCGGAGTGGGCTTATGAGGCATTTAGGAACTTGGGTGGCCGAGACCGGGGCACTTTATTCTTAGTTAGCTTAGTGGTTAGGTACTACACGTGGAACGCACAGTGTTTAGTGTCGACCCAACAGAAAATCCTCTCCGAGGTGGAGGTCTGTAGGAACATCACCAGTGACCTCAGTAAGATCAGGTCTTTGGAGTATGGCAGTCTTTGTACCAGTAGGGCTTCTCTCCTGTGGAGAGGGTTTTCTTTTGATGTGCCCTAGGTACTAGATCTTTTGGGTAGGGTACTTTTATTTTGGATAGGGGAAGTGTTATAGGGATAGAGAAAGGGTGAGAGTAGGGTTAGTTTTAATGGAGGGATAGAATTATGGAGAATTGTAGGGAGAGTTTATAATTATTTTGATGTATCAAGTTTGCCATCCTTCTTCCTGGTGGTGGGCTAATGCATGCACACGCTAGCTTTTTGTTTTGTTTTAAGCTGATATGGCATGAAGGGCTTACAGGTGACCAAACTTGGGCCTAAAGTGGGTTGTGGTTCAGTGTGTGTAAGTTAGTATGTATAAGTTTGTGTATAAGTTGGTTGGGTGGAGTGCTAGGTTGGGAGGGTGTATTTGTGGGTGGTGGTGTGTTTTTGGGGGACCTGACATGGGTCAGTTAAGGACAGGACTTTGTAAACTATAGAGGAACGGTATGGACTCTGACCCATGTGCAGGAGGGGTGGTGTGGGTGAGGGCACATTTCTAGTGTAGGGATTTTCCTAGGGTTTTTTTTTTTGTTGATTTTGTAGGTTTCTGTAAATAGGGTGCACATATTCATGTTTATATACTATATTTTATTTATTTCTATTGATGTGATTTTGTATCTATATGGTTTTGTATCTATATTGTTTTATATTATCTCATATTATAGTCATGGCAGTTGGACCAGTTGTTGTGTTGATATGTTGTTACGCCGAGCGCTCCGGGTCCCTGCTCCTCCCTGGAGCGCTCGCGGCGTTCTCCTCTCTGCAGCGCCCGGTCAGACCCGCTGACCGGGAGCGCTGCACTGACACTGCCGACAGGGATGCGATTCGCATAGCGGGACGCGCACGCTCGCGGATCGCATCCCAATCCACTTACCTGTCCCGGTCCCCGGCTGTCACGTCCTGGCGCGCGCAACTCCGCTCTCTAGGGCGCGCGCGCGCCAGCTCTCTAAGATTTAAAGGGCCAGTGCACCACTAATTGGTGCCTGGCCCAATCTGTGTAATTAGCTCCCACCTGCTCCACACCTTTATAACCTCACTTCCCCTTCCCAGCATTGCCCGATCTTGTTGTCCTTGTGCCTAGTGAAAGTGTTTCTGTGATTGCCTCACCAGTGTTTCCAGACCTTCTGCCGTTACCATTGACTACGAACCTTGCCGCCTGTCCTGACCTTCTGCTACTTCTGACCTCGCCTCTGTCTAGTCCTCCTGTCCCACGCCTCTCTCAGCAGTCAGCGAGGTTGAGCCGTTACCGGTGGATACGACCTGGTTGCTACCGCCGCAGCAAGACCATCCCGCTTTGCGGCGGGCTCTGGTGAATACCAGTAGCAACTTAGAAACGGCCCACCGGTACGGTCCACGCCAATCCCTCGCTGACACAGAGGATCCATCTCCAGCCAGCCGAATCCTAACAGTAGATCTGGCCATGGATCCCGCTGAGGTGCCACTGCCAAGTCTCGCTGACCTCGCCACCGTGGTCGCCCAACAAGGACAGCAGCTGTCACAGTTGTCCGCCATGTTACAGCAGCTTCTGCCTCTACAGCAACAACCATCTCCTCCGCCAGCTCCTGCACCTCCTCCGCAGCGAGTGGCCGCTCCTAGCCTCCGCTTGTCTCTGCCGGACAAATTTGATGGGGACTCTAAACTCTGCCGTGGTTTCCTGTCTCAATGCTCCCTACACTTGGAGATGTTGTGGAACCAATTTCCCACAGAACGGTCTAAGGTGGCTTTCGTAGTTAGTCTTCTGTCTGGAAAGGCCTTGTCATGGGCCACACCGCTCTGGGACCGCAATGATCCTGCCACAGCCACTGTCCAGTCCTTCTTCGCTGAAGTCCGTAGTGTCTTCGAGGAGCCAGCCCGGGCCTCCTCTGCCGAGTCTGCTTTGCTGAACCTAGTCCAAGGAAGTTCTTCAGTAGGCGAATACGCCATCCAGTTTCGTACCCTCGCCTCTGAGCTAGCCTGGAACAACGAGGCTCTCTGCGCGACCTTCAAGAAAGGCTTATCCAGCAACATCAAAGATGTACTGGTCGCACGAGAAATTCCTGCTAACCTGTCTGAACTTATCCATTTGGCCACCCGCATCGACATGCGTTTTTCTGAAAGACACCATGAGCTCCGCCAGGAAAAGGACCTTGATCTCTGGGCACCTCTCTCCTGGAATCCTTTGCATTCTACCCTTGTGCCTCTCGCCGAGGAGGCTATGCAAGTGGATCGGTCTCGCCTGACCCATGAAGAGAGGTCTCGTCGCAGAGATAAAAATTTATGCCTGTACTGCGCTAGTACCGAACATTTCCTAGTGGACTGCCCTATTCATCCTCCGCGTCTGGAAAACGCACGCACGCACCCAGCTCACGTGGGAGTGGCGTCTCTTGGTGGGAAGTCTGCTTCTCCACGTCTCACTGTGCCCGTGCGGATTTCTCCTTCTGCCAACTCCTCCTTCTCAGCTGTGGCCTTCTTGGACTCTGGTTCTGCAGGAAATTTTATTTTGGCCTCTTTTGTTAATAGGTTCAGCATCCCAGTGACCCGTCTCATCAAGCCGCTCTACATTTCTTCTTTCAACGGAGTAAAATTGGACTGCACTGTGCTTTACCGCACAGAACCCCTGCTTATGAGCATTGGACTGCATCTCGAAAAAATTTAATTTTTTGTTCTGCCCAACTGCACCTCAGAAGTCCTCCTCGGTCTGCCATGGCTCCAACATCATTCTCCTACCCTTGACTGGACCACCAGGGAGATCAAGAATTGGGGTCCTTCTTGTCACAAACGATGCCTCACATCTGCTTCCACTTGTCTAACTCCTGAGGTTCCACCCATACCGGCTCCTCCCAAGGCTTACCAGGATATTTTCGGCAAAAAGCAAGCTGAGATTTTGCCTCCTCATAGCCCCCTTCCTGGTAACACTCTGCCCCATGGCAAGCTTCACCCTCTGCCCCCCCCCCCCTCCCCATCCCCACTTCTTCTGGATTGCCTGCCGTTGATGAAGTTACCCAGGACTTCTCTGTCATCCGGAAGGAAACTCAAGAATCGCTCCCAATGGCTTTGTCTCGTATGAAGGGACAAGCAGACAAAAAGAGGGGGAGACCTAAGGGGGGGTACTGTTACGCCGAGCGCTCTGGGTCCCTGCTCCTCCCCGGAGCGCTCGCGGCGTTCTCCTCTCTGCAGCGCCCCGGTCAGACCCGCTGACCGGGAGCGCTGCACTGACACTGCCGACGGGGATGCGATTCGCATAGCGGGACGCGCCCGCTCGCGGATCGCATCCCAATCCACTTACCTGTCCCGGTCCCCGGCTGTCATATCCTGGCACGCGCAGCTCCGCTCTCTAGGGCGCGTGCGCGCCAGCTCTCTAAGATTTAAAGGGCCAGTGCACCACTAATTGGTGCCTGGCCCAATCTGTGTAATTAGCTCCCACCTGCTCCACGCCTTTATAACCTCACTTCCCCTTCCCAGCATTGCCGGATCTTGTTGCCCTTGTGCCTAGTGAAAGCGTTTCTGTGATTGCCTTACCAGTGTTTCCAGACCTTCTGCCGTTACCATTGACTACGAACCTTGCCGCCTGCCTTGACCTTCTGCTACGTCTGACCTCGCCTCTGTCTAGTCCTCCTGTCCCACGCCTCTCTCAGCAGTCAGTGAGGTTGAGCCGTTACCGGAGGATACGACCTGGTTGCTACCGCCGCAGCAAGACCATCCCGCTTTGCTGCGGGCTCTGGTGAATACCAGTAGCAACTTAGAACCGGTCCACCGGTACGGTCCACGCCAATCCCTCGCTGACACAGAGGATCCACCTCCAGCCAGCCGAATCCTAACAAATGTGTTTTTGTTTACTTATTTTTATTTATTATTATTATTATTATTATTATTTATTTAAAACTTTTTAATATAATTTTTTATTTTTTTTATTATTATTATTTTTTCCTTTGTTTTGTTTCTCGAGTATGGATGGTTTTGAGTTACAACTGGGTAGTGCTAACTTTATATGTTGATAAGCCAAGTTGTGCTGTTTTTATGTTCATTTTCGGTATGTGTGTCAGTGTGGTTTTGTTGTTTTCTTTATGCTTTTTTAAAGCTGGGCTGGCCGGTTCGGCAGGGTTCTGTTTTTCATTTATATTATAGCTGGTTAAGCTTGTTTTTGTTGTTGTATTGGATAAGCTTTGTATTTTTATAACAAAAAGAGTGTCAGCAGAGAGCACTGTGGACAAGACAAAAAAGAAATTCAAAAAAGAACATAATTTCCTCGGTAGCATACAGCTGCTAAAAAGTACAGGAAGGGTAAAGATTTATTAATAGAAGTAATTTACAAATCTGTTTAACTTTCTTGGACCAGTTGACTTTTAAAGATCTAAAAAAAATTGTTTTCCATCGGAGTACCCCTTTGACCCCTTAAGGACCAAGGGGGTACAGGTACGTCTTTGCTCCCTGGTACTTAAGGACCAAGGGCGTACCTGTACGCCCGTGGGAATTTCGGTCCCCGCCGGGCGAGGACCGGACCGGGGTGACTGCTGATATCTATCAGCTGGCACCCCGCACAAATGCCCAGGGGGGTCATCAGACCCCCCATGTTGGCGATCGGCGCAAATCACAAGTGAATTCACACTTGCGATTTGCGCGATTCCGGGTCATTACGGGTCTATGGTGACCCGGAATAGAAGGGGGATCGCGGGTGTCCAAGATACCCACAACCCCCCTGAAGAGATAGGAGTGAGGTGGCAGGGGTGCCACCCCTCCTATGCCTGCTATTGGTGGTCTAGACGCGACCACCAATAGCAGATCGGGGGCGGGGGTGTTAACTTTCGTTTTCCCCGTTCTGCCCACCCACAATAGGCGGGGCAGAACAGGGAAATGACAGAGGACAGGCGCCGGAGTCCACTTACCGATCTGCGGAGGCTGCGAGCGAAGATCGGCGTCGGAGATCGGCGGGCGGCGATGTCATGCAGCAAGCTCCCTGGATGCGACGGAAGCCGGTAATTTGCCTAGCAACATCTGGAGGGCTGAAGTCCGAGACCACTATATAGTGGTCTCTATACTGTAGCACTCCAGATGTTGCAAAACTACAACTCCCGGCATGCCCAGACAGCTGTTTGGGCATGCTGGCAGTTGTAGTTTTGCAACAGCTGGAAGGCTACAGTTTGAGACCATTATATGGTAGTCTCTGAACTATAGCCCTCCAGATCTTGCAAAACTACAACTCCTAGCATGCCCACACAACTGTTTGCTGTTCTGGCATGCTGAGATTTGTAGTTTTGCAGCATTTGGAGGGCCACAGTTTGCAGTTGCATACTGTAGCTCTCCAGATGCTGGGAGTTGTAGTTGCGATCCCTCCAGCTGTTGCATAACTACATCTCCCAGCATGCCCTTCGGTGATCAGTACATGCTGGGAGTTGTAGTTTTGCAACAGCTGGAGACACACTGGTTGGAAAATATTGAGTTAGATAACAGAACCTAACTGAAGGTTTTCCAACCAGTGTGCCTCCAGCTGTTGCAAAAGTAAAACTCCCAGCATGCACGGTCTGTCAGTACATGCTGGGAGTTGTAGTTTTGAAACAGCTGGAGGTTTGCCCCCCCCCCCCCCCCCCCAAGTGAATGTACAGAGTAAATTCACACGGGCAGGCTTACAGTAAGTTTTCTGCTTCAACTATGAGCTGCGGCAAATTTTTCGCCGCAGCGCAAACTCCTAGCAGGGAACTCACTGTAAACCTCTGCCAGTGCGAATGTACCCTAAAAACACTACACTACACTAACACAAAATAAAGGGTAACACACTACATATACACCCCTTACACTGTCCCCCCCCAATAAAAATTAAAAACGTATTTTACAGCAGTGTTTCCAAAACGGAGCCTCCAGCTGTTGCAAAACAACTACGCCCAGCATTTCTGGACAGCCACTGACTGTCCAGGCATGCTGGGAGTTTAGCAACAGCAGGAGGCTCCCTGTTTGGGAATCACTGGCGTAGAATACCCCTATGTCCACCCCTATGCAATCCCTAATTTAGTCCTCAAATGCGCATGGCGCTCTCTCACTTCGGAGCCCTGTCGTATTTCATAGCATAGGGCCACATATGGGGTATCTCCTTACTCGGGAGAAATTACACTACAAATTTTGGGGGGCTATTTCTCCTTTTACCCCTTATGAAAAGGAAAAGTTGGATTCTACACCAGCCTGTTAGTGTAAAAAAAAAAAAAAATTTTTACACTAACATGCTGGTGTTGCCCTTTACTTTTTATTTTCATAAGAGGTAAAAGGAAAAAAAAAGACCCACAAAATTTGTAACGCAATTTCTCCTGAGTACGCACAACAAGGCTCAGGAGTGAAAGCGCACTATGTACATTTGAAGCCTAAATTGGTGATTTGCACAGGGGTGGCTAATTTTACAGCGGTTCTGACATAAACGCAAAAAAATAAATACCGACATGTGACCCCATTTTGGAAACTACACCCCTCACGGACTGTAACAAGGGGTATAGTGAGCACTAATACCCCACAGGTGTTTGACAAACTTTCGTTAAAGTTAGATGGGAAAATGAAAAAAAAAATTTCACTAAAATGCTAGTGTTACCCTAAATTTTTCATTTTCACAAGGGAAAATAGGAAAAAAGCCCCCCAAAATTTGTAACCCCAAGAAAATACCCCAAATGTGGATGTAAAGTTCTCGTCGGGCGAACTACAATACTCAGAACAGAAGTGTGTCCGGAATTGAAGGCCACGTGTGTTTACAAAGCCCCCATAGTGCCAGAACAATGGAACCCCTAACATGTGACCCCATTTTGGAACTAAACCCCTCACGTAATGTAATAAGGGGTGCAGTGAGCATTTACGCCCCACAGGTGTCTGACAGATTTTTGGAACAGTGGTCCGTGAAAATGAAAAATAAATGTTTTAATTTGCTCAGCCCACTGTTCCAAAGATCTGTCAAATGCCAGTGGGGTGTAAATACTCACTGCACCCCTTATTAAATTCTGTGAGGGGTGTAATTTCCAAAATGGGGTCACATGTGGGGGGTCCACTGTTCTGGCACCACGGGGGGCTTTGTAAACGCACATGACTACCATTCCAAACAAATTCACTCTTCAAAAGCTCAATGGCGCTCCTCCTCTTCTGAGCATTGTAGTTCGACCGCAGGGCACTTGACGTCCACACATGGGGTATTTCCATACTCAGAAGAAATGGGGTTACAAATTTTGGGGGGTATTTTCTGCTATTAACCCTTGCAAAAATGGGAAATTTGGGGGGAAACACACATTTTAGTGAAACATTTTTATTTTTAATTTTTTACATATGCAAAAGTTGTGAAACCCCTGTGGGGTATTAAGGCTCACTTTATTCCTTGTTACGTTCCTCAAGGGGTCTAGTTTCCAAAATGGTATGCCATGTTTTTTTTTTTTTGCTGTTCTGGCACCATAGGGGCTTCCTAAATGCGACATGCCCCCGGACCAAAATTTGCTCTCAAAAAGCCAAATATGACTTCTTCTCTTCTGAGCATTGTAGTTTGCCCGATGTGCACTTCAGGTCAACTTATG
This sequence comes from Hyla sarda, assembly GCF_029499605.1. Lineage (NCBI taxonomy): Eukaryota > Metazoa > Chordata > Amphibia > Anura > Hylidae > Hyla > Hyla sarda. The sequence goes on from NC_079189.1 coordinate 23,162,028, forward strand.
GGGTAGCTCCATACTCAGAAGAGATGGGGGTTACAAATTTTGGGGGGTATTTTCTGCATTTAACCCTTGCAAAAATGTGAAATTTGAGGGGAAACACACATTTTAGTGATTTTTTTTTTTTTACATATGTAAAAGTCGTGAAACACCTGTAGGGTATTAAGGCTCACTTAATTCCTTGTTACATTCCTCAAGGGGTCAAGTTTCCAAAATGGTATGCCATGTGTTTTTTTTTTTTGCTGTTCTGGCACCATAGGGGCTTCCTAAATGCAACATGCCCCCCAAAAACCATTTCAGAAAAACATACTCTCCAAAATCCCCTTGTCGCTCCTTCGCTTCTGAGCCCTCTACTGCGCCCGCCAAACACTTTAAATTGACATATGGCTTACTCGAGAGAAATTGGGCTACAAATATAAGTATACATTTTCTCCTTTTACCCTTTGTAAAAATTCAAAAATTGGGTCTACAAGTGTAAAAAATGAAGATTGTGAATTTTCTCCTTCACTTTGCTGCTATTCCTGTGATACACCTAAAGGGTTAAAACGCTGACTGAATGTCATTTTGAATACTTTGGGGGGTGCAGTTTTTATAATCTGGTCTTTTACGGGGGTATTTCTAATATGAAGACCTTTCAAATCCACTTCAAACCTGAACTGGTCCCTGAAAAATAGTGAGTTTTAAAATTTTGTGAAAAATATGAAAATTGTTGCTGAACTTTGAAGCCCTCTGGTGTCTTCCAAAAGTAAAAACTTGTCAATTTTATGATGCAAACATAAAGTAATGCAACAAAAGGGACCTATGAGTGGAGGGTAAATCCAATATTATTAACATTTGACCGCTAAGCGGTCACTGAGACCCTAATTTCCCACCCAATATAAAACTTAACGTTTAATGAGCCAAGATTAAAATAACCTCACACATATTGATCCATAATGCATTGATTGGCATGACACTGCATGCTATAGAAGTGAATTGAAAAAATAGACTGTGGCTGCAGTCCACAGTCTATAGTGTGAGACAATTAAAAATCTAACACATTGCCCGCCCGCCCGACGTTTCGCCACAGGCTGTGGCTTTATCAAGGGCTAAGAGGCAAATGGCGTGCAAACAAGCCTTGCAGGGGTTTAAATAACCTCCTGTCTCTAACGTCATTAGAACATGTCACTTCCTGTATTAACATGACATCTCATTGGTTACAATAACATGCAGACTAATGATTGACCGCTTCCTGGCCAATAAAATTTAGACCAGGATGCATCTTGCTATATTCGTTTGATTGACAGCATCCTTGACCAACCAGCTGAGAACAAACAAGCTTCTAAACTCCTCATTGGTGCCGGAAGCTGTACACGTATGTGCGCCAACGGTCCTGCGCTAACTGATAGCTTCCCGAACCTCCGATATGAACGCATGCGCAGTACGGATGCGCAGAAGAACGTGCGCGAATACTTAGTCATATACAGCCACTGCTGGGAGGCTGCGCGACAGACATATGCGCCGGTACTTAGCCGATTTGGCATGCGATTCACACATGGCTGTTGTGATAGAGCTGTAATACACAATATAACCACTCATGTGAACAACGACTGCATAGCAAGTAATAACTAATTCGAGAACACTAATTAGGTTACTATCTGGTAATATAGGGGGGCGACCAACCTAGCAACATAGGTATAGTATCAAGTAAAAATATATTATTCATAATACCACTGAATTAGTGTAATCGATAATGAAAAAGGGGGGAGGAGCGAATACTCATCTGTTCTACATAGATATAGTCATAATTAATATCATCAACGGAAGTAATTCATAAATAGGATTATTAAAGGCTTATAGCGGCTCTTCTATATAGTATCAATTGTAATAAGTGATTCCTATCCTACAAGAAGGCTGCATAGGTGAAGCCTTCATTCAGTCCATTTGGACTTTGGGATTTTAATCTCCAAATCCATCTGGCTTCTTCTTGAAGCAATCTGGTGTTAAGATTGCCACGTCTCGGACCCAGTTTGCACTGGGTAATGCCACAGAAACGTAATTCAAAGGGAGCATCATTGTGTACAGTCCTCATATGCCTAGCAATAGGCGTATCTTGATAGGTGTTAATAGTACTCATGTGTTTTGAAATACGTCTACGCAATTGTTGGACTGTCTTTCCTACATAGATTTTAGGACAATTGCATGTGGCTAGGTACACTACCCCCATCGTTTGACAGGTGATGAAGTCCCTAATTTGATATTTCCGATTATCAATCGGATTAGAGAATTCTTTTGTACGTGGCATAAATTTGCAAAAATTGCACCGTCCACATGGATGTGATCCTTGGATTGATGATTTCAACCAACTGGATGCAGACTCCTCTGCATAAAAACTCCTAACTATTTGATTTTGAATATTAGGTCCTCTACGATAGGTTATGGAAGGGTGAGTAGAGATCACCTCCCTAAGGTCATTGTCCACCTGTAAAATAGACCAATATTTCCTAAGTATATTCATGATTTTTTGATTGTGTTGATCAAAAGTTCCGATACACCTAATGATCTTTTGGCCACTGTTGTCTGTAGCCAATTTATGATCACGTAATAATTCAGATCTCGGAGTCGCCCTAGCTCTGGCGAAGGCCTTGTGAAGGACTTTCTTAGGATAACCTCTATTGGTGAAGCGTCTATACAGGAGATCACATTCTTCTTGAAATTTAAGAGGATCAGAGCAATTCCTTTTGGCTCGTAGATATTGACTGATTGGGATACCTTTCTTCAATGGTACAGGATGATGACTTTTCCAATTAAGAAAACTATTGGTTGACGTAGGTTTACGATATATGGAAGTGTGAATGTGACCAAGTGAATCAATAGTGATAGTGAGGTCAAGAAAATGAAGAAATTTATCGTGAATTTCAGAAGTAAAGTGCATATTAATATGATTAGTGTTCAGTGCTTGAACAAAGGATTGAAATAATTGTGTAGTGCTGTCCCAAAAAATCAATATATCATCTATATAACGGCCCCAAAATAAAATGTGAGAATTGAATTCTTGAAAAGTGTCAGAGAAAACGTGAGTGTCTTCCCACCACCCTAAGAATAAATTAGAATAATTCGGTGCACAAGGAGTGCCCATAGCAGTGCCCTTCAACTGAAAATAAAAGTGCCTATCGAAAAGGAAAAAATTGTGAGTAAGTAGAAAACGTAATAGGGTCAAAACAAATTTGTTGTGTGCTGTATACTGAAGACCTTTTGTAGTTAAAAAATGTTGTACAGCATAGAGTCCCTGTTCATGTTGGATGTTTGTATAAAGAGATTCCACATCCAAACTAGCTATAAGAGTACCTGGAGGGAATGTGATCTCCTGTAATTTCTTCACAGTATCCTTGGTATCCTTAATAAAGGACGGAAGAGAGGAAACAAAAGGGGTCAAGAACTGATCTACATAGTGACTAATATTTTGTGTAATATTGTCACACCCTGAAACGATGGGTCTGCCAGGGATAGGGGAACTCCGTTTGTGCACCTTGGGAAGAGCATAGAAGGTGGCTATTGTTGGCGATGGATTAAAGAGATATTTAAATTCTTCTTCTGTTATCAATCGGTCTATTCTTGCCTCTTGTAAAATTGTACGTAAATTCTGATTAAACTCCTGAAGTGGGTTATGGTCAAGTTTACGATATGTATCTTTATCATTCAACAGTCTCATCACCATAGCCTTATAATAACTTTTATCCATCAGGACAATGTTTCCTTGTTACGCCGAGCGCTCCGGGTCCCCGCTCCTCCCCGGAGCGCTCGCTTCACTCCCTCCGCTGCAGCGCTCCGGTCACGTCCTCTGACCCGGGGCGCTGCGATCCTGCTGCCAGCCGGGATGCGATTCGCGATGCGGGTAGCGCCCGCTCGCGATGCGCACCCCGGCTCCCCTACCTGACTCGCTCCCCGTCTGTTCTGTCCCGGCGCGCGCGGCCCCGCTCCCTAGGGCGCGCGCGCGCCGGGTCTCTGCGATTTAAAGGGCCACTGCGCCGCTGATTGGCGCAGTGGTTCCAATTAGGGTTTTCACCTGTGCACTTCCCTATATATCCTCACTTCCCTTGCACTCCCTTGCCGGATCTTGTTGCCTTAGTGCCAGTGAAAGCGTTCCTTGTGTGTTCCTTGCCTGTGTTTCCAGACCTTCTGCCGTTGCCCCTGACTACGATCCTTGCTGCCTGCCCCGACCTTCTGCTACGTCCGACCTTGCTTCTGCCTACTCCCTTGTACCGCGCCTATCTTCAGCAGCCAGAGAGGTGAGCCGTTGCTAGTGGATACGACCTGGTCACTACCGCCGCAGCAAGACCATCCCGCTTTGCGGCGGGCTCTGGTGAAAACCAGTAGTGGCTTAGAACCGGTCCACTAGCACGGTCCACGCCAATCCCTCTCTGGCACAGAGGGTCCACTACCTGCCAGCCGGCATCGTGACAGTAGATCCGGCCATGGATCCCGCTGAAGTTCCTCTGCCAGTTGTCGCTGACCTCACCACGGTGGTCGCCCAGCAGTCACAACAGATAGCGCAACAAGGCCAACAGCTGTCTCAACTGACCGTTATGCTACAACAGTTGCTACCACAGCTTCAGCAGTCATCTCCTCCGCCAGCTCCTGCACCTCCTCCGCAGCGAGTGGCCGCTCCTGGGATACGCTTATCCTTGCCAGATAAATTTGATGGGGACTCTAAGTTTTGCCGTGGCTTTCTCTCCCAATGTTCCCTGCATCTGGAGATGATGTCGGACCTGTTTCCCACTGAAAGGTCTAAGGTGGCTTTCGTAGTCAGTCTTCTGTCCGGAAAAGCCCTGTCATGGGCCACACCGCTCTGGGACCGCAATGACCCCGTCACTGCCTCTGTACACTCCTTCTTCTCGGAAATCCGAAGTGTCTTTGAGGAACCTGCCCGAGCCTCTTCTGCTGAGACTGCCCTGTTGAACCTGGTCCAGGGTAATTCTTCCGTTGGCGAGTACGCCGTACAATTCCGTACACTTGCTTCAGAATTGTCCTGGAATAATGAGGCCCTCTGCGCGACCTTCAAAAAAGGCCTATCCAGCAACATTAAAGATGTTCTGGCCGCACGAGAAATTCCTGCTAATCTACATGAACTTATTCACCTAGCCACTCGCATTGACATGCGTTTTTCTGAAAGGCGTCAGGAACTCCGCCAAGATATGGACTCTGTTCGCACGAGGCGTTTCGTCTCCTCGGCTCCTCTCTCCTCTGGTCCCCTGCAATCTGTTCCTGTGCCCCCCGCCGTGGAGGCTATGCAGGTCGACCGGTCTCGCCTGACACCTCAAGAGAGGACACGACGCCGTATGGAGAACCTCTGCCTGTACTGTGCTAGTACCGAACACTTCCTGAGGGATTGTCCTGTCCGTCCTCCCCGCCTGGAAAGACGTACGCTGACTCCGCACAGGGGTGAGACAGTCCTTGATGTCTACTCTGCTTCTCCACGTCTTACTGTGCCTGTGCGGTTGTCTGCCTCTGCCTTCTCCTTCTCTACAGTGGCTTTCTTGGACTCTGGATCTGCAGGAAATTTTATTTTGGCCTCTCTCGTCAACAGGTTCAACATCCCAGTGACCGGTCTCGCCAGACCCCTCTACATCAATTGTGTAAATAATGAAAGATTGGACTGTACCATACGTTTCCGCACGGAGCCCCTTCTTATGAGCATCGGATCTCATCATGAGAGGATTGAACTTTTGGTCCTCCCCAATTGTACCTCGGAGATTCTCCTTGGACTTCCCTGGCTTCAACTTCATTCCCCAACCCTGGATTGGTCCACTGGGGAGATCAAGAGTTGGGGGTCCTCTTGTTCCAAGAACTGTCTAAAACCGGTTCCCAGTAACCCTTGCCGTAACTCTGTGGTTCCTCCAGTAACCGGTCTCCCTAAGGCCTATATGGACTTCGCGGATGTTTTCTGCAAAAAACAAGCTGAGACTCTACCTCCTCACAGGCCTTATGATTGCCCTATCGACCTCCTCCCGGGTACTACTCCACCCCGGGGCAGAATTTATCCTCTCTCTGCCCCAGAGACTCTTGCCATGTCCGAATACGTCCAGGAGAATCTAAAAAAGGGCTTTATCCGTAAATCCTCCTCTCCTGCCGGAGCCGGATTTTTCTTTGTGTCCAAAAAAGATGGATCCCTACGTCCTTGCATTGACTACCGCGGTCTTAATAAAATCACGGTTAAGAACCGCTACCCCTTACCCCTCATCTCTGAACTCTTTGATCGCCTCCAAGGTGCCCACATCTCCGCTAAATATGTCCGCTTCCGTGTCCCTAGCTACAAGTTGGGACCACGCTATCTTGGTCCTTTCAAAATTTTGTGTCAAATTAATCCTGTCTCTTATAAACTTCTTCTTCCTCCTTCTCTTCGTATCCCTAATGCCTTTCACGTCTCTCTTCTCAAACCACTCATCCTCAACCGTTTTTCTCCCAAATCTGTTCCTCCCACTCCTGTTTCCGGCTCCTCGGACGTCTTCTCGGTCAAGGAAATTTTGGCTGCCAAAAAGGTCAGAGGGAAAAATTTTTTTTTAGTTGACTGGGAGGGTTGTGGTCCTGAAGAGAGATCCTGGGAACCTGAGGACAACATCCTTGACAAAAGTCTGCTCCTCAGGTTCTCAGGCTCCAAGAAGAGGGGGAGACCCAAGGGGGGGGGTACTGTTACGCCGAGCGCTCCGGGTCCCCGCTCCTCCCCGGAGCGCTCGCTTCACTCCCTCCGCTGCAGCGCTCCGGTCACGTCCTCTGACCCGGGGCGCTGCGATCCTGCTGCCAGCCGGGATGCGATTCGCGATGCGGGTAGCGCCCGCTCGCGATGCGCACCCCGGCTCCCCTACCTGACTCGCTCCCCGTCTGTTCTGTCCCGGCGCGCGCGGCCCCGCTCCCTAGGGCGCGCGCGCGCCGGGTCTCTGCGATTTAAAGGGCCACTGCGCCGCTGATTGGCGCAGTGGTTCCAATTAGGGTTTTCACCTGTGCACTTCCCTATATATCCTCACTTCCCTTGCACTCCCTTGCCGGATCTTGTTGCCTTAGTGCCAGTGAAAGCGTTCCTTGTGTGTTCCTTGCCTGTGTTTCCAGACCTTCTGCCGTTGCCCCTGACTACGATCCTTGCTGCCTGCCCCGACCTTCTGCTACGTCCGACCTTGCTTCTGCCTACTCCCTTGTACCGCGCCTATCTTCAGCAGCCAGAGAGGTGAGCCGTTGCTAGTGGATACGACCTGGTCACTACCGCCGCAGCAAGACCATCCCGCTTTGCGGCGGGCTCTGGTGAAAACCAGTAGTGGCTTAGAACCGGTCCACTAGCACGGTCCACGCCAATCCCTCTCTGGCACAGAGGGTCCACTACCTGCCAGCCGGCATCGTGACATTCCTCCTTTATCAGAGGGTTTGCAAACAATCTCATTATTTTGTTGTATTTCATCAAGTGCTCGGATTTCTTCCGTAGATAAGTTAGAAGGAATATGGGGAGTCCTTGACCTTAGGGAACTGATCTCGTGTGTGACCATCTTAACGAAAGTATCAATATTAGAGTATTGTGACAAGGATGGTGTAAAACTTGACTTGGGTTTGAGATTAGAGAAGGGAGCTTCAACTGAGACAATTCCTGTCTCACTTTCTTCTTCTAACTGTTCTAGCATAGTAACAACTTGCTGATCCTGTTGTCTATTCACAGCAGGATTAATAGCAAGATTTTTATCAAGATTTTTGTGAAATTTGTGCAGAGCGAGCTTCCTGCCAAATAAATTTATATCTTTAGTCCAAGTAAAAATATTGCAAGGTGGTGTAGGGGTAAATGATAACCCCTTTTGTAATACGGACAAATGATGTTCATTCAGAACTAGGGATGACAGGTTACAAATTTGCAATTGGTCACTGGTAGCATCGGTTATTGTCTGGGAATTGGATTGTATCCCCATTTGTCGCGATCCCTCAATTGGACGCCTGGTTCTAAAAAAGGAAGATGAGGAGGATTCTGTGGTAGTCCTCCCATATGGGTAATCGTTGGAATGCCAGGTGCCCGTGGGGGAGCTGTTGTTACTATAGGACCAGGTATCACTGGGGTCATATGTACCTCTGCAGGATTGGGTATAGCAGAGGATAAAAATCCATGTGAGTGCATGGAGGGATGACCACCTCCTTGAGTAATATGAGGTGGGCATGGTTGTGAATAGCCTTGTGGTCTAGGGGTATTCTCAGATTTAAAAGTACCAGTATTTTTTCTGTATGGTTGACGTCTCTTATTGCTCCTAGATCTTGATCTAGGGTGAAACCTCTTAGGGCTACTCTGGACGTTAGTACTATCCTCAGTACCTGAGTATTCAGAATCCGAAATGTCTGTATACCTATTACCCTGAAAATCTTGTTGTTGTGATTTTAAATAAATCTGTCCTGTTTCAAAATCCCTTTTGTCTCGTACGTATTTCCTGTGTTTCCTTTCTTTAATCTCACTTAAAAAACTGTCCAGATGTTTCTTAAGTTTTTGCTCCAAAAGAGGGTACTCAGATTGTGTTTGGAATATTTGAATTTCACTAATTTGTGTTTCCAACTGTGTAGCAATTTTTGTAAATGCACCTTTCTCAAAATCTAGTAGATATTGTAACATACGTAAGGAGTTTTCAGTTAAAAGTTGTTGCCAACCTTGTATGAATTCAGTTTCGTTTTGATGTGAGTTAGGAGTGATATTGATTCTTAAACCACGGTAAACAATTTTTTGCTGGAGATATGTTTCGAGACTGGCAATCTCCCACCAGGAACGATAATATTGTTTATAAGTTTTTTGTAAATCCCTAAAAGCTGAATTTATATCAACTTGATTAAAGGGAAGATTTTGAAGTGAGAAGACATGAGCAGCATCAGCTTTAGAGTGCTCTAAATTAGGTTTGTTGGACAGGAATCCAGCCATCAGTGCATAATAAGCTTGGCGGTCCACAAAAAAGAGTGATTAACTCCAATTAATTAATGCAACAAAAGGGACCTATGAGTGGAGGGTAAATCCAATATTATTAACATTTGACCGCTAAGCGGTCACTGAGACCCTAAATTTCCCACCCAATATAAAACTTAACGTTTAATGAGCCAAGATTAAAATAACCTCACACATATTGATCCATAATGCATTGATTGGCATGACACTGCATGCTATAGAAGTGAATTGAAAAAATAGACTGTGGCTGCAGTCCACAGTCTATAGTGTGAGACAATTAAAAATCTAACACATTGCCCGCCCGCCCGACGTTTCGCCACAGGCTGTGGCTTTATCAAGGGCTAAGAGGCAAATGGCGTGCAAACAAGCCTTGCAGGGGTTTAAATAACCTCCTGTCTCTAACGTCATTAGAACATGTCACTTCCTGTATTAACATGACATCTCATTGGTTACAATAACATGCAGACTAATGATTGACCGCTTCCTGGCCAATAAAATTTAGACCAGGATGCATCTTGCTATATTCGTTTGATTGACAGCATCCTTGACCAACCAGCTGAGAACAAACAAGCTTCTAAACTCCTCATTGGTGCCGGAAGCTGTACACGTATGTGCGCCAACGGTCCTGCGCTAACTGATAGCTTCCCGAACCTCCGATATGAACGCATGCGCAGTACGGATGCGCAGAAGAACGTGCGCGAATACTTAGTCATATACAGCCACTGCTGGGAGGCTGCGCGACAGACATATGCGCCGGTACTTAGCCGATTTGGCATGCGATTCACACATGGCTGTTGTGATAGAGCTGTAATACACAATATAACCACTCATGTGAACAACGACTGCATAGCAAGTAATAACTAATTCGAGAACACTAATTAGGTTACTATCTGGTAATATAGGGGGGCGACCAACCTAGCAACATAGGTATAGTATCAAGTAAAAATATATTATTCATAATACCACTGAATTAGTGTAATCGATAATGAAAAAGGGGGGAGGAGCGAATACTCATCTGTTCTACATAGATATAGTCATAATTAATATCATCAACGGAAGTAATTCATAAATAGGATTATTAAAGGCTTATAGCGGCTCTTCTATATAGTATCAATTGTAATAAGTGATTCCTATCCTACAAGAAGGCTGCATAGGTGAAGCCTTCATTCAGTCCATTTGGACTTTGGGATTTTAATCTCCAAATCCATCTGGCTTCTTCTTGAAGCAATCTGGTGTTAAGATTGCCACGTCTCGGACCCAGTTTGCACTGGGTAATGCCACAGAAACGTAATTCAAAGGGAGCATCATTGTGTACAGTCCTCATATGCCTAGCAATAGGCGTATCTTGATAGGTGTTAATAGTACTCATGTGTTTTGAAATACGTCTACGCAATTGTTGGACTGTCTTTCCTACATAGATTTTAGGACAATTGCATGTGGCTAGGTACACTACCCCCATCGTTTGACAGGTGATGAAGTCCCTAATTTGATATTTCCGATTATCAATCGGATTAGAGAATTCTTTTGTACGTGGCATAAATTTGCAAAAATTGCACCGTCCACATGGATGTGATCCTTGGATTGATGATTTCAACCAACTGGATGCAGACTCCTCTGCATAAAAACTCCTAACTATTTGATTTTGAATATTAGGTCCTCTACGATAGGTTATGGAAGGGTGAGTAGAGATCACCTCCCTAAGGTCATTGTCCACCTGTAAAATAGACCAATATTTCCTAAGTATATTCATGATTTTTTGATTGTGTTGATCAAAAGTTCCGATACACCTAATGATCTTTTGGCCACTGTTGTCTGTAGCCAATTTATGATCACGTAATAATTCAGATCTCGGAGTCGCCCTAGCTCTGGCGAAGGCCTTGTGAAGGACTTTCTTAGGATAACCTCTATTGGTGAAGCGTCTATACAGGAGATCACATTCTTCTTGAAATTTAAGAGGATCAGAGCAATTCCTTTTGGCTCGTAGATATTGACTGATTGGGATACCTTTCTTCAATGGTACAGGATGATGACTTTTCCAATTAAGAAAACTATTGGTTGACGTAGGTTTACGATATATGGAAGTGTGAATGTGACCAAGTGAATCAATAGTGATAGTGAGGTCAAGAAAATGAAGAAATTTATCGTGAATTTCAGAAGTAAAGTGCATATTAATATGATTAGTGTTCAGTGCTTGAACAAAGGATTGAAATAATTGTGTAGTGCTGTCCCAAAAAATCAATATATCATCTATATAACGGCCCCAAAATAAAATGTGAGAATTGAATTCTTGAAAAGTGTCAGAGAAAACGTGAGTGTCTTCCCACCACCCTAAGAATAAATTAGAATAATTCGGTGCACAAGGAGTGCCCATAGCAGTGCACTTCAACTGAAAATAAAAGTGCCTATCGAAAAGGAAAAAATTGTGAGTAAGTAGAAAACGTAATAGGGTCAAAACAAATTTGTTGTGTGCTGTATACTGAAGACCTTTTGTAGTTAAAAAATGTTGTACAGCATAGAGTCCCTGTTCATGTTGGATGTTTGTATAAAGAGATTCCACATCCAAACTAGCTATAAGAGTACCTGGAGGGAATGTGATCTCCTGTAATTTCTTCACAGTATCCTTGGTATCCTTTAGGGTCTCAGTGACCGCTTAGCGGTCAAATGTTAATAATAGCAAACATAAAGTAGACATATTGTATATGTGAATTTTAAAAAAATTATTTGGAATATCCATTTTCCTTACAAGCAGAGAGCTTCAAAGTTAGAAAAATGCAAAATTTTCAATTTTTTCATCAAATTTTGGGATTGTTCACCAAGAAAGGATACAAGTTACCACAAAAATTTTCCGCCATGTTAAAGTAGAAAATGTCACGAAAAAACAAATGATAACTAAAAGCATTCCAGAGTTATTAATGTTTAAAGTGACAGTGGTCAGATGTTCAAAAAACGCTCTGGTCCTAAGGTGTAAAATGGCCTGGTCCTTAAGGGGTTAATCAACCACCAATTACAAGGCTTTTGGCCATCTTTGCTGCATCCTATGAAGAAGGTTCAAACACCATCACTCACTTCCATCACCAAGTCCTTAATTTTCTTGAGACAGACTCTACTCCAAGTCTTGTGCCTACGGACTTTCTTCTGGCATTTTCTGGGATAAACCCAGACCTCTCAGGGACATTAACCCTCACAGGCTCATCTGTAGGCTGAGAGTTCTTGACTCCTTCAGACCTTTCTTCATCCACACTTTCAGTTGTGCCATGTGCATTTACCTGCAGCGTAAAGAGTTTCTGGTTTATCTTCTGCTTTAGAGAACTTCTCTGTCTCAGCATCTTTGCTTTTAACCCCTTAACGACGCAGGACATATATTTACGTCCTACGCTGGCTCCCACGATATGAAGCGCAACACATCGCGTCGGTCCCGGCGCTCATCAACGGCCGGGACCCGTGGCTAATACCACACATCGCCGATCGCGGCAATGTGTGGTGTTAACCCTTTAGAAGCGGCAGTCAAAGCTGACCGCCGCTTCTAAAGCGAAAGTGAAAGTAACCCAGCTAGTCAGTCGGGCTGTTCGGGACCGCCGCGGTGAAATCGAAGCATCCCGAACAGCTTAAAGGACACCGGGAGGGCCCTTACCTGCCTCCCCGGTGTCCGATCGACGAATGACTGCTCCGTGCCTGAGATCCAGGCAGGAGCAGTCAAGCGCTGATAACACTGATCACAGGCGTGTTAATACATGCCAGTGATCAGCATAGGAGATCAGTGTGTGCAGTGCTATAGGTCCCAATGGGACCTATAACACTGCAAAAAAAAAAGTAAAAAAAAAGTGTTAATAAAGGTCATTTAACCCCTTCCCTAATAAAAAATTTCATCACCCCCCTTTTCCCATAAAAAAATAAAACAGTGCAAATAAAAAAAATAAACATATGTGGTATTACCGCGTGCGTAAATGTCCAAACTATAAAAATATATCATTAATTAAACCGCACAGTCAATGGCGTACGCGCAAAAAAATTCCAAAGTCCAAAAAAGCATGTTTTGGTCACTTTTTATGCCATTAAAAAATGAATAAAAAGTGATCAAAAAGTCCGATCAAAACAAAAATTAAACCGTTAAAACCTTCAGATCACGCCGCAAAAAATTAGCCCTCATACCGCCCTGTTCGTGGAAAAATAAAAAAGTTATAGGGGTCAGAAGATGACATTTTTAAACTTATAAATTTTCCTGCATGTAGTTATGATTTTTTCCAGAAGTACGACAATATCCAACCTATATAAGTAGGTTATCATTTTAACCATATGGACCTACAGAATAATGATATGGTGTCATTTTTATCAAAATATGCACTGCGTAGAAACGGAAGCCCCCAAAATTTACAAAATGGCGTTTTTTCTTCGATTTTTTCGCACAATGATTTTTTTTTCCATTTCGCCGTGAATTTTTGGGCAAAATGACTTATGTCACTGGAAAGTAGAATTGGTGACGCAAAAAATAAGCATAATATGGATTTTTAGGTGGAAAATTGAGAGGGTTATGATTTTTAAAAGGTAAGGAGGAAAAAACAAAAATGCAAAAATGGAAAACCCTGAGTCCTTAAGGGGTTAAACTTTATGTTCTCTTCAGCTTCAGAGGACTCCGTACAAGGTTTCTCCTCAGTCTGAGCTTCAGAGAACATCTCCTACTTTCTGTCATCAAGACTGACTAACTCGATCTTTCAGATGACTCATATCCATAGCACTTATTTCTTCTTGCTGCTGGACCCTGGGACACTTTTTTGTCCTTTGACAGCTACTTTTGTTTTCCCTTTTTTGTAAGGGTTTTGGCCCCTTGGGCCCAAGGGAAGCTGCCAGATAGTCTCTCGCTGTCTCTCTGCTCACTCACAATCTCCTCTTTCACTCCGCCACTGTCTTTCTGCTGTTTGACAGAAATGACTAGGATTCTGGGGCCTTCAACAACATTTGGCTCTGGCCATACACAAGGAGTTAAATAACTCTAGTTGGGCTGCAGCGGCTTACCTGTGTCGTCTGTGTGTGGTTCTTAGCTCTGCTAACTGTATCCCTGATCACCTTCCTATTTAAGCTAGGAGCAGTGATCAGTTCAATTTCCATGAAAGGTTATACCTTAGCTGAGACCTTCTGCTTACTGTATGCCTGCTTGTTTATTGTTCTTTGGCTTTCCCTTGACTCTTCTCTTGCTCTTCGTTCCTGTACTCCGCTATCTCCTGGTACTGACCTCGACTAGACTGACATTGATTTGACTATGTGTGTGTCTTAGTGTATCTTTGTTAGTTTGTGTGGCTCCAGCTGTTTCCCGACTCCTACTGTTTTTGCATTTTATTATTTTGACAACGCTGCACAGCACTTAGCAGGGAGGGTTTGTCACCGTGGTTGTTGATCCATCACTTAGGGCAGATAGGCAATAGGTAGGGACAGTGGCTGTGGGTGAGTTAGGGTTTAACTGCACCCTGCACACTATATGCCATGAATCTAACAAGGCAACCACCTTTTTACCATCTACTATCAGTTGTGAGAAGGTGAAAGGGATTATAGTGAACGGTCGATATGTGTCACCCAGGTTCCTGGCCTCGATGAAGTGAGAGACGGTAATTTTTCCAGTGTTCGTGCTGCATGTTGCAGACTGACAATGTAGCTGTAGTATAGCTGCAAAGCTAAGCCGGGACAGCTCTTACTGGAAATGATCAAGTGTTGGGGGCCATTCCCCACAATCCAGGCCACCTTTCGTTGGCCTTAAAGGCAGCTTGCTTCACCAGCTGGGAGAGCATTTGCTAGTTGCAGCTCACACTGCCAGAGAGAGCTGAGTGTAAAGATCTTCCCTGGGAGTTTAGAAGCTGGTGAGCAGACTGCCTGGAGGCTTGGAAAAGACTTGCTTGATGCCGCATGGCATGGACTCAGGTGTGAACAAACACCTAAGGAATACAGGTGGACTGTTGTTACTTTTTCCTTTGTTCTGCATTTAAAGACTGTTTGCTGTTTGCCAAGTATGAGTAAAACATTTTGATGTGAAAAGTCCTGTTTCCGTGCCTCTATACTGCAACTGCACCTGTTTGCAAGAGCGAGTCATCACATTTGGTGGAGGATGCGGGCAACGCAGTGAGGTTAGCGATTGAGTTACCGCACGCTGTTGGTAAGAACCAAGCCTGGGATAACCCCTCGGAGTTGTGGCTAGGGGCAACAATCCTGCCGACAAGTTACTGTCAGTACGGCGGGAGTGTTTTCTCCAGTGAGTCAAGGCAAAGCAATGTTCCAGTGACCGCAGTGTTGCCAAAATGGAGGCTGTTTTAAAAGCGCTCATGGAGGCCAACTTGCAACATTGGGAGACCAAAAGGCTCCAGCAGGAGTCCACCAAGCAGCAGCAGGAGACTAACCAGCTACTGTTCCAGCATATAATGGCGCTACAAGCCGCAGTGACGACCCGGACCCCCCTGCAGCCCGGAAAGCGGTTAGGATGGCGATGCCCAAGATGACCCCCTCGGATGATGTCGAAACCTACCTGGTGGTCTTTGAAAAAGTGTCCGTGAGAGAGAAGTTACCCCGGGACCAGTGGGCTGAGGTCGTCGCTCCGTTCCTATCATCTGGATCCCAGCAGACGTACTTTCACTTATCCGACAACCAGGCTGCCGACTATGACGTTGTCAAGGGTGAGATCCTGGCTACCCCAGATTAAGGGTAAATGTGTGGGTCCGGGCCCAGCGGGTCCGCCAGTGGGAGTATAAGCCAGCTGAGCCTGCTTGTCCGCAATGCTATGACCTGTTGCAACGCCTACAAAAATGGCTGCAGCCGGAGGTGTTGAGTCCCACTGTCATGCTTGACCGTCTCCTCGCCGACATGTTCTGGAGGGCTCTGCCTTATTCCCTCCAGAGCTGGGTTGGCCAGGCATCTCCTAGGAATGCATTGGGGATAGTAGACCTGGTGGAACGGTACGAGGCCACGAGGAAACTACGGAAGGGGGCTGTTAAACCCAGGGGTCCCCCCCTTGCCCAGGCGATTGGTAAGCCCCAAAGTTCCCTGGGAGGTGTTCCATAAAAACCCCGCCCCGTTGCTGTGTTAGGGGTGTCAGGAGCCGGGACATGTCAGAGCCAATTGTCCCCACTAGGGAGATCCCATGGACATTAACTTTGCCCACCGCCCCTCCATGTATACCCAAAGAATGCGTGCCACGGGTATCCCCAAAACGATGGACTATGGTCACCTCTGTCAGGTGAAGGTGGGAGATACTGTGGTGTAGCACTGTTGGATTCTGGCAGCATGGTTACTTTAGTGAGGTGTGACCTGGTGCCGCCCACTGAGTATACGGACCGGAAAGCTGGGGTCCTGTGTATTCACAGAGACTTAAAGGAATATCCCACCGCCCTAGTGACTTTGTCCACAGTGACCGGCAGGTGGACTCATGAGGTGACCGTCGCCACAACGCTACCGTATGAGCTCATAATTGGGAGAGACTTTCCAGGGTTTGTGTCTAAGTGTTATGTCTATTAAATGTATTAATTGTGGAAGGTGCTCCACAACAACAGGGAGCCGAGACTGTATACCCCAGTTTTGTGGTCCACCAAGGGATGCTGTATCAGGTAAACCCGGTTCGGGGTGAGAATGTGGAACAATTGGTGGTGCTAAAGCATATCAGAGGCTGGTGTTAGAGTCAGCCCATCAACATGTTCTAGGGGGGCACCTGTGCCAGCGGAAGACGCAGGACTGAATTTTGCTGCGCTTTCACTGGCCCAGTGTGTATAAAGAAGTCAAAAGTTATTGTGAGTCTTGCCCAACATTCCAAATAACTAGCCCCCAGCCACATTACCATAGTCCCCTGGTCCCCCTCCCGATTATCGAGGTCTCTTTTGAATGGATCGCTATGGATCTGGTAGGCCCATTGCTGAAATCCGCTGGGGGTTCAAACACATCCTGGTAGTCCTGGACTATGTGACTCGGTATCCCGAGGCGCTACCTCTGCGACTTTCCTTGGCCAAACTCATAGCTAAGGAGCTAATGGAGAAGTTTTCCCGAGTGGGCTTACCTAAAGGTGTTGACTGACCAGGGCACCCCGTTTATGTCAAAAGTATTAAAAGAGCTCAGTAGGTTACTGCAGGTAAAACAGCTATGGACCTCTATGTACCACTCGCAGAAGGACGGCCTGGTAGAAAAGTTTAACCAAAAATATGTTAAAACAGGTAGTGGCTAAAGATGGAAAGAATTGGGATCTTTTGCTGCCCTATCTTATGTTCGCAGTGCAAGAAGTGCCCCAAGCCTCTACTGGGTTCTCGCCCTTTGAACTGCTGTACGGCACACAGCTCACATGAGCATTTGTCCACAGCTTCTGAGCTGGCAGTAGCACACATTACTTGATCAGAATTATATAGTTTTTCACAAAAATATTATCACATTGCATAGATTAAAAAATCCCAGAACAGTTATTGGCATCATGACACAGTTAATATGGAAAAAAATCATTTTGTGAAATTTAGTCCACCATTACGCTTTTCAGACTCCCTTGCGTCTACCATCTAATTATTCCTTGGCGCAGTCACACTCTTCGTATGCACAGTCTTATAATTTTTTGGCTCTCATAACCCCTGGAACAGTCTTAACACAATCTTTCCCAATCCGGTCAGTTAACCCCTTAAAGGGGTACTCCGGTGAAAACCTTTTTTCTTTTAAATATTTAAATCAACTGGTGGCAGAAAGTTAAACATATTTTTTAAATTACTTCTATTAATTTTTTTTAATCCTTTCAGTACTTATTAGCTGCTGAATGCTACAGAGGAAATTCCTTTCTTTTTGGAACACTGATGACATCACGATGGCTTAGTGATTAGCACTGCTGCCTTGCAGTGCTGTGGACTTGGGTTCAAATCCCACTAAGAGCAACAATAAATAAAGCGTTATTATTATCATAATAATGTCAGCAGAGAGAACTGTGCTCGTGATGTCATCAGAGAGCATTCCAAAAAGAAAATAATTTCCTCTATAGTATTCAGCAGCTAATAAGTACAGGAAGGATTAAGATTTTTTAATAGAAGTAATTTACAAATATGTTTAACTTTCTGCCACCAGTTGATTTAAAAGAAAAAAGGTTTTCACCGGAGTACCGCTTTAAGGACCCGGGGTTTTTCAGTTTTTGCATTTTCGTTTCTTCCTCCTTACCTTTAAAAAATCATAACTCTTAAAATTTTGCACCTAAAAATCCACATGATGGCTTATTTTTTGCACCAATAATTCTACTTTGTAGTGACATCAATCATTTTACCCAAACATCTACGGCGAAACAGAAAAAAAAATCATTGTGAGACACAATTGAAAAAAAAAACACCATTTTGTAATTTTGGGGGCTTCCGTTTCTACACAGTACATTTTTTGGTAAAAATTACACCTCTTTATTCTATAGGTCCATTAAAATTATACCCTATTTATGTAGGTTTGATTTTGTTGTACTTCTGGAAAAAATCTAAACTACATGCAGGAAAATGTATACGTTTAACCCCTTAAGGACGCAGGACGTAAATGTACGTCCTGGTGAGGTGGTACTTAACGCACCAGGACGTACATTTACGTCCAAGCTGTTTTATGCCACAGCGGAACCCGACAGCGTTATTCTGTGAAAATGCCTACTGTTTTCTAGCAGCAGGCATCTTCACACAATGCCTAGGGGGCACTTTATCCCCTCCTGTAACGGCCGTGATTGGACAGAACATTCATACTGTCTTATCACGGCGATCTGGGGATATTGCGACCCCCGATGACCCCGGAGTGGATAAAATCGCGGTAATTGGAGCTGTCCGACACAGCTCCAATCACCGCTCACTAAAGGAGGGAGGTGGAAGGATAGCCACCCCCTCCGATCGCTGCGAATAGCCGGCCCAGACCGGTCCGGCCAATCGCAGCGCTCTGCGGTGTTTGAATATCTCCTCCCCGCGCTTTGCCCGCTCACTCGAGTTCGGGCACAGCGCGGGGAAGGAGTTCAGCGGTGGCAGCGGCGGGTACCTGAAGATCTGCGGGTCAACGGCGGCGATCAGCGGCGGCGATCAGCGGGAGACCGGGCGGTGCGCGGCGGAGCCTGGAGGAGACCATCTGCTCTGTGCGGCAGCTCTCCCCGGGCACTGCGCGGTAAAGAAGATCTGCGGCGGCTGCGGCGGGTACCTCTTAGCAGCGATTCCGGGCGGGAGATCGGGCAGCGAGTGGCGGAGCCCGACGGAGCCCGACGGAGCTCATCTGCTCTGTGCGGCAGCTCGTTGGTAAGTGAGGGTGAGCTGTAGAGCAGGCAGGGACAGTTAGTGTACAGGGCTGTTCTGCACCTGCACTGCTCTGTGGGTCTGTGTGACCCATCAGAGCATTTGCAGTAGCAGCCTGCACCCATCTGTTTGGTGGGTGCAGTGTTTTTTGTAATTTTCTCATTTCTTTCCTTTTTTTCTTTTTTTTTTTTTCTTTTTTTTTCTTTTTCTTTTCTTGCTGTTTTTTTTCCTTCTTTTTTTGCGGTCCGTGCCAACAGTCGCAGTTCTGCACTGTGTGGCCAGACCGCACCCTACTGTTGTGCAAGCACTACACTACAATACACTATTACACTATTCACAAATAAAGTTAGTGAAAACACTACATTTACACACACGCACACTTACACACACCCCGAATTGCCCCCCTGTCCCATCCCATCCCCCCAAAAAAAATTATAATGTCCCGTAGAGGGTCCATGTTTTCGGCGGAGGAGGCATACGCCATGCTTGCCTCTGACTCCGAATCCGTCAGTGATGGGGAAGAGGAAGACCCTACCTTCCTTTTTTCTTCCTCTTCCTCATCATCCAGTGAAGATGAACCCCCCAGGCGGCGGCGCTTGCCCCGGGCAATGCCGGGGGAGGCTCCCCAAACTAGTAGCCCTGGCCCCCGAACGGTGTTCCCTGTCCACCGTACAAGTTTCCCTGGCCCCCCTATAGGTGACCACGTCTGGACCCCAGTTCCAGACGATTATGCGCCACTGATTCCTGGGTTTTCTGGCCGCCCAGGAATCCAAATTGACACCACAGGCCTCACTGAAATGGACTTTTTTACGTTTTTTTTCAGTGAGGACTTTGTCAATTTGATGGTGGCGCAAACAAACTTGTATGCCGAACAGTTTGTGGCCCAGCATCCCAATGCTTTTTTGGCTAGGCCCGACAGATGGACCCCCACCAATGCAGCTGAGATTAGGACATTTTGGGGCCTCATGCTGCATATGGGCCTGGTCAAAAAGCCGTCTATTAGGCAATACTGGAGTGAGGATGTTCTGTATCACACTCCCCTCTACAGTATGGCCATGACACGGCCACGCTTTGAGGCTGTCCTCAAATGTTTGCATTATGTTGATAATGCAACGTGCCCATCCCGAAATGATCCCACATATGACCGCCTATTCAAAATCAGGCCGGTCATAGATCATTTCAGTAAAAAATTTGCAGAGGCATATGTCCCCCAAAAGCAGGTGGCCATTGACGAGTCCCTTATTAGCTTCAAAGGTAGACTGCATTTCCGTCAGTACATTCCCAGTAAAAGGGCAAGGTATGGCGTGAAATTATACAAGCTCTGTGAGAGTACCTCAGGGTACACTTACAGATATAGGGTGTACGAAGGGAAGGATTCCCGCATTGAACCCCCAGAATGCCCCCCCATCCTGGGAGTTAGTGGGAAAATTGTGTGGGAACTGATGTACCCACTGCTTGATAAAGGTTACCACTTATACGTGGATAACTTTTATACAAGCATCCCCCTCTTCAAGTCTCTTTCCACCAGAGCCACTGCTGCTTGTGGCACTGTGCGAAAAAGTCAGCGAGGCCTTCCAACAAATCTACCACCGATCCCTAGGGGTGAATATAGGTCCGTTACTAGTGAAAATCTTCTGTTGGTCAGATATAAGGACAAGAGGGATGTCCTTATGCTGACCACCATTCACGGTAATGGCAGCACCCCTGTCACTGTACGAGGTACCACTAATACGGTCCTCAAACCGGATTGTGTCCTGGGGTACAATCAGTATATGGGAGGAGTTGATCTCTCAAATCAAGTCCTCACCCCATATAACGCCATGCGCAAGACCAGAATATGGTACAAAAAAATAGCGTTGTACATGGTCCAGACGGCATTGTACAACGCTTTTGTACTATTCCGCAGCGCAGGCAACGCAGGGACATTCCTGCAGTTCCAGGAGGTAGTTATCAAGACCCTGATCTTTGGTGACCAGGAAGGAGCGGGCCCAAGTACCTCTGGAACTGTAGGCCCGCGTATTGTACCAGGGCAACATTTTCCAGGAGAGGTCCCCCCCCACTGGAAAAAAGGGACGGTCGCAGAAAAGATGCCGAGTTTGTGCTAAAAAAGGGAAAAGAAAGGACTCCATTTTCCAGTGTGACACCTGTCCTGAAAAACCAGGCCTCTGCATCAAAGAATGCTTCAAGGCGTATCACACGTCTGTGGAGTATTTATGACTTGCCCCATTTTTATTCTTCCCCAAATTTAAGTGCGTTGCACACGAGCCATGCGGCGTTGTACACCACTTTTTTGTTATTTTCCAATGCATTGGTGACGTTGTACAGGAGCCTGGGACCGCGGCTATGTACAGCGATTTTCCGACGCATTGGCAACACAGGGACATTCCAGTCCCTGGTTGTAATAATCCCCCAAAAGTCCCAAGAACGTTGATCCAGGGATTTATTCTGATTGCCATATTTGGAGTCGGGAAGGAATTTTTTCCCCTGGAGGCAAATTGGCATCCGCCTCAAGGTTTTTTTTGCCTTCCTCTGGATCAACACAGTAGGGCAGTGTTTCCCAACCAGGTTGCCCACAGCTATTGCAAAACTATAACTCCCAACATGCTAGGAGTCACAGTTTTGCAACAGCTGGAGGCACCCAAGTTGGGAAACACTGACATAGACGGAGATTTACTAACTGCGGTGTTTTGGTACACCGCATGTAAGTAAAACTCTGCAACTATCAGCCACCCCTATGCAAATCACTTATTTAAAGGGGTATTCCGGGGTCTGGAAGGTTATTTTAACCTATTTTCATCTTATCCCCTATCCAAAGGATAGGGGATAAGATGAATGATCGCAGGGGTCCCGCCGCTAGGGACCCCTGCGACCTTGGCGCAGCGCCCGGCATAGTTTGTAACCGCTGCTTCCGGGACGGGGCGTGACACTGATGTCACGTCTGGCCCCCACCATTCACTTCCATGGAAGGGGGCGTGACTGCCGGGTGCAACTTCCCAGATGGCCGTCACGCCCCCCCTCCCATAGAAATTAATGGAGGGGGCCTGACGTGATGTCAGTGTCACGCCCCGTCCCAGAAGCAGCGCCAGCAAACTATGCCAAAGGCTGTGCCAAGATCGCAGGGGTCCACAGCGGCGCAACCCCGGCGATCATTCATCTTATCCCCTATCCTTTGGATAGGGGATAATATGGAAATAGGTTAAAATAACCTACCAGACCTTGGAATACCCCTTTAAGCCACAAATGTGCATGGCACTCTCTCACTCCTGAGTCCTGTTGCATGTGCTTGGCAACAGTTTAGGACCACATATGGGGTATTTCTGTCCACAGGAGAAATTGCTTCACAATTTTTGGGGGGCTTTTTCTACTTTTACCTTTTGTGAAAACGAAAAGTTGGGGCTATACCAGCATACTTTTACGTTTCACAAGAGGTAAAAGAAGAAAAAGCCCCCCAAAAATTGTGAAGCAATTTCTCCTGTGGACAGAAATACCCCATATGTGGTCCTAAACTGTTGCCAAGCACATGCAACAGGACTCAGGAGTGAGAGAGTGCCATGCACATTTGTGGCTTAAAGGGGTATTCCAAGGTCTGGTAGGTTATTTTAACCTATTTCCATATTATCCCCTATCCAAAGGATAGGGGATAAGATGAATGATCGCCGGGGTTGCGCCGCTGTGGACCCCTGCGATCTTGGCACAGCCTTTGGCATAGTTTGCTGGCGCTGCTTCTGGCGCTTTGCTGGCGCTGCTTTGTAAAACATTTTCTCCCCAGTACAGAAATACCCCATATGTGTATGTAAAGTGCTCAGCGGGTGCACAACAAGGCTCAGGAATGAGAGCACACCATGTACATTTTAGGCCTAAATTGGTGATTTTTACAGGATTGGCTAATAGTTGTAGCTTTTCTGACAAACTCCCCCCCAAAAAAACACCCACATGTGACCCCATTTTGGAAAGTACACCCTTCAAGGAATGTAACAAGGGATGCAGTGAGCATTAGGACCTTACAGGTGTCTGACAGATTTTTGGAACAGCGGCAGTGAAAATAAACAAAAAATTACTTTTTCCGCTAACCTGTTGCTGTAGCCCCAAATTTTTCATTATCACAAGGGATAAAAAGAGTAAAAAGCACCCCAAAATTTGAAATACAATTTCTCCCAAATATGGAAATACCCCATATGCCGATGTAAAGTGCTCTGCTGGCGCACTACAGGTCTCAGAAGGAAAGGAGCACCACTGGGCTTTTTGGATAGTGGATTTAGCTGGAATGGAGGCATGTTCTGTTTGCAAGGCCCCCATTATGCCAGGGCAGTGGAAACCCCCCACAAGTGACTTGGGTGAAATGGGGCTATAGATTTTGGGGGCCTTTTTCTCCTATTACCCCTTGTGAAAATGAAAAATTTGGAGTAACACCATCGTTTTAGTGTTAAAAATTCAATTTTTCACTTTTATGACATACTGTTCAAAAAACCTGTGAGGAGTTAAGTCTAACTTTACCCCTTGTTACGTTCCCCGAGGGGTCTAGCTTCCAAAATGTAATGCCATGTGGTGTTTTTTTTTTTTGCTGTCCTGGCACCATAGGGGCTTCCTAAATGCGGCATGCCCCCAGAGCAAAATTTGCTTCCAAAAAGCCAAATGTGACTCCTTCTCTTCTGAGACCTGTAGTGCGCCAGCAGAGCACTTTTAACTCCCATATGGGGTGTTTTCTGAATCGGGAGAAATTGGGCTTCAAATTTTGGGGGGTATTTTCTGCTTTAACCCTTTGTAAAAATGTAAAATTTTTGGGAAACCAAGCATTTTAGGTAAAAATATATATATTTTTTTTACATATGCCAAAGTCGTGAAACCCCTGTGGGGTATTAAGGTTCACTTTACCCCTTGTTACGTTCCCCAAGGGGTCTAGTTTCCAAAATGGTATGCCATGTGTTTTTTTTTGCTGTCCTGGCACCATAGGGGCTTCCTAAATGTGGCATGCCCCCAGAGCAAAATTTGCTTCCAAAAAGCCAAATGTGACTCCTTCTCTTCTGAGACCTGTAGTGCGCCAGCAGAGCACTTTTCACTCCCATATGGGGTGTTTTCTGAATCTGGAGAAATTGGGCTTCAAATTTTGGGGGGTATTTTCTGCTTTAACCCTTTGTAAAAATGTAAAATTTTTGGGAAACCAAGCATTTTAGGTAAAAATATATATATATATTTTTTACATATGCCAAAGTCATGAAACCCCTGTGGGGTATTAAGGTTCACTTTACCCCTTGTTACGTTCCCCAAGGGGTCTAGTTTCCAAAATGGTATGCCATGTGTTTTTTTTTTGCTGTCCTGGCACCATAGAAGTTCCTAAATACGGTATGCCCCCAGAGCAAAATTTGCTTCCAAAAAGCCAAATGTGACTCCTTCTCTTCTGAGACCTGAAGTGCGCCAGCAGAGCACTTTTCACCTGCATATGGGGTGTTTTCTGAATCTGGAGAAATTGGGCTTCAAATTTTGGGGGGTATTTTCTGCTTTAACCCTTTGTAAAAATTTAAAATTTTTGGGAAACCAAGCATTTTAGGTGAAATATATATATTTTTTTTTACATATGCCAAAGTCGTGAAACCCCTGTGGGGTATTAAGGTTCACTTTACCCCTTGTTACGTTCCCCAAGGGGTCTAGTTTCCAAAATGGTATGCCATGTGTTTTTTTTTGCTGTCCTGGCACCATAGGGGTTCCTAAATGCAGCATGCCCCCAGAGCAAAATTTGCTTCCAAAAAGCCAAATGTGACTCCTTCTCTTCTGAGACCTGTAGTGCGCCAGCAGAGCACTTTTCATCTCCATATGGGGTGTTTTCTGAATCTGGAGAAATTGGGCTTCAAATTTTGGGGGGTATTTTCTGCTTTAACCCTTTTTAAAAATGTAAAATTTTTGGGAAACCAAGCATTTTAGGTAAAAATATATATATTTTTTTTACATATGCCAAAGTCGTGAAACCCCTGTGGGGTATTAAGGTTCACTTTACCCCTTGTTACGTTCCCCAAGGGGTCTAGTTTCCAAAATGGTATGCCATGTGTTTTTTTTTTTGCTGTCCTGGCACCATAGGGGCTTCCTAAATGCGGCATGCCCCCAGAGCAAAATTTGCTTCCAAAAAGCCAAATGTGACTCCTTCTCTTCTGAGACCTGTAGTGCGCCAGCAGAGCACTTTTAACTCCCATATGGGGTGTTTTCTGAATGGGGAGAAATTGGGCTTCAAATTTTGGGGGGTATTTTCTGCTTTAACCCTTTGTAAAAATGTAAAATTTTTGGGAAACCAAGCATTTTAGGTAAAAATATATATATATTTTTTTACATATGCCAAAGTCATGAAACCCCTGTGGGGTATTAAGGTTTACTTTACCCCTTGTTACGTTCCCCAAGGGGTCTAGTTTCCAAAATGGTATGCCATGTGTTTTTTTTTTGCTGTCCTGGCACCATAGGGGTTCCTAAATGCAGCATGCCCCCAGAGCAAAATTTGCTTCCAAAAAGCCAAATGTGACTCCTTCTCTTCTGAGACCTGTAGTGCGCCAGCAGAGCACTTTTCATCTCCATATGGGGTGTTTTCTGAATCTGGAGAAATTGGGCTTCAAATTTTGGGGGGTATTTTCTGCTTTAACCCTTTTTAAAAATGTAAAATTTTTGGGAAACCAAGCATTTTAGGTAAAAATATATATATGTTTTTTACATATGCCAAAGTCGTGAAACCCCTGTGGGGTATTAAGGTTCACTTTACCCCTTGTTACGTTCCCCAAGGGGTCTAGTTTCCAAAATGGTATGCCATTTTTTACTTATGCCAAAGTCGTGAAACCCCTGTGGGGTATTAAGGTTCACTTTACCCCTTGTTACGTTCCCCAAGGGGTCTAGTTTCCAAAATGGTATGCCATGTGTTTTTTTTTTGCTGTCCTGGCACCATAGGGGCTTCCTAAATGCGGCATGCCCCCAGAGCAAAATTTGCTTCCAAAAAGCCAAATGTGACTCCTTCTCTTCTGAGACCTGTAGTGCGCCAGCAGAGCACTTTTAACTCCCATATGGGGTGTTTTCTGTATCAGGAGAAATTGGACTTCAAATTTTGGGGGGTATTTTCTGCTATTACCCTTTTTAAAAATGTAAAATTTTTGGGAAAACAAGCATTTTAGGTAAAAATATATATATATATTTTTTACATTTGCAAAAGTCATGAAACACCTGTGGGGTATTAAGGCTCAATTTATCCCATGTTACATTCGCTCAGGGGTCTAGTTTCCAAAATGGTATGCCATGTGTTTTTTTTTGCTGTTTTGGCACCCTAGGGGCTTCCTAAATGTGACATGTCCCCCAAAAACAATTTCAGAAAAATGTTCTCTCCAAAATCCCCTTGTAGCTCCTTCCCTTCTGAGCCCTCTACTGCGCCCGCCGAACAATTAACATAGACATATGAGGTATGTGCTTACTCGAGAGAAATTGGGCTACAAATACAAGTAAAAATTTTCTCCTTTTACCACTTGCAAAAATTCAAAAATTGGGTCTACAAGAACATGCGAGTGTAAAAAATGAAGATTTTGAATTTTCTCCTTCACTTTGCTGCTATTCCTGTGAAACACCTAAAGGGTTAAAACACTTACTGAATGTCATTTTGAATACTTTGGGGGGTGTACTTTTTATAATGGGGTCATTTATGGGGTATTTCTAATATGAAGACCCTTCAAATCCACTTCAAACCTGAAATGGTCCTTGAAAAATATCGAGTTTGAAAATTTTTTGAAAAATTGAAAAATTGCTGCTGAACTTTGAAGCCCTCTGGTGTCTTCCAAAAGTAAAAACATGTCAACTTTATGATGCAAACATAAAGTATACATATTGTATATGTGAACCAAAAAAAAATATTAGTTTGAATATCCATTTTCCTTACAAGCAGAGAGCTTCAAAGTTAGAAAAATGCAAAATTTTCATTTTTTTCATCAAATTTGGGGATTTTTCACCAAGAAAGGCTGCAAGTTACCACAAAATTTTACCACTATGTTAAAGTAGAATATGTCACGAAAAAACAATCTCGGAATCAGAATGATAAGTAAAAGCATTCCAGAGTTATTAATGTTTAAAGTGACAGTGGTCAAAATTGCAAAAAACGGCTGAGTCCTTAAGGTGAAAAAGGGCTGAGTCCTTAAGGGGTTAAAATAGTCATCTTATGACCCCTTTAACTTTTTATTTTTCCACATATGGGGCGGTATGAGGGCTCATTTTTTGCGCCATGATCTGAAGTTTTTAGCGGTACCATTTTTGCATTGATAGGACTTATTGACTTTTTATTCATTTTTTCATGGTATAAAAAGTGACCAAAAATGCACTATTTTGGACTTGGGAATTTTTTGCGCATACGTCATTAACTGTGCAGTTTAATTAACGATATATTTTTAAAATTCGGACATTTCCGCACACGGCGATACCACATATGTTTATTTATTTATTTATTTTTATGGGAAAAGAGGGTGATTCAAACTTTTATTAGGGGAGGGGTTAAATGATCTTTATTCACTTTCTTTTCACTTTTTTTTTTTGCAATGTTATAGCTCCCATAAGGAGCTATAACACTCCACAGACTTCCGGTTCCGGCGCGCGTATGAGCGGTCGCACTTAGGAGAGCTCCGCGCCCGCCACCGCTACCAACTCTCCCTCACCGCTTCCATATCGCAGACACCGAGGGCAAAACTTGCGCCCCGGTGTCAGAATATATCAGCAGCACATGGAGAAGTTTCTCCGCCGGAGCGGAGACCCGGGACCTAACCCCCCAGCCTCCGGAGGCTCACAGCACATGGCGACCCAGAAAATGGCGGCGAGTCCTGAACAAGGCCAGAACTTACCACAGACTCAGGTCAGCGGGCAGACTGAGGGGCCGGTGGATATGGAGGAGCAGGCGTCCTTACCTGAACAGAGGGGAGCGGAGGGGGTCCCGTACACCGACATGGTTGCGGTTGTCGCCCGCATTCTCCTGCCGGAGATCAGAGCCTCAGTGGAGGCGGCCATATCCAGCACCGTGCAGCAGTTGCAGAAGGAGGTCACAGCACATGCCTCACAGCTCACAGAGCTAGAGCAGAGAGTGAGCCGCTTGGAGGACGAGGTCGGTGCCAGTAATGCAACAGTAAGATCACTTACCAGATCTAATATTGCCCTTAAAGAGAAAGTTGAGGACTTAGAAAATCGCTCCAGGAGGAGCAACCTGCGGATTGTGGGACTACCTGAATCCATTATGCCCAATCAGTTGTCTCAACTCTGTGCCAGGGAACTACCAGAAGCTCTTGGGCTGCCGGGGCCCTGTATTGTTGAAAGGGCTCACAGAATTGGCACTCCGCTGCATTTGTCTGGGCAGTCCCCTATGGAGGAATCGAAACCCCGCCAAGTCATTGTCAAATACCTTAATTATGCCGACAAAGAGGTGATTCTCCGTACCTTCAAGAAAGCGCAGTCTCCATTGCTGATCAGGGGTATCAAGGTACTCTTATTCGGGGACTATTCCATGGAGGTGGCGAAGCGGCGTAAAGCCTTTTCTGCGGTTTGCTCGTCCCTGGTACAACAACAAGTTCGTTTTATTCTCCAGTATCCTGCGAAACTTAAGATATTTTTCCCCAATGGAAACTCGGAGACTTTCTCTTCGCCAGAAGCTGTTGCTGCGAAGCTGGCATCCCTAAAGCTGCAAGACGGCAGTCCACGCACCCAACAGAAGAGGCGCAGGACGGACAAGGAAAACAGTGTTCCTGATCCACCGACCTGATCTCCTTCATCGTTCTTTCATTTTGCTAAAAGCTTTTTTCCTCAGTGATGTACCATTGCATTGCTAGCTACTTAATGGTACATCAGGTTTATATTTTTATGGCTCTTAAGAGGAGAGACTGGCCCCGAAGGGAGTTAGTGGGGTCATGGGACTCTTTCTGTTCCAGTTCAACCCATGGACGCTGGGAGTTATTATTCCACTACTGTTTCACATATATACTGCCGTTATATGTTATTCATGTTGGGATAGGCCTCACATTCACATCAAGGTTCTATTGTGTATATAGCGCTAATTAACATTTTGCAGTAGTCACTTTCATTATTGCAACCAGGAATGTTATACTATTATCTAACTGAATGCATCTCTAATGTATACAGTTGTCATGCTCTGATATGAGGTACCCCTGTTCGGGTTTATGTATGTGCCAGGTGGGGACCTGCTATCCCATATATCACCAGGGCGATTATGTGTTTTTGCTCAGTTGGGTTAGTTGGTCTGTGGGGGGGGGGGGGGGGGGTACGGGTTCTATTACACCTGCATAAGGTGGTAGCGGGGGTGGGGAGGGAGAGACGGGGAACTTCAGGTTCGGGAGCGGCTGTGGGATAGGGAGGGTTAGTGCGCCTCCATTGATACGCGAAAGAAGTGAAGTTCAGAGAGGGGTGGTAGCACTATGAAGAGGGAGGTGGGATTTGAGTGTACTATTGCGTTGTTACATAAGTTTCTACTAGTTTTGTTTTATGTTTGTTTTCTGTCTGTTCGTCCCCTTGTGTCTCGTCTGCTGTGCTTTCCTCCTATCTTTCTCTCTCTGCTTCTACTGCTAGTCTCTCTCTCGGCCTCTGGGCGTCTCTGCCCCACCCGCTCCGCACGGTCAATATCTGATACCATACCACATGACAAATTGTACCCAGTATGAAATTGGTGTCCTGGAATGTAAAGGGACTTAGGTCCCCAGCGAAGCGCCGGATGATCCTGAAGCACCTTAAGAAGCTGGATGTTGATATAGCATTACTACAGGAAACGCATCTAGCTGAGAATGATTTCATCCGCATGAGACAAATGTGGGTGGGCGAGGTTATGGGGTCTCCCGCTGATAACGGGAAAGCCGGGGTCTTACTGCTTATCCATAAGAGGTTGCAGCATAGTACACAGTCACAGGAGGCGGACGAACAGGGACGTCTTCTTAGAGTTGTGATAGACACGCCTGCTGGTGTTCTGACTATTTACAATGTGTATGGCCCTAATGCTTCTAATACGTCTTTCTTTTCCTCCCTTGAATCGCAACTGTTGCAGGATGACTCTCCCAACATCTTGGTTGGTGGGGATTTGAACACGGTGGTGTCCACGAGTGAAGATAGGAGGCGTACTCGCTGCCCACATCCTGATGGCGCCAGAGAGGTACACACATTGCGTGACATGATTGCTTCCACGGCTGTGACAGATGTCTGGAGATATTTTAACCCGATGGGCAGGGAATTCACACATTTTTCACATTCACAACAAGCATGGTCCCGTATAGATTACTTTTTAATATCTCAGGGGTTGCTGGCTAGGGTAGACGACGTCAGTATAGAAGACATAGTGGTGTCGGATCATGCCCCAGTGTGTATGACATTATTGGAGGTCACTCCTAAGGGCTCAGATATTTTATGGTGCTTCCCGGGTTCCCTGGCGGCAGATACTGATTTTCGAGACAGTTTAAGGGGGTGGTGGATGGAGTATGCAGCGACCAATGCCGATTCGCTGGATAGGCCATCGCTAGATTGGGATGCTGCCAAGGCGGTCATCAGGGGCAGAATCATAGCTTATGTGTCGGCAAGGAAGAAGAAATGCAGGGCAAGCTACGCAGAACACTCCCTTAGATTGCGAGCGGCTTACAATGAGTTTCTTCGGTCCCCCTCTCAGCTTAATAAGGACTCTTGGTTAGCAGCTAAACAGTCTTTTGAGGCTAGCATGGAGGCATGGGATATTCTTCATAGGAATCAGAAGACGGTGGACTTTTTTAAGTTTGGGAATAAGTCCGGGAAGATGTTAGCGAGATTGGCCAGGCCACATAGACAAGGCGAATATATAAAATCGCTGGTGGACGGAGAGGGACAGCACCAGACGGGACCCAAGGAGATAAATTCTGTCCTCCAGCGATTTTATGCGGACTTATATGCCAGGGAGGATACCGATAATGAGGGCGGACGTAGATTCTTGACAGGCTTACAGCTACCTACTTTGTCCCCTGAGGATAATGAAATGATTAACTCGCCCATCACCAGGGAGGAGGTGGTTGCATGTATTAAAAGTCTGAAAAGTGGCAAGGCCCCAGGACCCGATGGTTTTGGCAGCGAATTCTATAAGGCGTTGGTGGAGGACACTGCTGAACCTTTGACTTCCTTATTTAATGCTATTTTAGGGGGAGATCCCATTATTCCATCTAGCAATACTGCATATATAAAGGTCCTTTACAAGTCGGGCAAGCCCCCAGAGAACCCAGGCTCATACAGACCCATTTCTTTAATCAACCAAGACCTTAAACTGTTGGCAAAGATAATGGCGGACCGTCTGGCTGGGTTCTTGCCCTCCTTGTTAGGCCCACATCAAACTGGCTTTGTCAAGGGCCGTTCGGGGGTGGCAAATATCAGATCAGTCCTGGCTGCATTGGAGATTACACATAGGAGAGGATATTGTCCAGACCCGCCCGGTCTCCTTGCCATAGACGCCGAAAAGGCATTTGATAATGTCAGCTGGGCGTGGCTGGACAGTGTTCTTGATAAATTTGGGTTTAGTGGGCCATTCAGGACCTTCTTGTCTTCTTTATATGCAAACCCAAGGGCCCGAATCTACACACCAGGTTTTCTATCTGATAATGTCAGGTTAGAGAAGGGGACTCGACAGGGGTGCCCCTTGTCGCCCCTTTTGTTTGATTTGGCCCTGGAACCATTGGCAGTCTACCTCATGCAGTCCACAGTCTATACGGGTATCGGGGTAGGAGATCAAGAGATGAAATTAGCGTGCTTCGCTGATGATATGCTATTATTTATGGGGTCCCCCAATTCTCAGCTAGGGAGGGTCCTGGATCTTTTGCGCGAGTTTGGCCGATACTCTGGCTATAAGGTTAATGCGTCCAAATGCCAGTTATTGTATCTGGGAACGGGCGATCATAAATCCACGAGCGATTTGGGGGTGGAGGTGGCGCATAACTACATCACATACTTAGGAGTTAGGGTAGGTAATAATCCGTCTTCCCTATATAAACTAAATTATATGCCACTCTTTAGACGGATAGAGCAGGAACTAATTAGATGGCAGTCCCTGCCGCTGACCCTCTTCGGCAGAGCTCATCTCCTTAAGATGGTAAGCTTCGGGAGATTGCTCTATCCCCTACAAATGGTACCCCTGTTACTTAGACATGTAGACGTATCCAGGTTGCAGTCAGCCTTTACTAAATTTCTTTGGAGGGGGAAAAGACCGCGCATAGCTTTCAGAAAATTGTGCCTACCACTTCATGAAGGAGGTATCCAGTTGCCCGATCTGCGCTTATACAATCTAGCGGCATTGTTACGTCACTCCAGAGACTGGCTGCTGGGTACCTCTTGGTTCTCTAACATGAGAATTGAACGGGCCTTGGCGGCCCCTTGGGATCTTAGCGCTCTGCTACATGTGCCATACACAGCCCTCCCGAACCCAATTAAGACAAATCTCCTCCTCAAAGACACTGTCGCGGCGTGGAAGGCGATCAGAAAAATATACGGCCTTCCCTACATTATGTCCAGCCTGTTGCCTCTCTGGGACTCACCTTCATTCCCTCAGGGTGTGGGCAGGGGCACTTTTCAGGTATGGAGAGCTAGAGGTATCTTGCTTGTGGACCAATTGTTTTCTGGAGACGGAGGAGGGGTGCTCACATGGGAGGACCTGAAACATAGTTTTAATCTCCCACATGGACATTACCTGCAGTATTTACAGGTGCGCTCCTATGTGACCAGCCTTCCCAGGAGTGAGGTATATGTATCCAGAGAAGCGGTTTTCCGTACTTTGCTGAATTTACACTCGGGCAGACTTTCTCTGTCAACATTGTACCTCGCACTCAAACAGGCCTCCTTACATGCTCTGGCCAATTCCTTGTTCACAGCATGGGAGGAGGAGCTCGGCATCACTGATGCACGACACAAATTATTGGCAGGCTTGACGCAAGTGAGGAAAGCTGTCATAAATGAGTCCTGGAGGGAGATGCATTTCCGCATTTTACATAGGGCCACATATGCCTTTAACCTTTCCTATAGTGATGCCCCTGCACATTATCTCAGAAGTTGCCCCAAATGTGGCCTGGCCAAGGCCTCTCTCCTGCATGCTCTTTGGGAGTGTTCATTTTTGACAACGTTGTGGGAAGACGTAAGGGCTTATATTGCGAGGGTCTGGGATGTGGATATTCCTCTCACCCCCTTAGCTATGATATTTCATTATGTGCCTCTTTCCTCCCAAGAAGCCTCCGGGGGCCCGATAATGGCAATTAGAGGGGTTCACCTTATGTTATTGGCCACAGTGAAAAGTCTATTGAGACAATGGTTGCAGAAGGATCCTCCGACGCTTACGCAGGTAATTGAAATCATGAAAACCTTACTGTTTATTGATAGATTAGATACACTGAGAGATACGGAAAAGAGAGCAGGCAAATTTTTCAAAACTTGGCGATCGTTCATGGAGGATGCATACGCACCCAGTGAGTTACCTGATCTGATGAAGGAGTTTGTAGACTCCTCATGGTATTGCAGAGCAAGCATCAGTGGCTCGCTGGGTGGTCTTAAAGTTACATAGTAGGTGGAGGGGCGGGGCGGACATGCTGAGAGATTTTTCTTCTTCTCTTCTATCTTTTCTTTTCTTCTTTACCTTCTTTTTCACTACTTCTTTTCTACCTATTTTTCTCTAGGTAGCTGATCTGTGTTCACCATGGGATCTTATTTCTATCTTCTCCTGTGGTGTGTGTCTATAGTGTTGTTTGTTGTAGTCTAGATGGTACATGAGTTCTGCAGATCTCGGCTGGACTGAGTGGGGAGACTCTTGGGGTTGGTTAGTTCGCGGAGCAGCGACTAATATCCTGTGTAGACATGATTTGCGGTGTTACTGTATTAGTACAGGATAAGTTTATCCCATGGGACTGGGGCGTTATGCTACTGCCTAGTTGGCGACACCAGCCTATCGTGCTCACGAATAGATACCGCTGGGCTTCTCATAACTCGAGGAAAATAAGGCTTAGTTCCATGAGTCATATATGTAGATACATCGTAGGATATAGTGACATGCATTTATATGTCTGACTATGTGTTACACGTAGTGTGTGACAGATACTGATGTGTTCCGATGTGTACTGCTCTGCTCTGCTCAGGGACTTTGATGTATTGTTTGTACATTTTTCTGATGTTTCTATGAAAGCTTTAATGAAACATTGTTTAAAAAAAAAAAAAACACTCCACACACTGATCTTTTACATTGATCAGTGGTTTCTCAGAAGAAACCACTGATCGATGATTCTGCCTCTTGACTGCTCATGCCTGGATCTCAGGCACTGAGCAGTCATTCAGCGATCGGACACCAGGAGGCAAGGTAGGAGACCTTGTCTTACAGCTGTTCGGGATGCCGCGATTTCGCTGCAGCGATCCCAAACAGCTCCCTGAGCTAACCGGCATGGTTTTACTTTCACTTTAGACGCCGCGTCTAAAAGGTTAATAGCGTGCGGCACCGTGATCAGTGCTGCGCGCTTTTAGCCACGGGTCCTGGCCAATGTTAGAGGCCGGGCCCGACCGCTATGACGCGGGGCCACGCCATGGCCCCGTGTTATAGAACGGGAGCGGAGTCATCACGTATCGGTACATCAGGGGTTAAGGGCTAGCGCTTGGTGTCTCTCACCAGCTTCTCTGCTTTAAAATACCTTTCCACTTGAAGTCTGCAAGTTTAAACTCTCCATAGCTTTCCCACTTCTGTATTCTCACTGGCAGCTTGGGTAACAGCTTAACGATCCCGGATCACCACTTTAACTTTATCTTAGTCCCTTGTAATCTTTGGCTCCAGTTTACAGTGAACTTTTTCCGCTTTTCAAGAAATCCAAACACCAAGTTTCCCCCATGTGGCTTGGGCCCTGCCTGCCGCACAGCAGTTTGTTAAAACTTTGCAAAGGTTGTTTCCACATCGTCCTCTGATGCCATACATTGCAAATTTACTCCATTCTGTAAAACTTCCTCTGCAATGTCTGGTGGTAAGCATTCACAGTCTCTACCAATGCCATCAAATTGGTTTCCATCAGGAAGTCTGTTTCTCTGACAGCCTCTACCTGGTTGGCACTTGCACTTGCGCTCAGTAGCTCTTGGGTAGAGCTTTTGGGTAGCTATCTCCTGAGCTGCAACGGTTTGCTGGAAAGCATTCACCACATCATCCATCTTGCAACACTTCAAACACGGTGCAGTCTTATGCCAAAAAACACTGCACAGATTTTTCTGCTATAGCGACAGCCACTAACTGTCCACTCTGCTGCTTCCAGCAACAACTTCACTGCTTCACCAGGGTTAGTTGCTACAAGCAACAATGCCACCTTAACTCGATGCCCGCATCCTCCACCAATTGTGAGATTAACTGAAATTAGCTCTGGGATCACCCTTCGCCACAGCCAAAAGGACAAGTTTTCACTTTACTAAAGGAGGTCCACACCAACTTCTTCATGCAAACTGACTCCTTGCCAAGTTTACTTACACAGGTTACAGGATAAAAAACAAAAAAAAAGGAAACAAAATAAAAGTCTAGGCCGTTTAGCCACTGAATATACAATACAGTCCCTATCTGCCAAATGGTGGGCCGATCCCTGCCAGTTAAAAACACATATGTTCCTGAAGCCTTACTCACTGCTCACATTTTGCAGTATGTACTCCTCAGCTGTCCCTTTCACTGGGGAAATAGTCCTTCACTCGTATTGCCAATCTCGTCACCCTCCACACTGTATGGGTCACTTTCAACCCCCCCCCCCCCCCCCCCCGCTGTGTGTCTCTTGCAAGGACCGTGGTCTCTCCCTCACAGCCACCCTACTGTCTTCTGGGGAGAGTACAGTCTACGCTTCCTGGTCTTGCTAAATCAGCTACCTCCCTGCTAATCAGTAACCAGGAGAGTGATTTTGCTAACTCCATAAATATTTTCTTTTTTATTTGTTTATATATTATAATGAGTAAGATCTAGTTTTGACCTAAGGGTTAATATTCCTGTCTTTGGCATGAACATTTTGCATTGCTGTGATGACAGACTGGCCTATCATCGGGCTTAAAGGAAGAGCCAATCACATCTGATCTTAGCATCCACGCCCTCCACAGATACACATAAATACCCAGTCAGGTCATATGTCAAGTTGCTTGTGTTTAGTTTTTCAGCACTAGCTCTTGTATACTCCTTGCTTGTTTATTCCGGTGTATTTTGACCTCAGCTTGTGACATATTCTCTGCTATCTCTGTTTGAACACAGCTTGTTTTACTACTCTCTATCTTTTGGTTTGTTAATCCAGTTTTCTTCTTCTTTTTTTTTTTTTTTTGTACTCTTCCCATTAACCCTTCGTATACTGACCTGCTTCCTTGATGTCTGTACTGTATTGCTTACTATTTTTAAAACTTTTTATGCCCTTAACTTACTAATAACAGGGACCACAGTTCAGTTGAGGATATCTCGTTTAGGGTGGACACTCAAGTAGGCAGGAATATAGGCTATGGATGAGCTGCAACTATCCTTGCCTAACCTGCAGCACTGTTCTTCTCAGTAAAGTGCCAAACACATAGAAGACACCAGTTGGACTCTACTTAAGTCAATAGGGTACATCAGGCGCAGTTTGTGTCCAGCAAGAAAGTAAACTGTTTTAAAGAGTGCTCGGTTAAAAATTATTATTTTTTTTATTTAGCACTGGACTGTATGTATACCTTCCATATCTCCTTTACCTTTTTAATGAGTACTTGAATTTCTTTGTATTTGTCTTTTGTGTTTCTAAGCATATGTAATTTCATCTCATGTAGAGAATGGGCCATGGCATAGACAGATTTATACACTAGATAAGTGACTCCAAAACTCTCAATAAAATAAAGATTTGTTTTAAGGTCACCTAATTTTATAGTTCTGTTACATTTGTGAAGTTGATGGAATTGCAGAAGGTTATTAATATTTGCATCTGAGGTTAAGCAATGAAAAGAATATGCTAAGATATATTCCACTAATATGTCATGTGGACGATTTATTGTGCTGATATCTTCCAGGAATCTTTTCAAATCTGGAATCTTTTTAAAAGCGGGTGCAAATATCAAACTTCCGTGAAATGATGGTTTTCTGTTTTTGGGCATTAATATGTGAGAATTCCATCCTGCTGGTACAATGAATGTCTTCTCTTGAGCCTTGTTGAATTTGAATTCAATAAAATATCCAATCCAAACTGAAAATTTTCCACATATTACAATCACTTGAGAAGTGGATTTGTTAAGGAGCCATAAGTTTTTATTAAAATCTTCACTTTCTTCCCATATATCATATATTTTAATAATATACTCAATGCAGATATCATAACCAGCCGCCATTGTCTTCAGCTCCTGGCTCTGCTTCTCCCCGACATCATCATCAGATGTGATAACACCGATCCACGTCCAGTTATGATGTCTGATTAATTGAACCATTGCTAAGAGTTGGGTTGAGTAACCGGGAAGTGCTTGGAAGAAGGACGGGAAGAGTTTGAAATTGCTTAAAATAGGATCCACGGTACCATAACTGATCTGAATAATACAGTAATCATTTAGAGCTATAATTAATATAACTGGGCATGTTCTACTGCATCATAAACATTGTAGTGTATAATAGAAATACAATTTGCCAATTGAAATAAGCAAACTTTTCAAAATTCAGTACAAAAGGTAAAGCCATGCTAGACAACCAAGAGTATAATTTTGAACAGTTTTTAAAAGGGTACTCCGGCCCCAAAGCATCATGGATAAGATGTCTGATCGTGGGGGTCTGGCCACTGGGACCCCCCACGATCTTCGTGCTGACCCCCCATGGTTCTGAACATTTATGCTCAGAATACTGGGTTCGGGCGGCTGTGGTCGTGACATCATGCCAAAGATGTCTAGGGGTGCAGTACCCCTTTAAGGCTCAGTTAATGTCAAAAGTATGGCAACATATGGTAAGCCATGTTAAATAACAGCTTGTTTTAAAACACACTGCAGATTTTGTATGAAAAGTATGAAATAGGGTCCACATGTGTGCATGGTGGGGAGCTGGAATTTACTTGTATTTGCTTTTGGGTCTCTTATTGGACACCTTTCTGTGTCTCCCACCTAATCGCTCCGGTCTATATTTGTGGAGGAAGAGAATGGCCACAAGCACCTGCCTCAAACTGGTGACCAATGATAGTCAGACACGCACTGAACATATGCAGCTTTTATTTAATGCTACAGACACAACTACGCAATTTGTTCCGGACATATAGATCCAAATGGAGGAATTGGAACTTGATTTGACTTGTGAGTCAAAAATTTGGTGGGATGTTTCAACCTCCAAAAAATATGTGGAACACAACATGGTTCCACGTGGAATAAGAATTAAAAAAGTTCACCACCACGATCTTCTCCGATCAATTCAAAGCAGATTGGGAAAATCTTCTAACGGAGTCCTCTATCAAGTTGATGGAATTTAATCATTGCTTATGAGGAACATGCGCTACTTGAGGCAAGCGGTAACATCACGAAACTACAGTTGTCTCTTGCACAATATAAGACTCATCCTTCATTTATTTAATATGATGTAAAAATTTAAGAAAACCATTTCCAGTTGGAGGCCACAATTAGAGATGAGGGAATCGAAGCTGACGAATCCGAATTCCTTATGAATTTCATGAAAAATTTGATTTGTAACGAATGTGAATATCACCCCCAATTCTATCGCGCAAATAACTTAATTAAACTCTATTTAGTGCGGTCCAGGCTCCAGGGCATCTAAAATGGCAGATCCACATATGTGGACATGGGGGCAAGGAACTGTGGGAAGGCGGGTAGGCGGGATGACTCTGACTCACATGCAGGATGCATCCTATCAGCAACCAGTCATCCCTGTGATGTCACAGCCCTACATAATTGGCAGCCATATTCCAGCCAGTCACTTAATTCATTACACTGAAGAGAGATAGGACGGACAGCCCGTGTGTGTGTGTGTGTCACACAGAAAAGCTTTTTCCAGCAGCGTTTTACCTCCTAGTCACATCAGCATTCTGGTGGACAGAGAGCAGTGCTTTCTCCACTGAAAAGGATTTTAAACTGCCGCCATTAACCTCACAGCCACTTTCTACAGCATTGTATTACAGAGAGGGGCAGAGAGCTGTGTGTTGCCTTACACATTTCAACAAGCTGTCTCAACTTCATAAACCTTAGCAGAGGAGGCAGGAATACATTTTCAGTGCAATTATGTGTTTTTGTTCCACAACAAATCATCTGCTGGTTATACTAGTCTGTAGATGGTATAAAACCCAGCAGTCCATTCCTAATAGTTTTTGACAGAGTGCAATTTTGGGTTTAGTACACAGCATTTGTGTACTGCTGGTGTTGTGCAAAAATAAGTTTTTTTTTAAGCGTACTGCCCTCATAAGTGCATACCACATTCCTACATCTATATAATGTACTATTTTCTAGCTGTTTATCTGTCAAGGGCCTAGATACTGAGAAAGGCCAAGCAAAAGTAGTCACCAGCTAGTATTGTACTCAAATACTTTTTAAGAATACTGTAGCACATTTTTATGCCCTCATAAGGGCATACCCCATGCCTACATCTAAGTAGTGTACTATTTTGTACCTGTTAATCTGTCAAGGGCCTAGATACTGTGAAAGTCCAGGCAAAAGAAATTATTGGCTGGTGTTTTACTCCAATACGTTTTTTTTAAAGTGTACTGCAGCACATTTTTCTGCCCTCTTAAGTGCATACCACATACTTACATCTAAGTGGTGTACTATTTTGTACCTGTTAATCTGTCAAGGGCCTAGATACTGAGAAAGGACAGGCAAAAGTAGTCACCAGCTAGTGTTGAACTCAAATACTTTTTAAGCATACTGTAGCACATTTGTATGCCCTCATAAGTGCATACCCCATGCCTACATCTAAGTAGTGTACTATTTTGTACCTGTTAATCTGTCAAGGGCCTAGATACTGTGAAAGTCCAGGCAAAAGAAATGACTAGTGTTGAACTCAAATACTTTTTAAGCGTAATGTAGCACATTTTATGCCCTCATAAGTGCATACCACATAACTACATCTAAGTGGGATACTATTTTGTACCTGTTAATCTATCAAGGGCCTAGATACTGTAAAAGTTCAGGCAAAAGTAATCATCGGCTGGTGTTTTACTCAAATAAAAAATTTTAAGCGTACTGTAGCGCATTTTTCGGCCCTCATAAGTGCATACCACATACATACATCTAAGTAGTGTACTATTTTGTGCCAGTTTATCTGTCAGGGCATAGTTACTGTGAAAGGACAGTCAAAAGTACACACCTGCTGCTGTTCTAGACAAATAAAGTTTTCAGCGTAGTGAAGCGTATTGTACTCCCCTCATATACGCACTAAGTATGTCAGGCAGAGAAGTGACAGGACGTGCACAGAGGAGTGGCAGAGGCCTAAATTCATTAGGCAGAGGTCACAGCAGACTAGGGACGAGTGGCAGAAGGAGTCACAGCGAGAGGCCTGAGCTCCCGGTATCAGCTAGCTGTCGTGTCTCGACCAACAACCCATCTGCAGTCATCAATTGTTTAAGACGGTCATCCACATCATCAAAAGGGACCTCTGATACCCCCAGTTAAACAGTCGGTGGGTTTCTCAGACACAACCCTCAGTTGGCATGAACATTGAGCAGTCCCTGTCCTCCCATTGCCTCTGTCCTATGCTGTTCCCTTCCCAAAAAAGTATCTATGCTGTGGGTTCAGCTCCACTATTCACTGCCCAGCCAAGAAGTGGAGAAGACATCCGCCGCTTCCTCCACTAGGTGGGCATGTAGTGATGAGGAGAGTGATGAGGGAGGTGGTGTTGCCAGCGGTCAGGGTCCTGAAGCAGACACTGTTGAGGAACCTGAGGAGGAAATCATTGACGTGCAGACACAAATAGATCATAATGAAGCTGATCGCAATTGGGAGAAGGGTGCAGAATGGGCTTCATCATCATCAGCAGAAGAGGGTTGAAGGTGGCCCATGAGGCAGCAGCTGAGCCAGCAAGGTGGTAGCATGGTTGGCAGTCATCAGAGTGGCATACGTGGAAATTCTGGAGACAAACATGCCCGGGGGAGACCACCTGCTTTGTGGCAGCCTACCTTCCCAGGAGGTAGTGGAACAGTGGTTCCTTGAGACGGCGGCAGTAGCAGTCAATTAGTGTGGACTGTTGGTGGAAAAATAAGCTACTCGGCGGTGTGGCAGTTTTTCATCAAGAATCCGGAGGAGGTGAACATACCCGCAAGATATGACGACAGAAGGTGAAGCGTGCCCAGGGTCCCAATGTTGGCACCACGGCCCTTCATCAACATATGCTTCACCACCATAAAGCAGCCTGGGAGAACCGTGGCTCCTATGTAGTGGTCCAGCCTGCTGCATCACCCAGTGGCACACCGCTCCCTCTTTCAGCCAGCCAAGGCTCCACCACCTCAGCCGAAGAGATCTGTGTGTCATACCCTCCTTCTGTTGCTCCAGATGCTCCTGCTCCTATTACTTTTAGTCAGTCATTCCACCCAAAATCCATTGGCAAAGCCATGTCCTAGAGACAACAGTATGCGCCCACTCATCCAACAGCGCAGAAGCTGAATGTGCTCATGTCTAAGTTGCTGGTGCTGCAGTCCCTCCCTTGGACTCCCTGGGTGGACTCTGCACCTTTCAGAGAACTGATGGCTTGTGACGAGCCGAGGAGGAGAGTTTCAAGCCGTCCTTTCTTTGTGAAGAAGGCAGTACCAGCCCTGTACAATTTTGTGGAAGAGAGGGTGGGCCAGTCCTTGAGCCTGTCGGTGTGTATCAAAGTGCACGGCAGCACCGACATCTGAAGCTTTAACTATGGTCAAGGACAATACATGTCCTTTAAGGCTCATTGGGTGAATGTGGTTCCTGCACAGCCACAACACCAACTTGGACAGGTCACGTCGCTACCTCCTCCACGCTCTCAGGCCGTTGGTCCTGTGACAGTGTGCGACTCCGTCTCCTCATAATCCACCGTGTCCTCAGCCTCCACTTACCAGACAAGTCTCAGTTCCCCTTCAGTTTACTATATGTGGAGGGCACGGAGGTGTCACGCTGTTCTTTCCATGGTTTGCCTTGGTGAACGTAGTCACAGAGGGGAGGAACTGCTAACAGTCATAAGTAAAGAAATCGGAGCATGGCTTACTCCACGAAAACTGGAAATGGGAACCATGGTGACTGACAACGGGAGGAACATCTTGTCTGCACTGCAACTGGGAAGGCTGAGCCATGCACTCTGCATGGCATACGTGTTCAATCTGGTTGTCAAGCAATTCCTGAAGTGTTCCCCCATTTGCAAGTCATCCTAACAATGGGAAGGAAACTTTGCATTCAATTCAGCCACTATTACACCACAAAGCACACCCTCCTTGAGCTGCAGCGACAGAACGATATCCCACAACATAGTCTGACTTGTAATGTTGCCACACATTGGAATTCCACCCATCATGTGTACTCCGATGGTACGAACAGAGAAAAGCCATCACCAATTTCTTGATGATCCAAGCGGATAGGGTTACTCCCCTGTGTAACTTCCATATGAACCAGTGGCAGCTCATACATGACACCTGCCGTTTGCTCAGGCCCTTTGAGGAAGCCACATTATTAGTAAGTCACCAGGATTAGGGGATGAACAACGTCATTCCACTGCTTCATTTCATACAACACGTGTTTTAAACGATGGCTGATCAGGGCAGTTGCGACGTGGTGCCTAAATCTCATGGCCACATGAGCCCTGTGGGGGCTGAACTGGAGGAGGGGGATAGGGGAGGGGCACAGTGGAGCACAGTTTAGGTTTCACCAAATGGTAATCTGACAGGAGAGGAGGAGCAGGAGCAGCCAGAGGAGCTAGAGGGTTATGAGGAAGACGAGACAGAGGACTCAGACACAACATGGCAGTATGTAGTGGAGATGGAGACAAGGAGTCCCTCCGAGTCATTTGCACAAAGGGCACGATGCGTGCTCACTTGCTTGCGTAGTGACCGCCAATTTGTCACCATTCAGCAGCGGGATGACTTCTGGCTCTCCACCTTATTGGACCCTTTCTACCGCCACAAAATGGGGGCCTTTTTTACACCCACTGAGAGGGAGGACAAACTGACCTACTACAGACACATCCTACGTAGTTAGTTGGACTATCGGCGCCATCGTCGATCCTCTCGCAGGTCTGACTCAGGGGGCCCTCTGAGCTCACCTTTTACTACCATGGCTGCTGGGGAGAGGTGGGGTGGCTGGAGCAGTACCAGCTCCATCAGCAGTAGCCTGAGTCTACAGTCGCTGATGAGTACCTTTCTTCAACCGCATAGTAAAGCAACTCATCAGCAGCAGGTACAACTAGAGCAGGACCTTAACCAGCAGGTGGTGGCATATCTTGACATGACCATGCCAACACACCTTGAAGATCCGCTGGACTTCTGGGCAGCCAAACTTTATTTGTGGCCGCAACTAGCTGAGTTTGCTCTGAAAAAGCTGTCCTGCCCAGCCAGTAGTGTGCCATCAGAGCGGGTGTTTACTACGGCAGGGGCCATAGTCACCCCAAGGAGAACTCGTCTGTCCAAAAAAATGTGGAAACTCTGTCCTTTGTGAAGATTAATAAGGCATGGATCAGCCAGGATTTCCACCTACCAATGCCTGATGCATCAGAGTAGACGATGGTGCTACACCAACACTTCACAAATATGGATAGTGCCAAACAGATTTAAGGCGCTGCTCCTCAGTTACAAACATTTGTCTGCATCAGACCTTTTTTCAACCACCTTCGTCACCGGGTACTGGTATTGCCAGACAGAGGACCCAGATACACCGTGGCAGTATGCAGTGGAGATGGAGGCAGGGATTCCCTTCGAGTGACTTGCACAAATGGCATGATGCATGATCACTTGCTTGCATAGTGACTGTTGAATTGTCACCGTTCAGCAGCGGGATGACTTCTGGATCTCCACCTTATTGAACCCTTGCTACCGGCACAAAATAGGGGCTTTTTTTACAGCCACTGAGAGGGAGGATAAACTGACCTACTACAGAGGCATCCTATGTACTCAGTTGGCCGGCACCATCATCCATCCTCTCGCAGGTCTGAATCGGGGGGCCCCCTGTGCTCACCTTCCACTGCCATGGCTGCTAGGGAGGTATAGGGTGGCAGGAGCAGTACCAGCTCCATCAGCAGCAGCCTGAGTCTTCAGTTGCTGATGAGTACCTG
This sequence comes from Hyla sarda, assembly GCF_029499605.1. Lineage (NCBI taxonomy): Eukaryota > Metazoa > Chordata > Amphibia > Anura > Hylidae > Hyla > Hyla sarda. The sequence goes on from NC_079189.1 coordinate 23,206,378, forward strand.
TCTTCATCTGCATAGTGAAGCAACTCATCAGCAGCAGGTACACCTGGAGCAGGACCTGAACCAGCAGATGGTGGCATACCTTGACATGCCCATGCCAACACACCTTGAAGATCCACTGGACTTCTGAGCAGCCAAACTTGAATATTCGGCGAATTGGTCAAATTGAATTTTTCAAAAGTTCGCTGATCTCTAGCCACAATCACTGAAGTGAAACAATCAAATTTCCTGAGAGATTTACAAGACTCAAAAGAAGGAGAAAATGGAAGTCTCCGGATGTGCCTTAAAATGTAACTTTTACTAGTATTAATGCTGCTCACTGTTCCAGATGATGTAAACATGGGGGGGGGGGGGGGGGAAGCTGCCGGAGCACCTGTACCTGACACGACTGATGGTTCTCTAGTTTCTGCAGCAGAATCTGCTGACTCTACATCGGTTAAGGTAAAACTCACTTTAGAGTCCTTGGTGACAGATTTTTTGTTTCTGCATCCATGAGCCATTTTCAAGATAGATCAAGGGGTGAAACGGATGTCCACTTGAGGCCAGTGGTAGACTGATTTTATTTTATAGTCTTGTAAATTAAAAAAAAAAACACTATAACATAGAATCTGATAAGGTGGTTCTACATGGACCACTGTTTACATAGCCTATTCATCCAGCATATAAGTATCAAAAGAAGGAGAAAATGGAAGTCTCCGGATGTGCCTTAAAATGTAACTTTTACTAGTATCAATTAAAATTATTAAACTTTTAAAGGTGTTGGTTCATGGATAGCCCAATGGCAAAAATAAACAGAAGAGGGTGCTAATTTATGGAAGATTGCTGAGCCCAGCCAATATTCCTATAGCACAATCACTGTTAAAAATATATATAGATAAATACACAGCCAGCGCAGTCGCTGGAAAAGGTACGTCACAAAACAAGGTATTGTTAGGATAGAATTACCTCTTATATTACATCTTATATTTGTCCAAATCAGTACCTCAAAGTATATAGAGATCAATTAATGTATATGCCAAAGAATCCTAAACAGGAAAGCATTATACCAAACTTATATACAGACACTGGAATCAAGCATGTAGAATATTGCCCCAGGTAATTTGTAGTTAATAGCACCGCCTGTAGGGAAAAGAAGTATGCAGATCCACTGTCTATGTTCATAATCCTGCAATCCACCTAGAGAAAAAACAAAAGGCAGGAAAAAACTCTTTCACAATGGTGTCCTGTAAAAAAGCAAAGTCTATAGAACTGTACAATGACAGTCTATAGTACTCACGGTTTCCATGGATCAGTAGAGTGACGGCGTGAGACACCTGCAATCCTGCAGGGAGCCAGGGATTACCGGCTCACTCTCGGGTTCCAGCGAGGAGATGGCGTCTGACATCACATCTGCCCATTGCCGATTAAATATGCGCTGGCCACGCCCACCGAGTGACGCCATTGCTAGAGGGGCATACGCATTAAGTTGCAATTGACAGCGCAGAATAGTCGCGCCTCGGGCGGTATACATAAAAAGTGAAGTGTCAGGTAAGTCTAGCCTTGGATCACTTAAAGCTACCGCGTCACAGTTACTTTTAAAAGGCATGTGAGGCGGATTAACCCAATTATGCTAGATATAATGTAAATTTAGAAATAAGAGAATTAGACATTGTCACAGCAGCAGGGACAATGACTTTGCAACAGGGATTCCAGTTAAGAAGGGATTGTTCATAAGAGAGGTAAAATCCAATTTCAGCCACCATAATCATGGATAGGATAATGTAAGTTTCCTGATAGGGCACATGGGATGCTAGCCATAATCGTTACTAAAGGATATTAACCGTTAAGGATCAAAAAAACTGTGGTAATTGATAAAACTATAATTAATAGAATATAGGATTTTTTTTTTTGAATTTTGTTAAGGAAGAGGGAGTATATGGGCAAACAAGGGAAAAGGGGGGGGAGGGGGTTCAGGGAGAACGGGGGCAATATTTGCCCAAATTGTTCCACAGAGGTCCCACACATTGGGAGGAGTGGGCTAACCTAGTTGGATAGGGAGGGAGACATTATTGCATGGCTCTAGGGAACCTATGTTGTCCCTGGTATACCCTAAATAATAGGGCCCTGAGCCTAGGCGGGGTGGCTGCCCTAAGAAGGACGGTCCCGCACAGGAACCTCCTAAAAACCACTAGTTGACCCTAATTAGAATGGATGACCGCTCACTCCTAACGGCTGACTACAGCCGCCCCTGACTACTTACAGGTCATCCTGTGTGGGACCAACTGGAACAATGTAAACACAAATTATACATTTATAAAAAAACATCCATATTGAATCTGCTCATTAAGACCCGAGGGGGCCACTGTATTAAGCCTATGTTTCCAGCAACATTCTTTCTGGAGTAAGATTCTATCCAGATCCCCCTTTCTCTCAGATATAAATGCCCTTTCAGTGCCAATAAATGACAATTGATGCAAGGTACCCCCATGAAAATGATTCATATGGTTTGCAACTGATGTGTCTCGAGAGTTCCTAATGTCCCCAATGTGCTCTAAAATTATTTTCTTAAATTTCCTACTTGTTTTTCCCACATAGAACATGGGGCAGGGACAAACTTTTGAGGAGCAATTTATATAGTGTGGGATGGTGAACCGTTCATGATGGTGTGGTATTGTGTATGTCTTAATCACATATTGGCAAGCCCGACAATGGCCACATTTAAAGCAGCCTTTTGTTGGTGACATGCGACCCAGCCAGTTTTGTACTACAGAATCCGTTTGTCGAAGATGGCTGTGGACAAGCATGTCACCAAGACTGCGGCCTTTTCTATATGTAATTTGCGGGGTATTGGTAATAATTTCCTTTAAATCTGGGTCTACTTTAAGTATATCCCAGTGTTTGGTTATGATCTGCCGTATAGGGATGGAATATTTATCATACATACCGATGATTCTGGCAGGTGGTAAATTAATGGGAGATTCACTATTTTGTTTGGGCACCAGAATTTCACTACTTGGTCTCATAGAGGCCTCTCTCTGAGCTTTATTCAGTACATAATCTCGATATACTCTGCTGCATGTCACCAACAAAAGGCTGCTTTAAATGTGGCCGTTGTCGGGCTTGCCAATATGTGATTAAGACATACACAATACCACACCATCATGAACGGTTCACCATCCCACACTATATAAGTTGCTCCTCAAAAGGAGTAATTTATATAGCTATGTGTCCCTGCCCCATGTTCTATGTGGGAAAAACAAGTAGGGAATTTAAGAAAATAATTTTAGAGCACATTGGGGACATTAGGAACTCTCGAGACACATCAGTTGCAAACCATATGAATCATTTTCATGGGGGTACCTTGCATCAATTGTCATTTATTGTCATTGAAAGGGCATTTATATCTGAGAGAAAGGGGAATCTGGATAGAATCTTACTCCAGAAAGAATGTCGCTGGATACATAGGCTTAATACAGTGGCTCCTGTGTGTATTAATGAGCAGATTCAATATGGATGTTTTTTTTATAAATGTATAAATTTTGTTTACATTGTTCCAGTTGGTCCCACACAGGATGACCTGTAAGTAGTCACGGACGGCTGTAGTCAGCCGTTAGGAGTGAGCGGTCATCCATTCTAATTAGGGTCAACTAGTGGTTTCTAGGAGGTTCCTGTGCGGGACCGCCCTTCTTAGGGTGGCCACCCCGCCTAGACTCAGGGCCCTATTATTTAGTGTATACCAGGGACAACATAGGTTCCCTAGAGCCATGCAATAATCTCTCCCTCCCTATCCAACTAGGTTAGCCCACTCCTCCCAATGTGTGGGACCTCCGTGGAACAATTTGGGCAAATATTGCCCCCGTTCTCCCTGAACCCCCTCCCTCCCCTTTTCCCTCGTTTGCTCATCTACTACCTCTTCCTTAACAAAATTAAAAAAAAATCTTATATTCTAATAATTATAGTTTTATCAATTACCACCATTTTTTTTTGATCCTTAACGGTTAATATCCTTTAGCAACGATTATGGCTAGCATCCCATGTGCCCTATCAGGATACTTACATTATCCTATCCATGATTATGGTGGCTAAAATTGGATTTTACCTCTCTTATGAACAGTCCCTTATTAACTGGAATCCCTGTTGCGGAGTCATTGTCCCTGGTGCTGTGACAATGTCTAATTCTCTTTTTTCTAAATGTACATTATATTAGGCATAATTGGGTTAATCCGCCTCACATGTCTTTTAAAAATAACTGTGTCGCGGTTGCTTTAAGTGATCCAAGGCTAGACTTACCTGACACTTCACTTTTTATGTATACCGCCCGAGGCGCGACTATTCTGCACTGTCAATTGCACCTTAATGCATACGCCCCTCTAGCAACGGCGTCACTCGGTGGGCGTGGCCAGCGCGTATTTAATCGGCAATGGGCGGATGTGATGTCAGATGCCATCTCCTCGCTGGGACCCGCGAGTGTGCCGTTAATCCCCGGCTCCCTGCAGGATTGCAGGTGTCTCACGCCGTCACTCTACTGATCCGTGGAAACTAGACTGTCATTGTACAGTTCTATAGACTTTGCTTTTTTACAGGACACCATTGTGAAAGTTTTTTCCTGCCTTTTTTTTTTTCTCTAGTTGGATTGCAGGATTATGAACATAGACAATGGATCTGCATACTTATTTTCCCTACAGGCGGTGCTATTAACTACAAGTTACCTGGGGCAATATTCTACATGCTTGATTCCAGTGTCTGTATATAAGTTTGGTATAATGCTTTCCTGTTTAGGATTCTTTGGCATATACATTAATTGATCTCTATATACTTTGTAGTACTGATTTGGACAAATATAAGATAGTTATATATTCCTCCCTGATGACGTCACCGTGACAGGTGGCAGAAATGCGTTGAAGGTAATTCTATCCTAACAATACCTTGTTTTGTGACTTACCTTTTCCAGCGACTGCGCTGGCTGTGTATTTATCTATATATATTTTTAACAGTGATTGTGCTATAGGAATATTGGCTGGGCTCAGCAATCTTCCATAAATTAGCACCCTCTTCTGTTTATTTTTGCCATTGGGCTATCCATGAACCAACACCTATAAAAGTTTAATAATTTTAATTGATACTAGTAAAAGTTATATTTTAAGGCACATCCGGAGACTTTCATTTTCTCCTTCTTTTGATACTTATATGCTGGATGAATAGGCTATGTAAACAGTGGTCCATGTAGATCCACCTTATCAGATTCTATGTTATAGTGTTTTTTTTTTAGATTTACAAGACTATAAAATAAAATCAGTCTACCACTGGCCTCAAGTGGACATCCGTTTCACCCCTTGATCTATCTTGAAAATGGCTCATGGATGCAGAAACAAAAAAGCTGTCACCAAGGACTCTAAAGTGAGTTTTACCTTAACCGATGTAGAGTCAGCCGATTCTAGAAACTAGAGAACCATCAGTCGTGTCAGGTACAGGTGCTCCGGCAGCTTCCTCCCCCCCCCCCCATGTTTACATCATCTGGAACAGTGAGCACCCAAGCGTCATCAAAAAACGAGGAGTGGGGAGGAAATTCAGGACGTCCCAAGTGCGAAACAATACAGAGGAGGAGATGGTGAGAACTGTCCCTGTGTTTAATTTGTCCGCCAAACTCCACTCTTCTGCTGAACTGTCTGTGATATCCTGACAACTGGCATTCTCCCCTACGTGTAGATTTGATTTGTTTAAAACATTATTGGACGTTAATTAATTTGTAAGGAATGTCACCATAAGGAAGAATTTCTTGCAAATGGATGGGGGAGGAAAATCCTGCGACTGTACCTAATGATGCATGGGACATAGAATGTAGTAATGTTGATACTGATATAAATGAATTGCATGAAACTAGTGATGTTGTCCCTGACATTCATTGCATACAGAATATTGCTGCTGATGAGTAGAGGGCACCCTGCGGTTTTCCTTTATGGACCTCAGGACGCTCTCTGAACTCCAGCAATTGCAAAATAGTACAGCAGTATCTGATATACCTGAGTTCCATACCACCAATACCGCATTTTACCCCATTATGTCCAGAACCCCGGTTCTCGATTGCTCCCAGGAGGCAGTCAAACGGGAACTGGTCAGGCAGAAACAATTTATCATATATTGTGAGGCAGGCATTAATGAGTCTGGAGAAAGCAGACAATATTATCGTCCGTCAGGCAGACAAATTGGGTGGTGGTTGTGTTGGACAAGGGTCTGTATCAGAATTAGAATTTAGCTATGCTATTCGATGAGAACACATACAGACCCTTGGGGAAGGACCCCACATCCATTTTTTAGACCTCTATTGCAGAATCTTGTGGACCTTGGGGTGGAAAAGGGTTATTTAAGCTTGAAACAATGTGATTACATCATGATTCAATATACAACAATTGCTATTTTCCATTCCCTCTCCAAGGTCCACAAGAATATTTTTCCACCCCCTCCCCCCCCCATGAGACCTATCGTAGCGGACATCTCATCATTAGATGAGTATTTGTGTGCTTGGGTAGATAATATACTTCAACCCCTTATTGGTGAGATGTCTGGCTATATCAAGGACACGACTCATGTTCTGGCCATGTGTAAACATATTACATGGCAGGAAGGCTTCACTTGGGTAATGGCAGACGTTACATCCTTGTACTCTGTCATCCCTCATTCGAAAGCTAAGGTAGCTCGGGAATGGTTTCTCCGCACGTACTCTCGTTACTCCGTTGGTCTGCAGGAATACACAATATTATCGGTGGAATACCCTTTAACCCATAATTTTTTTATGTTTGATGGCGTTTTTTTTTCTTGCAGACTACTGGAGCATCTATGGGGGCAAAGTTTTCCCTCTATCTTACCAACATTTACATGTGTTGGTGGGAGAGGGAGACACTCTTTGCCCCCCACTAACCCCTTTGCCACCAGTATTCAGTGGTATGGCCGCCACATCGATGACCTCATATTCATATGGGGTCAGATGTAGCAGCCATACCAGATTTTGCTCGTTATCTAAATAGTAACGAGCTTAAAGGGGTACTCCGGTGGAAAACATTTTGTTTTTTAATTGGGATGTGGTAACTGGTGCCAGAAAGTTAAACAGACTTGTAAATTACTTCTAGGAATTTGCCGGTGGGGGAGATGATTTGAAGCTAGAAACAAGGAACGTGATGGCCTTTTTTTTTTTTTGGTGGCAAATGCAAAAAAGCTGGTCTCCACAATGGTCAGCCTATTGTATTTTCAACTCAATACAGCGAGGATTATAATTAGAGATGAGTGAACTTTTCAAAAATTTTATTCGGCCGATTCGCCGAATTTTACGGAAAAGTTTGTTTCGATCCAAATTATTTCACGGCGAATCTATATTAAAAAAGGCAATTTCTAGCCTACATACAGCCTCTATAGGGGTATAGAACACTTTGCTGTGTTCTAAAACGCATATGGAGTGTGCTGGGGTAGTGAAATAATACTGTTATTCAGAATAACATGCAGATTACTGGCATCGCTTTTAGAATCACTGCCGCACAGCAGCACAATGACAGAGCCTGGTGGTGGCATCAGTGTCAGGAGACCATATAGTGACTGAATGACAGCGTGGAGGTGTTGGCAGCATGAGGAGACCTTTTAGTGGCTGAATGACACAGAATAGAGGTGTTGGCAGCATGAGGACACCATATAGTGCCTGAATGACACAGCTTGGATGAGGCTGAAGCATGAGGACACCACCATATAGTGGCTCAATGACACAGTGTGGAGGTGTTGGCAGCATGGGGACACCATAGAGTGGCTGAATGACACAGCTTGGATGAGGCTGAAGCATGAGGACACCATATAGTGGCTCAATGACAAAGCATGGAGGTGTTGGCAGCATGAGGACACCGTATAGTGGCTGAATGGCACAGTGTGGAGGTGTTGGCAGCATGAGGACGCCATATAGTGGCTGAATGACACAGCTTGGATGAAGCTGAAGCATGAGGACACCATTTGTGGAAGAATGATACAACATGGAGGTGTTGTCAGCATGAGGATACCATATAGTGGCTTAATGACACAGCATGGACATGTTGTCAGCATGAGGACACCATAAAGTGGCTGAATGACATAGCATGGACATGTTGTCAGCATGAGGACACCATATAGTGGCTGAATGACACAGCTTGGATGAGGCTGAAGCATGAGGACACCATATAGTGGCTGAATGACGCAGCTTGGATGAGGCTGAAGCATGAGGACACCATATAGTGGCTGAATGACACAGCATGGAGGTGTTGGCAGCATGAAGACACCATATAGTGGCTGAATGGCACAGTGTGGAGGTGTTGGCAGCATGAGGACACAATATAGTGGCTGAATGACATAGCATGGACATGTTGTCAGCATGAGGACACCATATAGTGGCTGAATGACACAGCTTGGATGAGGCTGAAGCATGAGGACACCATATAGTGGCTGAATGACACAGCATGGAGGTGTTGGCAGCATGAGGACACTATATAGTGGCTGAATGGCACAGTGTGGAGGTATTGGCAGCATGAGGACACCATATAGTGGCTGAATGGCACAGTGTGGAGGTGTTGGCAGCATGGGGACACCATAGAGTGGCTGAATGACACAGCTTGGATGAGGCTGAAGCATGAGGACACCATATAGTTGCTCAATGACACAGAATGGAGGTGGTGGCAGCATGAGAATACCATATAGTGGCTGAATGGCACAGTGTGGAGGTGTTGGCAGCATGAGGACACCATATAGTGGCTGAATGACACAGCTTGGATGAAGCTGAAGTATGAGGACACCATATAGTGGCAGAATGACACAGCATGGAGGTGTTGTCAGCATGAGGATACCATATAATGGCTTAATGACACAGCATGGACATGCTGGCAGCATGAGGACACCATATAGTGGCTGAATGACACAGCTTGGATGAGGCTGAAGCATGAGGACCCCATTTGTGGAAGAATGACACAGCATGGAGGTGTTGTCAGCATGAGGATACCATATAGTGGCTTAATGACACAGCATGGACATGTTGTCAGCATGAGGACACCATATAGTGGCTGAATGACATAGCATGGAGGTGTTGGCAGCATGAGGACACCGTATAGTGGCTGAATGGCACAGTGTGGAGGTGTTGGCAGCATGAGGAAGCCATATAGTGGCTGAATGACACAGCTTGGATGAAGCTGAAGCATGAGGACACCATATAGTGGCTCAATGACAAATAATGGAGGTGTTGGCAGCATGAGGACACCGTATAGTGGCTGAATGGCACAGTGTGGAGGTGTTGGCAGCATGAGGACACAATATAGTGGCTGAATGACATAGCATGGACATGTTGTCAGCATGAGGACACCATATAGTGGCTGAATGACACAGCTTGGATGAGGCTGAAGCATGAGGACACCATATAGTGGCTGAATGACACAGCATGGAGGTGTTGGCAGCATGAGGACACTATATAGTGGCTGAATGGCACAGTGTGGAGGTATTGGCAGCATAAGGACCCCATATAGTGGCTGAATGGCACAGCTTGGATGAAGCTGAAGCATGAGGACACCATATAGTGGCTGAATGACACAGCATGGAGGTGTTGTTAGCATGAGGACACCATATAGTAGCTTAATGACATAGCACGGACATGTTGGCAGCATGAGGACACCATAAAGTGGCTGAATGACACAGCATGGACATGTTGGCAGCATGAGAACACCATATAGTGGCTGATTGACATAGCTTGGATGAGGCTGAAGCATGAGGTCACCATATAGTGGCTGAATGACAGAGCATGTAGGTGTTGGCAGCATGAGGAGACCATATAGTGGATGAATGGCACAGCCCGGAGTTGCCAGCAGCATGAGTAGGCACTAGGCCTTCACAATCCCTAAGATTAAAAGATGAATTAAGAAATTTAAACCGAAGATTTTGGATAGCGGGTGCTACCTATGAGAAAATTTGAAATTACCAGACCCAGGCCCCATATCAGTAACCCATATATTGCCTGAATGACACAGCCTGGAGTTGGCTGATGCACAAGTACACAGCAGGGCTTCACAATCCCTCAAAAAAAACACCACAATTTTAGAAATTTTTGAAAAAGATTTTGGATAGCGGGTGCTACCTATGAGAAAATTTGAAATTACCAGAACCAGGCCCCACAGTGGCATCAGTAACCCATATATTGCCTGAATGACACAGCCTGGATTTGGCTGATGCACTAGTTCACACCAGGGCTTCACAATCCCCCCCCAAAAAACACCATAATTTTAGAAATTTTTGAAAAAGATTTTGGATAGCAGGTGCTACCCATGAGAACATTTGAAATTAACAGACCCAGGCCAAGCAGTGCCATCATTTTTTTAATTTGAAACTTAAAACAACCTTTGCGTGTCCCGGACCCCAGCGTGTGGGTACGAAGGACCAAATCCAACAAGCCCACACAGGGCTCATGTGGCCGTGAGATTTAGGCGAAACGTCTCCATTGCCCTGACCGGCCATTGTTTCCAAGACTTCTCGCCAAGGCAAACCATGTGAACAACAGCGTGACAGTGCCGTGACCTGCACACATGGAAGGGCCACTGAGACTTGTCCCGGCAGTGAAGGCTGTGGAGGCGGAGTAGCACACTGTCGCTGGCAGAGTGTAGCAGGAAGTACACACCAGGGTTTCAGAATCCCAAAGAAAAAACAACCATTTTTAAATTAATTTTAAGAATATTTAGGACAGCGGGTGCTACCTATATGTTGCATGAATGACACATCCTGGAGTTGGCTGATGCATGAGTACACACTAGGGCTTCACAATCCCTCAAAAAAACACAATTGTAGAAATTTATGAAGAAGACTTATGGATAGCGGGTGCTACCTATGAGAAAATTTGAAATTCCCAGACCCATGCCCAGCAGCGCCATCAGTAAACCATATATTGCCTGAATGACACAGGCTGGAGTTGGCTGATGCATGAGTACGCACCAAAGCTTCACAATCCCTAATAAAAAAGACAAACATTTTTGACAAAAAATTTTAACGAAAATTTAGGACAGCGAGTGCTCTCTATATATTACCAGAATGACGCAGCCTGGAGTTGGCTGCAGCATGAGGAGACCATTGAAATGTTTGATTTTTTTATTTGAAATTTAAATCAAAATTTGTGTCCCGGACCCAGCCGTGTGGGTAGAAAGGACCTAATCTCACAAGCACGCACAGGGCTCATGTGGCCGTAAGATGTAGGCGCAACGTCTCCATAGCCGGCCATTTTTGATTTTTGTACCTTTGTTTAAGAACAAGCGCATATCCAAGAGTCCAGAAGACTCTATAATGCAGGACGGTGGACCACCAAAAGACATTCTTCTATAAAATAATTTTTTATGAAATAAAGAAGCAGAGTTCATCCCTCTGCATATTTTTTTTTATTTTACTTAAAAAATCACACGCAACAATCGTTCAATGGTGTAATGGTTATTATGTGGAAAATTCAAGTTTATTACTGTGATAATTATCAGAAAATTTCGAAAAAAAACACTATCCAAGAGTGTTTAATAACCCCATAAATTGCACCATAAATGTTGAAATTTAAATTAAGCATGTATGTATGTATTTTAAAAATCCTAAAATTAAAGGCCCAAGCCCAGAAGCATCAGGAAGTCAAGTACTTCCTGATAGACACAGGAGCAGTCAGGAGTAGGCATCAGCAGTACCCAATAGGCTTTAATAACCCCTTACATTGCATTATCACTCGCGAGATCGAGCAATAACAGGTGTGTTATGCCCTCAGATGTCCAGGGGTGCACGCGTGCTACACTGAACGGACCAGCGTCTGTCAATCTTTCATCGACAGGTGCGGGTAACCCGCTGAACCACCTTCGCGATAGGGATCAGCGATTGCAATTATTTGCCAGGAAAGAAGAATCATAACTAAGCGCCGGTCATCAGCTCGGGTTCATTAAGTCCCTGCCCTTTGTACACAGCGCATGTCTCTACTACCGATTGGATGGTTTAGTGAGGTCCTCAGATTGGCCCCGGCGGGGTAGGAGAAGGCCCTAGCAGAGTGCCGAAAATTTAAAGATCATTGCTGAAATTGGCATTAAGCATGTATTAGCTACTGCTAAACTTCCAAAAATTTACGGCCCAAGGCCTGAGGCATCATGAAGGCAATTATTTCCTGAAAGACACAGAATGAGTCAGGATCAGTCATTCGCAGTACCCAAGAGGGTTTCATAACCAACCTCTTACATTTAAAAGTCAATGTTGAAATTTGCATTAAGCATGTATTTAGCCACTGCTAAACATTCAAAAATGTAAGGCCCAAGGCCTGAGGGCAGGGAGGCAAGTAGTTCCTGAAAGACATAGAATGAGTATGGAGCAGGCATTCGCAGTACCCAAGAGGGTTTCATAACCCTTTAACCCCTTCAGGACCAAGCCCATTTTGGCCTTAAGGACCAGAGCGTTTTTTGCACATCTGACCACTGTCACTTTAAACATTAATAACTCTGGAATGCTTTTAGTTATCATTCTGATTCCGAGATTGTTTTTTCGTGACATATTCTACTTTAACATGGTGGTAAATTTTGTGGTAACTTGCATCCTTTCCTTGTGAAAAATCCTAAAATTTGATGAAAAATTTGAAAATTTGGCATTTTTCTAACTTTGAAGCTCTCTGCTTGTAAGGAAAATGTATATTACAAATAAAAAAAAAATGTTATTCACATATACAATATGTCTACTTTATGTCTGCATCATATAAGTGACGAGTTTTTACTTTGGAAGACAGCAGAGGGCTTCAAAGTTCAGCAGCAATTTTCCAATTTTTCACAAAATTTTCAAACTCACTATTTTTCAGGGACCAGTTCAGGTTTGAAGTGGATTTGAAGGGTCTTCATATTAGAAATACCCCACAAAAGACCCCATTATAAAAACTGCACCCCCAAAGTATTCAAAATGACATTCAGTCATCATTTTAACCCTTTAGGTGTTTCACAGGAATAGAAGCAAAGTGAAGGAGAAAATTCACAATCTTCATTTTTTACACTCACATGTTCTTGTAGACCCAATTTTTGAATTTTTACAAGGGGTAAAAGGAGAAAATGTATACTTATATTTGTAGTCCAATTTCTCTCGAGTAAGCACATACCTCATATATCTATGTAAATTGTTCGGCGGGCGCAGTAGAGGGCTCAGAAGGGAAAGAGCGACAAGGGGATTTTGGAGAGTACGTTTTTCTGAAATGGTTTTTGGGGGGCATGTTGCATTTAGGAAGCCCCTATGGTGCCAGAACAGCAAAAAACCCTCACATGACATACCATTTTGGAAACTAGACCCCTTGAGGAACATAACAAGGAATAAATTGAGCCTTAATACCCCACAGGTGTTTCACGACTTTTGCATATGTAAAAAAAAAAAAAAAAATTTCACTAAAATGTGTGTTTCCCCCCAAATTTCACATTTTTCCAAGGGTTAATAGCAGGAAATACCCCCCAATATTTGTAACCCCTTCTCTTCTGAGTATGGAGGTACCCCATAAGTTGACCTGAAGTGCACTATGGGCGAACTACAATGCTCAGAAGAGAAGGAGTCATATTTGGCTTTTTGAGAGCAAATTTTGCTCGGGGGGCATGTCGCATTTAGGAAGCCCCTATGGTGCCAGAACAGCAAAAAAAAAAAACACATGGCATACCATTTTGGAAACTAGACCCCTTGAGGAACGTAACAAGGAATAAAGTGAGCCTTATTACCCCACAGGTGTTTCACGACTTTTGCATATGTAAAAAAAAAATAATAATTTCCACTAAAATGTGTGTTTCCCCCCCAAATTTCACATTTTTGCAAGGGTTAATAGCAGGAAATATCCCCCAATATTTGTAACCCTTTCTCCTCTGAGTATGGAGGTACCCCATAAGTTGACCTGAAGTGCACTATGGGCGAACTACAATGCTCAGAAGAGAAGGAGTCATATTTGGCTTTTTGAGAGCAAATTTTGCTCGGGGGGCATATCGCATTTAGGAAGCCCCTCTGGTGCCAGAACAGCAAAAAAAAAACACATGGCATACCATTTTGGAAACGAGACCCCTTGAGGAACGTAACAAGGGATGCAGTGAGCATTTGCCCCCCACTGGTGTCTGACAGATCTTTGGAACAGTGGGCTGTACAAGTTTTCATTTTCACGGACCACTGTTCCAAAGATCCGTCAGACACCTGTGGGGGGTAAATTCTCACTGCACCCCTCATTACATTCCGTGAGGGGTGTCGTTTCCGAAATGGGGTCACATGTGGGGTTTTGTTTTTTTTGCGTTTGTCAAAACCGCTGTAACAATCAGCCACCCCTGTGCAAATCACCTCAAATGTACATGGTGCGCTCTCCCTTCTGGGCCTTGTTGTGCGCCCCCAGAGCACTTTGCGCTCACATATGGGGTATCTCTGTAGTCGGGAGAAATTGCGTTACAAATTTTGGGGGGCTTTTTTCCCTTTTATCTCTTGTGAAAATGTAAAGTATAGGGCAATATCAGCATGTTAGTGTAAAAAATGTAATTTTTTTACACTAACATTCTGGTGTAGACCCCAACATTTCCTTTTCATGAAGGATTAAAGAAGAAAAAGCCCCCCAAACCTTGTAACGCAATTTCTCCCGAGTACGGCGATACCCCATATGTCGCCCTAAACTGTTGCCTTGAAATACGACAGGGCTCCAAAGTGAGAGCGCCGTGCGCATTTGAGGCCTAAATTAGGGATTTGCATAGGGGTGGACATAGGGGTATTCTACGCCAGTGATTCCCAAACAGGGTGCATCCAGCTGTTGCAAAACTCCCAGCATGCGTGGACAGTCAACGGCTGTCCGGCAATACTGGGAGTTGTTGTTTTTCAACAGCTGGAGGCTCTGCTTTGGAAACAGTGGCGTACCGGATGTTCTTATTGGGGGAGGGGGGCTGTGTAGGGTATGTGTATATGTAGTGTTTTTAACTTTTTATTTTATTTTGTGTTAGTGTAGTGTAGTGTTTTTAGGGTACGGTCACATGGGCAGGGGATTACAGCGAGTTTCCCGGTGCAAAATTTGCTGCATCTCAAGATGCGAGAAACCCACTGTAAAAGCCTCGCCCATGTGAATGTACCCTGTACATTCACGGGGGGGGCTGCACCAGCTGTTGCAAAACCACAACTCCCAGCATGCATGGTCTGTTAGTGCATGCTTGGAGTTATAGTTTTGCAACAGCTGGAGGCACACAGGTTAGGAAACACTGAGTTAGAAACAGACAATGTTTCCCAACCAGTGTGTCTCCAGTTGTTGCAAAACTACAACTCCCAGCATGCCCAGACAGCTGAAGGGCATGCTGGGAGTTGTAGTTCGGCAACATCTGAAGGGCCAGATGTTGCTGAACTAAAACTCCCAGCATGCCTGGACAGTCAGTGCATTCTGGGTTGTAGTTTTGCAACAGCTGGAAGAGCACAGATTGGAGACCATTATACAATGGTCTCCAAACTGGGGCCCTCCAGATGTTGCAAAACTACAACTCCCAGCATGCATGGTCTGTTAGTGCATGCTGGGAGTTATAGTTTTGCAACAGCTGGAGGCACACAGGTTAGGAAACACTGAGTTAGAAACAATATTTCCCAACCAGTGTCTCCAGTTGTTTCAAAACTACAATTCCCAGCATGCCCAGACAGCTGAAGGGCATGCTGGGAGTTGTAGTTCGGCAACATCTGAAGGGCCAGATGTTGCTGAACTAAAACTCCCAGCATGCCTGGACAGTCAGTGCATGCTGGGAGTTGTAGTTTTGCAACAGCTGGAAGAGCACAGATTGGAGACCATTATACAATGGTCTCCAAACTGGGGCCCTCCAGATGTTGCAAAACTACAACTCCCAGCATGCCCAGACAGCCAAAGGCTGTCTAGGCATGCTGGGAGTTGTAGTTTTCAGACTCCTAGAAGCAGCAGTGAAGATCTTCACTGCTGCCTCTGAGGACCACATACTTACCCGTCGCTGCTCGTCCACGTGGCCGGTCCCGCGCTGCTCCTCGGTCCCGCCGCTGGATCTGGTAAGGCTGCCGGTCCCCTCGTGTTCCCCCCCCCTATGCTGCAGGTCCCTGCGAGCCCCCGCAGCCATCGTCCCCCGTTCTGCCCGACTTCCAGGGGCGGGCAGTGCGGGGGATCTGAACTTTCAACCCAGATCACTGTGATTGGTCCACAGGGACCAATCACAGTGATCGCTGACCAGGACCATCAATGTATGGTCCTGGGGGTGAAGCAGAAGTTGTCCCCTGCTGGAAACAGCGGGACTTCTGCCAGTTAACCCGTGCGATGCTGCGCATCGCCGGGTTAACTGGATGTCATTTATAAACGCCGGGATGCGCGAACGCACTGCACAACCCGGAGTTTATATATGACATTCTGCGGGAAGGGGTTAAAGATCAATGTTGACATTTGCATTAAGCATATATTTAGCTACTGCTAAACATCTAAAAAATTAAAGGCCAAAGGCCAGAAGCATCAGTGAGGCAAGTAGTTCATGAAAGACACAGGATGAGCCAGGGGCAGGCAATCGCAGTACCCAAGAGGGTTTCCTAACCAACCCCTTACATTTAAAGATGAATGTTGAAATTTGCATTAAGCATGCATTTAGCTACTGCTAAACATCCAAAAATTAAAGGCCCAAGGCCAGAAGCGTCAGTGAGGCAAGTAGTTCCTGAAAGACACAGGATGAGCCAGGAGCAGGCAATCGCAGTACCAAAGAGGGTTCCATAACCCTAATTGATAACCCAAGAGGGTTTTATAACCAACCATAATTGGGAAGTGTTGGTGTAGCAGCATAGTCAATCTACTCTGAGGCATCTGGCATTGGTGGCTGGAAATCCTGGCTGATCCATCCCTGATTCATCTTGACAAATGTCAGTCTCTCCACATTTTTGATGGACAGACAAGTTCGCCTTGGGGTGACTATGGCCTAGGCCGCACTAAATACCCGCTCTGATAGCACACTACTGGCCGGGCAGGACAGCTTTTCCAGGGCAAACTCTGCTAGTTGTTGCCATAAATCAAGTTTGGCTGCCCAGAAGTCCAGCGGATCTTCAATGGTTGTTGGCAGGGTCATGTCGAGGTAAGCCACCACCTGCTGGTTCAGGTCCTGCTCCATGTCTACCTGCTGCTGATTAGTTTCTTCACTATGCGGGTGAAGAAAGCTACTCATCAGCGACTGTAGACTCAGGCTGCTACTGATTGAGCTGGTACTGCTCCTCCCACCCCTCCCCAGCAGCCATGGCAGTGGAAGGTGAGCGCAGAGGGCCCCCCGAGTCAGACCTGCGAGTGGATGGACCATGTGGCCAATAGGCATCAGCCAACTGACTACGTAGAATGTCTCTGTAGTAGGTCAGTTTGTCCTCCCTCTCAGTGGGTTTAAAAAAGGCCCCCATTTTGGGATGGTAGCAAGGGTCTAATAAGGTGGAGATCCAGAAGTCATCCCGCTGACGAATTTTGACAATTCGGGGGTCACTACGCAAGCAACTAAGCATGCATCGTGCCATTTGCGCCAGTGACTCAGAGGGACTACCTGCCTCCATCTCCACTGCATACTGCCACGGTGTGTCTGGGTCCTCTGTCTCAACTTCCTCATAACCCTCCAGCTCCTCTGGCTGCTCCTGCTCCTCCTCTCCTGTCCGAAGACTAGAAACACCAGCAATCTCATCCAACCTAAACTGTGCTCCCCTCTGCCCATCATCATCCTCCTCCTCCAGTTCAGCCCCCACAGGGCTCATGTAGCCTTGAGATGTAAGCGCAATGTCTTCATTATCGTGACCAGCCATGGTTTCAATCATTTGTTGTAGGAAATGTACGAGTGGAATTACATTGTTCATGGCGTAATCCAGGCGACTCACAAATAATGTGGCTTCCTCAAAGGGCCTCAGCAAACGGCAGGTGTCACGTATGAGCTGCCACTGGTTCACATTAAAGTTACACAGGGGAGTACTCTTATCTGCTTGGATCATCAAGAAATCGGTGATGGCTTTTCTTTGTTCGTATAGTCTGTCCAACATATGGAGGGTGGAATTCCAACATGTGGCAACGTCACAAATAAGACTATGTTGTGGGATACCGTTCTGACACTGCAGCTCAAGGAATTTGTGCTTGGCGGTGTACGAGTGGCTGAAGTGCATGCACAGTTTCCTTGCCATTTTCAGGATGTTTTGCAAATGGGGTGAACACTTGAGAAAGTGCTTGACAACCAGATTCAACACGTGTGCCATGCGGGGCGCATGTTTCACCCTTCCTTGTCTGTCACCATGGTTCCCATTTCCAGATTTCGTGGAGTAAGCCATACTGGGATTTCTTTATGAATTAACTTTAGCAGTTCCTCCCCTGTGTGATTCCATTCACCAAGGCAAACCATGTGAAGAACAGCTTGACACCGCCGTGCCCTACACACATGGTACGATGAATGGCCACCGAGATTTGGACAGGCAGTGGAGGCCGAGGACACGGTGGAGCATGAGGAGGCGGCGTCACACACTGTAACAGGACCAACTGCCTGGGAGCGAGAGCGTGGAGGAGGAAGGAGTGTGACCTGTCCAAGTTGCTGTTGTGACTGTGCAGGAACCACATTTACCCAGTGAGCTGTAAAAAAACAAGTATTGTCCCTGCACGTAGTTACAGCTCCACACGTCGGCGCTGCCGTGCACTTTTGAACACACCGACAGGCTCAAGGACTGGCCCACCTTCTCTTGTACAAACTTATGCAGAGCTGGTACTGCCTTCTTCGCAAAGAAATGACGGCTTGGTACTCTCCACCTAGGCTCGGCACAAGCCAGCAATTCTCTGAAAGGTGCAGAGTCCACCACTTGAAAAGGGAGGGACTGCAGCACCAGCAACGTGGACAGGAGCACATTCAACTTCTGCGCTGTTGGAGGAGTGGGCGCATACTGTTGTCTCTTGGACATGGCTTCGCCGATGGATTGTTGGCGGAATGGCTGACTAAAAGCGGGAGAAGCAGGAGCAACAGAAGGAGGGTTTGACACACAGCTCCCTTCGGCTGAGGTGGTGGAGCCTTGGCTGGATGAAGGAGGGAGCGGATGGCCACTGGGTGATGCAGCAGATTGGACCACTACATTGGAGCCACGGTTCTCCCAGGCCGCTTTATGGTGGCAAAGCATGTGTTGACGTAGGGCCGTGGTGCCGACATTGGGACCCTGGCCACGCTTCACCTTCTGCCGACAGATCTCTCATGTGGCTACATGAACCTCCTCCGGATGCCTTATGAAAAACATCCACACAGCCGAGTAGCTGATTTTCCCACCCGCAGTCCGCACTAATTGACTGCTACTGGTGCCGTTTCCAGGAACCCCTGTTCCACTACCTCCCGGAAAGGTAGGCTGCCACAAAGCAGCTGGTCTCCCCCGTGCACGTTTGGCTCCTGAATTTCCACTACTGCCACCACGCTGACTGCCAACCATGCTACCGCCTTGCTGCCTCAAGGGCAACCTGCAACTCTCTTCTCCTGATGATGATGAAGCCCCTTCTGCACCCGGCTTCCAATTGCGATCGGCTTCATCATCATCAAAAGTTGTGTGCCCGTCACTGATGTCCTCCTCAGGTTCCCCAACAGTGTCTGCTTCAGGACCCTGAACACTTGCAACACCGCCTCCCACGTCACTCTCTGCATCACTACTTGGCCGCCTAGCGGAGCAAGCGGCGCATGTCTCCTCCCCTTCTTCGCTGTCCAGTATCTGCTGACTATGCTCTATTGGATCGTCCTTAGTAAACAGTGGAGCTGAACCCACAGCATAAGATACTTCTTTAGGAGAGGGAACAGCATAGGATAAAGGCAATGGGAGGACACAAACTGCTCCCGGGCCATGCCAACTGAGGGTTGTGTCTGAGGAACCCACCGACTGTTGACTGGGGGTGTCAGATGTCACTTGTGATGAGGTGGATGAGCGTATTAACCAATCGACGACGGTGGGTTGCTGGTGGAGACACGACCGCTGGCTGATAACGGGAGCTCAGGCCTCTCTCTGCGATTCCTGCTGCCACTCGCCCCAAGTCTGCTGCCAACTCTGCTTGAAGTATTTAGGCCTCTGCCACTCCTCTGTGTACATTCTGTCACTTCTCTGCCTGACATACTTAGTGCATTTATGAGGGTATTACAATACGCTACACTACTCTTTAAACAGTATTTGTCTAAAACAGCAGCAGGTGATTACTTACGGCTGTCCTTGAACAGTATGTTGACCTTGACAGATTAACAGGTACTAGATGGTACAATACTTGGATGTACCTATGCGGTATGCACTGATGAGGGCAGTAATATGCCTAACTATTAGCAGAAAAAACTCTGTATTTTTGTAATACACCAGCCAGTGGATACTATTGTTTGGACTTTGATGGTATGGAGCACCTTGACAGCTTAACAGATACTAAATGGTACAATACTTGGATGTACTGTACGGTATGCACTGATGAGGGCAGTTATATATGCATAACTATACGCAGAAAAAAATTAAAAAAAAAAAAAAAAACAGCCGGTGAATAGTATTGTTTGGACTTGCACAGTATGTAACCCCTTGACAGATTAACAGGTACACAATGGTGCAAATGCACTACAGTCCACTGAACAATCACGTATTTCTGAACAGCAGCAGGACCCAACAGTGCAGCACCACAAAAAAAAATCCAGGGATTAAACCCTAAATTGCACTCACACAATTCTGAGCAGCAGAAGTTTTGTGGAGCAAATAAAAATAAACTCAATTGGGCTGAACAATTTCAGGCAGCTTGGAGATTTGTATGAGGCAGCTGACAGATATCTGCCCCTCTCTGCTGCAATGCTCAATAACGTGAATAGGAGGTTTAGCTATCAATGATCCTTCTCAGAGTAACAGCACAGCACTCTGCACTCCTGTCTTTCCCTAATGCTGATGTGACCAGCAGTTGCAGTGTAACGCTGTGGTATGAGCTATTCACACACACGCAGTCCCGTCCTCTCCATCTGAGTGCATAGATGAAATGAAGAGAGGCAAGATGGCCGCCGATTATATAGGGGCTGTGACATCACAGGGGTCAGTGAACACTGATAGGCTGCATCTCACATGTGATTCAGGGTCAGCCCGCCTACCTTCATTCCCTTCACGCTGTATCCCGCCCTCCCATAATCCCCTGCCCCATGTACTCACATGTGGATCCGCCATCTTAGGTCCCCAATAGCCTGGAACGCTGTAAAATTGAGTTTAATGAAGTGATTTGCGCGATAGAATCGCAGCGATATTCATATTCGTTGTGAATCGAATTTCTCATGAAATTCGTAAGGAATTTGGGTTCGTCAACTTCAATTCGCTCATCTCTAATTATAATGCTGTGGGGAAACTAGTACAAAATACATACCTATGAT
Organism: Hyla sarda; assembly: GCF_029499605.1. Classification (NCBI taxonomy): domain Eukaryota; kingdom Metazoa; phylum Chordata; class Amphibia; order Anura; family Hylidae; genus Hyla; species Hyla sarda. Next base: position 23,227,719 of record NC_079189.1, read on the forward strand.
CAGCGGAGATCCTGCATATGTGAGAGTTTTTCAAAAAAGGTTTGTGTGTGTATCTAGGAGAACAACTACCATTGCTACTAGAGTATCTCCCAGCTCGTTTTCTAGTAGCAATTGCAGTAAACCCACTTGGCTTTCATATGTTGGGTCTTTTAAGTGTGGACACACAAGGGGCACATGTTGCACAGTGAGGAGTAATAGTACAGAGTTTGTTACCATAGCCAATGGTGAGAAATTCAAAATTAAGCAGTATATTAACTATAATACTACTTATGAAGTGTACTTGATTATGTGCCGGGAGTGTAACGTTCAATATGTGGGATGTACTACAAATTTGATGATACGTAAACATCTGTCAGATATCCCACATTTTAACTCCTGGCACATATCTATGATCAGCAAACATTGTGCAGACCACCACCATGGCAGTTTTCAAAGCTTCTCCCTCCAGGGAATAGAGAGAGTGTCCCTGTAAGGGGGGGGGGGGGAGAGATATCATAAGCAGAAATTACTCAACCGTGAGGTTTTTTAGATTTTGAAATTTGGTACCCATTATCCAAGGGGTATGACCAGAAGGCAAGATGTGATTTTGCATTATTCATTTTGGAATATGAGTTGTAGTTATAGGTACTTATATGTATGATGTATTCTATTGCCTTTTGTTCATCCCAGAATCTAATTGTGTAAAACATTGTCCCTTATACATGACATTGCATATTTTTATATTCTCAGATTAGAGGTTTATTGATTGTAGGTGTCCTAAATAATGGCAATGGCATAAAAAGATAAATGAATAGGAGCAACTCACCCAAGACCCGAGAGGCAGTAGCAAAATCTTACTTTATTGCATATCGTGCAGACATAGATGCAAGCCACGGGGGGCAGATGTCACGGTGGGGGAGTAGCAGACAACAGCGGGCCACGGTCCGTATCGTGCTATCAAAGCACTTCGTCAGGCCCCTACCCCTAGGTAGGGGCCTGACGAAGTGCTTTGATAGCACGATACGGACCGTGGCCCGCTGTTGTCTGCTACTCCCCCACCGTGACATCTGCCCCCCGTGGCTTGCATCTATGTCTGCACGATATGCAATAAAGTAAGATTTTGCTACTGCCTCTCGGGTCTTGGGTGAGTTGCTCCTATTCATTTATCTTTTTATGCCATTGCCATTTGGACTATACCGCACAGTGTGAGCACCACCCGCAGCAGGCACATTACTTCCTACGCCTTTTCCACAATATACAGGAACATATACATACGTTTCCAGCTTATACTACTAGTGCCAGGCTTCTTTGCTTCTACTATATTGACTGTCCTAAATAATGTATAACCCAAAATTGTCCCTAATAATCTATTGGCTTTGGGCCAAGTGACTTCAAGATTGCATCACCTTTGTTAGGAGTTGTATATATCTCTACTACATATATGTATACATATACATCATAACTCTATGTAGGGGTTACTGTGTATTGTGATAACTCGCTCTTGCAGACAGGTGCGGATGCAGTAAAGAGGCACGGAAACAGGACTTTTCAAATCAAAGTTCAGTATTTTATTCACACTTGGCAAACAGCAAACAATCTTTAAATGCAGAACAAAGGAAAAAGTAACAATAGTCCACCTGTATTTCCTAGGTGTTTGTTCACACCTGAGTCCTTTCAATGCGGCATCAAGCCTCCAGGCAATCTGCTGACCAGCTTCCAAACTCTCAGGGAAGAACTCAACATTCAGCTCTCTCTGGCAGTGTGAGCTGCAACTAGAAAATCCCCCTCAGCTGGTGAAGCAGGCTGCCTTTAAGGCCAACAAAAGGCGTCCTGGATTGTGGGGAATGGCCCCCACCCAACTATTGACCATTCCCAGTAAGAGCCATCCTGGATTGGCCTTCCAGCCATATTATAGCAAAAGTGTCATTATGCATCGCAGCACAGACACTGAATAAATACCAGCTTTTACTTCACCAAAGCCAGGAGCCTTGGTGACACATATCGCCCATCAACCACCATGCCCTTCACCTTCTCGAAGTATATAAAGAAACAACTTTCTCTAATAATAATATTCTTCTTCCTCCTTGTTCTTGTATGTCGCCCGCAGGGAAACATTCATACTAAAATTATACTACCAGAAGAGGAATGCATTATGTTCAAAGCGTGGCGATTACAATCCTCAGTTTTAATATGGTTTACATAACATGATGTGGTGTACATTATGCATTATTTCTGCTAGCCTTATTATGTTTCTTTTGCCTTGAATACCGTATGATACTGATTTTAGATATTATGACAGGTGTTCTTTCTGTTATTGGTTGTGAGAATTGTTATCTATTAATGTGTTATATTTAAATGTTTTGTAAGCATGTCTGTTTATATGTCAGCTCCGGACTGTGTAGGCAGAGATGGACCAACTAGGACAGGTGTTTTCACCTGTTGTGGGTGGAGACTTTCCCCCTATATAGTCTGGATGGATATCTGGTGGATTCAGTATGATTAAGGCGGATAAGTCCGCTGAAACGCGTCACTCTTTGTCGGAACTATTCCATGCTGATGTCTATGTGAAGTCTCAATAAAGATAAATGCCCTCATTTACTAAAGGCTTCCCGACTGTTTTTATCGGTTTGTGCACCTACATTTCTGTTGCAGCGACCGTGCAACCAAATGTGCACCCAAAATTTACACCGCAAAACCGACAGTTTTGCAAACACTTGGAGTTTTATTTTTTTAACCTACAAAATTGGTGTGGTTTTTGTTAAAAGGGGCGTGGTACCGACAAAATGTTAAAAACACTCCAAGTAAGTTGGAAAACACAAAATTGATGAAAAACCGACAGCCAAGAGGAAGTGTAAAAACTACCGAAAGCGAGTGATTTTGGCAAAGGCACAGCTTAAAGTGGTGGGGAGTGCTTAAATATTATTTTTTTCATTGTTTCACACTTCTACACAAGGATTTTTTAGAATATGCGATGCATTTTAAACAAAAAAATATGCCTTTAATTGTATGTATGTATATATATATATATATATATATATATATATATATATATATATTATTTATTTACTTTTTGTGGGGTCCATTAAATTTATTTACTTCAATTTTGTTGCTTAATTCCTGTTAGATCTTGTGGTTTGCTTGTTTGGTTCAGCACATGATATTGATGATTTGTATTCTATACCCATGTTTTTTTTCCTTTAACTCGGAGTATGTGCGACACATTTTCCCATGCGGCACAAAACTTTGACAGATTTGCTACTATTTGGGTCAAGTGTATTAAAAAAGCAACTGGTTTGCCGTGTTTGCCGGTCTGAAATACGACATGAACGGCAGCCTTTTACTCTTCAGTATTTTAACTCCAGTTCTAAATTTCAAAACCTCTGAACTTTTTTGATAACCTGCCCATTCCTCTTAAGACTTATAAGCACCGTACCTTTATACCTCTTTGAAGGTAGACGCACAAAGGCAGAGATAATGTTTCCAATTTGTCATAGTCACAGAACAATGTCTCTTAAAGGGGTACTCAGGTGAAAACCTTTTTTCTTTTAAATCAACTGGTGGCAGAAAGTTAAACATATTTGTAAATTACTTCTATTAAAAAATCTTAATCCTTCCAGTACTTATTAGCTGCTTAATGCTACTGAGGAAATTCCTTTCTTTTTGGAACACTGATGACATCAGGAACACAGTGCTCTCTGCTGACATCTCTGTTCATTTTAGCAACCATGCATAGCAGATGGATAGCAGATGTATGCTAAGGGCAGCATGGTGGCTCACTGGTTAGCACTGCTGCCTTCAGTGCTGGGGACTTGGGTTCAAATCCCACTAAGGACAACAATAAATAGAGCATTGTTATTATTCTTATAATAACGTCAGCAGAGAGAACTGTGGTCGTGATGTCATCAGAGAGCATTCCAAAAAGAAAAGAATTTCCTCTGTAGTATTCAGCAGCTAATAAGTACAGGAAGGATTAAGATTTTTTAATAAAAGTAATTTACAAATATGTTTAACTTTCTGCCAACAGTTGATTTAAAAGAAAAAAGGTTTTCACCGGAGTACCCCTTTAAGCCTCCCTGTGAAAAGGATTTAAATAAAGTCCTGTATTACAAAGTCGGAAGAAAAAACATTTCCATCTGATTTTGGTTTAATTGATTAAGGAGATTTTTTTTTCTTTCCCCTTCTTATTCTTTGATGAAAGACATTTATTTCAATCCAAGCCCTGCTCACAAATGGTACCGATCAGTTTAATCTTACAGTAGAAAAATGTAATTGATTGTCATAGAAAAAAAAGTTGTAAAGTTGACAGATTAAAGAAAATACATCAATGTTTGAAAGTTCTTTGAAATGTTAGTCTTTTATTTTATTTTATTTTATTTTTTTTAACCTTACAGGAAAAATGTTATAAAAAGAAAATGGTATTAACTCCTTGGTGCCACATGATGGAAATGTGTTATTTTGGGAGCTATAGTACAGTGATAGTGGGGGCATAATAATGGTGGGGTGGTAGTTATGACTGCGAGCATCCCCATCGCAATGGTCGGGATCAGAAAAATTTTAATTTCTAAAAAACGCCAGGTTAATTTCTTACCCCAGTATAATGTCACAATGAGATGGTGGTATCACATGGGTGAGGTATCTGTTCATAAAGGTTGTTCTCTCTTGTGCCCCTAAAGGGGATTTAATTGGTGTCTGTTGTTTGTCACTATAATGTTTTTGATATATTTGCATTATTATGTTGTGATGTCAGGAAAGCTGCATGGAACAGGGTTAGATCCTTATATAAAGTATAGCCGTATGCCCATCCTTATCTTAACCCCTTAAGGACGCAGTCCATTTGGGCCTTCAGGACGCAGACAATTGAATTTTTACGTTTTCGTTTTTTTCCTCCTCGCCTTCAAAAAATCATGACTCTTTTATATTTTCATCCACAAACTACTATGAGGGCTTGTTTTTTGCACGAACAGTTGTCCGTTGTAATGCCATCACTCACTTTACCATAAAATGTATAGTGCAACCAAAAAAATACTATTTGTGTGGTGAAATTAAAAAGACAACTGCAATATTGCTAATTTTGGAAGGTTTTGTTTTCACGCCGTACAATTTACGGTAAAAATGACATGTGTTCTTTATTCTTTGGGTCAATATGATAAAAATGATACCAATGATAACATACTTTTCTATTACTGTTGCGCTTAAAAAAAATCGCAAACTTTTTAACCAAATTAGAACGTTTAAAATCCCCCTATTTTGAAGACCTATAACTTTTTAATTTTTCCGTATAAGTGGCGGTTTGAGGGCTCATTTTTTGCGCTGTGATGTGCAATTTTTATTGATCCCATATTTACTTATAAAGAACTTTTAATCAATTTTTTATAAATTTTTGGGGGAATAAAATGTTATAAAAAAGCATCTATTTTGGCCTTTTTTTATTTTTACGTTCACGCCGTTTACCGTACGGTATTATTAACATTTTATTTTAATAGATCAGATATTTATGCATGCGGCGATACCAAATATGAATATAAAATATTTTTTTTAACACTCTTTGGTGGTGAAATAGGGAAAATTTGACAATTTACGTTTTTATTGGGGGAGGAGGTTTTTCACATTTTTGTTACTTTATTTTTACACTTTAATAGTCCCCATAGGGGACTATTTATAGAAATCACTCGATTGCTAATACTGTTCAGTGCTATGTATAGGACATAGCACTGATCAGCATTATCGGTCATCTTCTGCTCTGGTCTGCGGGAAGGCAGATCAGAGCAGAAGACGCCGGGAAGACAGCGAAGCCAGGTGAGGGGACCTCCGTCTGCCATGCTGGATGATCGGATCACTGTGGCAGCGCTGCGGGCGATCCGATCATCCATTTTAGTGACCGCGATGCTGCAGATGCCGTGATCTGTATTGATCACGGCATCTGAGGGGTTAATGGCGGACATCCGTGCGATCAGCAGTCGGGACCTGCCGCGCATGATCCAGGCATCACTCCGATGCTCGCCGTTATGCTTAGGACGTAAATGTACGTCCTGGTGTGTTAAGTACCACCTCGTCTGGACGTACATTTACGTCCTGCGTCGTTAAGGGGTTAAATGCGGGATTACCTGTTGTCTATCCCTGTCTTACGTGAAGGATAGCCTTATGCCTGTTCCTATCTTATATGAAGGATGGCTTAATTTCTATCCCTATCTTATATGAAGCATAGCCTTATACCTATCCCTATCTTATATGAAGGATAGCCTTATGTCTATCCCTATCTTATATGAAGGATAGCCTTATGCCTATCCCTATATCATATAAAGGATAGCCTTATACCTATCCCTATATCATATAAAGGATAGCCTTATGCCTATCCCTATATTATATAAAGGATATCCTTATGCCAATCCCAATTTTATATGAAGGATAGCCTTATACCTATCTCTATCTTATATGAATGATAGTCTTATACCTATCCCTATATTATATGAAGGATAGTCGTATACGTATCCCTATCTTATATGAAGGATAGCCTAATTTCTAGGCCTACCTTATATGAAGCATAGCCTTATACCTATGCCTATCTTATATGAAGGATAGCCTTATACCTATTCCTATCTTATATGAAGGATAGTCTTATACCTATCCCTATCTTATATGAAGGATAGCCTAATTTCTATGCCTATCTTATATGAATGATAGCCTTATGCCTATCCCTATCTTCAATAAAAGGATATCCTTATCCAAATCCATATCTTATATAAAGGATATCCTTATGCCAATCTTATGCCTATCTTATATGAAGGATATATGCCTTATGCCTATTCCATGCATACTTAAACTCCTTCAGTGTCTTTGCAGCTACCACTTCTGCAGAAAGGCTATTCCATGCATCCACTACTCTCTAAGTAGTAGATGCATGGATGATAGACATGCATGAAGTGGGCATGGCATGACATCAAGACCCCTGCCGCCAGAACCCAGCATTCATTCAAAACGCCGGGTGCTGCACGGAGATTGTTGGGTTCCCAGAGACGTGAACCTCGCAATCAGACACCTTATCCCCTATTCTTCAGATAGGGGATAAGATATCTAGCGGCAGAGTACCCTTTTAAGGCCTATGCAGCTCAAGGCTAAGTAGAGGCTCTTACTACCTCTGCACTCCCATTCTTGACTTCTCACTAGACTCTACTGAATACTCTACTAACTTTAAAGATACACCGGGTTATAGTGCGGGTGAACAGGAGACCGATGCGGGGTCTTGGACTGTTATACCCACTTGCAATCCGGAGCCCAGATCCCCTGAATGTCCCCCTCTTCCAGCGCTGACTTGTGCTTTGAGGTGGGCCCGCCGGTTGGATTTAAATATTCATAAGCGCCAGTCACGTGAGCGCTCAGTAGGCACGAGTGCTCACGTGACCAGCGCTTATGAATATTTACCGTATTTGTGGTCGTAGCTCCTGCCCGAGAAGCGTACCTACCTACCTTACTACTGCTGAATACCAACCCCTAACTAACCAGACAGTCTGAGGTGTGCCATAACTGCTGCGTATAGAATATGCCTGGAAAAAGAGGGCATACCCTGTGATTGAGTAAATGAAAATTAAGGGAGGGTGGGTGGACCAAAAAAAACACGGCGTCCGAATGTGAGGCGGTAGTGAGTTTTTAAAGGCAGCCCGCTCCTCCCACAAATACAGGCCAGCTGCGCAGGCCTTACCACTTGTGGTCGTAGCTCCTGCCCGAGAAGCGTACCTACCTACCTTACTACTGCTGAATACCAACCCCTAACTAACCAGACAGTCTGAGGTGTGCCATAACTGCTGCGTATAGAATATGCCTGGAAAAAGAGGGCAAAACTCTATAATATTATCAAGTACATTTACAAACCAATGTTTTGAAAGCGTTAGCCGTCCCTTTTCAACATGTAATTATATAATCCCTACAATGCTATTGTAACTACGGTCAATGCTCTGCATGTGATTCCCCTAACCTTAGGAAATCAAGACAACTGAAAGCCAGCGTGTTCTAATGATGAGCTGTCCTGGTGTACCGACGGGGAACTACCTAAGCGACAGCTAACCAACTAAATAGGTCAGCTGACGGCTGCTGGATGGCTGGCAACCTCCCTCTTTGTACACTCTACATGGTAGATTGATGCCATGGAATGGAAAGCAAACAATGGCGCCCTGTTAGAGGAAAACCACGCGATGACATGCTGGATACCTGACAGATATATTTTGAAAGTATTATGCTGGATGCAAGGAAAAGTGGCAAAACCCGATGAATGCAAATAGAATAAAATGGCATTGGGACATCTACTAAATATCAATGAAAATGTCACGTAGTATTCTAGGCTACGTGTTGGAAGTACGTGTTACGCCGAGCGCTCCGGGTCCCCGTTCCTCCCCGGAGCGCTCGCCTCATCCTCGTTGCTGCAGCGCCCCGGTCAGATCCACTGACCGGGTGCGCTGCGGTACCGCCTCCAGCCGGGATGCGATTCGCGATGCGGGTGGCGCCCGCTCGCGATGCGCACCCCGGCTCCCGTACCTGACTCGCTCTCCGTCTGTCCTGTGCCGGCGCGCGCGGCCCCGCTCCCTAGGGCGCGCACGCGCCGGGTCTCTGCGATTTAAAGGGCCACTGCGCCGCTGATTGGCGCAGTGGTTCCAATTAGTGTGTTCACCTGTGCACTCCCTACTTATACCTCACTTCCCCTTCACTCCCTGGCCGGATCTTGTTGCCCTTGTGCCTAGTGAAAGCGTTCCCTTGTTTGTTCCTAGCCCGTGTTCCTGACCTCCTGCCGTTGCCCCTGACTACGATCCTTGCTGCCTGCCCCGACCTTCTGCTACGTCCGACCTTGCTTCTGTCTACTCCCTTGTACCGCGCCTATCTTCAGCAGCCAGAGAGGTTGAGCCGTTGCTAGTGGATACGACCTGGTCACTACCGCCGCAGCAAGACCATCCCGCTTTGCGGCGGGCTCTGGTGAAAACCTGTAGTGACTTAGAACCGGTCCACTAGCACGGTCCACGCCAATCCCTCTCTGGCACAGAGGATCCACCTCCTACCAGCCGGGATCGTGACAGTAGATCCGGCCATGGATCCCGCTGAAGTTCCTCTGCCAGTTGTCGCCGACCTCCCCACACTGGTCGCCCAGCAAGCCCGACTGGTCGCCCAGCAAGCCCGACAGATTGCCCAACGAAATCACCAGCTGGCATACTTGACCACCGTGACACTGCAACTTCAGTCACAGATACAGCAGCTGCTGCCGCAGATACAGCAACTTCAGTCACAGACACAGCAGCTGCAACAACCATCTCCTCCGCCGGCTCCTGCAACTCCTCCGCAGCAACCGGCCGCTCCTAACCCCTGCTTGTCCCTGCCGGACAAATTTGATGAGGACTCTAGACTCTCCCGTGGTCTCCTTTCTGGAAAGGCCTTGTCTGGGGCCACACCACTCTGGGACCGCAATGATCCTGCCACAGCCACAGTCCAGTCCTTCTTCGCTGAGGTCCGTGGTGTCTTCGAGGAGCCTGCCCGAGCTTCTTCTGCCGAGACTGCCCTGCTGAACCTGGCCCAGGGTGTTTCTTCCGTTGGCGAGTACGCCATTCAGTTCCGTGCTCTTGCTTCCGAGTTGTCCTGGAATAGTGAGGCTCTCTGCGCGACCTTTAAAAAAGGCCTATCCAGCAACATTAAAGATGTTCTGGCCGCACGAGAAACTCCTGCTAACCTACATGAACTCATTCATCTTGCCACTCGCATTGACATGCGTTTTTCCGGATGGCGTCTGGAGCTCCGCCTGGATATGGACTTTGTTCGCACGAGGCGTTTTTTCTCCCCGGCTCCTCTCTCCTCTGGTCCTCTGCAAACCGTTCCTGTGCCTCCCGCCGTGGAGGCTATGCAAGTTGACCGGTCTCGCTTGACACCTCAAGAGAGGACACGACGCCGCATGGAGAATCTTTGCCTGTACTATGCCGGTACCGAACACTTCCTGAAGGATTGTCCTATCCGTCCTCCCCGCCTGGAAAGACGTACGCTGACTCCGCACAAAGGTGACACAGTTCTTGATGTCAACTCTGCTTCTCCACGCCTTACTGTGCCTGTGCGGATATCTGCCTCTACCTTCTCCTTCTCTACTATGGCCTTCTTGGATTCCGGATCTGCAGGAAATTTTTTTTGGGCCTCTCTTATCAACAGGTTCAACATCCCTGTGACCAGTCTCGCCAGACCCCTCTACATCAATTGTGTTAACAATGAAAGATTGGACTGTGCCGTGCGTTACCGCACGGAACCCCTCCTAATGTGCATCGGACCTCATCACGAAAGAATTGTGTTTTTGATCCTCAGGTTCTTTGGACCCAAGAAGAGGGGGAGACCCAAGGGGGGGGGTACTGTTACGCCGAGCGCTCCGGGTCCCCGTTCCTCCCCGGAGCGCTCGCCTCATCCTCGTTGCTGCAGCGCCCCGGTCAGATCCACTGACCGGGTGCGCTGCGGTACCGCCTCCAGCCGGGATGCGATTCGCGATGCGGGTGGCGCCCGCTCGCGATGCGCACCCCGGCTCCCGTACCTGACTCGCTCTCCGTCTGTCCTGTCCCGGCGCGCGCGGCCCCGCTCCCTAGGGCGCGCGCGCGCCGGGTCTCTGCGATTTAAAGGGCCACTGCGCCGCTGATTGGCGCAGTGGTTCCAATTAGTGTGTTCACCTGTGCACTCCCTACTTATACCTCACTTCCCCTTCACTCCCTGGCCGGATCTTGTTGCCCTTGTGCCTAGTGAAAGCGTTCCCTTGTTTGTTCCTAGCCCGTGTTCCTGACCTCCTGCCGTTGCCCCTGACTACGATCCTTGCTGCCTGCCCCGACCTTCTGCTACGTCCGACCTTGCTTCTGTCTACTCCCTTGTACCGCGCCTATCTTCAGCAGCCAGAGAGGTTGAGCCGTTGCTAGTGGATACGACCTGGTCACTACCGCCGCAGCAAGACCATCCCGCTTTGCGGCGGGCTCTGGTGAAAACCTGTAGTGACTTAGAACCGGTCCACTAGCACGGTCCACGCCAATCCCTCTCTGGCACAGAGGATCCACCTCCTACCAGCCGGGATCGTGACAGTACGCTGTGAGCTATGGGCGTGAAAAGCCTAGACTGAGAACAACCCTATGCCCGTATATACAACTCCGAGTGCTAACAATGTGTAAACACAAGACTAAGTAATCACCAACTTAAACCTGTGTAAGGTTACCACTGCAACCAACCTATGAATATGAACGGCAATGCAACCCTTTATGCAGCAAGGTGATGATGAGACTCACCCAACATGTGACTACTATCATCGTCGATCAGAGCCAGGACAAACCAAACCAACCACACCGAACCAAGCTATATCCTCAACGCTAAGCAAACGTAAGGACACGTGATGAGGTTACCGCCGACCTGCAGTCATGTCGGGTCGCAACTGAACTGACCTATAGACGTGATAGGCCGAACCATGAAAGACTCAACTAAATCTGCAAGTAACAGTATGACCGTCACCCTGAACCAAACAGATCGTGACCATGAGAAACCTATAGACGTGACAATTAAGAATGAAAACATCATGCTATTCCTGTAGCATACCCGATTGCCGAAGGAACACAATGTATACCAAGACATTATCGCCCCCTTATTCTGGTCGGGTTGAGTCAAGACTAACCTGTAGACGTGACTGATCTAGACCAACTATATGAGTGTATGTATAAGCTTTGAGCGTGTGTACCGAAGAAACTATGAACGTGTGGCTAAAATGAACTGCATGAGTGAGCATATATACTGAATAAACTATTTGACCAGATGCGCGGAACCACTAATCCGCGCATATGCCTAGTACCACTATACTACTGCGTGAAACACTGACATATGAAGCAACACCTGAATTTATTCATACGTTGTCTATCCCACTGAACATCAACTGGAAAGTACTGATGTGAGGCGCTCTCTCTACTATATATCTATATATATACCTGTATGTATATATCTAAACACATATCCCCATATTTATCTACCTATACACACATAGGCATATCCATTTTATTTTTGTAATTTTTTATATTTTTTATATCAGGAATAATGAGTATAATGAGTACACAGACTATGTGTCGTAATGTTGTTGCTCTGAAGGCGTGTCAGCAGCAACCATGTGACGTACCCTCCTGCAGGCGTGGCAGGCATGATAGGTATACACCATCTATGTGTCGTAATGTTGTTGCTCTGAAGTAGTGTCAGCAACAACAACCACTATGCAATGTATCCCCCTGCTGACGTGGCAGGTATAATGGGTATACATCACCTATGTGTGGTGTTATTGCTGTTCTGAAGGCGTGTCAGTAACAACAATTATGCGACGTACCCCTCCTGCAGGCGTGGCAGGCATAACAGGTATCCGCCACCTATGTGTCATAACGTCGTTGCTCTGGAGACGTGTCAGTAACAACAACTGCAATGTATCCCCCTACAGATGAGGTAGTCATAATGGGTATACACCACCTATGTGTCATGTTATGTTGTGCATTAACAACAATGCAATGTACCCTTTCTGCAACATGGCGGACCTAACGGGCAAACACCGCCCGTGTGTAGTGTCAATGTCGCTCGGAAGGCATGTCAGCAACAAAGATAATGCAACGTACCCCATCTGCGGCGTGAGCGGTCTAATGGGTAAACCGCCTGAGCGTCACATAACTGTCGTTCTGAAGACGTGTCAGCAGCAACAACTGCCCCCTGCCTATATACCGATGTGTACAGAACGACTATGTGCAAAACTGTCGAAAAGCCGCTATGCGAGGCTGTACCACCAGCTTGATGAAGCTATACTCGGGCCACCTATATACGCGTATGCACCACCAGCGAACGCATATGTGGCTAACCACAACCGATGACAGAATATGCATGCATGTAGAAACAATTATGACAACATACCTGCATACAGGGTCACACCCCATGCGCTGTATGAGCATGTGCGCTGCACGAACGCTGCGGGCGTGTGAACTTCATAAATATCGCAAGCCCATATATGGAACACATGCCACGAGTGCACGCGTAGCATGATTCCCGAACACACACGTAATATAACCCTTCAAATATGCAAGATACAAGTCCTGCGAGCGGTTATGCAGCACAAACCTTATGAGTGCATATTCAGTATTAACCCTACAAGTGAGAGGACCGTATAATACTATGAACGTGCGTACAGTGTATCTCGTATGAGCGTGTACATAGAATGATCCCTATGGGTGAGTGTACAACATGGCTCCTACAAGAGCGTGTGTAGGATGAACCCTGGAAGCGTGTACAAGCGTGTATGCAGCGTAAACCTACGAGCAAGGGTACGGTATGGATGCTATAATCGTATGCACTGCATAACCTACAAGAGCGTGAACCGAAAAACCCAATAAGCGCGTGTACAAAACAAATCCTACAAGCGAGTATACAGTATAAATTATGCGACCGAGTGTACAGTATAAATGCTACAAGCGAATGTATAGTATGACCCTAACGTGTGTAAAGTAAGAATCCAACAGGTGTGAGTACAGCATATCCTACCAGTGAGCGTATTGCAGAAAAAACCCTACAGGTGAGTACAGCATGAATTCTACGAGTATGTACGCAGCACAATCCTACATGCATGTAAAAGCGTGTGTATGGTATGAGTGCCAAAAGCATGTACCCTACAACATGCACAAGCGTGAGTGCAGAATGAATCCTACAAGCAAGTGTACAGTATGAAACCTAAAGGCGGATATACCATATAATCCTACAAGCGAGTGTACAGTGTGAATCCTATAAGTGGGTGTACGGCATAATTCTAGAAGTGTGTGTACTGTATGAACCCTACAAGCGTGTGTGCAGTATGAACCGTATAAGCGTGTGTACGATATGACCCTACAAGCGTGTGTACAGTGTAAACTCTACAAACGTGTAGATAGTATGACCCTGCTAGCATATGTACAGGATGCGCCCAACAAGTACAGAATGAATCCTGTTAGTGTGTGTATAGTATAAATCCGACAAGCGTATGGACAATAAGAAACTGATGAACCTACAAACATTTACCAGCGTGTGTACCGTATGAAAGTTACCAACATGAATCCTGCGAACGTGCATGAGCACAATATAAGTCCTACGAGCAAGTGTACGGTTAAAAGTCCTACAAGTGTACCGCATAAATTCTACAAGCTTGTGTACAGTATAAACCCAACAAGTGTGTACACAGTATGACTCTACAAGTGTGGTATACAATATAACCCTACGAACGTATATTCTACAAGTACCGCATGAATCCTATGAGTGTGTAAACAGTGTAAAACCTACAAGCATATGAATAATGAGAATCTATAGTGTGTGTGCAGCATAAATCCCTCGAGCGTGTGTACCGCAGAATCCTACAGACGTATGTAAAGCATAAATCCCACAAGCGGGGTGTACCGCGGGATCCTACAAACGTATATGCAGCACGGATCCTACCAGCGTGTATACGGCACAAAACCAACCAGCATATGTGCAGCATAAATCCTACAAACGTATGTACAGCATAAATCCCACAATCGGGGTGTACCGCGGGATCCTACAACGTATGTGCCGCACGGATCTTACCAGCGTGTATACGGCGCAAAACCAACCAGCGTATGTGCAGCATAAATCCTAAAAACGTGTGTACGGGATAAATCCTACCAGCGTGTGTACGACATAAATCCTACAAGCGTGTGTGCAGCATGAATCCTACAAAGTGTGTACGGCATAAATCCTACAAGCGTGTGTGCAGCATGAATCCTACAAACGTGTGTACGGCATAAATCCTACAAGCGTGTGTGCAGCATGAATCCTAAAAACGTGTGTACGGCATAAATCCTACCAGCGTGTGTAGAGCATAAATCCTATAACGTATGTTCAGAATAAATTATACGAACGTGTGTATGACATGGGTCCTACCAGGATGTGTACGGCATGAATCCTATCCGCGTGCGTACAGCATGACTATTATAAATGCGTGTATGGTATAAATGTGTGTACGACAACTATGAGGGCATGTATCTGGAACAAGAATAAGACAAATGTGTGGAACAAATTACAATAGCGAACAAATTATATGAGTATGTACTAACCAACTATATGCACGGACCACATGTTATGTAAATTAACTCATAAGAGTGTGAACACAGACAACTATATGAGCGTATGCGCGGAATGATGAAGCGTGTGCCTGGCACAACTACATGACCGTCTATGTATAGGAACGTGCATGAAATGACTATAAAGCGTATACATTTTATAATTTTTTTTTATTTATTTATTTATTTATTTATTTTTTTTTTATATAGCGAAAAGCATGAAAATGAATTTGATAGTAAAGTAACAGGCACCAAGCTAAACAATACACCTTTCCCGTATATTAAGGATAGAACCCCCACCTGAAGCGTAGCTCCAAGTCGGATGACTATATCTGGCTGCTGACAACTTGCAACACACCGAGGGATACAAGTAACTGCGGGGGAGATGGGGGAGAAGGAAGAAGGAGACAGTATTAACACTGCTAAGCATGCCCCCATCCACCCCTGCAGTGTAATGGAGCACAGTATATATGAGACCTGCAGCTCTGCAACAGCCGGACCGCCGGGAAACACTGAAGTATAAATATAAATAAAAAGAGCACTGTGAGGAAGTTAGTTTAGGAGACACAGGATGGAGGCGAGCGCAGCTGACTGACCAGACCGGCAGCTGCGGGGGGGGAGCACGAGCCCACACGGTGGAGCGGAGCGGCGAGCCCGACTGGGCAGAAGGGCGCGCAAGCCCCGCAGAGACGCTGGAGACACATAAAGACCTTCCAGCAGTACAGCCCCCCACGGCAAATGGAGCGCACAAAGTGAGCCTCCTGCACCTGCCACAGAAGGCAGCACTGGAGAGAGGAGCAGACACCTACCGGCAGGGTGTAACCACTTGTCCGAGACGGCAAGTCTGACATGACAACGCCCGTGACGTAATAACCAGGGGCCGGGCTGACCAAGGGTTCCCCTGAACTCCGGCTTACCTCCGGAGTCGGGGAACAGTCAGCGTTACCCCCGGTCAGCCGCGGCCACTTACCACTACCATGCCGGCTGGAACGACCTTCCGGTCAGCTGACCCGTGCGGTCAGCTGACCCGTGCAGTCAGGTGACCGACGTGGACTTAACGCCACGCCCTGTTGACATCCCGTGACGGACCCTCGACCGAAAAACCCATGGCGTCCGAATGTGAGGCGGTCGTGAGTTTTTAAAGGCAGCCCACTCCTCCCACAAATACAGGCCAGCTGCGCAGGCCTTACCACTTATCGGCATATAACATGCACTTTAAAACTTAAATTTAAGGCAAAAAGCCTGCCTGCATGTTATACGCTGATAAATATTCTGGTCACTGATTTAAACAAGCCCTACCTTGTTAAGTATTAGCAGCATGGCCGCAGCCACTTTAAATCAGTGACCAGCGGCGTCTCCTCCGCTCTCTGGAAAACTGTCACTTATTTTCGCACGCACTATCCACAGGTACTGGTGGATAGTGCGGGAGACGCTGATTAAAAGGCAGGGCAGATCCGGACAAGGTAGGGCTCATTTTAATCAGCGTCTCCCGCACTATCCACCAGTACCTGTGGATAGTGCGGGAGAAAACAAGTGACAGTTTTCCAGAGAGGGGAGGAGACGCCGCTGGTCACTGATTTAAAGTGGCTGCGGCCATGCTGCTAATACTTAACATGGTAGGGCTTGTTTAAATCAGTGACCAGAAGATTTATCAGCGTATAACATGCAGGCAGGCTTTTTGCCTTAAATTTAAGTTTTAAAGTGCGTGTTATATGCCGATAAATACGGTAAATATTCATAAGCGCTGGTCACATGAGCACTCGCGCCTACTGAGCGCTCACGTGACTGGCGCTTATGAATATTTAAATCCAACCGGCGGGCTCACCTCAAAGCACAAGTCAGCGCTGGAAGAGGGGGACATTCAGGGGATCTGGGCTCCGGACTGCAAGTGGGTATAACAGTCCAAGACCCCGCATCGGTTTCCTGTTCACCCGCACTATAACCCGGTGTATCTTTAAAGTTAGTAGAGTATTCAGTAGAGTCTAGTGAGAAGTCAAGAATGGGAGTGCAGAGGTAGTAAGAGCCTCTACTTAGCCTTGTGCTGCATAGGCCTTAAAAGGGTACTCTGCCGCTAGATATCTTATCCCCTATCTGAACAATAGGGGATAAGGTGTCTGATTGCGAGGTTCACGTCTCTGGGAACCCAACAATCTCCGTGCAGCACCCGGCGTTTTGAATGAATGCTGGGTTCTGGCGGCAGGGGTCTTGATGTCATGCCATGCCCACTTCATGCATGTCTATCATCCATGCATCCACTACTTAGAGAGTAGTGGATGCATGGAATAGCCTTTCTGCAGAAGTGGTAGCTGCAAAGACACTGAAGGAGTTTAAGCATGCATGGAATAGGCATAAGGCATATATCCTTCATATAAGATAGGCATAAGACTGGCATAAGGATATCCTTTATATAAGATATGGATTTGCATAAGGATATCCTTTATTTAGCCCTATCTTGTCCGGATCTGCCCTGCCTTTTAATCAGCGTCTCCGGCACTATCCACCAGTACCTGTGAATAGTGCAGGAGAAAACAAGTGACAGTTTTACTTTTCATTTTTCTTACCTCCCTCATCATTCCCCCTTTCCCTGCTTTTCATAGTTTTGTTATTTTCCTTACCTGGCTGCACTTCGGCAGGTCAGGTCAGGCGGGGGGTCTTGCGGGCTGCGGTCAGTGAAGCAGATGAATGACGTCCTCTGCCGGCTTCTCTGCGCGGCATCAGTGACGTCACTTTTCATTTCCTGTAGTCGCCGCCGAAAAGTGACATCCCTGATGCCGTGCAAGGAGCCGGGAGAGGACGTCACTCATCTGCTTCACTGACCGCAGCCCGCAAGACCCCCCGCCTGACCTGACCTGCCGAAGCGCAGCCAGATAAGGAAAGGGGAAGAGTGGTCTTCAACCTGCGGACCTCCAGATGTTGCAAAACTACAACTCCCAACATGCATGGACAGCAGTTGGCTGTCCGGGCATGCTGGGAGTTGTAGTTTTGCAACATCTGGAGGTCCGCAGGTTGAAGACCACTCATAGGAGGAACATGATGAGGGGATGATGAGACAGGGAGAAATGATGAGGGGGGGATAATGGGGGGATGATGAGACAGGGGGAAATGATGGGGGGGTGATGAGAGGTTGGGGGGTTGATGAGACAGGGTGGGGGGATGATGAGGGGGGAATGATGGGGGGACATGATGAGACAAGGTGGGGATGATGAGACAGGGGAAAATGATGAGGGGGGGATGATGGGGGACATTATGAGACAGGGTGGGGGGATAATGATGTGGGACATGATGAGACAGGGTGGGGGGATGATGAGACAGGGGGAAATGATGAGGTGGGAATGATGGGGGGACATGATGAGACACGGTGGAGGGATAATGAGACAGGGGGAAATGATGAGGGGGGAATGATGGGGTACATGATGAAACAGGGTGGGGGCATAATCATGGGGGTCATGATGAGACAGGGTGGGGGATGATGAGACAGGGGGAAATGATGAGGGGGGAATGATGGGGGACATGATGAGACAGGGTGGGGGATGATGAGACAGGGGGAAATGATGGTGGGGGGAGGCACCAAATGCTTAATATCTGTATGGCTAGTGGTGGTCTATGACAGGGGGAAATGATGAGACATGGGGTGATGATGAGACATGGGGGGTGGCAATGAGAGGGGTAAATGTGGCACAGGGACTGATAAAAGGGAAGGAATTATGTGGCACTGGAGGGGACAGGACCAAACTGAGGTGCAGAAGAAAACTAAGTTGGGGGGATGATGTGGCATTTAGTCCAGGTAATTTATTTTACATTTTATCTTTTTTACTTAAATTTCCCTTTTAAAATGGGGGTGCGTGTTATATGCCAGTGCATGTTATATGCAGATAAATACGGTAAATCCAGCCGGCGTGCACTCCGGGTGAACGTGTGACCATTTTCCTTTAACTGAACTTTACTACTGAATGCATGCTCCTGACTATGTTCAATTCTTCAATAGGTGAAAAGGAATTGGTGGCTAACCGGGGCCTTGCCCCTTCCTAGAACTTTCCTAACAATCTATTACCCTAATGTTTGCTTTGCCATTACATATTTTTACCATTATGGGTAACAAATAGTGCAACATTAATAGAGTGCAAAAACAGGATCATTGAGGATGTACATTAAAGGAAAACTGTAGTGTAGCCTTCACACGGTCAGTGGCATAAACGTAAAAAAAATGACCAAAGTTAAAAATTGCTCTTACATCCCTGTATACATAAAAATAAAAAAGTTAGAGCGGTGTAAGAAGACAGTTTTAAGCACACTAATTTTTGCAGAAAAGGTTATGATTTTTTAAAAGTAATAAAATAAAACAAAGCCTATATACATTGGGTATTGTTTAATTTATATGGACCAACAATTAAAAAAAATGGGTAATTTTTACTGAAAATTGTAGAAACGGAAACCCCCAAAAGTTGCAAAAAGGAGTTTATTTTTTTATTATTATTATTTAGTCCGACAAATAATTTTTTTTATCTAAAATTTCTAATTCGGTCAAATGAGTGATGTCATTACAAAGCACAAATGGTTAATGCGGAAAACAAGTCCTCATAAGGGTCTGTTGGTAAAAAATTTTAAGCATAATGGGTCCCACCATTTACACAAATTGGGCCTCCGTTACTAAGAGTTTCGGGTTTTTAGTAGTGGGAAAAGTTGTTTCAGACTTGCAGGATTCCTCTCTATTTACTATTGGGAAAAGTCGGGAACATTTTCTGACCAGCTTTTTCTAGGTGGATATTTCCAGCCATTTACCCACAGGAGGTTGTGAAACAACGCCCCTTTTCAGGTCGACCACGCCCCATCTGCGACAGATCACGCCCCATTTTTGGCTTTTCACAGTGCAATGTCGGGTTTGTTGGATTTTTCAGGCGCACACTGTCACAAACTGTCACAGACTGGCGCAGACATGTCTCAGACACTCAGCGCCAAAATAACCAGACAAAAAAAACGGTTGGTTTCAGCTTAGTAAATGAGGCCCATTATCTCTTTACTGTGGGTTATTGAGAATCAAAATTATCCCCAAGTGGCACCACAAGTGCCCATTTGAATTCTTCAGTACCTCTTTCATCAAAATCTAAATTATGTAATTTGGAATTAATTTTATGGCAGATATTGGAACAATCTTGGAACCATCTTAATATATCTTATACAACTATTGTAATTCTAAAAGCCATGAATAGAATCAAATTTTCCATTAAATTGCTGTAGTAATATGTCTCACCTGTGAGTATCCAAATATGCCTAATATTTGTGCTAAGTGTAAAGATATATCTGGATTCATATCTCCGATAACACCGACCAAGTTTTCCAACTTCTCACAATTGTAATTAGGAATAATGTCTCCAAAACCAGAGAGAATCTGCAGAACATGGTCTATAGCGTTATTCACATTGTTACATGAGTCATACACATGGTATCCCAGGGTTGTATTTGGTAAAATATCTGGATTCCTGTTAATCTCTTCAATAGCAAAAATAAAAGCCATGAGATATCTGTAGAAACGAGGCGTAGGCCTGCAGAAAGTAAAAGTAGAGGCTTTAGGAGTAAAATGAGTATGTCACATCCATAGGAACATCTAATTGTCATAGCACTTGGCTGACTTTATCAGAATCACATTGCTCAGCTAAACCTTGTCTCACTATTGCCAGCTAGACATCGAAGCCACCAGTGATTGACCAAACGGCCACTCTCCAGTGTTGACACCAAAATAGGGACACACTGCGCCGCGGTGACCGATACTTTCATAACGGTGGCAGTAGGGGTAGATAGAGTAACTATGTGTTGTTTTTTTCTATTATCCCTGCTTGAGCTCCATTCACAATAAAAATTATTCATCTGCATACCCCACTGGTATAGAGACTGTATTGCTCTTTATTATACAGTCACACAACATTCATCTGCTGTATTATGGCTCCATGTGGATAGATATGTTACAAATATACAAATATATATATATATATATATATATATATATATATATATATTATTTATGGAATATATTATTTTCGATAATACAAATTGAAAAAAAAAAACATTTTCAATAGCATAATACAAGGGAAAATGACGAGCACAAAAACATTTATCAGCACAAAAATAATAGGTAAAGTAATTCATAAACAAACATATTAAGTTTCTATGGCATATCTTGACACAGTATGTATAGATCCAGAGTGCACGATACACAACCTCATAAAGTTATGGTAAGATCAGGAATAGGAATGAGCGAATCGAAACTGACGAGTCCGAATTTGTTACAAATTTCAGAAAAAAATTGCTTTGCAATGAATCCGAATATTGCAGAGATTCAATTGCACCAATCGCTTAATTAAACTCCATTTAGTGCGGTCCAGGCTCCAGGGCATCTAAAATGGCAGATCCACATGTGAGAACATGAGGCAAGGAATTCTTGGAAGGCGAGTAGGTGGGATGAACCTGAATCACATGCAGCATGCAGCCTATCAGCAGCCAGTCACCCCTGTGATGTCACAGCCCTATATAGTCGGCAGCCATCTTGCAGCCATCCATTCCAGAATTTTATTTCAGAGAGAGCGTTTCATTGCAGAGACAGATAGAGCAGTGTGTGTGTAACACAGAAAATAAGCTTTACAGCATTGATTCAGCACAAGCCACAGTCACTGCAGAATAGCGCTGACAGGGAAGGGAAAGAGAGAAAGTACACTTTTGGGTGTAATACACAGCGACTCTACTGCTGCAGTGGGGTGTACAGCAACTCTAAAGCTTATAGGGGCCAGTTAGGCTGAGCACTAAAAGCCATTGTCACCTGCTATCAGTGCATAATAATACTGTACTGGGCTCTACTACACAGCGATTCTGTATTGATGCAGTGAGGTGTACAGCAACTATTAAGCTTATAGGGGCCAGTTAGGCTGAGTACTAAAAGCAATTATCACCTGCTATTAGTGCCTAATTATACTGTACTGTGCTCTACTACACAGTGATTCTGTACTGCTGCAGTTGGGTGCACAACAACTCTAAAGCTAATAGGGGCCAGTTAGGGTGAGCATGAAAAGCCATAGTCACCTGATTACAGTGCCTAATACAGGTTGCCTAGCGGAGCTTATTGTCCTCTCATAAATGTATCCTGTGCGTACATAGGTGGTGTACGTTTTTTTTTCCCTGTAAAACTAATTTGGGCCTAGTTACTGTGAAAGGCCAGCCAAAGCTACACACTTGTTTCTTTAGCCTAATACAGTTTTAAGCGGAGCGTATTGTCCACCTCTCATAAGTGTAACCTGTACATACACCTAAGTGGTGTACGTTTTTTCTACTGAAAAACAAATTTTGGCCAAGTTACTGTGAAAGGCCAGCCAAAGCTACACACTTTTTTTGTAGTCTTATACAGTTTGTAGTGGAGCACATAGTCCTCCTCTCATTTGTTTAAACTGTACGTACACCTACATGGTGTCCTTCATATAATTTCCTGTTAAACTAATTTGGGCCTAGTTACTGTGAAAGGCCAGCCAAAGCTACATACTGGTTTCTGTAGCCTTATACAGTTTTAAGTGGAGCGTATTGTCCTCTTTTCATAAGTGTAAACTGTACGTACAACCTAGAGTAGGGGCGTGTGAGAGCAGGAGTCGTAGAGAGAGGTCTGAGCTCCCGGTGTCAGCTAGCAGTCGTGTCTTGACCAGCAACCCAGCACCCGTGATTGATTGGTTCACTCGGTCATCCACTTCATCCCATGCGACATCCAACACCCTGAGTCAACAGTTGGTTGGTTCCTCAAACTCAACCCTCAGTTGGCATGGCCCTCATGCTTCTGCTGCCACCTCCAGGCTCTGTCATTGTGCCACCATATGGTCTCCTCATGCTGATGCTGCCACATCCAGGCTCTGTCATTGTGTCGGCATATGGTCTACTCATGATGATGCTACCACCTCCAGGCTCTCTCATTGTACTGCCATGGATACTGCAAAATATAATTGAGGTGCTGGTCCCCAGTTACATAAATTCCTCCACATTAGACCAATAGTAAGTATTGAGGATAGATATGCATTAGCTAAAACTTAACTTTTCTTAGGATAAAATATATGGACTCAAAATATTTTTTAAATACAACAAAAGGAAAAAAAAACAAGTGCCACCTACACCACCAAGTATTGATTCAATGCAAAGACCTCCAAAAGGTGGAAGGTAAAAAGTTTGGTCCATTGTAACAGGTGGGGGTAAAAACTTCCCCTGTAAGGCCCTATTCTCGCATTAATTCCCTTCTTTGCAAGTGTTACTCGCCCTAAAAAGGGCGGCCCCACACAGTAACCGCTCACTATTTCCAACTAAAAACCCTAGGAAATGGCTGTGTTTTTAGATGGAAATAGGGAGAAGTTCCTGTGTGGGGTCGACCTTTTAGGGCGAGTAATAGAGATGAGCGAACTTTTCAAAAATTTGATTCGGGCTATTTCTAGCCTACGTACAGCCTCTATAGGGGTATAGAACACTTTTCTGTGTTCTAAAACGCATATGGAGTGTGCTGGGGTAGTGAAATAATACTGTTATTCAGAATAACATGCAGATTACCGGCATCGCTTTTAGAATCACTGCCGCACAGCGGCACAATGACAGAGCCTGGTGTTGGCATCAGTCTCAGGAGACCATATAGTGACTGAATGACACAGCGTGGAGGTGTTGGCAGCATGAGGAGACCATATAGGGGCTGAATGGCACAGCGTGGAGGTGTTGGCAGCATGAGGACATCATATAGTGGCTGAATGACACAGTGTGGACTTGTTGGCAGCATGAGGAGACCATATAGTGGCTGAATGACACAGCGTGGAGGTGTTGGCAGCATGAGGAGACCATATAGTGGATGAATGGCACAGCCAGGAGCATGAGTAGGCACTAGGCCTTCACAATCCCTAAGATTAAAAGATGAATTAAGAAATGTAAACCGCAGATTTTGGATAGCGGGTGCTACCTATGGGAAAATTTGAATTTCCCAGACCCAGGCCAAGCAGTGGCATCAGTCACCCATATATTGCTTGAATGACACAGCCTGGAGTTGGCTGATGCATGAGTACACAGCAGGGCTTCACAATCCCCCCCAAAAAAACACCGCAATTTTAGACATTTTTTAAAAATATTTTGGATAGTGCGTGCTACCTATGAGAAAATTTGAAATTCCCAGACCCAGGCCCAGCAGCATCAGTAAACCATATATTGCCTGAATGACACAGCCTGGAGTTGGTTGATGCACGAGTACACAGCAGGGCTTCAGAATCCCCCCCCCCCCCCCCCAACCCCCCCAAAAATACAGAACAATTGTAGAATTTTTTTTTAAAGATTTTGGATAGCGGGTGCTACCTATGAGAAAAATTTTAATTCCCATACCAAGGCCCCACAGCGGCATCAGTATACCATATATTGCCTGAATGACACAGCCTGGAGTTGGCTGATGCATGAGGAGACCATTAAAATGTCAGATTTTTTTTATTTGAATCAAACTTTGAGGGGCCTGGACCCCATCGTGTGGGTACAAAGGACCAAATCCAACAAACACCCACAACAACATCAGTAAACCATATATTGCCTGAATGACACAGCCTGGAGTTGGCTGATGCACGAGTACACAGCAGGGCTTGACAATCCCCCCCCCCCTCCAAAAAAAAAAAAACCACCACAATTTGAGAAGTTTTTGAAGAATATTTTGGACAGTGAGTGCTACCTATGAGAAAATTTAAAATTCCCAGACCCAGGCCCAGCAGCGGCATCAGTAAACCATATATTGCCTAAATGACACAGCCTGGAGTTGGCTGATGCAAGAGTACACAGCAAGGCTTCACAATTCCCCCCCCCCCCCCCAAAAAAAAAAAAAAAACACCACAATTTGAGAAATTTTTTAAGAAGATTTTGGATAGCAGGTGCTACCTTTGAGAAAATTTAAAATTCCCAGACCCTGGCCCAGCAGCGGCATCAGGAAACCATATATTGCCTGAATGACACAGCCTGGCGTTGGCTGATGCAAGAGTACACAGCAAGGCTTCACAATCCCCACAAAAAACACCACAATTTTAGAAATTTTTGAAAAAGATTTTGGATAGCGGGTGCTACCTATGATAAAAATTTAAATTCCCATACCCAGGCCCCACAGCGGCATCAGTATACCACATATTGTCTGAATGACACAGCCTGGAGTTGGCAGATGCATGAGGAGACCATTGAAATGTCAGATTTTTTTTTTTGAAATTTAAATCAAACTTTGAGGGGCCTGGACCCCATTGTGTGGGTACGAAGGACCAAATCCAACAAGCACCCACAGCAACATAAGTAAAGCATATATTGCCTGAATGACACAGCCTGGAGTTGGCTGATGCACGAGTACACAGCAGGGCTTGAGAATCCCCCCCCCCCCAAAAAAAAAAAAAAACACCACAATTTGAGAAATTTTTGAAGAAGATTTTGGACAGCGGGTGCTACCTATGAGAAAATTTAAAATTCCCAGACCCAGGCCCAGCAGCTCCATCATTTTTTGATTTGAAATTTAAAACAAACTTTGAGTGTCCCGGACCCCAGCGTGTGGGTACGAAGGACCAAATCTAACAAGCCCCCACAGGGCTCATGTGGCTGTGAGATGTAAGCGCAACGTCTCCATTGCCCTGACCGGCCATTGTTACCAAGAATTTTCGCCAAGGCAAACCATGTGAAGAACAGCATTCTGGGTCCTCTTTCTCACCTTCCTCATAACCCTCCAGCTCCTATGGCTGCTCCTACTCCTCCTCTCCTGTCCGATGACTTGAAACACCGGCCATCTCTTCCAACCTAAACTGTGCTCCGTTCTGCCCCTCATCATCCTCCTCCTCCAGTTCAGCCCCCACAGGGCTCATGTTGCCTTGAGATGTAGGCGCAACGTCTCCATTGCCGTGACCAGCCATGGTTTCAATCATTTGTTGTAGGAAATGTAGGAGTGGAATTACGTCGTTCATGGCGTAATCCAAGTGACTTACAAATAATGTGGCTTCCTCAAAGGGCCTCAGCAAATGGCAGGTGTCACGTATGAGCTGCCACTGGTTCAAATTGAAGTTACACAGGGGAGTACTCCTATCTGCTTGGATCATCAAGAAATCGGTGATGGCTTTTCTTTGTTCGTATAGTCTGTCCAACATATGGAGGGTGGAATTCCAACGTGTAACAACGTCACAAAAAAGACTTTGTTGTGGGATACCGTTTTGACACTGCAGCTCAAGGAAGGTGTGCTTGGCGGTGTACGAGTGTCTGAAGTGCATGTG
The DNA here is from genome assembly GCF_029499605.1 of Hyla sarda. Lineage (NCBI taxonomy): Eukaryota > Metazoa > Chordata > Amphibia > Anura > Hylidae > Hyla > Hyla sarda. The sequence continues at coordinate 23,254,069 of NC_079189.1, forward strand.
CAGTTTCCTTACCATTTTCAGGATGTTTTGGGGTGAAGACTTGAGGAAGTGCTTGACAACCAGATTCAACACGTGTGCCATGCAGGGCGCATGTTTCACACTTCCTTGTCGCAGCGCAGACACAATGTTCTTCCCGTTGTCGGTCACCATAGTTCCCATTTCCAGATTTCGTGGAGAAAGCCATACTCGGATTTCTTTACGAATGAACTTTAGTAGTTCCTCCCCTGTGTGACTCCGTTCGCCAAGTCAAACCATGTGAAGAACAGCTTGACACCGCCGTGCCCAACACACATGGTACGATGAATGGCCACCGAGATTTGAACGTGCAGTGGAGGCCGAGGAAACAGTGGAGGATTAGGAGGTGCTGTCGCACACTGTAACAGAACCAACTGCCTGAGAGCGAGAGCGTGGAGGAGGAAGCGGCGTGACCTGTCCAAGTTGCTGTTGTGGCTGTGCAGGAACCACATTTACCCAGTGGGCCGTAAAAGACAAGTATTGTCCCTGCCCGTAGTTACAGCTCCACACGTCAGCGCTGCCGTGCACTTTTGAACACACCGACAGGCACAAGGACTGGCCCACCTTCTCTTGTACAAACTTGAAACTTGTGCAGGGATGGTACTGCCTTCTTCGCAAAGAAATGACGGCTTGGGACTCTCCACCTTGGCTCGGCACAAGCCATCAATTCTCTGAAAGGTGCAGAGTCCACCACTTGAAAAGGGAGGGACTGCAACACCAGCAACTTGGACAGGAGCACATTCAACTTCTTTGCCGTTGGATGAGTGGGCGCATACTGTTGTCTCTTGGACATGGCTTCGCTCATGGATTGTTGGCGGAATGGCTGACTAAAAGCGGGAGAAGCAGGGGCGCCAGAAGGAGGGTTTGACACACAGTTCCCTTTGGCTGAGGTGGTGGAGCCTTGGCTCGATGAAGGAAGGAGCGGATGGCCACTGGGTGATGTAGCAGATTGGACCACTACATTGGAGCCACGGTTCTCCCAGGCCGCTTTATGGTGGCGAAGCATGTGTTGATGCAGGGCCGTAGTGCCGACATTGGGACCCTGGCCACGCTTCACCTTCTGCCGACAGATCTTGCATGTGGCTACATGAACCTCCTCCGGATGCCTGATGAAAAACTTCCACACCGCCGAGTACCTGATTTCCCCACCCGCAGTCTGCACTAATTGACTGCTACTGGCGCCGTCTCCAGGAACCCCTGTTCCACTACCTCCCGGAAAGGTAGGCTGCCGCGAAGCAGGTGGTCTCCCCCGGGCACGTCTGGCTCCAGAATTTCCACTCCTGCCACAACGCTGACTGCCAACTATGCTACCGCCTTGCTGCCTCAAGGTCAACCTGCAACTCTCTTCTCCTGATCATGATGAAGCCCCTTCTGCACCCGGCTCCCAATTGCGATCGGCTTCATCATCATCAACAGGTGTGTCACCGATGTCCTCCTCAGGTTCCCCAACAGTGTCTGCTTCAGGACCCTGAACCCTTGCAAAACCGCCTCCCATGTCACTATCTGCATCACTACTTGGCCGCCTAGTGGAGCAAGCGGCGCATGTCTCCTCCCCTTCTTGGCTGTCTAGTAGCTGCTGATTGTCCTCTATTAGATCATCCTCAGTAAATAGTGGAGCTGAACCCACAGCATAAGAGACTTCTTTAGGAGAGGGAACAGCATAGGACAAAGGCAATGGGAGGACAGGGACTGCTCCCGGGCCATGCCAACCGAGGGTTGTGTCTGAGGAAAACACCGACTGTTGACTGGGGGTGTCAGATGTCACTTGTGATGATGTGGATGAGTGTGTTAACCAATCGACGACGGCAGATGAGTTGCTGGTCGAGACACGACCACTGGCTGACAAAGTGAGCTCAGGCCTCTCGCTGCGACTCCTGCTGCCACGCGCCCCAAGTCTCCTGCCAACTCTGCCTGAAGTATTTAGGCCTCTGCCACTCCTCTGTGCATGTCCTGGCACTTCTCTGCCTGACATACTTAGTGCGTTTATGAGGGTATTACAATACGCTACACTACTCTTTAAACAGTATTTGTCTAGAACAGCAGCAGGTGATTACTTATGGCTATCCTTTCACAGTTTGTAGGCCCTTTACAGATTAACAGGTACAAGATGGTACACTACTTGGATGTACGTATGTGGTATGCACTGATGAGGGCAGTAATATTCGCAACTATATGCAGAATTTTTTTTTTTTTTTAGTTTTTTTAAACACCAACCAGTGAATACTATTGCTTGGACTTTGACAGTATGTAGCCCCTTGACAGATTAACAGGTATAAGATGGTACAATACTTGGATGTACCTATCCGGTATGCACTTATGAGGGCAGTAATATGCGCAACTATACACAGAAAAAACTCAGTATTTTTTAAAAACACCAGCCGGCGAATACTATTGTTTGGACATTGACAGTATGGAGCCCCTTGACAGATTAAAAGGTACTAAATGGTAAAATACTTGGATGTACCTATGCGGTATGCACTGATGAGGGCAAAGGTTTTCTATGGGGTTTAGATTTGGAGACTGGCTAGGACACTCCAGGACCTTGAAATGCTTCTTACGAAGCCACTCCTTCGATGCCCAGGTGGTGTGTTTGGGATCATTGTCATGCTGAAAGACCCAGCACAATACATGGCCCCATTCATTCTTTCCTTTACACGGATCAGTCGTCCTGGTCCCAAAGCAGAAAAAGCATGTTTCCACCCCAATGCTTCACTATAGGTATGGTGTTCTATGGATGCAACTCTGCATTCTTTCTCCACCAATCAAGACGAGTTGAGTTTTTACCAAAACGTTCTACTTTGATTTCATCTGACCATATGACATTCTCCTAATACTCTTCTGGATCATCCAAATGCTCTCTAGCAAACTTCAGATAGGCCTTTACAAGTACTGGCTTAAGCTGGGGGACACGTCTGACACTGCATGATTTGAGTCCCTGACGGTGTAGTGTGTTACTGATGGTAGTCTCTGTTACTTTGGTCCCAGCTCTCTGCAGATCATTCACTAGGTCCCCCCCGTGTGGTTCTGGGATTTTTGCTCACCGTTCTGGTGATCGTTTTGACACCACGGGGTGAGATCTTGCGTGAAGCCCCAGATCAAGGGAGATTATCAGTGGTCTTGTATGTCTTCCATTATCTAATAATTGCTCCCACAGTTGATCTCTTCACACCAAGCTGCTTGCCTATTGAAGATTCAGTCTTCCCAGCCTGGTGCAGGTCTACAATTTTGTTTCTGGTGTCCTTTGATAGCTCTTTGGTCTTGGCAAAAGTGGAGTTTGGAGTGTGACTTGTTGAGGTTGTGGGCAGGTGTTTTTTATACTGATAACAAGTTAAAACAGGTGCCATTAATACAGTTAATGAGTGGAGGACAGAGAAGACTCTAAACCTCTTAAGGACCAAGCCCATTTTTACCTTAAGGACCAGAGCATTTTTTGCACATCTGACCACTGTCACTTTAAGCATTAATAACTCTGGAATGCTTTTACTTATGACTTTGATTCTGAGATTGTTTTTTCATGACATATTCTACTTTAATATAGTGGTAAAATGTTGTCAATACTTGCATCATTTCCAAAATGTCATGAAAAATGTGAACATTTTGCATTTTTCAAACTTTGAAGCTCTCTGCTTGTAAGGAAAATAGACATACCAAATTAATTATACTGTATATTGATTCGCATATACAATATCTCTACTTTATATATGCATCATAAAGTTGACATGTTTTTACTTTTGGAAGACATCAGAGGACTTCAAAGTTCAGCAGCAATTTTCCAATTTTTCACAAAATTTTCTAAATCGGAATTTTTTAGGGACCAGTTCAGCTTTGAAGTGAATTTGAGGGGCCTTCTTAGTAGAAATACCTGACAAATAACCCCATTATTAAAACTGTACCCCTTAAAGTATTTAAAATGATATTCAGAAAGATTGTTAACCCTTTAGGTGTTTCACAGGAATAGCAGCAAAGTGAAGGAGAAAATTCAAAATCTCCATTTTTTACATGTTCTTGTAGACTTATTTTTTGAATTTTTACAAGGGGTAAAAGGAGAGAAATCCCCCCAAAATGTGTAACCCAATTTCTCTTGCGTAAGGAAATAACTCATATGTGAACATAAAGTTCTCTGTGGGTGCACCGGAGGGCTCAGAAGCGAAGGAGCGACAATGGGATTTTTGAAAGTGAATTTTGCTGAAATAGTTTTTGGGGGGCATGTCACATTTAGGAAGCCCCTATGGTGCCATAACAGCAAAAAAAAAAAAAAAGAAAAAGAAGAAAAAAACACATGGCATACTATTTTGGAAACTACTTCCCTCATGGCACGTAACAAGGGGTATAGTGAGCCTTAACACATCACAGGTGTTTGATGACTTTTCGGTAAAGTCGGATATGTAAATAAAAAAACATTTCTCACTAAAATGCATTTTTTTTCACCAAATTAACCATTTTTACAAGATTTAATAGGGGAAAATGTCCCCCAAAAGTTGTAACTCCATTTCTTCTGAGTATGGAAATACCCCATGTGCGGACATAAAGTGCTTTGTGAGCACACTACAATGTTCAGAAGAGAAGGAGCCATATTTGGCTTTTGGAAAGGAAAGTTTGCTAAAAAAAAATTTTGCTAAAAAAAAAAAAAAAAACACATGGCATACTATTTTGGAAACTACACCCCTCAAGGCAAGTAACAAGGGGTACAGTGAGCCTTAACACTGCACAGGTAATTGACAACTTTTCATTAACGTCGGATGTGTAAATGAATATTTTTTCACTAAAATGATGATTTTTTTCTCAAATTTACAATTTTTACAAGAGATAATAGAAGGAAATGCCCCCCCCAAATTTGTAACCCCATTTCTTCTGAGTATGGAAATACCCCATGTGTGGGCATAAAGTGCTCTGCTGGTGCACTACAATGCTCAGAAGAGAAGGAGTCACATTTGGCTTTTGGAAAGCAAATTTTGCGGAAAAAGTTTTTGGGGGGCATGTCCCATTTAGGAAGCCTCTATGGTGCCAGAACAGCGAAAAATGATCCACATGGCACTTTTTTGGAAAAAACAACCCTCAAGAAATGTGAGCCTTTACACCCCACAGTTGTTTGATAAATTTCCGCTAAATTTGGACGTGAAAATGAAAGATTCAATTTTTTTTCACAAAAATGCTGGTGCTACCCCAAATTATTCATTTTCACAAGGGGTAATAGGAGTAAAAGCCTCCCAAAATGTGTAACCCCATTTTTTCAGAGTGTGGAAATACCCCATATGTGGATGTAATGACAAACTACAATGCTCTGCTGACAAACTACAATGCTCAAAAGAGAAGGAGCGCCATTGGGCTTTTGGAGAAAGAATTTGGTTGGAATGGAAGTCAGGGGCCATGTGCATTTATAAACCCTCCGTGGTGCCAGAACAGTGGACCCCCCACATGTGACCCTATTTCAGAAACTACACCACTCAGGGAATGTAATAAGGTGTGCCCTGAGCATTTAAACCCCACTGGCGTTTGACAGATCTTAGAAACAGTGGGTTGTGCAAATGAAAAATTACATTTTTCATTTTTACGGATGACTGTTCAAAAAATCTGTCAGACACCTGTGGGGTGTAAATGCTCACTGTACCCCTTATTACATTCCTTAAGGGGGGCAGTTTCCAAAATTAAGTCACATGTGGGTGGAAGGGTTCACTGTTCTGGCACCATGGGGGCTTTGTAAACGCAAATGGCGTTCAATTCCAGACGCATTCTCCAAAAGCCCAATGGCACTCCTTCTCTTCTGAGCTTTGTAATGCGCCCGCAGAGCACTTTACATACAGATATGGGGTATTTATATACTCAGAAGAAATTGTGTTACAAATGTTGGGGGGCTTTTTTCCTATTGCCTCTTGTGAAAATGAAAAATTTGGGATAACACCAGCATTTTTGTGAAAAGAGTGAAAAATTTTCATTTTATACACATCTGGCTGACCTGTCCTCAAATATCAGACTTCTGGTCCATAGTCTTCAGCATTATCACTCATATTACTTCCATATGTGTTACGCCGAGCGCTCCGGGTCCCCGCTCCTCCCCGGAGCGCTCGCAACATCCTCGCTACTGCAGCGCCCCGGTCAGATCTACTGACCGGGTGCGCTGCGATACCGCCCCCAGCCGGGATGCGATTCGCGATGCGGGTGGCGCCCGCTCGCGATGCGCATCCCGGCTCCCGTACCTGACTCACTCTCCGTCGGTCCTGTCCCGGCGCGCGCGGCCCCGCTCCCTAGGGCGCGCGCGCGCCGGGTCTCTGCGATTTAAAGGGCCACTGCGCCGCTGATTGGCGCAGTTGGTCTAATTAGTGTGTTCACCTGTGCACTCCCTATGTATACCTCACTTCCCCTGCACTCCCTCGCCGGATCTTGTTGCCATCGTGCCAGTGAAAGCGTTCCCTTGTGTGTTCCTAGCCTGTGTTCCAGACCTCCTGCCGTTGCCCCTGACTACGATCCTTGCTGCCTGCCCCGACCTTCTGCTACGTCCGACCTTGCTCTTGTCTACTCCCTTGTACCGCGCCTATCTTCAGCAGTCAGAGAGGTTGAGCCGTTGCTAGTGGATACGACCTGGTTACTACCGCCGCTGCAAGACCATCCCGCTTTGCGGCGGGCTCTGGTGAAAACCAGTAGTAACTTAGAACCGGTCCACTAGCACGGTCCACGCCAATCCCTCTCTGGCACAGAGGATCCACCTCCTGCCAGCCGAATCGTGACAGTAGATCCGGCCATGGATCCCGCTGAAGTTCCACTGCCAGTTATCGCCGACCTCACCACGGTGGTCGCCCAGCAGTCGCAACAGATAGCGCAACAAGGCCACCAGCTGTCTCAACTGACCGTGATGCTACAGCAGCTACTATCACAGCTTCAGCAATCATCTCCTCCGCCAGCTCCTGCACCTCCTCCGCAGCGAGTGGCCGCTTCCGGCCTACGACTATCCTTGCCGGATAAATTTGATGGGGACTCTAAGTTTTGCCGTGGCTTTCTTTCTCAATGTTCCCTGCACTTGGAGATGATGTCGGACCAGTTTCCTACTGAAAGGTCTAAGGTGGTTTTCGTAGTCAGCCTTCTGTCTGGGAAAGCTCTGTCATGGGCCACACCGCTCTGGGACCGCAATGACCCCGTCACTGCCTCTGTACACTCCTTCTTCTCGGAAATTCGAAGTGTCTTTGAGGAACCTGCCCGAGCCTCTTCTGCTGAGACTGCCCTGCTGAACCTGGTCCAGGGTAATTCTTCCGTTGGCGAGTACGCCATCCAATTCCGTACTCTTGCTTCCGAATTATCCTGGAATAATGAGGCCCTCTGCGCGACCTTTAAAAAAGGCCTATCCAGCAACATTAAAGATGTTCTGGCCGCACGAGAAATTCCTGCTAACCTGCATGAACTCATTCATCTAGCCACTCGCATTGACATGCGTTTTTCCGAAAGGCGTCAGGAGCTCCGCCAGGATATGGACTTTGTTCGCACGAGGCGTTTTTTCTCCCCGGCTCCTCTCTCCTCTGGTCCTCTGCAATCCGTTCCTGTGCCTCCCGCCGTGGAGGCTATGCATGTTGACCGGTCTCGCTTGACACCTCAAGAGAGGACACGACGCCGCATGGAGAATCTCTGCCTGTACTGTGCCGGTACCGAACACTTCCTGAAGGATTGTCCTATCCGTCCTCCCCGCCTGGAAAGACGTACGCTGACTCCGCACAAAAGTGAGACAGTTCTTGATGTCAACTCTGCTTCTCCACGCCTTACTGTGCCTGTGCGGATATCTGCCTCTACCTTCTCCTTCTCTACTATGGCCTTCTTGGATTCCGGATCTGCAGGAAATTTTATTTTGGCCTCTCTCATCAACAGGTTCAACATCCCGGTGACCAGTCTCGCCAGACCCCTCTACATCAATTGTGTTAACAATGAAAGATTGGACTGTACCGTGCGTTACCGCACGGAGCCCCTCCTAATGTGCATCGGACCTCATCACGAAAAAATTGAGTTTTTGGTCCTCCCCAATTGCACTTCCGAAATTCTCCTTGGACTACCGTGGCTTCAACGCCATTCCCCAACCCTTGATTGGTCCACAGGAGAGATCAAGAGCTGGGGTACTTCTTGTTTCAAGGACTGTCTTATACCGGTTCCCAGTCCTATTGACCTCCTCCCGGGCACTACTCCACCCCGGGGCAGAATTTATCCTCTGTCCGCCCCAGAGACTCTTGCTATGTCTGAATACATCCAGGAAAATTTAAAAAAGGGGTTTATCCGCAAGTCCTCCTCTCCTGCCGGAGCTGGATTTTTCTTTGTGTCCAAAAAAGATGGCTCCCTACGTCCTTGCATTGATTACCGCGGACTTAATAAAATCACGGTAAAGAACCGCTACCCCCTACCTCTTATCTCAGAACTCTTTGATCGCCTTCAAGGTGCCCACATCTTTACCAAACTGGACTTAAGAGGTGCTTATAATCTCATCCGCATCAGGGAGGGGGACGAATGGAAAACTGCATTTAACACCAGAGATGGACACTTTGAGTATCTGGTCATGCCCTTTGGCCTGTGCAACGCCCCTGCCGTCTTCCAAGACTTTGTTAATGAAATTTTTCGTGATCTCTTAAATTCCTGTGTTGTTGTGTATCTGGACGATATTCTGATTTTTTCTGCCAACTTAGAAGAACATCGCCAGCATGTCCGCATGGTTCTTCAGAGACTTCGAGACAATCAACTTTATGCCAAAATGGAGAAATGTCTGTTTGAATGTCAATCTCTTCCTTTCCTAGGATACTTGGTCTCTGGCCAGGGACTACAAATGGACCCAGATAAACTCTCTGCCGTCTTAGATTGGCCGCGCCCCTCCGGACTCCGTGCTATCCAACGTTTTTTGGGGTTCGCCAATTATTACAGACAATTTATTCCACATTTTTCCACTATTGTGGCTCCTATCGTGGCTTTAACCAAGAAGAATGCCAATCCTAAGTCCTGGTCTCCCCAAGCGGAAGACGCATTTAAACATCTCAAGTCTGCCTTTTCTTCTGCTCCCGTGCTCTCCAGACCTGACCCATCTAAACCCTTCCTATTGGAGGTTGATGCCTCCTCAGTGGGAGCTGGAGCGGTCCTTCTACAAAAAAATTCTTCCGGGCATGCTGTTACTTGTGGTTTTTTTTCTAGGACCTTCTCTCCGGCGGAGAGGAACTACTCCATCGGGGATCGAGAACTACTGGCCATTAAATTGGCACTTGAGGAATGGAGGCATCTGCTGGAGGGATCAAAATTTCCAGTTATCATTTACACCGATCACAAGAATCTCTCCTATCTCCAGTCTGCCCAACGGCTGAATCCTCGCCAGGCCAGGTGGTCGTTGTTCTTTGCCCGTTTTAACTTTGAAATTCATTTTCGCCCTGCCGACAAGAACATTAGGGCCGATGCTCTCTCTCGTTCCTCGGATGCCTCGGAAGTAGAGGTCTCTCCGCAACACATCATTCCTCCTGACTGTCTGATCTCCACTTCTTCAGCCTCCATCAGGCAAACTCCTTCAGGGAAGACCTTCGTTTCTCCACGCCAACGTCTCGGGATTCTTAAATGGGGTCACTCCTCCCACCTCGCAGGCCATGCGGGCATCAAAAAGTCCTTGCAACTCATCTCTCGTTTCTATTGGTGGCCGACTCTGGAGACGGATGTTGTTGATTTTGTGCGGGCCTGTACTGTCTGTTGCCGGGATAAGACTCCTCGCCAGAAGCCTGCTGGTCTCCTTCATCCTCTGCCTGTCCCCGAACAGCCTTGGTCTCTGATTGGTATGGACTTTATTACAGACCTACCCCCATCCCGTGGCAACACTGTTGTTTGGGTGGTCGTTGATCGATTTTCCAAGATGGCACATTTTATTCCTCTTCCTGGTCTTCCTTCAGCGCCTCAGTTGGCAAAACAATTTTTTGTACACATTTTTCGTCTTCACGGTTTGCCCACGCAGATCGTCTCGGATAGAGGCGTCCAATTCGTGTCAAAATTCTGGAGGGCTCTCTGTAAACAACTCAAGATTAAATTAAACTTCTCTTCTGCTTATCATCCTCAATCCAATGGGCAAGTAGAAAGAATTAACCAGGTCCTGGGTGACTATTTACGGCATTTTGTTTCCTCCCGCCAGGATGACTGGGCAGATCTTCTACCATGGGCCGAATTCTGGTACAACTTCAGAGTCTCTGAATCTTCTGCTAAATCCCCATTTTTCGTGGTGTACGGCCGTCACCCTCTTCCCCCCCTCCCTATTCCCTTGCCTTCTGGTTTGCCCGCTGTGGATGAAGTGACTCGTGATCTTTCCACCATATGGAAAGAGACCCAAAATTCTCTTTTACAGGCTTCATCTCGCATGAAAAAGTTTGCCGATAAGAAAAGAAGAGCTCCCCCCATTTTTGCTCCCGGAGACAAGGTATGGCTCTCCGCTAAATATGTCCGCTTTCGTGTCCCCAGTTACAAACTGGGACCACGCTATCTTGGTCCTTTCAAAGTCTTGTGCCAAATTAATCCTGTCTCTTACAAACTTCTTCTTCCTCCTTCTCTTCGTATTCCCAATGCCTTTCATGTCTCTCTCCTTAAACCACTCATCATCAACCGTTTCTCTCCCAAACTTGTTTCTCCCACTCCTGTTTCCGGTTCTTCTGATATCTTCTCCGTGAAGGAGCTACTGGCCTCCAAGACGGTCAGAGGGAAAAAATTCTTTTTGGTTGATTGGGAGGGCTGTGGACCTGAAGAGAGATCCTGGGAACCTGAGGACAACATCCTAGACAAAAGTCTGGTCCTCAGGTTCTCAGGCTCCAAGAAAAGGGGGAGACCCAAGGGGGGGGTACTGTTACGCCGAGCGCTCCGGGTCCCCGCTCCTCCCCGGAGCGCTCGCAACATCCTCGCTACTGCAGCGCCCCGGTCAGATCTACTGACCGGGTGCGCTGCGATACCGCCCCCAGCCGGGATGCGATTCGCGATGCGGGTGGCGCCCGCTCGCGATGCGCACCCCGGCTCCCGTACCTGACTCACTCTCCGTCGGTCCTGTCCCGGCGCGCGCGGCCCCGCTCCCTAGGGCGCGCGCGCGCCGGGTCTCTGCGATTTAAAGGGCCACTGCGCCGCTGATTGGCGCAGTTGGTCTAATTAGTGTGTTCACCTGTGCACTCCCTATGTATACCTCACTTCCCCTGCACTCCCTCGCCGGATCTTGTTGCCATCGTTCCAGTGAAAGCGTTCCTTTGTGTGTTCCTAGCCTGTGTTCCAGACCTCCTGCCGTTGCCCCTGACTACGATCCTTGCTGCCTGCCCCGACCTTCTGCTACGTCCGACCTTGCTCTTGTCTACTCCCTTGTACCGCGCCTATCTTCAGCAGTCAGAGAGGTTGAGCCGTTGCTAGTGGATACGACCTGGTTACTACCGCCGCTGCAAGACCATCCCGCTTTGCGGCGGGCTCTGGTGAAAACCAGTAGTAACTTAGAACCGGTCCACTAGCACTGTCCACGCCAATCCCTCTCTGGCACAGAGGATCCACCTCCTGCCAGCCGAATCGTGACAATATGTCTCCCGCTCAAACCAGAGATTTCTCTCCTCTCCATCCTCCCTCCGAAAATATCGAGAGATACTTCTCGCCTGATTTCTTTCTTACTCTTAGCAGCAAGGACAGTGATCCCCCAACTGTGGAACTCTAGCACACTGCCCACCATTTCATCCTGGTTTCAAGAAATGATATTTATTCATAGAATGGAAGAATTATTAATGAAGTATGAGGCCACTTGGTCTCCTTGGAGGACATTCTTATCCTCTAAAGAGTACGAGATTATATGTCCCTCTATTTAAGCCCGCAAATTGTATTTCCCTCTTCACTCGGCCCTACCTCCCCGACTCTCTTCCCCCTTTTTCTCCATTCGATGCAGCAAATTAGTTCTCTTCACTGCCTTGAACTTCCTAGATGTCACAGAGGATCGAACCCCCACCGACTGCCATGGTGAGTTTATCGCACAGACGTCATACCTGCCCTTTCTCTCTTCTGTCTCTCTGGGGATCTCCATGTGGACCTCCCCCTTTCCTTTTCATCTCCCTTATCCATTCTGTCTCCCTCCTCACCCCCCTTCTCCTTTTCTCCATCCTTTCCCACCACTTCTCTTTATTTTTAGATGCCACTTTGCCTTCTTTAACCTATCTCTGCCATTAGCCCCTCATCATTTATTGCTGATATTCTGTTTAATAATTAGATGGTGCTGAACACATGCCTTTGGAATGCAATGTTACTTGTTTGAACACCTCTTTATTATATATACAGTATTTGCTTCAATATGGTATCTTACTCTTTATTGTTATTTCCCACTTTCTTCCCCTACCATCGTCCCTCTTGCCCCCTATGAGGAGTTTGTTTACTATGGCATCTGTTATTTGTATCTCACTTGTTTCTGTCATTTTGTTCAATATGCACTGAATTTTCAATAAACATTTTCTTTGAAGAAAAAAATAATAATTTTCACGTCCACATCAAACACATGTGGGGTGTTAAGGCTCACTATACCCCTTTTGTTATGTTCCACGAGGGGTGTTTTTTCCAAAATGGGGTCACATGTGGGTGTTTTCTTTTCTTTTTTTCTTTTATGTCAGATTATGTAATAATCAGTTACCCCCGTGCAAATCACCTCAAATGTACATGGCGCTCTCACTCCAGAGCCTTGTTGTGAACCTGCAGAGCATTTTATGTTCACATATGGGGTATTTCTGCTCTCAGAAGAAACTGTGTTACAGATTTTGAGGGTCTTTTTTTCCTTTTACCTCTTGTGAAAATGAAAAGTATGGGGCAACAACAGCATGTTAGTGTAAAAAATTTTGTTTACAATAACATGCTGGAATAGACCCCACCTTTTCATTAGGGGTTTCCCAAACAGGGTGCCTCCAACTGTTGCAAAACTCCCAGTATAGCCGGACAGCCACTGAGTTGTTTTGCAACAGCTTGAGGTTCCTTTTTGGAAACCGTGCCGTACAAGACGTTTTTCATCTTTATTTGAGGGAGGGGGGAGGGGTTTAACTGTGTAGGGGTATGTGTATATGAAGTGTTTTACTTTTTATTTTTATTTGGGGGGGTGCAACTATGTAGGGGTATATGTATATGCAGTGTTTTATCCTTTATTTTGTTTTAGTTTAGTGTTTTTAGGATACATTCACATGGGCGGGGGTTTACAGCGAGTTTGAGATTCAGCAAATTATACCGCTGGGAGTTTGAGTTGAAGCGGAAAATTTGATTCAGCTCAAACTCGCTGTAAACCCCCCGCACGTGTGAATGTAGCAAACCTCCAGTTGTTGCAAAGCTACAATTCCCAGCATGCCCTTTTTCTGTCCGTGTATGCTGAGGGTTGTAGTTATGCAACGGAGGAGGCTGGAGGCACACTGGTTGCAAAACACTGAGAGATTGTTACCTAACTCTGTGTTACGCAACCAGTGTGGGCCCAGCTGTTGCAAAACTACAACTCCCAACATGTATGGTCTATTAGTGCATGCTGGGAGTTCTAGTTTGCAACAGCTGGTGGCACACTGGTTGCAAAACACTGAATTAGGTAACGATCTCTCAGTGTTTTGGAACCAGTGGGCCTCCAGTTCTTGAAAAACTACAACTCCCAGCATGCCCAGACAGCAGAAGGGCATGTTGGGAGTTGTAGGTATTTATCAACTGGAGGAGATGGCTATGTCATGAGATTACCATAACACTGTGGATAGCTTTTTGTGAACTTGTATTTCCTGTTTCACTTATGTTTTTTTTTACTACAAATCCCACAATGCCATTTTCCTCCCTCCCACACATCAGCTACCCCACCCATTGAAACAAAAGACCTGTGGTTTTCAATCAGGGTGCCTACAGCTGTTGCATTAGTTGTAGATTGATCCCTCCACCCATTGAAGCAGACAGGCTCCCTGTCATCAGTAGTGTTGAGCGGCATAGGCCATATTCGAATTCGCGAATATTCGCGAATATATGGACGAATATTCGTCATATATTCGCGAATATTCGCATATTCGTTATATTCTCGTTTTATTTTCGCGTATGCGAAAATTCGCGTATGCGAAAATCAACATATGTGAATATTAGCATATACAAAATCAGCATACTCGAAAATTCGCATATGCGAATATTTGCATATGCTAATTTTCGCATATGCGAATTTCCGCACGCCAGTCTCACACAGTAGTATTAGAGCCTTCTTTACACCACACAAGCTGGAAGCAGAGAGGGATGATCACTGTGATGTGTATTGTGAAGAAAAAAAAATAAAAAATAAACGAATATTCGTAATTACGAATATATAGCGCTATATTCGCGAAATTCGCGAATTTGCGAATATGCGATATTCGCGAATAATATTCGAATTGCGAATATTCGCGAGCAACACTAGTCATCAGCTGACTAGTGAGTCAGGTCTCGGCCGCATTGCAAGCTGGGAAAAATCAGAGCCAACAGTCTTTTAGTATGCTGTTTAAAAATAAACAGTGGGGTGAAAATCACAGAAGAATTGTGAGAAAACCGTCACACACAGGTACAGACACTATATTATGAACTACACTAACTTTACAGCCCCTGTAGCATAGCCAAATAAAAAAAATTCCTGGAATATCCCTTTAAAGAAGAAGTTACAAGAAGTTACACATCTGTGAGAGTCAGAAATCTTGCTTGTTTGTAGGTGACCAAATACTTATTTTCCACCATAATTTGCAAATAAATTCTTTAAAAATCAGACAATGTGATTTTATAGATTTTTTTTCTTATTCTGTCTCATAGTTGAGGTACACCTATGATGAAAATTACAGGTCTCTCTCATCTTTTTAACCTCTTGAGGACGCAGGGCATATGGATACGCCCTGCATTCCGAGTCCTTAAGGACGCAGGGCGTATCCATACGCCCGTGGGAATTCCGGCCCCCACCGCTAGCCGGTTGGGGACCGGAGCCGGATGCCTGCTGAAATCATTCAGCAGGCATCCTGGCATATAGCCCAGGGGGGTCATTATGCCCCCCCATGTCGGCGATGGCCGCAGATCGCTGGACAATTCAGTCCAGCGATCTGCGGCGATTCCGGGTCAATCGGGTCTCCAGTGACCCGGTGACCTGGAATTACTGGCTGATCGGGGCCGTCTCTGACGGCCCCGAACAGCCAGAGCCTGCAGGGGTGAGGTGGCACTGGTGCCACCTCACGATCGCCCTGATTCGTCGGCCGGATTACCGGCCGACCAATCAGGGCGCCTGCAGTGGGTGTCACTCCCGCTCCGCCCCTCTTCCGGAGGACGTGAGCGGGTGCGGGAAGACGACCCCGGGTGCTGGGGACCCCGATCCCCGGCGTCCATGTTGGGATCGGGGCCCCAGGAGCAACGGCGGCGGCGAGGGACAGTCCTGCGACGGAGCAGCAGCAGGAGGTGAGTTACAGCCTCCTGCTGTTGCTTAGCAACAGCTCCCAGCATGCAAAAAGGGCATGCTGGGAGCTGTAGTTATGCAACAGCAGGAGGCAGACCACCACAACTACCAGCATTCCCTTATGGGCATGCTGGGACTTATGGTTTGGCAACAGCTGGAGGCACATTTTTTCTATGGAAAAGTGTACCTTCAGCTGTTGTATAACTACAACTCCCAGCTTGCACAAACAGCTAAAGTGCATACTGGGAGTTGTAGTGGTGCATCTGCTGGTTGCATAACTACAACTCCCAGCATGCCCGTTGGCTGTCGGTGACTGCTGAGAGTTATAGTTTTGCAACAGCTGAAGGCACACTGGTTTTGAAACCCATTTTTTTTTTTACCTAACTCAGTGTTTCACGACCGGTGTGTCTCCAGCTGTTGCAAACTACAACTCCCAGCAGTCACCTTACACCATGCACCGTACATGCTGGGAGTTGTAGTTTTGCAACAGCTGGAAACACACTGGTTTTGAAACACTGAGTAAGGTCACAAACTCAGTGATACATAACCAGTGTGCCTACAGCTGTTGCAAAACTAAAACTCTCAGCTTGTACAGTCTGTCAGCGCATGCTGGGAGTTGTAGTTTTGCAACAGCTGGATCCCCCCCCCCCCAATGTGAATGTACAGGGTACACTCACATGCGCGGAGGCTTACAGTAAGTATCGGGCTGCAAGTTTGAGCTGCAGCAAATTTTCTGCAAGAGCTCAAATTGCCAGCGAGAAACTACTGTGAACCCCCGCCCGTGCGACTGTACCCTAAAAACACTACACTACACTACCACAAAAAATTAAATAAAAAGTAAAAAACACTTCATATACACATACCCCTACACAGCCCCCCTCCCCAATAAAAATGAAAAACGTCTGGTACGCCACTGTTTCCAAAACGGAGCCTCCAGCTGTTGCAAAACAACTACTCCCAGTATTGCCAGACAGCCACTGACTGTCCAGGCATGCTGGGAGTTTTACAACAGCTGGAGGCCCCCTGTTTGGGAATCACTGGCGTAGAATACCCCTATGTCCGCCAATATGTTATCCTTAATTTAGGCCTCAAATGGGCATGGCACTCTCACTTTGGAGCCCTGTCGTATTTCAAGGCAACAGTTAAGGGTCACATATGGGGTATCGCCGTACTCGGGAGAAATTGTGTTACAAATTTTGGGGGGTATTTTCTGCTTTTACCCTTTTTAAAAATGTAAAATTTTTGGGAAAAGAAGCATTTTTAGGTAAAAATGTTTTTTTTTTTTTACATATGCAATAGTCGTGAAACGCCTGTGGGGTATTAAGGTTCACTTAACCCCTTGTTACATTCCCCGAGGGCTCTAGTTTCCAAAATGGTATGCCATGTGTTTTTTTTTTGCTGTCCTGGCACCATAGGGGCTTCCTAAATGCGGCATGCCCCCAGAGAAAAATTTGCTTTCAAAAAGCCAAATGTGACTCCTTCTCTTCTGAGACCTGTAGTGCGCCAGCAGAGCACTTTTCACCCCCATATGGGGTGTTTTCTGAATCGGGAGAAATTGGGCTTCAAATTTTGGGGGGTATTTTCTGCTTTAACGCTTTGTATAAATGTAAATTTTTTGGGAAACCAAGCATTTTAGTATTTTTTTTTATTTTTTTTTACATATGCAAAAGTTGTGAAACACCTGTAGGGTATTAAGAATCACTTTACCCCTTGTTACGTTCCCCGAGGGGTCTAGTTTTCAAAATGGTATGCAATGTGTTTTTTTTTTTTTGCTGTCCTGGCACCATAGGGGCTTCCTAAATGCGGCATGCCCCCAGAGCAAAATTTGCTTTCAAAAAGCCAAATGTGACTCCTTCTCTTCTGAGACCTGTAGTGCGCCAGCAGAGCAATTTTCTCCCCCATATGGGGTGTTTTCTGAATCGGGAGAAATCAGGATTCAAATTTTGGGGCGTATTTTCTGCTATTACCGTTTTTAAAATGTAAAATTTTTGGGAAACCAAGCATTTTAGGTAAAAAATGTTTTATTTTTTTTACATATGCAAAAGTTGTGAATCACCTGTGGGGTATTAAGGTTCACATTACCCCTTTTTACGTTCCCCGAGGGGTCTAGTTTCCAAAATGGTATGCCATGTGGGTTTTTTTGCTGTTCTGGCACCATAGGGGCTTCCTAAAGGTGACATGCCCCCCAAAAACCATTTGACGCTCCTTCCCTTCTGAGCCCTCTACTGCGCCCGCCGAACAATTAACATAGACATATGAGGTATGTCCTTACTCGAGAGAAATTGGGTTTCAAATACAAGTAAAAATTTTCTCTTTTTTACCCCTTGAAAAAATTCAAAAATTGGGTCTACAAGAACATGCGAGTGTAAAAAATGAAGATTGTGAATTTTCTCCTTCACTTTGCTGCTATTCCTGTGAAACCCCTAAAGGGTTAAAACGCTTACTGAATGTCATTTTGAATACTTTGGGGGGTGCAGTTTTTATAATGGGGTCATTTATGGAGTATTTCTAATATGAAGACCCTTCAAATCCACTTCAAACCTGAACTGGTCCCTGAAAAAAAGCGAGTTTCAAAGTTTTGTGAAAAATTGGAAAATTGCTGCGGAACTTTGAAGCCTCCTGGTGTCTTCCAAAAGTAAAAACTCATCAATTTTATGATGCAAACATAAAGTAGACATATTGTATATGTGAATAAAAAAAAAATATTTGGAATATCCATTTTCCTTACAAGCAGAGAGCTTCAAAGTTAGAAAAATGCAAAATTTTCTAATTTTTCATCAAATTTGGGGATTTTTCACCAAGAAAGGATGCAAGTTACCAAAAAATTTTACCACTAAGTTAAAGTAGAATATGTCACGAAAAAGCAATCTCGGAATCAGAAGGATAACTAAAAGCATTCCAGAGTTATTAATGTTTAAAGTGACAGTGGTCAGATTTGCAAAAAATGGCCGAGTCCTTAAGGTGAAAAAGGGCTCAGTCCTTAAGGGGTTAAGTGGAAAAACTTGCACTGGCTGACTGAATACTTTTTTGCCCCACTGTATATGCAGAAAATATGTAAGCCTTTGCAGCTCGTTCCCAAATAATCCTCCATTGTGCTAAGGAAATTTAGATATTCAAAACCTCCCTTTTTTGAGTTGAGCTAAAGAGCACATTATTGCAATACATTTTGAGAATATGAAGGTGCAGCAGAGGCCTCACAAATCTCTATGAAAGCCGTACAGCCTAATGCTAGGCTAATACATTTAAAAACAAATGTTCATGACAGATCTTCCTGATCTTAATGTGCGATGAGTCGTAGCATTCTTTATCATTATCAAGTTGATTAATAACAATGATAGTATCAACATAGGTGGAGATTTATCAAAACCTGTGTAGAGGAAAAGTTGCTGAGTGTCCCATAGCAACCAATCAGATCACTTCTTTCATTTTTAAAAAGGCCTCTGAAAGTGAAAGAAGCGATCTGATTGGAGATCAGCGGGCGGCGATGACGTGTGGCTCGGTCCGACGGAAGCCGGTGAGTTTCCTGGCAAAATCCGGTGGGTACAGTTTGAGACCATTATACAGTGGTTTCTAAATGTAGCCCTCCAGATGTTGCAAAACTACAATTCCCAGCATGCCCAGGCAGCTGTTTGGTCATGCTGGGATATGTAGTTTTGCAACAGCTGGAGTGCTACAGTTAGAGACCACTATACAGTGATCTCTAAACTGTATTCCTCCAGATCTTGCAAAACTACAACTCCTAGCATGCCCAAACAACTGTTTGCTGTCTGGGCATGCTGGGATTTGTAGTTCTGCAACAGCTGGAGGACCACAGTTTGGAAATCACTTTTCAGTGTTCTCTAAAACTGTAGCCCACCAAATGTTGCAAAACTGCAAATCCCAGCATGCCCAAAAAGCTGTCTCAGCATGCTGGGATTTGTAGTTGCGTACCTCCAGCTACTGCATAACTACATCTCCCAGCATGCCCTTCGGCAATCAGTACATGCTGGGAGTTGTAGTTTTGCAACAGCTGGAGGCACACTGGTTGGAAAATACTGAGTTAGGTAACAGAACCTAACTGAAGGTTTTCCAACCAGTGTGCCTCCAGCTGCTGCAAAAGTACAACTCCCAACATGCATGGTCTTTTAGTACATGCTGGGAGTTGTAGTTTTGAAACAGTAGTTTTGCCCCCCCCCAGGTAAACATACAGGGTACATTCACACAAGCAGGTTTACAATAAGTTTCCTGCTTCAAGTTTGGGCTGCGGCAAATTTTTTGCCGCAGCGCAAACTCCTAGCGGGAAACTCACCGTAACATGCCAGTGCGAATGTACCCTAAGAACACTACACTACACTAACACATAACGTACACTGTCCCCCCCGCCAATAAAAATGAAAAACGTATTGTATGGCAGTGTTTCCAAAACGGAGCCTCCAGCTGTTGCAAAACAACAACTCCCAGCATTTCCGGACAGCCACAGAGTGTCCAGGCATGCTGGGAATTTAGCAACAGCTGGAAGCACCCTGTTTGGGAATCACTGGTGTAGAATACCCCTATGTCCACCCCTATGCAATCCCTAATTTAGTCCTCAAATGTGCATGGCTCTCTCTCACTTCGGAGCCCTGTCGTATTTCAAGGAAACAGTTTAAGGCCACATATGGGGTATTTCCGTACTCAGGAGAAATTGCACTACAAATTTTAGGGGGCTTTTTCTTCTTTTACTCCTTATGAAAAGGAAAAGTTGGGGGCTACACTAGCTTGTTAGTTTAAAAAAATTAAAAAATTTACACTAACATGCTGGTGTTGCCCCATACTTTTTATTTTTACAAGCGGTAAAAGGAAAAAAAAGGCCCCAAAAATTAGTAAAGCAATTTCTCCTGAGTACGGAAATACCCCATATGTGGGTGTAAAATGCTCGGCGGGGGCACAACAAGGCTCAGGAGTGAGAGTGCACTATGTACATTTGAGGCCCAAATTGGTGATTTGCACAGGGGTGGCTGATTTTACAGCGGTTCTGCCATAAACGCAAAAAAAGAAATACCCACATGTGACCCCATTTTGAAAACTACACCCCTCATGTAATGTAATAAAGGGTACAATGAGCATTTACCCCTCACAGGGGTTTGACAGATTTTTGGAACAGTGGTCCGTGAAAATGAAAAATGTAATTTTTCATTTGCACAGCCCACTGTTCCAAAGATTTGTCAAACGCCAGTGGGGTGTAAATACTCACTGCACCCCTTATTAAATTCTGTGAGGGGTGTAGTTTCCAAAATGGGGTCACATGTGGGGGGGATTCACTGTTCTGGCACCAAGGGGGGCTTTGTAAACGCACATGGCCCCTGACTTCCATTCCAAACAATTTTTTTCCCAAAAGCTCAATGGCACTCCTTCTCTTCTGAGCATTGTAGTGCGCCCGGAGTGCACTTGACGTCCACACATGGGGTATTTCCATACTCAGAAGAGATGGGGTTACAAATTTTGGTGGGCAATATGTCCTATTATCCCTTGTAAAAAAATGTATTTGAGAGAAAACTAGCATTTTAGTGAAAAAAAAAATAAAATCACATCCAACTTTAACGAAAAGTCGTTAAACACCTGTGGGGTGTTAAGGCTCCCTGAACCCCTTGTTACGTGCCTTGAGGGGTGTAGTTTCCAAAATGGTATGCGATTTATTTATTTTTTTGCTGTTCTGGCACTATAGGGGCTTCCTAAATGTGACATGCCCGCCAAAAACCATTTCAGAAAAACTCACTCTCCAAAATCCCGTTCCTTCCCTTCTGAGCCCTCCACTGCGCCCGCCGAATACTTGACATACACATATGAGGTATTTTCTTACTCGAGAGAAATTGGGTTACACATTTTAGGAAGATTTCTCTCCTTTTACCCCTTGTAAAAATTCAATAACTGGGTCTACAAGAACATACGAGTGTAAAAAAATGAAGATTTGGAATTTTTTCCTTCAATTTGCTGCTATTCCTGTGAAACACCTAAAGGGTAAACAAACCTTTTGAATGTCATTTTGAATACTTTGAAGTGTGCAGTTTTTATTATGGGGTCATTCCTGGGGTATTTCTAATAAGAAGGTGCTTCAAATCAACTTCAAAACAGAACTTGTCCCTAAAAAATTTTGATTTTGAAAATTTTGTGGAAAATTGCTGCTATACTTTGAAATCCTCTGGTGTCTTCCAAAAGTAAAAACATGTCAACTTTATGATGCAAACATAAAGTAGACATATTGTATATGTGAATCAATATATAATTTATTTGGAATATTCATTTTCCTTGTAAGCAGAGAGCTTCAAAGTAAAAAAAATGCAAAATTTTCTATTTTTTCATCAAATTTGGGAATTTTTCACCAACAAATTATGCAAGTATCGACAAAATTTTACCACTAACATAAAGTAGAATGTGTCACGAAAAAACAGTCTCGGAATCAGAATGAAAGGTAAAAGCATCCCAGAATTATTAATGCTTAAAGTGACAGTGGTCAGATGTGCAAAAAATGGCCGTGTCCTACAGTGAAAATTGGCTGGGTCCTTAAGGGGTTAAGTAAAGCGCACAAATACAACAAGGTTAGTGCAAATGTGGAAATAGGTCACTAGTAGGTGAAGCAAACCATATGGCAGCATAATGCAAAATATTGGGGCAGACATATAAAGGCTGAAATGAAAGAACAAAGTTAAAATGAACAAGTCAGGCCATGCACCCTCACATCTGATACCTCACCTCACCCCAAACGTGCTTTCACTATCTGCTTTCTCAGGGGGCGTCAATGTACTTACATGTCACAATGGGATGAATCGTATATCAGGTGACTGCTCAGAGACTGTTTGTAAAAGCTGACAGTAAATATCCCCCCGATGATCAGGTCTCCATCCAGCACATATCTGGCATTGTATAAAGTATGTTTCTTCTGCATAAAACATTGTGGATTGGATCTTACATTCTGGCACTGAGCTGATGGAATCATACAGAGACATAATATTGTGATAAATAGAGATTTTCCGTTCATTGCTGAATTATAAAGTGTTTGGTTCAATTATCTTCAATGGAAAGATGCAGCACAGATCATAACTCAGCCCCAGTGTAGCTGATGTTATGTGAAGTGTTCAGCCTTGAGCAGTCTTATATAGTCTGAGCAGTGGAAGGGAGACGGGTTTATCTATAAATTCTCTTATTTCCTTCACTTTTTTACTTCCAAATTTAACAAAAAAAATATAAAAATAATAATAATAGTTGCTAACATTTCCTTATACAACATGCAAGTGTATTATTATTTTATCTGTTCAGACACTTATTTATATTTTATCATTTTTTGCCAATAATGGTGGTTCATGCCCTGAGAGGTACACAGCTTAAAGGGGTACTCCTGTGGAAAACTTTTTTTTTTTTAAATCAACTGGTGCCAGAAAGTTAAACAGATTTGTATATTACTTCTATCAAAATCTTTATCTTTCCAGTACTTTTTAGGGTCTGTATACTACAGAGAAAATGGTTTTCTTTTTGGAACACAGAGCTCTCTGCTGATATCATGACCACATTGCTCTCTGCTGACATCTCTGTCCATTTTAGGAACTCTCCAGAGCAGCATATGTTTGCTATGGGGATTTTCTCCTACTCTGGACAGTTCTTAAAATGGACAGAGATGTCAGCAGAGAGCACTGTGCTCGTGATGTCAGCAGAGAGCTTTGTGTTCCAAAAAGAAAACCATTTCCTTTGTAGTATACAGACCCTAAAAAGTACTGGAATGATTAAGAATTTTTAATTGAAGTAATTTACAAATCTGTTTAAATTTCTGGCACCAGTTGATTTAAACAAAAAAGTTTTTCACATTAGTACCCCTTTAATGTTATGACTTCTCAACATGTGACTGTACTTTACAGCATTACAGTATACAAATATGTTCTCCCATCCTTAACTCCTTAAAGGGGTACTCAACTGGAAAACATTTTGTAATAAATGAACTGGTGCCAGAAAGTTAAACAGATTTGTAAATAACTTCTATAAAAAAATCCAGTACTTATCAGCGGCTGTATGTTCCCGAGGAAGCTCTTTTCTTTTTGAATTTGCTTTCTGTCTGACCACAGTTCTCTCTGCTGACACCTCTGTCCATATTTAGGAACTGTCCGGAGCAGGATAGGTTTGCTATGGGGATTTGCTCCTACTCTGGACAGTTCCTAAAATGGACAGAGGTGTCAGCAGAGAGCACTGTGGTCAGACAGAAAGAAAATTAAAAAAGTAAAGAACTTCCTGTGGAGCATATAGCAACAGATAAGTACTGGAAGGATTACAGTTTTCATATAGAAGAAATTTACAAATCTGTTTAACTTTCTGGCACCAGTTGATTTATTACAAAATGTTTTCCAGTTGAGTACCCCTTTAAGGAGTTAAGGATGAGAGAACATATTTGTATACTGTAATGCTGTAAAGTACAGCCACATGTTGAGAAGTCATAACATTAAAGGGTTACCCCTTTAAGGACTCGTGGTTTTTCCATTTTTGCACTTTCATTTTTTCATAAGCTTTCAGTTTTCCACCTACAGACACATATAAGGTCTTGTTTTATGCACTACCAATTTTACTTTGTAATGCCATCAGTCATTTGACCAGGAAATCTATGGCAAAACAAAAAAATATATATATTTGTGGGACAAAATATTTTTTTTTAGCGACTTCTGTTTCTACACAGTGCACTTTTTGGTGAAAATTGACATCTTATGTTTATTCTGTAGATCAGCATGGTTACAAGGATATCCAATTCATGTGGGATTTATTTTATTTTACTACTACTAAAAATTAATAACTACATGCACCAACATTAGTATGTTTAAAATTGTCATCTGCTGACCCCTATAACTTTTTAATTTTTCCTCATATGGGGATGTATGAGGGCTAATTTTTTTGCGCCATGGTCTGTAGTTTTTATCAGTGCCATTTTTGTTTTGATGGGACTTTTTCATCGCTTTTTTTGTACTTTTTTTTGTATAAACAAAATGACCAAAAATACGAAATTTTCGAATTTGGTATTTCTTTACATATACGGCATGGACCATATGGTTAATTTAACATTTTATTTTTTATAGTTAGGATATTTACGCACGCGGTGATACCACGTATGTTTACTTTTATTATGTTTACATATTATTTCTAAGGAATTTGGGAAAAGGGGGTTGATTTAGTTTGGAAGGGGTTAATTCACATTTATTAGCTTTTTTTTAACTTTTTTTAAACACTTTTTTTAGTCCCCATAGGGGACTATAACATGCAATCCTTTGATTGCATTCACTGTTCAATGCTATGCCATAGCATAGCATTGATCAGTGTTAGTCGTGCTCAATTGCTCCAGCCTGGCTGGCACATTGACAAAGAGATTGTGGGGCGAGGAGGCACATAAGGGCCCACCTGCCATCCTCTAAGCTGATTGCGACACCGTGGTTTCACCCCAGTGATCCCGATCAGCCCAACTGAGTTGCCGGGAATGCTTTTTTTTTTTTTCACTTTAGACGTGGCAATCAACTTTGAGGGGTTAATGCTGGCCATCCTCACAATTGGAGATGTCTGGCATTAGACACGGGACTCGTGACCTCGTGTCATAGCAGGGAATGGGTGCAGAGTGTACAGGGATAAGATGTCTGATTGTGGGGGGGCCCGCTGCTGGGACCCCACGGGATCTCTGTGCAGCACTTGCATACTATGTAAGGCTGTAGCTCCAGTCTTGGAAATCTCCATGCCCCCTCCATTCATGTCTATGTATTTGTGGGACAAAATTGGGAAAAAAAACACCATTTTGTAACATTTGGGGACTTTCAATCCCATGCAGTATGATTTTCTCTAAAAATGACACCTTATATTTATTCTGTAGGTCCCTATGATTAAAATGATTCCAACTTATATAAGTTTGATTTAGTTTTACTCCTTTTTATACAACAATTAGCATGTTTAAAAATGTTTTTTTCTGACCAATATAACTTTTTTACTTTTCCATGTACAGATATGTGTGAGGGCTCATTTTTTTGCACTGTAGTCTGTAGTTTTGATGGGACTTTTTAATCACTTTTTATAAAAAAAAAATTTAGGGTATACAAAATAACCAAAAATATACAATTCTGGACTTATACTTTACATGGCTATATTTTTTTACGTATTTGCCATTGACAAAGCGGTTAAACTAACAATATATTTTTATAGTTCGGACATTAACGCACAGGGCGATACCATATATGTTTCTGTTTATTTTTGTTTATGTATTTTTTTTAATGGGAAAAGGGGGGTGACTGGAGCTTTGAAGTACCGATTAAATGATGAGGAGGCTAGTAAGGGCCCCTCCTGTCATTCTGTCAGCTGATTGAGACCAATGAGCAGCTTAGAAGTGTTTTTTTTTTACATTTTAGATGTCAAGATCAACTTAAATCGTGGTGTCTAAGGAGATAATACCAGGCATTACCGTGATCAGTGATGATCGGCATTAGCCATGGGTCCTGGCAGCAGATAGGCACCAGGACGACTTTGCTGTGACCTGCGCTCAGCTCCTGGACGCGCGTCATAGAAGGGTAGCTGGACAAGGCCATACAGTTACGCCCTTTGCCCTCAAGACGTTATAAATACTGTAAAATTTATTTGGGAGCAGCTAAAATTGCATTGAAAAGTTGTATTTTATGGGGTGTTTTTTTCTAGAAGTATGCTGGTCTGAAAATCTGTCAGCAAAGTATGCTGGTCTGAAAATCTGTCACACAAAATAGGTGGTTGGTCATCTCAAAGAGTTTGTTTTTTGGAGAGATTTCACTGTATGTCACCACTTTTCGGGGTGTAAATACACTGAGGCATGTGTTTTGGATCATTGTTTTGCTGGAACATTCACCCCCGACCCAATGCACTGGCTGAGAGAAGAAGGTTCTTACCGAAGATTTGACAGAACATAGCCCCATCTATAATCCCTTTTTATGCTCGTGTAATTCAGAACAAGTTATGTGGATATCTTCTCAACCTGTTACGTGTGTAGCACCACTTATGCTGGCCCTGCGAGACCAGGGTTTGTTCAGATTGCTGCAGTTTGGATGTTAAACGGCATTAAATAGCAGTGCCATTCTGTTCTATGAATTGTGTGTAGTTCAGGGCATGTTCCTCACTATTATCATGATTAGAGTTGAGTGAACTTTCAAAAAGTTTGGTTTTCCAGACTAGCCAAAGTTTTTGGAAAAAATCACAACTTTGGTTTGACTCCGTTCGACCTGAACCTGCAATGAAATAAGCCCCAGGTCAAATTTATAACACTGCCTAACAGCTCTTAACCCCGGTCTTACACTGTTAGGAGTGTATTCAAGAATTCAAATAGTTTTAAAGTGTTTTTAAGGCTAAGTTTTGGTGACATGTGGTAAACCATGGTAACTATTACAGCTCACCCATTTTTTAGGTTTATTCAGACCAAAATGAAACGGTATAAATGGAGATGAGCGAATCGAAGCAGACAAACCCAAATTCGTTACAAAATCCATGATTCTATCGCGCGAATCGCTTCATTAAACTTCATTTTACAGCATTCCAGGCTCCAGGATACCTAAAATGGTGGATCCACATGTCATTACATCGGGCAGGGGATGTTGGGAAGGCAGGAATGCAAGGCGGGAAGGGAGGTAGGCGGGATAATCCTGAATCACATGCGGAATACAGCCTGTCAGCATTCATTGACCCCTGTGATTAGAGATGAGCGAACTTTTCAAAAATTCGATTTGGGCAATTCTCAGAATTTTCCGAAAAAGTTTGTTCCGAATGTTTTTGTGGCAAATCTATATAAAAAAAAGCCTATTTCTAGCCTACATACAGCCTCTATAGGGGTATAGAACACTTTGCTGTGATCTAAAATGCTTATGGAGTGTGCTGGGGTGGTGAAATAATACTGTTATTCAGAATAACATGCAGATTACCGGCATCGCTTTTAGAATCACTGCCGCACAGCAGCACAATGACAGAGCCTGGTGGTGGTATCAGTGTCAGGAGACCATATAGTGACTGAATGACATAGCTTGGAGGTGTTGGCAGCATGAGGACACCATTGAATGAGAGTCAATTGTCAAACAACATTTCAGAAGACTCTATAATGCAGGACGGTGGACCACCCAAAGACTTTCTTCTCAAAAATAATGAACCACACAATTGTTGAATTTTTAAAAAACAAATTGAAATCCCTAGACCCAGGCCCCACCTCAGCTGCATCAGTAACCCATAGATTGCCTGAAATACACAGCCTGGAGTTGGCTGATGCACGAGTACACACCCGGGCTTCACAATCCACCCCAAAAAAAACACAATTTTTTTAAAAATTGTCTGACAAAATACCTTTTTGTTAAAACAAGCGCATATACAGCAGTTCTGAATACTCTATAATGCAGGACAGTGGACCACCCAAAGACATTCTTCTATAATATAATAAACCACACAATATGTTACATTTTTTTAAATAATTGAAATTCCAAGGCCCCACCTCTGCTGCATCAGTAACCCATATATTGCCTAACAGACACAGACTGGAGTTGACTGATGCACGAGTACACACTACACACTCATCACCCAGGCTTCACAATCCACCCCAAAAAAAACGCAAATTTTTTCGAAATTTTCTGACAAAATACCTTTTTGTTAAAACAAGCGCATATACAGCAGTTCAGAAGACTCTATAATGCAGGACGTTGGACCACCCAAAGACATTCTTCTATAATATAATAAACCATACAATATTTTCAATATTTTAAATAATTGAAATTCCAAGACCCAGGCCCCACCTCTGCTACATGAGTAACCTATATATTGCCTAACAGACACAGACTGAAGTTGACTGATGCACGAGTACACTACACACCCGTCACCTGGGCTTCACAATCCACCCCAAAAAAACGCAAAATTTTATCGTGTCTGACAAAATACCTCTTTTTTTTTTTTTTTAAACAAGCGCATATACAGCAGTTCAGAAGACTCTATAATGCAGGATGGTGGACCACCCAAAGACATTCTTCTCAAAAGTACTAAACCACACAATGTTTGAAATTTGGTTAAAAAAATTATTACATGTGTGTAAGCGCATCGGTCTCCAAAAAATCAGATGACAAAAGGATTCTAATCGCCAAAAATGATTAAGCAGAGTTAATCCCTCTCCATCTATTTATTTATTTATTTTCATTAAAAAATCACACGCAACAAGCGTTCCGTTGTGTAACAGTTAGCATTCTGCAAAATTCAATTTTATTACTGATAAAATGACCATTTATATTTTCACGTCTGGTGCATTTATTTGATAGGAGGTTGTACTAAAGTGTTTAGCACCAAACATAATTTTCTTTTCGAGTTGAAAAGCTATTTTGGTCACATATCTTTGGTTACTTTATTTCCTGTATTTTCTTTACAGAGGGTTTTTCCATTCAGTGAGGATGGATTTTCGGACCAGAGAAGCTTCCTGGCTTGAACAGGCCAGTCTATTATTTTCTGGATCAGCAATAGCCAGTTTGGAAACAGAACAGAACAATGTAAAAGAATCTAAGAATATTTTAAAGAATCTGATGCACCGCCAAATTAAAACCTGGTGGAATCGAACATCACTTGAGAATTATCTACAGAAACAACTCATACCACGTGGGTTGAGAATCCAGACTTTCCCCTCCTTTAGTCTTGAAAATGAAGCGTTTATAAAAAAAAATGGGAAGAAGCGTGTAATTTATGCTCGAGGACATTCATGGCGATTATTATGGAACACAATAGTGAGACACTGAGTGACTTGTCATCACAGATAACTAACGTTGAGGAAGAGATCTCTAAGACATTGACAGGTGATGAGTTTGTGAATTATAAACAAGAACTGGATGAATCCCTAAAACTATGGGAAAAACAAATTAAGGGAACCAAATCAAAGAAATTCTCTAGAGATTTAAATGACTACTCCACGAACAAAATTTATAAATGGAAACAACCGCCAAAAGAAGGACGTGCCAGATTGGCTTCAGTCTCTTCAACCATGTCTATGGGAATGGAATCCAGTACATCATCTCAGACTTCCAATAACACCGGAAGATATAATAATAAGAAGAAGATACAGCAAGGCAAAAGTATTCAAAGATGGAGGCCTGATGAACGCATGGACACCAGGAGCACAAACGGCACACGCAAGGTAATTAACCTCTCAAATGTTGTTTTAACAAAAGCACAGTATGAGGTTTTAGGCCTGGGCATGACGTTTTCACCTTCTTCCCCATTTAATACCTTTACAGCACTAAAAGATCTTCATTTGTTTGCCAGAAAGCTGATATTTAAGAAAATGTTTCATTCAGCACCAGACACTGCAATTTTCCAGACTTCAGGAGAAATTGAGGCTGTTAATGCCTTAAATGATTTATTGGAAGAACAACAGACTCCAAACCCGGGTAAGTTCCCTGAAGGGGTGTTATTACCTTCTAAAATTTTTCCTCCTTTATCCCTTAACCCCAATGTGGACATGTTTGTCCAATTAGTTGTAAAGGAATTTG
The DNA here is from genome assembly GCF_029499605.1 of Hyla sarda. Lineage (NCBI taxonomy): Eukaryota > Metazoa > Chordata > Amphibia > Anura > Hylidae > Hyla > Hyla sarda. The sequence goes on from NC_079189.1 coordinate 23,283,961, forward strand.
AAAAGATTCCAAACACCCAATCACATGACAATTTGACATATGCTCAACGCAGGGCTCTCATGGATCTGGGCCGCATGGACGACATTGTAATTAAACCATCTGATAAAGGTGGCAATGTTGTCCTGTGGCCCAGATCCATGTATGAGAAGGAGGCACAGAGACAACTTAGGGATGGGGAGTGCTACAAGCGATTGACATTTAACCCCCTGATAAAATTTAAATCTGAACTGGCTGGGATTTTGGACACTGCAGTAGAAGCTGGTCTCATTACCCGTAAACAATACTTAAGCCTTCTACCTGAGCATCCTACAATAGCTACCCTTTACCTTCTTCCAAAGGTGCATAAAGGAATTGAGAACCCCCGGGCCGCCCCATTGTTTCAGGGAACAACTCCTTAACGGAACCTATTTGCAAATATGTTGACCATTTTTTTAAACATATTGTAGAATCCTTACCTTCACATCTGAAGGATACAACAGATGCATTGAGAAGACTTGATGGTATACAATTGGATGAAGAGGCAATTCTTGTGACCTGTGATGTGGAAAGCCTTTATACATCGATTAGACATTGTGACGGATTGGAAGCAACTAGAGCCTTCTTGGAAATGACTGATCTGGATGCGGCATTGGATGAATTCATTGTCCAACTTCTTGAATTTGCTTTGACGCATAACTTCTTTTTATTTAAGGACCTCCTCTACCTACAGCTCCAGGGGACAGCCATTGGGGCGTCTTGTGTGCCCTCATATGCAAATCTGTTCCTGGGGCTGTGGGAGAGGAGGATCTTTATGTTGGACCCTATTGAACTCATTGAAAGGGTGTCACTGTGGGGAAGATTTATTGATGACATCCTGTTTGTATGGCATGGCTCTGTAGATGAATTGAAATCCTTTATGACTCAATTAAATAACAACCCCTACAACAAATTGACATATAAATGGGGACAGTCTGATATGGATTTCTTGGATTTGTTACTAAGTGTAGACACGGAAGGATACATCATGTCTAATATTTATCGGAAAAAGACATCTACTAACTCTGTCTTACACGCAACTTCCTCTCATCCGAAACCTCTTGAGGCTAATATCCCCGTAGGCCAATTCCTGCGACTGAAGCGGATCTGTTCATCACCTTCCTTTTTTGAAGAGCAAGCTGCAGACTTAAAAAATCGTTTCAAGGAGAGAGGATGTTACGCCGAGCGCTCCGGGTCCCCGCTCCTCCCCGGAGCGCTCGCAACATCCTCGCAATCGCAGCGCCCCGGTCAGACCTGCTGACCGGGTGCGCTGCGATACCTCTCCCAGCCGGGATGCGATTCGCGATGCGGGTGGCGCCCGCTCGCGATGCGCACCCCGGCTCCCGTACCTGACTCGCTCTCCGTCGGTCCTGTCCCGGCGCGCGCGGCCCCGCTCCTTAGGGCGTGCGCGCCGGGTCTCTACGATTTAAAGGGCCACTGCGCCGCTGATTGGCGCAGTTGGCTTAATCAGTTCATTCACCTGTGCACTTCCCTATTTAACCTCACTTCCCCTTCCCTTCCTTGCCGGATCTTGTTGCCATCGTGCCAGTGAAAGCGTTTCCCAGTGTGTTCCTAGCCTGTGTTCCAGACCTCCTGCCGTTGCCCCTGACTACGATCCTTGCTGCCTGCCCCGACCTTCTGCTACGTCCGACCTTGCTCTTGTCTTCTCCCTTGTACCGCGCCTATCTTCAGCAGTCAGAGAGGTTGAGCCGTTGCTAGTGGATACGACCTGGTTGCTACCGCCGCTGCAAGACCACTAGCAACGGCTCAACCTCTCTGACTGCTGAAGATAGGCGCGGCTCTGGTGAAAACCAGTAGCAGCTTAGAACCGGTCCACTAGCACGGTCCACGCCAATCCCTCTCTGGCACAGAGGATCCACCTCCTGCCAGCCGAATCGTGACAGTAGATCCGGCCATGGATCCCGCTGAAGTTCCACTGCCAGTTGTCGCCGACCTCACCACGGTGGTCGCCCAGCAGTCGCAACAGATAGCGCAACAAGGCCACCAGCTGTCTCAACTGACCGTGATGCTACAGCAGCTACTACCACAGCTTCAGCAATCATCTCCTCCGCCAGCTCCTGCACCTCCTCCGCAGCGGGTGGCCGCTTCCGGCCTACGACTTTCCTTGCCGGATAAATTTGATGGGGACTCCAAGTTTTGCCGTGGCTTTCTTTCACAATGTTCCCTGCACTTGGAGATGATGTCGGACCAGTTTCCTACTGAAAGGTCTAAGGTGGCTTTCGTAGTCAGCCTTCTGTCTGGGAAAGCTCTGTCATGGGCCACACCGCTCTGGGACCGCAATGACCCCGTCACTGCCTCTGTACACTCCTTCTTCTCGGAAATTCGAAGTGTCTTTGAGGAACCTGCCCGAGCCTCTTCTGCTGAGACTGCCCTGCTGAACCTGGTCCAGGGTAATTCTTCCGTTGGCGAGTACGCCATCCAATTCCGTACTCTTGCTTCCGAACTTTCCTGGAATAATGAGGCCCTCTGTGCGACCTTTAAAAAAGGCCTATCCAGCAACATTAAAGATGTTCTTGCCGCACGAGAAATTCCTGCTAACCTGCATGAACTCATTCATCTTGCCACTCGCATTGACATGCGTTTTTCCGAAAGGCGTCAGGAGCTCCGCCAGGATATGGACTTTGTTCGCACGAGGCGTTTTTTCTCCCCGGCTCCTCTCTCTCCTCTGGTCCTCTGCAATCCGTTCCTGTGCCTCCCGCCGTGGAGGCTATGCAAGTTGACCGGTCTCGCTTGACACCTCAAGAGAGGACACGACGCCGCATGGAGAATCTTTGCCTGTACTGTGCCGGTACCGAACACTTCCTGAAGGATTGTCCTATCCATCCTCCCCGCCTGGAAAGACGTACGCTGACTCCGCACAAAGGTGAGACAGTTCTTGATGTCAACTCTGCTTCTCCATGCCTTACTGTGCCTGTGCGGATATCTGCCTCTACCTTCTCCTTCTCTACTAAGGCCTTCTTGGATTCCGGATCTGCAGGAAATTTTATTTTGGCCTCCCTCATCAACAGGTTCAACATCCCAGTGACCAGTCTCGCCAGACCCCTCTACATCAATTGTGTTAACAATGAAAGATTGGACAGTGCCGTGCGTTACCGCACGGAACCCCTCCTAATGTGCATCGGACCTCATCACGAAAAAATTGAGTTTTTGGTCCTCTCCAATTGCACTTCCGAAATTCTCCTTGGACTACCGTGGCTTCAACGCCATTCCCCAACCCTTGATTGGTCCACAGGACAGATCAAGAGCTGGGGTACTTCTTGTTTCAAGGACTGTCTTAAACCGGTTCCCAGTACTCCCTGCCGTGACCCTGTGGTTCCCCCTGTAACCGGTCTCCCTAAGGCTTATATGGACTATGCTGACGTATTTTGCAAAAAGCAAGCTGAGACTTTACCCCCTCACAGGCCTTTTGACTGTCCTATTGACCTCCTCCCGGGCACTACTCCACCCAGGGGCAGAATTTATCCTCTGTCCGCCCCAGAGACTCTTGCTATGTCTGAATACATCAAGGAAAATTTAAAAAAGGGGTTTATCCGCAAATCCTCCTCTCCTGCCGGAGCTGGATTTTTCTTTGTGTCCAAAAAAGATGGCTCCCTACGTCCTTGCATTGATTACCGCGGACATAATAAAATCACGGTAAAGAACCGCTACCCCCTACCTCTTATCTCTGAACTCTTTGATCGCCTTCAAGGTGCCCACATCTTTACCAAACTGGACTTAAGAGGTGCATATAATCTCATCCGCATCAGGGAGGGGGACGAATGGAAAACTGCATTTAACACCAGAGACGGACACTTTGAGTATCTGGTCATGCCCTTTGGCCTGTGCAACGCCCCTGCCGTCTTCCAAGACTTTGTTAATGAAATTTTTCGTGATCTCTTATATTCCTGTGTTGTTGTGTATCTGGACGATATTCTGATTTTTTCTGCCAACTTAGAAGAACATCGCCAGCATGTCCGCATGGTTCTTCAGAGACTTCGAGACAATCAACTTTATGCCAAAATGGAGAAATGTCTGTTTGAATGTCAATCTCTTCCTTTCCTAGGATACTTGGTCTCTGGCCAGGGACTACAAACGGACCCAGATAAACTCTCTGCCGTCTTAGATTGGCCACGCCCCTCTGGACTTCGTGCTATCCAACGTTTTTTGGGGTTCGCCAATTATTATAGACAATTCATTCCACATTTTTCCACTATTGTGGCTCCTATCGTGGCTTTAACCAAGAAGAATGCCAATCCTAAGTCCTGGTCTCCCCAAGCGGAAGACGCATTTAAACGGCTCAAGTCTGCCTTTTCTTCTGCTCCCGTGCTCTCCAGACCTGACCCATCTAAACCCTTCCTATTGGAGGTTGATGCCTCCTCAGTGGGAGCTGGAGCGGTCCTTCTACAAAAAAATTTCTCCGGGCATGCTGTTACTTGTGGTTTTTTTTCTAGGACCTTCTCTCCGGCGGAGAGGAACTACTCCATCGGGGATCGAGAACTACTGGCCATTAAATTGGCACTTGAGGAATGGAGGCATCTGCTGGAGGGATCAAAATTTCCAGTTATCATTTTCACCGATCACAAGAATCTCTCCTATCTCCAGTCTGCCCAACGGCTGAATCCTCGCCAGGCCAGGTGGTCGTTGTTCTTTGCCCGTTTTAACTTTGAAATTCATTTTCGCCCTGCCGACAAGAACATTAGGGCCGATGCTCTCTCTCGTTCCTCGGATGCCTCGGAAGTAGAGGTCTCTCCGCAACACATCATTCCTCCTGACTGTCTGATCTCCTCTTCTCCAGCCTCCATCAGACAAACTCCTCCAGGGAAGACCTTCGTTTCTCCACGCCAGCGTCTCGGGATTCTCAAATGGGGTCACTCCTCCCACCTCGCAGGCCATGCGGGCAGCAAAAAGTCCTTGCAACTCATCTCTCGTTTCTATTGGTGGCCGACTCTGGAAACAGATGTTGTTGATTTTGTGCGGGCCTGTACTGTCTGTGCCCGGGATAAGACTCCTCGCCAGAAGCCTGCTGGTCTCCTTCACCCTCTGCCTGTCCCCGAACAGCCTTGGTCTCTGATTGGTATGGACTTTATTACAGACCTACCCCCATCTCGTGGCAACACTGTTGTTTGGGTGGTCGTTGATCGATTTTCCAAGATGGCACATTTTATTCCTCTTCCTGGTCTTCCTTCAGCGCCTCAGTTGGCTAAACAATTTTTTGTACACATTTTTCGTCTTCACGGTTTGCCCACGCAGATTGTCTCAGATAGAGGTGTCCAATTCGTGTCAAAATTCTGGAGGGCTCTCTGTAAACAACTCAAGATTAAATTAAACTTCTCTTCTGCTTATCATCCTCAATCCAATGGGCAAGTAGAAAGAATTAACCAGGTCCTGGGTGATTATTTACGGCATTTTGTTTCCTCCCGCCAGGATGACTGGGCAGATCTTCTACCTTGGGCCGAATTCTCGTACAACTTTAGAGTCTCTGAATCTTCTGCTATATCCCCATTTTTCGTGGTGTACGGCCGTCACCCTCTTCCCCCCCTCCCTATTCCCTTGTCCTCTGGTTTGCCCGCTGTAGATGAAGTGACTCGTGATCTTTCCACCATATGGAAAGAGACCCAAAATTCTCTTTTACAGGCTTCATCTCGCATGAAAAAGTTTGCCGATAAGAAAAGAAGAACTCCCCCCATCTTTGCTCCCGGAGACAAGGTATGGCTCTCCGCTAAATATGTTCGCTTTCGTGTCCCCAGTTACAAACTGGGACCACGCTATCTTGGTCCTTTCAAAGTCTTGTGCCAGATTAATCCTGTCTCTTACAAACTCCTTCTTCCTCCTTCTCTTCGTATTCCCAATGCCTTCCATGTCTCTCTCCTTAAACCACTCATCATCAACCGTTTCTCTCCCAAACTTGTTTCTCCCACTCCTGTTTCCGGTTCTTCTGACATCTTCTCCGTAAAGGAGATACTGGCCTCCAAGACGGTCAGAGGAAAAAGTTTTTTTTGATAGATTGGGAGGGCTGTGGTCCTGAAGAGAGATCCTGGGAACCTGAGGACAACATCCTAGACAAAAGTCTGGTCCTCAGGTTCTCAGGCTCCAAGAAGAGGGGGAGACCCAAGGGGGGGGGTACTGTTACGCCGAGCGCTCCGGGTCCCCGCTCCTCCCCGGAGCGCTCGCAACATCCTCGCAATCGCAGCGCCCCGGTCAGACCTGCTGACCGGGTGCGCTGCGATACCTCTCCCAGCCGGGATGCGATTCGCGATGCGGGTGGCGCCCGCTCGCGATGCGCACCCCGGCTCCCGTACCTGACTCGCTCTCCGTCGGTCCTGTCCCGGCGCGCGCGGCCCCGCTCCTTAGGGCGCGCGCGCGCCGGGTCTCTACGATTTAAAGGGCCACTGCGCCGCTGATTGGCGCAGTTGGCTTAATCAGTTCATTCACCTGTGCACTTCCCTATTTAACCTCACTTCCCCTTCCCTTCCTTGCCGGATCTTGTTGCCATCGTGCCAGTGAAAGCGTTTCCCAGTGTGTTCCTAGCCTGTGTTCCAGACCTCCTGCCGTTGCCCCTGACTATGATCCTTGCTGCCTGCCCCGACCTTCTGCTACGTCCGACCTTGCTCTTGTCTTCTCCCTTGTACCGCGCCTATCTTCAGCAGTCAGAGAGGTTGAGCCGTTGCTAGTGGATACGACCTGGTTGCTACCGCCGCTGCAAGACCATCCCGCTTTGCGGCGGGCTCTGGTGAAAACCAGTAGCAGCTTAGAACCGGTCCACTAGCACGGTCCACACCAATCCCTCTCTGGCACAGAGGATCCACCTCCTGCCAGCCGAATCGTGACAGAGGATACAACAAGAAGGACATCCAGAGAGGATATCTCAGAGCCAAAGAAACATCTAGAACCAACCTATTGGCCCACACAATGAAGAAACCTGCTGATGATCAGGCGAGGTTCATTAGCACATATAACAGCCGATGGCGTCAAATACAGAGGGCCTTACAAAAACATTGGGCTATCTTACGGATAGACCCGGTGCTATCAAAATACTTACCTGAAAAAGCCGCAATAACTTATCGACGCTCCAAAAATTTGAGAGACATCTTGGTTCACAGCCACCACAGGGATAAAAAGACACAAAATGTGTTTGGCACCAAAGGCCCCAAATGGGGAAGTAAACCTTGTGGTGGCTGTGTAGCATGCCCCAACATGAAAAGAGCTCTAGACTTCAGGGACTCCAGTGGAGCCAGGAGTTATAAAATAACACAAGCAATCAATTGTTGTACTCCAGGAGTTGTCTACTGTGCCCGATGCCCTTGCAACTTGATGTATATAGGCCTTACTTCTAGGGAGCTGAGAAGAATATTGAAGCTGCTAAAAATGAAGATGACATCAATCAATTGAAGACGATACCAAGACACTTTAAGGAGCACCACTCGTGACAGCAGTCTCTTGAAGGTAAGGGGGATTGACAAAGTTATGGTGGGCCCTAGAGGGGGAAACTGGAAAAGAATATTAGCGCAGAAGGAGGCACGTTGGATTTTTGATTTAAAAACCATTACCCCATGGTGATTAAATGAAAATAATAGTTAAACATCTTTTTTGTGATGTACTTGGTGTACAATACATTGTAATCTGTTCTGTATACATATTTTTAGTTTTTGGGTTTTATTTTTATTTTAACAGGACATTTCATCATAGACAGTTAGGACTTATTTATTTTACACACTTACTCGTTGTTGTTGTTTTTTGTTTTTTTTGTTTGTTGTTTTTTGTTTTTGTTTGTTTTTTGTTTGTTTTGTGTTTGTTGCTGTTTTTTGTAGTTTTTTGGTGTTTGTTCATGTGTTTTGTGTTTGGTTGTCCCTTTGTCTGTCTCTTTTATGTTTATTTGTTTGTTTGTTGTATTTTTTATCTTTGTTTAAATCATCTATATGCTTTGTATATATACATATATAAATCTCTCTGCATGCTTCACGTGTGTTCACGTTTGTTCGTACCTTTTGCACCTGCACTTCACTTTTTCCTCTGCTTTTTATTATAAAATTTTCTTTTTACATAAAACTCTTTATATATATGCTCAAGGGTTTCACTATGCACATCAATGTCAGTGTATCCGTCTCCTTGTTCCATGTCTAAGTTCGTGCGCATGCCCAGACCTGGCTCCGCGTCATAGCGGACTCTAGTTTGTCTGCGCATGCGCCATATACTTCTACATACCATCCACTTCGTGGACTCTTGTGCGCACGCGCCGATTCAGTGCGTGGTGACGTTGGTGCACAGACGTCGCCTCTCCACTATGCGCGTGCACCCGAGAGCCCAAGATGGCGCCGGCAGCTATGAGCTCTGGCGGTACGGAACACAGCTGCTCTTATCCAGGTAATTCTCATTCCAAATATCTGATTGGTCCTCTGTTGTATAAATAGTTTACCCAGCTATCACCCAGATACTCCCTGATGAAGCGGGTAGCGAAACGGCGTAGGGGTTGTGTGTGATCTCTTATGTGAGTATAACGTGGTGACTCCGGATGCACTGTGGCAGCGTGTTTACCCTTTCTTCCCTTCTGTGGGTTGGTGTATTTCTCTAGTGCAGGGATGTAGCTATGGATGCACTTGTTGATTCCTTCAGGTCTCATATCAATACACTTTTGTCTCTAGTCTTCTCAGGCTCCCACAGTGCACCAATAGATCACCTGTATACGTTGTCTCCCTTCTCTTATTATCATTCATTTTGTGTTTGCCTTTTCTATTTGTGCTCAATGTCGCAGTGTATCTCTGCAGTATGTGTTTAACTGGTTATGGCAAACCTTTAAGAGAATAGTCTTTATTAGATCATTGCACATTTTTCTGGCTATTGCTGATTCTCATTATATGTGTTTTTTATTTAATTATTATATATGTTTAATAAAGCTTGGTATTTTATTTATATTTTCATGTCTGGTGCATTTATTTGATAGGAGGTTGATAAAATTACCAGTAAATTTAACAATAACACTACCCAAGAGTGTTTAATTACCCCATACATTGCACCAGGAGCAGTCAGGAGTAGGACTGTGCAGTACCCAAGAGGCTTTAATAACCCCTTACCTTGCCCGATCATTTGCGAGATCGAGCAATAACAGGTGTGTTATGGCCTCAGATGTCAAGGGCCGCACTAGCGCTCCACTGAACGGATTAGCGTGTCTCTATCTTTCAAGGACAGGTGCGTGTTGCATGCCGAAACCAGTTCGTGATAGGGATCTGTGATTGCAATTATTTAACCTTAAAACGAGGAATTACCAGTAAGTGAGGGTCATAAGCTGGCGTTTATTAAGTCCCTGCCCTTTGTACACACCGCCCGTACACACCTTTAGTCTTGAAAATGAAGCGTTTATAAAAGAAAATGGGAAGAAGCGTGTAATTTATGCTCGAGGACATTCATGGCGATTATTATGGAACACAATAGTGAGACACTGAGTGACTTGTCATCACAGATAACTAACGTTGAGGAAGAGATCTCTAAGACATTGACAGGTGATGAGTTTGTGAATTATAAACAAGAACTGGATGAATCCCTAAAACTATGGGAAAAACAAATTAAGGGAACCAAATCAAAGAAATTCTCTAGAGATTTAAATGACTATTCCACGAACAAAATTTATAAATGGAAACAACCGCCAAAAGAAGGACGTGCCAGATTGGCTTCAGTCTCTTCAACCATGTCTATGGGAATGGAATCCAGTACATCATCTCAGACTTCCAATAACACCGGAAGATATAATAATAAGAAGAAGATACAGCAAGGCAAAAGTAATCAAAGATGGAGGCCTGATGAACGCATGGACACCAGGAGCACAAACGGCACACGCAAGGTAATTAACCTCTCAAATGTTGTTTTAACAAAAGCACAGTATGAGGTTTTAGGCCTGGGCATGACGTTTTCACCTTCTTCCCCATTTAATACCTTTACAGCACTAAAAGATCTTCATTTGTTTGCCAGAAAGCTGATATTTAAGAAAATGTTTCATTCAGCACCAGACACTGCAATTTTCCAGACTTCAGGAGAAATTGAGGCTGTTAATGCCTTAAATGATTTATTGGAAGAACAACAGACTCCAAACCCGGGTAAGTTCCCTGAAGGAGTGTTATTACCTTCTAAAATTTTTCCTCCTTTATCCCTTAACCCCAATGTGGACATGTTTGTCCAATTAGTTGTAAAGGAATTTGAAAAGATTCCAAACACCCAATCACATGACAATTTGACATATGCTCAACGCAGGGCTCTCATGGATCTGGGCCGCATGGACGACATTGTAATTAAACCATCTGATAAAGGTGGCAATGTTGTCCTGTGGCCCAGATCCATGTATGAGAAGGAGGCACAGAGACAACTTAGGGATGGGGAGTGCTACAAGCGATTGACATTTAACCCCCTGATAAAATTTAAATCTGAACTGGCTGGGATTTTGGACACTGCAGTAGAAGCTGGTCTCATTACCCGTAAACAATACTTAAGCCTTCTACCTGAGCATCCTACAATAGCTACCCTTTACCTTCTTCCAAAGGTGCATAAAGGAATTGAGAACCCCCGGGCCGCCCCATCGTTTCAGGGAACAACTCCTTAACGGAACCTATTTGCAAATATGTTGACCATTTTTTTAAACATATTGTAGAATCCTTACCTTCACATCTGAAGGATACAACAGATGTATTGAGAAGACTTGATGGTATACAATTGGATGAAGAGGCAATTCTCATGACCTGTGATGTGGAAAGCCTTTATACATCGATTAGACATTGTGACGGATTGGAAGCAACTAGAGCCTTCTTGGAAAGGGTTTCACTATGCACATCAATGTCAGTGTATCCGTCTCCTTGTTCCATGTCTAAGTTCGTGCGCATGCCCAGACCTGGCTCCGCGTCATAGCGGACTCTAGTTTGTCTGCGCATGCGCCATATACTTCTACATACCATCCACTTCGTGGACTCTTGTGCGCACACGCCGATTCAGTGCGTGGTGACGTTGGTGCACAGACGTCGCCTCTCCACTATGCGCGTGCACCCGAGAGCCCAAGATGGCGCCGGCAGCTATGAGCTCTGGCGGTACGGAACACAGCTGCTCTTATCCAGGTAATTCTCATTCCAAATATCTGATTGGTCCTCTGTTGTATAAATAGTTTACCCAGCTATCACCCAGATACTCCCTGATGAAGCGGGTAGCGAAACGGCGTAGGTGTTGTGTGTGATCTCTTATGTGAGTATAACGTGGTGACTCCGGATGCACTGTGGCAGCGTGTTTACCCTTTCTTCCCTTCTGTGGGTTGGTGTATTTCTCTAGTGCAGGGATGTTGCTATGGATGCACTTGTTGATTCCTTCAGGTCTCATATCAATACACTTTTGTCTCTAGTCTTCTCAGGCTCCCACAGTGCACCAATAGATCACCTGTATACGTTGTCTCCCTTCTCTTATTATCATTCATTTTGTGTTTGCCTTTTCTATGTGTGCTCAATGTCGCAGTGTATCTCTGCAGTATGTGTTTAACTGGTAATGGCAAACCTTTAAGAGAATAGTCTTTATTAGATCATTGCACATTTTTCTGGCTATTGCTGATTCTCATTATATATGTTTTTTATTTAATTATTATATATGTTTAATAAAGCTTGGTATTTTATTTATATTTTCATGTCTGGTGCATTTATTTGATAGGAGGTTGATAAAATTACCAGTAAATTTAACAATAACACTACCCAAGAGTGTTTAATTACCCCATACATTGCACCAGGAGCAGTCAGGAGTAGGAGTGTGCAGTACCCAAGAGGCTTTAATAACCCCGTACCTTGCCCGATCATTTGCGAGATTGAGCAATAACAGGTGTGTTATGGCCTCAGATGTCCTGGGCCGCACTAGCGCTCCACTGAACGGATTAGCGTGTCTCTATCTTTCTCACCGCCCGTCGCTATAAGCGATTGGATTAGTTAGTGAGTTGGTTAGTGAGGTCTTCGGATCGGCCCAGGTAGGGTAGGAGAAGGCCCTGGCAGAGCGCCGAGAATTTAACGATCATTGTTGAAATTTGCATTAAGCATGTATTTAGCTACTGCTAAACATCCAAAAAATTAAGGCCCAAGGCCAGAGGCACCAGGGAGGCAAGTAGTTCCTGAAAGACACAGAATTAGTCTGGAGCATGCATTTGCAGTACCCAAGAGGTTTTCATAACCCCTTACATTTAAAGATCAATGTTTACATTTGCATTAAGCATGTATTTAGCTACTGCTAAACTTCAAAAAATGATAGGCCCAAGGCCAGAAGCATCAGTTTTCCCCATATGAGGAGGATAGTTGTCCCCCAGATTAGGCAGCATAGATGTCCCCCAGAATAGGAGCATACTTGTCCCCCAGATTAGGCAGCATAGATGTCCCCCAGATTAGGCAGCATAGATGTCACCCAGATTAGGAAGCATAGATGTCCCCCAGATTAGGAGCATAGTTGTCCCCCAGATTAGGAGCATACTTGTCCCCCAGAGTAGGCAGCATAGATGTCACCCAGATTAGGCAGCATAGATGTCCCCCAGATTAGGAGCATAGATGTCCCCCAGATTAGGCAGCACAGATGTCCCCCAGATTAGGAGCATACCTGTCCCCCAGAGTAGGCAGCATAGATGTCACCCAGATTAGGCAGCATAGATATCACCCAGATTAGGAGCATAGTTGTCCCCCAGATTAGGCAGCATAGATGTCACCCAGATTAGGCAGCATAGATGTCCCCCAGATTAGAAGCATACTTGTCCCCCAGATTAGGCAGCATAGATGTCCCCCAGATTAGGAGCATAGTTGTCCCCCAGATTAGGCAGCATAGATGTCACCCAGATTAGGCAGCATAGATGTCCCCCAGATTAGAAGCATACTTGTCCCCCAGATTAGGAGCATAGATGTCCCCCAGATTAGGCAGCATAGATGTCCCCCAGATTAGGTAGCATAGATGTCCCCCAGATTAGGAGCATAGTTGTCCCCCAGATTAGGCAGCATAGATGTCACCCAGATTAGGCAGCATAGACGTCCCCCAGATTAGGAGCATACTTGTCCCCCAGAGTAGGCAGCATAGATGTCCCCCAGATTAGGAGCATACTTGTCCCCCAGATTAGGCATCATAGATGTCCACCAGATTAGGAGCATACTTGTCCCCCAGATTAGGAGCATAGTTGTCCCCCAGATAAGGAGCATAGTTGTCCCCCAGATTAGGCAGCACAGATATCCCCCAGATTAGGCAGCATAGATGTCCCCCAGATTAGGCAGCATAGATGTCCCCCAGATTAGGCAGCATAGTTGTCCCCCAATCAGCGCGGGCCGGTCAGAGCCAATCAACGGGCCGTATGTGGCAAGCGGGCCGTACAATGCCCAGGTCTGCCCCAGAGGGTTTCATAACCAACCACAATAGAGAAAATTTTGTTGTAGGAGCATGGTCAATCTACTCAAACCCATCTGTCATTGGTGGCTGTAAATCCTTGCTGATCCATCCCTGATTCATCTTGACAAACGTCAGTCTCTCCACATTTTTAGCGGACAGACAAGTTCTCCTTGGGGTGACTATGGCCCCGGCCGCACTATACACCCGCTCTGATGGCACACTACTTGCCGGGCAGGACAGCTTTTCCAGGGCAAACTCCGCTAGTTGCGGCCATAAATCGAGTTTGGCTGCCCAGAAGTCCAGCGAATCTTCAACAGTTGTTGGCAGGGTCATGTCAAGATAAGCCACCCCCTGCTGGTTCAGATTCTGCTCCATGTCCACCTGCTGCTGATGAGTAGCTTCACTATTTGGCTGAAGGAAACCACTCATCAGCGACTGTAGACTCAGGCTGCTGCTGATTGAGCTGGTACTGCTCCTGCCACCCCTCCCCTGCCCAGCAGCCGTGGCAGTGGAAGGTGAGCGCAGAGGGCCCACCGAGTCAGACCTGCGAGTGGATGGACCATGTGGCCGATAGACATTGGCCAACCGACTAAGTAGAAGCTCCCTAAAGTAGGTCAGTTTGTCCTCCCTCTCAGTGGGTGTAAAAAAGGCCCCCATTCTGGGCCGGTAGCGAGGGTCTAATAAGATGGAGATCCAGAAGTCATCGCGCTGACGAATTTTGACAATTCGGGGGTCACTACGCAAGCAACTCAGCAAGCATCGTGCCATTTTTGACAGTGACTCACTGGGACTACCTGCCTCCATCTCCACTGCATACTGCCATGGTGTGTCTGGGTCCTCTGTCTCGCCTCCCTCGTAATAACCCTCCAGCTCCTCTGGCTGCTCCTGCTCCTCCTCTCCTGTCCAATGACCAGAAACACCGGCCATCTCATCCACCATAAACTGTGCTCCGCTCTGCCCCTCATCATCCTCCTCCAGTTCATCCCCCACAGGACTCATGTAGCCTTCTAATGTAGGCACAACATCACCATTGCCGTGACCAGCCATGTTTTCAATCATTTTTTGGAGTAAATGTAGGAGTGGAATTACATCGTTCATGGTGTAATTCAAGCGACTAACAAAAAATGTGGCTCCCTCAAAGGGCCTCAGCAAACGGCAGGTGTCACGTATGAGCTGCCACTCGTTCACATTGAAGTTACACAGGGGAGTACTCCTATCTGCTTGTATCATCAAAAAATCTGTGATGGCTTTTCTTTGTTCATATAGTCTGTCCAACATATGGAGGGTTGAATTACAACGTGTGGCAACGTCACAAATGAGACTATGTTGTGGGATACCATTCTGACGCTGCAGCTCAAGCAAAGTGTGCTTGGCGGTGTACGAGTGGCTGAAGTGCATGCACAGTTTCCTTACCATTGTCAGGACGTCTTGCAAATGGGGTGAAGACTTGATGAACTTCTTGACAACCAGATTCAACACGTGTGCCATGCTGGGCGAATGGTTCACACTTCCTTGTCGCAGCGCGGCCACAATGTTCTTCCCATTGTCGGTCACCATGGTTCCCATTTCCAGATTTCTTGAAGTAAGCCATACTCGGATTTCTTCCCTAATGAACTTCAGCATTTCCTCCCCTGTGTGACTCAGTTTGCCAAGGCAAACCATGTGAAGGACGGCTTGACACCGCTGTGCCCTACACACGTGGTACGATGAAGGGCCACCAAGATTTGGATGTGCAGTGGAGGCCGAGGACACAGGGGAGGAGGAGGAGCACACTGTAAAAGGACCAACTGCCTGGGAGCGAGAGCATGGAGGAGGAAGCAGTGTGACCTGTCCAAGTTGCTGTTGTGGCTGTGCAGGAACAACATTTACCCAGTGGGCCGTAAAAGACAAGTATTGTCCCTGCCCGTAGTTACAGCTCCACACGTCAGCGCTGCCGTGCACTTTTGAACACACCGACAGGCTCAAGGACTGGCCCACCTTCTCTTGTACAAACTTATGCAGGGCTGGTACTGCCTTCCTCGCCAAGAAATGACACCTCGGCTCGGAACAAGCCATCAATTCTCTGAAAGGTGCAGAGTCCACCAGTTGGAAAGGGAGGGACTGCAACACCAGCAACTTGGACAGGAGTACATTCAACTTCTGCGCCGTTGGATGAGTGGGCGCATACTGTTGTCTCTTGGACATGGCTTTGCCGATCGATTGTTAGTGGAATGGCTAACTACGAGCGGAAGAAGCAGGAGCGCAAGAAGGAGGGTTTGACACAATGCCCCCTTCGGCTGAGGTGGCTGAGCCTTGGCTGGATGACGGAGGGAGCGGATGGCCACTGGGTGATGCGGCAGGCTGGACCACTATATCAGAGCCACGGTTATCCCAGGCCACTTTATGGTGGCGAATCATGTGTTGACACAGGGCCGTGGTGCCGAGATTGGGACCCTAGCCACGCTTCACTTTCTGCCGACAGATTTTGCATGTGACTACGCTAAGGTCCTCCGGATTCTTTATGAAGAACAACCACACCACAGAGTAGCTGATTTTCCCACCCGCAGTCAGCACTATTTCACTGCTATTGGCGCCGTCTCCAGGAACCCCTGTTCCACTACCTCCCTGAATGGTAGCTTGCCGCAAAGCAGGTGGTCTCCCGCTGGCACGTTTTGCTCCTGAATTTCCACTACTGCCACCACCACGATGATTGCCAACCGTGCTAACGCCTTGCTGCCTCATAGACAAAGAGAAAATCTCTTCTCCTGATGATGATGAAGCCCCGGCTTCTGCACCCGGCTCCCGATTGCGATCGGCTTCGTCATCACAAAAAGATGTGTGCACGTCACTGATGTCCTCCTCGTGTTCCACAACAGTGTCTGCCCCAGGACCCTGAACAATTGAAACACTGCCTCCCACGTCACTCTCCGCATCAATACTTGCCCGCCTTGCGGAGCAAGGGACGCATGTCTCCTCACATTCTTGGCTGCCCATTAGATGCCGACTTTCCTCTATTACATCGTCCTCACTAAATAGTGGAGCTGAACCCAGAGCATGAGATACTTCTTTGGGAGAGGGAACAGCATAGGACAAAGGCAATGGGATTACGGGGACTGCTCCCGGGCCATGCCAACTGAGGGTTGTGTCTGAGGAACCCACCGACTCTTGACTGGGGTTGTCATATGTCGCTTGTGATGATGGGGATGAGTGTGCAAGCCAATTGACGAGGAGAGATGGGTCGACGACACGACCGCTGGGTGTTAACAGGAGCTCCGGCCTATTGCTGCGACACCTGCTGCCACCCGCCCCAAGTCTTCTACCAACTCTGCTTGACATATTTAGGCCTCTTCCCCTTCTCTGTGCACGTCCTGGCACTTCCCTGCTTGACATACTTAGTGCGTTTATGAGGGTATAGAACAGCAGCAGGTGATTACTTACGGCTGTCCTTTCAAAGTATATAGGCCCTAGACCGAATAACAGTTACTAAATAGTACACTCCTTTGTTGTATGTATGCCCTTTGCACTGATGAGCGCACTGGTATGCATATTTCTACGCAGAAAAAACACTTTTTTTTTTTTTTTTTTTTAACCCCTTAAGGACCGGAGGTTTTTCCGTTTTTGCATTTTCGTTTTTTGCTCCTTGCCTTTAAAAAATCATAACTCTTTCAAATTTACACCTAAAAATCCATATGATGGCTTATTTTTTGCGCCACCAATTCTACTTTGTAATGACGTCAGTCATTTTGCCCAAAAATCTATGGTGAAGCGGGAAAAAAAATCATTGTGCGACAAAATTGAAAAAAAAACGCTGTTTTGTAACTTTTGGGGGCTTCCGTTTCTACGTAGTACATTTTTCGGTAAAAATGACACCTGATATGTATTCTGTAGGTCCATACGATTAAAATGATACCCTACTTATATAGGTTTGATTTTGTCGGACTTCTGGAAAAAATCATAACTACATGCAGGAAAATTAATACGTTTAAAATTGTCATCTTCTGATCCCTATAACTTTTTTATTTTTCCGTGTATGGGGCGGTATGAGGGCTCATTTTTTGCGCCGTGATCTGAAGTTTTTAACGGTACCATTTTTTGCATTGATAGGACTTATTGATCACTTTTTATTCATTTTTAAATGATATAAAAAGTGACCAAAAATGCACTATTTTGGACTTTGGAATTTTTTTGCGCGCACGCCATTGACCGAGCGGTTTAATTAATGATATATTTTTATAATTCGGACATTTCCGCACGCGGTGATACCACATATGTTTATTTTAATTTTTATTTACACTGTGTTTTTTTTTTTATTGGAAAAGGGGGGTGATTCAAACTTTTAATAGGGGAGGAGTTAAATGATCTTTATTCACTTTTTTTTTTCACTTTTTTTGTGCAGTGTTATAGGTCCCATAGGGACCTATAACACTGCACACACTGATCTTCTATGTTGATCACTGGTTTCTCATAAGAAACCAGTGATCAACGATTCTGCCGGATGACTGCTCATGCCTGGATCTCAGGCACTGAGCAGTCATTCGGCGATCGGACAGCGAGGAGGCAGGAAGGGGCCCTCCCGCTGTCCTGTCAGCTGTTCGGGATGCCGCGATTAGCCGCGGCTATCCCGAACAGCCCGACTGAGCTAGCCGGGAACTTTCACTTTCACTTTTAGCCGCGCGGCTCAGCTTTGAGCGCGCGGCTAAAGGGTTAATAGCGCGCGGCGCCGCGATCGGCGCTGCGCGCTATTAGAGGCGGGTCCCGGCTTCACTATGACGCCGGGCCCGCCATGATATGACGCGGGGTTACTGTGTAACCCCGCGTTATATCAGAAGAGCAGGACCAAGGACGTACCGGTACGTCCTTGGTCCTTAAGGGGTTAAATACACCAGCAGGAGTATACTAATGTGTGGAATAGCACTGAATTTAGCACAGAGACAGAATAACAGGTAGTAAATAGTACACTACTTGATTCTATGTATGCCCTTTGCAATGATGAGCGCACTGTTAAGCGTATTTATACGCATAAAAAAACTCTTTTTTTTTTTGTATACACCAGCCGGTATATACTAATGTGTGGAATAGCACTGAATTTAGCACCGAGACAGAAATACAGGTACTAAATAGTACACTACTTGGTTGTAAGTATGCCCTTTGCAATGATGAGCGCACTGTTAAGCGTATTTGTACGCAGGAAAACCTTTTTTTTTTTCTTTAATACACCGGCAGGTGTATAACGTGTGGTATAACACTTAATTTAGCACAGAAACAGAAAAAAAGGTAGTATATGGTACGCTATTTGCTTGTATGTAGGCCCTTTGCAATGATAAGGCCACTGTTAAGCGTATTTGTACGCAGGAAAAACTTTTTTTTTCTTTAACACACCGGCAGGTGTATAACGTGTGGTATAACACTGAATTTAGCACAGAGACAGAGTAACAGGTGAAAAATGGTAAAAAGGCACTAAAGTCCACACTCATATGACTTATTTCTGAACAGCAGCAGGACCCAACAGTGCAGCACCACAAAAAAAAATAATCCAGGGATTACACCCTAAATTGAACTCTGTCACACAATTCTGAGCAGCAGAAGATTTGTGGAGCAAATAAAAATAAACTCAATTGGGCTGAAAAATTAGGAGATAAGATGCTTCAGAAAGTTCAGGCAGATTAGAGATCTGTGTGAGGCAGCTGACAGCTATCTGCCCCTCTCTGCTGCAATGCTCACTAACGTGAATAGGAGGTTTAGCTATCAATGATCCTTCTCAGTGTTACAGCAAAGTACTCTGCACTCCTGTCTTTCCCTAATGCTGATGTGACTAGCAGTTGCAGTGTAACGCTGTGGTATGAGCTATTCACACACACACAGTCCCGTCCTCTCCATCTGAGGGCATAGATGAAATGAAGAGAGGCAAGATGGCCGCCGATTATATAGGGGCTGTGACATCACAGGGGTCAGTGAACACTGATAGGCTGCATCTCACATGTGGTTCAGGATCAGCCCACCTACCTTCATTCCCGCCGCTGTTTCCCGCCCTCCCATAATCCCCTGCTCATCTCTACATAAAACCTCATTCGTGTCCGCAAGGGAGATGAATGGAAAACAGCCTTCAATACTTGTGACGGACATTTTGAGTATCTTGTAATGCCTTTTGGTCTCTGCAATGCTCCAGCCGTTTTCCAGGAGTTTGTCAATGATATCTTCTGTGATCTTCTCTACACCTGTGTTGTCGTATACCTGGGTGACATCCTGATCTTCTCTTCCAACCTAGAGGAGCATCATACTCATGTTCTTCTGGTTCTTCCGTGACTTCGGAAGAATCATCTCTATGCCAAACGGAGAAATGCCTGTTTGAGAAATCTAGTCTTCCGTTTCTTGGCTACATTGTCTCTCATCAGGGCCTGCAGATGGATCCAAATAAGTTGTCTGCAGTATTGGATTGGCCTCGTCTGTCGGGCCTACGTAATATTCAACGCTTTCTGGGATTCGCTAACTATTATCGTCAGTTTATCCCACATTTTTCATCCTTGGTTGCTCCTATTGTGGCTCTCACGAAAAAGACATCTAATCCTAAATCTTGGCCTCAAGAGGCTAAAAAGGCCTTCTCCCGTTAAAAGTCTGCATTTGCCTCTGCTCTTGTGCTTACAAGACCTGATCCAGAGAGGCCCTTTGCTTTGGATGTTGATGCCTCATCTATTGGAGAGGGTGCCGTTCTCCATCAGAAAAACGCCAAAGGGCAAGAGTGTAACTTGTGGGTTCTTCTCCAAGACTTTCTCTCCTGCTGAGAGGAATTACTCCATTGGAGATCCTGAACTCCTCGCTATCAAGCTAGCTTTGGAGGAATGGCGACATTCATTGAAAGGTTCTTCTCATCTGGTCAGCATCTACTCCGATCATAAGAATCTTCTATACCTTCAGTCTGCTCAGCGTTTGAACCCCCGCCATTCAAGATTGTCACTGTTCTTTTCTAGGTTCAACTTCTTCATTTACTTCCGTTCAGCAGACAATAACATCAGGGCTGTTGCTCTCTCCAGGTCCTCTGACGTCATTGGTTTGGACTCCACGCCTAGGCATATTATTCCTCCTGACCA
This sequence comes from Hyla sarda, assembly GCF_029499605.1. Lineage (NCBI taxonomy): Eukaryota > Metazoa > Chordata > Amphibia > Anura > Hylidae > Hyla > Hyla sarda. Next base: position 23,304,402 of record NC_079189.1, read on the forward strand.
TTTGATTCCTGCCGCTCCTGCCGAGATTTAGCAAGTTGCTCCAGGAAAATCCTTTGTGCCCGCCAGATTGAGACGCAAGGGCCTGAAATGGGGTCATTCTTCCTTGACTGCAGGACATCCTGGAATACGCAAAACCCTACTTCTTATTTCCCGAAACTACTGGTGGCCCCATCTTGAACGTGATGTTTCTGATTTTATTTAGTCCTGTGTAACATGTGCCTGTGACAAAACTCCTTGACAAAGACCTGCAGGATTCTTACAGCCTTTACCCATTCCAGAGACTCCCTGGTCCCATATCGCCATGGATTTTATCACCGATTTGCCACTTTCTCATCTGGTTCGTGGTAGATCGGTTTTCCAAGATGGCTCATTTCATTCCTCTACCATGTCTTCCTTCTGCCCACAACTGGCAAAGTACTTCTTGTTGCATGTCTTTCGTTTACATGGTCTTCCTCAGCATATCGTTTCGGATCGAGGGGTGCAGTTTGTCTCTAAGTTCTGGCGAGCCCTTTGTAATGGTCTGGACATCAATCTGGACTTCTCCTAGGCCAACCACCCTCAGTCCAATGGTCAGGTGGAGAGGGTTAAACAAATCATTGAGTCCTTGAATCCTTTTGTTGTCTACGGACTCCATCTCCGTTCTCCTCTTCCTCTCCCAGTCTCCTCCGGTGTGCCTGCTGTTGATGAGCTGATCCATGACTTCTCCACCATCTGGCAACAGACCCGACAGTCATTGTCCCAGGCTTCTTCATGCATGAAGGCGCAAGCGGATAAAGGTAGAAGACCTCCTCCATCTTTCTCTCCTGGTGACATGGTGTGGCTTTCATCCAAATACATCCGCTTCAAGATCCCCTGTTACAAGCTCGGTCCCCGCTACCTTGGTCCCTTCTAGATTCTACAAAAGATCAATCCTGTCTCCTACAAAATCCATCTACCTGCTACATTTCGTATTCCCAATTCCTTCCACGTCTCTCTCCTCAAGCCTCAGAAGAATCTTGTCCAAACACCTGTATCCGGCTCGTCTGACGTCTACAAAGTGAAACAGATTCTTGCTGCAAAAACTGTGAGAGGTAAACAATTTTTTTTTTGGTCGACTGGGAGGGTTAAGGTCCTGAGGAGAGATCTTGGGAACCTGAGGAGAATATCCTTTACCATGACCTTCTCAGGAGTTTTCTCTCTCGTAAAAGGAGGGGTAGACCAAAGGGGGGGGGGGTACTGTTACGCTATGTGCTTTGTCCACACACGCTGGCCATGAGCGCATGGTCCCCTTACCTTCTGCTGCCGACGAGGCTGGGACTCGCATTGCTGGATGCGCCCACATGCAAGCCCCAGTCCGTCACTCTTCAGGTGTTTCTCCTGCCTCTGCCTCTCTTCTCCGGCACGCGTGTCCCCGTCCCTTAGGGCGTGCGGCACCTTAGTCTCCGTTCCCTGGTGCGGTCCGAGTCATCTGCCACACAGGTCCAGCGGATCCACATACACCAAAGTTCCTGTCTTCATAAGTGTTACACCTGTGCTAACACTTGGGAAACCTAAACTTGGACCCTTGCCATGCCTTACTTTCTTTCTGCAGAAACAAAACTGTGCATCTGGTAAGATAATAAAGAGTTTTCACATGGCAGGATACCATAAAGAGATAGGTACACCATAACCCAACTGTGCCCCTTCTCTTGAAACCTGTTTACTCAAACCTACAGATACAGCAGTGACTCCGTCACCTGTTTCGGAGGTTATCAGACCAACACGCCTTCTGACATCCTCATTATCAAACTCCTTTTCATCAATCCTCTCCACCACTCCTCTCAGTATAAATTTTTGATGTCTGATCATGGGCTCTTTGCTACCCCTTAGCATATCTACTATGATGCCTTACAGTATTCCCACCACACCTACTACCACCATTCCCACTAGTGCTTTGCATGGCCACTGCTTCCACCTTGAACAATTCAAAAAGTCTACAAAAGCCATGCTATCTTCTGAAACCACACAAACCCTGAAAGACAGTGTGAACTTTTGCTGCTGCTACCTGTACTGGTGCTGGTACTGCCACCAATATTTTTATTGGGAGAGGACATGGAAGGGGAACTCTGTCCTCTACCCAGTCCAACAATTCCTTTAACAGATATATATTTTTTTATTATAAAAGATTTTTAGGTAATTTTAATTTTTTGGGGTGATTTGTCATTTACCTACTAGTCAGTTTTCAATATCAACAGATTTAACTGCGTTATTATCTTAAACACCAGTAAATATACTTGGTTTGAAGAAACCCGGAAAATAAGCATAACTGTGATGGCTAATGTGTGTTCACTTTGAACACTTTAACTGTATTGTTAACTCATACCCAAGTAAAAAAAAAAACTTTGATTAAGCGTAGAAAATACACATACGGGACACTTAGATGACTGTGCCGCATTTATAACGCTTTTAATATGTATTGCTTAAGTACAATTCAGCCCTTTGCTTTTCTGAGTTTGCTACGTAATAGCTTTTATGGGCTGGTTCAGTACTGGCTCGACTTTGTAGTGTACCTACTGTACAAACTTGTGCAGGTAGTTACTGGAGGTCCCTGTTTGAGGTCAGCCCATAGATAAATGTTGTAATTAGTTTACTGTAGAATTGCATAGATTAAAATATGTAAAGGCTTCCTGGTTTCAGTAGTTCTCTATATCATCTCCCTTGTCATGTGATAGCTTCAAGGTGTTCACGTGAGCCGAACCTGTCAATGTTAAAATGCTAGAAAGTTCTGGGAGCCACAGTCATCCCAAAATTCAGATTGAATGACGAATGGCTTGCTCATCTCTACTCCCCAACATGGAAATGTATATTTTTTTTTTTTTAATAATCGTGCAATAGACATGCATACATTGACACAGCTTTTTAAACTTTCTAAACATACATTTCTTTGGTATTTATTTAGGAGCCATGTATGAAAGAATGGTGCATGCTTGCCCACAAATTATTTACAATGCTAGTCTCTAAAAAAAGAATAAAGATCTACATGCACAATCATTCATAGTTTTATCTTCATTTGCCTTGATAAACCACTTTTTGTATTTAACTCTGGTCTCACCAGTATTATAAAACATTTAGGAAAGAATATGCAGCCCAAAATACCAACACTTGAAGATATTATAGCAAATATTTCTACAAGAACTGTATTCTTCCCAGTAACGCTCATATAGGAGGGGATAAAAGCCACCCAGACACTGCAGACAACCAGCATGCTGAATGTGATGTTTTTAGCTTCATTAAAACGATCTGGTAAATTTCTGGCCAAGAAAGCAACAATGAAACTAATAGCTGCAAGTAGTCCCATATAGCCCAGGAGTATGGAGAAGGCCAGCATGAACCCTTCATTACACTGGAATATTATCTTGTCTTTATATATGTGAGAGTTCTTTTCTGGGAATGGAGGAGATGTAGATAACCAAATGATACTTAGTAGGACTTGAAGAAATGAACAGAAGAAGACAATACAGTTTGTAATTTTCACACCGATAAATTTCCTCCAGGAACTTCCAGGTTTGGTGGCTTTGAAGGCCATGTAGACCATGATGGTTTTAGCCAGAATAGAAGAGATAGCTACTGAGAAGATGATCCCGAATGAAGTCTGACGGAGCATACAGGTGACATGTGTAGGGCGACCCAGGAACAAAAATACACAGAGGAAACTCAACATGATGGAAACCAGGAGAATGAAGCTCAGGGTTTGGTTATTTGCTCTGACCACTGGAGTGTCTCGAAATAGAATGAAGATTCCCAAGATTGTAGATGTTTTGAGAAAACATAGGAATGTAAGTATGGAGACTGTGAGAACTGCAATATCATTTTTGTAAGACAGAAATTCTATAGGTTTTGGTACACACTCATTCATGTCATTTGGCCATTGATCTTCAGGACATTTTCGACATGAAACACTATCTACAAAAAAATGCAAACAGTGAACAGGATATGACAAGGTTGAACTTAAAAAATAAATAAAAATATACAAAATAAACAATGAGATTATTCCTAAATATACATATGATGACGACTAATTTTATAGATGTCAAAAGTGTAAGATCCACTGAGTGTCTCCAAAATGAAAATGTCATGAAAAAGCGATGTTGTTTTTTAGCACACCTAAAAGATGTTCAATATTCAGGGTATTCCCTCCATTAGAGTAATCTTATTTACTGATGAAACAGGAGGAAGTAGTGATGACCGTAACAATGAGAATTTTGGCAAAGCTACTGTAGAAAACCAATAAAATGTTAGATTTTTTGTTACCTGTTTCATTGGATATTTCTCCCTCTGAGCATGGTAAACATTCAAAGCAGCATTTGTGTATTCCCGGCTTTAATATCCTTTTGTATCCTGGAAGACACGGTTTAGAGCAGATAGATACTGGGATCTGTGACAAGTAATCAGAAAGAGGAAATTTAGAAGTATAATCTGTTATTTTTTTTATTATTATTTTTTTTATAAACTAAGTAAATAAATGAATGATTTGATAAATTAATAAATATCCTTAACCTAATAAACCTTGGAGCCTTGTAGCTTGTCACAGTGGTAGGGATTAACCCCTTAAGGACAATTTTATTTTTGCATTTTCGTTTTTACCCCATTTCCTTCTAAAAATTATAACTCTTTTATATTTTCATCCACAGACCCATATTAGGGCTTGTTTTTTGCAGGATCAATTGTCCTTTGAAATGACCACTTATTTTACCACAAAATGTATGGTGCAACCAAAAAAATATATTATTTGTGTGGAGAAATTGAAAAGAAAACCTCAATTTGGAAGGTTTCGTTTTCTCGCTGTACACTTTATGGTAAAAATTATGTTTTCTTCATTCTGTGGGTCAATAGGACTAAAATGATACCCATGGTTACATGCTTTTCTTTTTAACAGAATTAGTATATTTAAAATCACTCAATTTTGACCACCTATAACTTTCAGATTTTTTCGTATACGTCATTAGTAGTTTTTACTGGTATGACTTTTGTGTATTTGTAACTTTTTAATTAATTTTTATTAATTGTTTTTGGAATGTGATGTGACAAAAAAGCAGCCATTTTGGACTATTTTTTTTCATTTTTTACGTTTACAGCTTTCATCGTAAGGGATCATTAACATTGTATTTTGATAGTTTAGACATTTATGCACGCAAATATGTTTATAATTTTTTTTTTACCCTTTTTGGGATAAAATTGGGAAAAAGGGCCATTTAAAGGGAACCAATCATTAGATTTTACCCTATATAACGCTTAGCAAAGCATTATAGGGTAAAATCTTTATCCTCACCATCCCCCCGGGGACGCTCCTGCCCCCAGGGATGGTGAGGATATGAACTTATAAACTGGTCACCGCCGCGGCCGTAAGTAGTCCCCTGGGCAGGGAGCTCCTCTCACCTACTCCCGTTCTTCGGCCGGCTGCTACGCCCCCTCTGTTTGATTTATGGGCCGCATCATCGCTCTGCTGACTGAACAGAGGGAGCAGAGCGATGATGTGGTCCGTCAATCAAGCCGAGGGGGCGTTCCTGCCGGCCGAAGAACGGGAGTAAGTGAGAGGAGCTCCACGCCCAGGGGACTACTTATGGCCACAGTGGTGACTAATTTATAAGTTCGTATGTTCCCCATCCCTGGGGGCAGGAGCGTCCCCCGGGAATAGTGAGGATAAAGATTTTACTCTGTATAACTCTTTGCCAAGCATTATATAAGGTAAAATATGATGATTGGTTCCCTTTAAATTTTTATTGGGGGATTTAAAAAAAAAATACATATATTTTAACCTTTTTTTTTTCCTTTTTTTTTTTTTACACTTTTTATGTCATCATAAGGGACTATTTATAGCAATCCTTAGATTGCAGATACTGAACAGTGCTATGCATAGGAGAAGACCCAGGGTTGACAGCTGGAGTAGGTAAGGGGACCCCCGGCCACAATGTTGGATGATCGGTTCCCCGCAGCAGTGCCGTGGGCATTTAAATAGATGATCAGGTCACCCGCGGCACTATGGCAGATGCCGTGATCTGTATTGATCATGGCATCTGAGGGGTTAATGATAGCAGCCTGGACCTGCCGTGCATGATGCAAGCACATTAAGTACCAGGACACCAGGACATACATTTACGTCCCAGGTCAATAAGGGGTTAAGGCATGGATGGGTTATTAGATTAGAAGAATAGTGTGCAGAGGTCCATCCTGTGCTATAAGTGAAATTTAACATCACACAAGGCTGTTGAATAATGTTTACACAAACCATTAGAAGCATTTACACAACATTAGGCAATACTCTTATCCTTCCTCCTCTACTGTCTGGTAGTGCATATAAAACATTGCTAAATATGTGTTCTCTAATTTTGATGCAATTTGATCCTTAAAACCCTTTTATAGAGCTGCTCAGTTTCCAAAAAACATAAGGCTTTTACAAGGCTATTTACTGAATAATGAGTTCATCAATGCCTAGCTATTTAAATCCACTCAGATCTGAGTGTAAGCTTACATTTCACAGTACAGTTCCTGGTCAGTTTGCCTTTGTTCATGTAAAGCCAGTCTCAGGCCAAGTATACAAATGGGTTTATGTTGGGCAAAAACACCCAAAAAACACTCTACAGTCAGATGTTTGCAGGGAGTCAATAGGGAAATCTAAATGCCAAACCCATTTAAATTTTATTTACTTACTCATCTTGGCCATTTTGCTGCAATTTTGGGCTCAAGTGTTCCAAAATCTCAGCATACTGAGACTATAGCATTTTTTAAGATAAAAATTCCATAATGTCATCACTAGAGGCCGAGCTACATCGGCCAAGATGTGAACAGGAGCCAGTTGGGTATGTGGATGTCTCTGCCCACAGTATACAGAATATACAGCCATCTGCATAAATGGCTGTATATACTGTATACTCACCCACCCCTCTGCCACAAAAAGAGTTAACTACAATGTGACCAGAGCCATGCTTACCACCCTGGCTCCGGCTGTAGCTTTGCCTCTAATGACATCATTACTCACAAGAGATAGGGCTACACTGGGCGAGCCCAGGGCACGAACCAGGGGGATGGATAAGTGGACCTCTGGCTACTCTATGTATGAATGTATATAATGTATACCCCACAAATAGTTAAACAGCGCAGCTCAGCAGTGCAAATTAACTTTGTCCTTTCTTTTCTGGGGCTCAGTCCAGAAAAATGTTGCAGTAATGGAGTGATCTAAACAGATCTTCTTGAAAGTTTGGCAAGGACGGCGAGCCAAACTTTCCGAAAGTTTCCTTATCTCTAATCTTGACTACCAGTGATTTTTTTGCTGATATTGTGATTATTATCTTTAGTATAAATTATTAAGCTTGTACAATCTTTATAACGGTCCTAGCTTTCGATTTTTTATTATTAATTATATCAATTATCAAATGCTTCTCTACGAGACAAGATCTATGCAAATGCAGCCTTTTAGCAAAAATCTTTAGCAAGTGACAGCAGTAGACTGAGTACATTGGTATAGGGGTAGATAATGGGATCCCTCTTGTCCTTGCCAAAGCTGTAGTTTTGCCTTAGTGACAACAGGATCAGTCCACAACTCTTCCCCAAAGAAGGGGTGTATCACTCAGGTTTTTGATACTTATAGTCTCTCTCACTAATGCTATGTAATGCCTGAAGGACTTGACAAACAGAGGGTTCCACCTCTTCAAACACGTAGTACGAAGAAAATATGTTATTATTTTCTTTATCTGTTGATGATATTCGCTGCTGAGCACCGCTTTGCATATTTAATTCTTTAGGGTTCCCTTGGAATCCACTTGTTTAGCTTCTAATACTACAATGATCCTCTCCTGGATGCCGATCTTGGATGTTGGCTTGTCCCAACCATGAGAATATTATTCTATTCATTTGTCTACTGGTGTTGTGTCCGGAGCGCAACACCACCAGGTGAGCACATAACCTTTTCTATTTTCACTTTTTATGCTGACAGGAAAACAGGCATATGGGATATGGGCAAACTGAAATGCCCTATGCATTCTGTTACCTTTCTATCATAACCAGCAGTACATTTTTTATATGCTCAGTAGTAGTTCTTTGTGTGGGGCTAGCTTTTACTCTCCATGCACATCAATGAGCATTGGGCATTAATAATCTTGTCACCATTTGACCAGTTGTCCTTCCCTGGGCAATTTTTACAGGGACAACTGGGCAGCTACTTATCAGAAAAATTTTACAAGTTAAAGTATTTCAGATCGCTTTACTTGACAATTTTCACTTAAATATCAACTTCAAGAAGTGACTGTTCACATATTGTCAAATATCTCATGACCATGATAAAAGTTCTGTAGTGAGATTTTTTTCCATTGTCAAGAGATATTGAAATGTATTCAATTCGCCGGTGGTTTAATTGCTGTAATGGCTCAATCTACAACATATGTCAGATCAGGTCATCTTTAAAATACAAAACATAATGAAAATCCATTATTTATTTATAGAACAACAAAGAAATAATATACATCAGAATTTTTCCAAACTATCATGTCATTATTGATGAGCAGTTGATTTCCTTTCTGAGCTGATGCATTGAAATGTCCAACAACTCTATAGATCATTTTTCGTTCAATGAGACTTGCATAGTTTAGGATATAATATAATGAGGACAATTCTCTTTTCTCATTAAAATGAACGTCTTCTCCAAGAGGATCTCTGAAATGAACTCTTCTTAGGTACTAGGAGAATAAACAATACATTATGAGATTTACAGTAACTGAAAATAATTTTATTGAAAGGACATTAACCGGTTGCCGACTAAGGATGAGCCGGATCGTACTGAGACAGCAACCACTGTATGATGCGGGCTCCCAACTCGAGCCTGCATCACACTGGCCGGGCCCCAGCTGGTTCTTGTAGCTGGGGGCCATCATTAAAGGGACATTTAAACACTCCCTGGTGGTCCAGTGGGTGGATAGCCCCCCCTGCAGCGAGATTAATCAAGCGCAGAGCACACAGATCACTGTGGTTCTATGAAACCACATTGATCTGTATGAGGAATCTAATGATTCCTCCTAAAAGTCCCCTAAGGGGACTAAAAGTGTCCTTAAGGACTGAGGGTGTATCTGTACGCCCTGAGTCTGCTCCCGTTCTATAACACGTGGCCACAGCATGTCGGGCCCGGCCTCTTACAACGGCCGGGACCTGTGGCTAATAGCGAGCAGCACTGATTGCGGTGCCGCGTGCTATTAACCTTTTAGACGCAGTGTTCAAAGTTGACAGCTACGTCTGAAGTGAAACTAAAATGTTGCCAGTTAGCTCAGGGGGCTTTTCGGGAACGCTGTGGCAAAATTGCGGCATCCCGAACAGTTGAAGTACAGCAGGATGGTCCCATTACCTGCCTCCTAGTGAGATCCAGGCATGAGCAGTCAAGCGGCAGAATCATTGATCAATGGTTTCCCATGAGAAACCATTGATCAATGTAAAATATCAGTGAGTGCAGGGTTATAGCCTCCTATGGGAGCTATAACATTGCAAAAAGAAAGTGAAAAAAAAGTGAATAAAGATTATTTAACCCCTTCCCTAATAAAAGTTTGAATCACCCTCATTTTCCCATAAAAAAAACTGTGTAAATAAAAATCACCACATGCAAAAATCTCAGAATTATAAACATATATCATTATGTAAACCGCACGGTCAATGGCGCGCGTGCAAAAAATTTCCTAAATCCAAAATAGTGCATTTTTGGTCACTTTTTATATCATGAAAAAATAAATAAAAAGCTATAGAAAAGTCTGATTGATACAAAAACAGTACCACAAAAAATTTTCAGATCATGTCGCAAAAAATGAGGCCTCATACCGCCCCGTATGCGTAAAAATAAAAAAGTTATAGAGGTCAGAAGATGACAATTTTAAATGTATAAATTTTCCTGCATGTAGTTATGATTTTTACCAGAAGTACAACAAAATCAAACCTACAGAAGTAGGGTATCATTTTAATCATATGGACCTATAAAATAGAGATAAAAAAATGTATTCCGTAGAAATGAAAGCCCCTAAAATAAAAAAAATGTGTTTTTTCATTAATTTTGTCGCACAATGATTTTTTTTTTCCGTTTTGCCGTAGATTTTTGAGTAAAATTACTGATGTCATTACAAAGTAGAATCGGTGGTGCAAAAAATAAGCCATTGTGTGGATTTTTTGGTCCAAAATTGAAAGAATTATGATTTTTTACAAGTAAGGAGGAAAAAACGAAAGTGCAAAAACGGAAAAACCCGGGTCCTTAAGGGCTTTTTTTTTTTTTTTTAAATCAGCTGGTACCAGAAAGTTAAACAGATTTGTAAATTACTTCTATAAAAAAAATCTTAAAGGGGTACTTCGCCCCTAGCATCTTATCCCCTTTCCAAAGGATAGGGGATAAGATGTCAGTTCGCTCGGGTCCCACTGCTGGGATCTCCGCTGCGGCACCCCGCTATCATTATTGCACAGAGCACACTTGCTCTGTGCAAAATGACCGGCGATGCAGGGGCCGGAGCATTGTTACATCACAGCTCCGCCCTCTCGTGATGTCACGGCCCACCCCCTCAATACAATTATATGCAGGGCTCCGGCCCCTGTATCGCCGGTCATTACACACAGATCGAGTGTGCTCTGTGCAGTAATGATAACGGGGTGCCACAGGGGATAGGGGATAAGATAAGCTGCTGTATGGTCCACAGGAAGTTCTTTTCTTTTTGAATTTATTTTTTTTCTGACCACAGTGCTCTCTGTTGACACCTCTGCCCACATCAGGAACTGTCCAGAGCAGAAAAGGTTTGCTATGGGGATTTGCTTCTACTCTGGACAGTTCCTGACATGGACAGAGGGGTCAGCAGAAAGCACTGTGGTCAGAAAGAATATAAATTTAAACATAAAAGAAATTCCTGTGGAGCATACAGCAGCTGATAAGTACTGGAAAGATTAAGATTATTTTAACCCCTTAAGGACCCAGCCATTTTACACCTTAGGACCCGGCCATTTTTTGCACATCTGACCACTGTCACTTTAAACATGAATAACTCTGGAATGCTTTTAGTTATCATTCTGATTCCAAGACATTTTTCGTGACATATTCTACTTTAACTTAGTGGTAAAAGTTTTTGGTAACTTGCATCCTTTCCTGGTGAAAAATCCCAAAATTTGATGAAAAATGTGAAAATTTTGCATGTTTCTAACTTTGAAGCTCTCTGCTTGTAAGGAAAATGGATATTCCAAATATTTTTTTTTATTCACATATACAATATGTCTACTTTATATTTGCATCATAAAATTTACGTGTTTTTACTTTTGGAAAACACCAGAGTGCTTCAAAGTTCAGCAGCAATTTTCAAATTTTTCACAAAATTTCCAAAATCACAATTTTTCAGGGACCAGTTCAGGTTTGAAGTGGATTTGAAGGGTCTTCATCTAAGAAATACCCCACAAATGACCCCATTATAAAAACTGCACCCCCAAAGTATTTAAAATTACATTCAGTCAGCATTTTAACCCTTTAGGTGTTTCACAGGAATAGCAGCAAAGTGAAGGAGAAAATTCACAATCTTCATTTTTTACACTCGCATGTTCTTGTAGACCCAATTTTTGAATTTTTACAAGGGGTAAAAAGAGAAAATGTATACTTGTATTTATAGCCCAATTTCTCTCGAGAAAGCACATACCTCATATGTCTATGTAAAGTGTTCGGCGGGCACAGTAGAGGGCTCAGAAGGGAGAGAGCGACAAGGGGAATTTGGAGCGTACGTTTTTCTGAAATGGTTTTTGGGGGGCATGTTGCATTTAGAAAGCCCCTATGGTGCCAGAACAGGAAACAACCCCACATGGCATACCATTTTGGAAACTAGACCCCTTGAGGAACGTAACAAGGAATAAAGTGAGCCTTAATACCCCACAGGTGTTTCACAACTTTTGCATATGTAAAAAAATAGTAAAAAAATTTCAATAAAATTTGTGTTTTCCCCCAAATTTCACATTTTTGCAAGGGTTAATAGCAGACAATACCCCCCAAAATTTGTAACCCCATCTCTTCTGAGTATGGAGGTACCCCATAAGTTGACCTGAAGTGCACTACGGGTGAACTACAATGCTCAGAAGAGAAGGAGTCATATTTGGCTTTTTGAGAGCAAATTTTGCTCGGGGGCATGTCGCAATTAGGAAGCCCCTATGGTGCCAGGACAGCAAAAAATACCCACATGCCATACAATTTTGGAAACTAGACCCCTTGAGGAACGTAACAAGGAATAAAATGAGCCTTAACTCCCCACAGGGGTTTCGCGACTTTTGCATACGTAAAAAAAAAAATTTGCTCGGGGGGCATGTCGCATTTAGGAAGCCCCTATGGTGCCATAACAGCAAAATAACCCCCACATGGCATACCATTTTGGAAACTAGACCCCTTGAGGAACGTAACAAGGGGTACAGTGAGCATTTACCCCCACTGGTGTCTGTCAGATCTTTGGAACAGTGGGCTGTACAATATTTTTAATTTGCACAGCCCACTGCTCCAAAGTTCTGTCAGACACCAGTGGGGTGTAAATTCTCACTGCACCCCTCATTACATTCCGTGAGGGGTGTAGTTTCCGAAATGGGGTCACATGTGCATTTTTTTTTTTTTTGCGTTTGTCAAAACCGCTGTAACAATCAGCCACCCCTGTGCAAATCACCTCAAATGTACATGGTGCACTCTCCCTTCTGGGCCTTGTTTTGCGCCCCCAGAGCACTTTGCGCCCACATATGGGGTATCTCCGTAGTCGGAGAAATTGCGTTACAAATTTTGGGGGGCTTTTTTCCCTTTTACCTCTTGTCAAAATGAAAAGTATAGGGCAACACCAGAATGTTAGTGTAAACAATTTATTTTTTTACACTAACATGCTGGTGTAGACCCCAACTTTACCTTTTCATAAGGGGTGAAAGGAGAAAAAGCCCCCCAAAATTTGTAAGGCAATTTCTCCCGAGTATGGCGATACCCCATATGTGACCCTAAACTGTTGCCTTGAAATACGACATGGCTCCAAAGTGAGAGCGCCATGCGCATTTGAGGCCTGAATTAGGGATTTGCATAGGGGTGGACATAGGGATATTCTACGCCAGTGATTCCCAAACAGGGTGCCTCCAGCTGTTGCAAAACTCCCAGCATGCTTGGACAGTCAACGGCTGTCCGGCAATACTGGGAGTTGTTGTTTTGCAACAGCTGGAGGCTCCATTTTGAAAACAGTGGCGTACCAGACATTTTTCATTTTTATTGGGGAGGGGAGGGGGGCTGTGTAGGGGTATGTGTATATGTAGTGTTTTTTACTTTTTATTTTGTGTTGTGTTAGTGTAGTGTAGTGTAGTGTTTTTAGGGTACAGTCACAGGGGCGGGGGGGTACAGTGAGTTTCCCGCTGCGAGTTTGAGCTGCTGCGCAAAATTTGCTGCATCGCAAGCTTGCAGCCTGATACTCACTGTAAGCCCCTGCCCATGTGAATGTACCCTGTACATTCACAGTGTGGGGGGGACCTCCAACTGTTGCAAAACTACAACTCCCAGCATGCACAGTCTATCAGTGCATGCTGGTAGTTATAGTTTTGCAACAGCTGGAGGCACACGGGTTGGGAAACACTGAGTTAGGAAACAGACAATGTTTCCCAACCAGTGTGCCTCCTGTTGTTGCAAAACCACAACTCCCAAACATTCTCAGTCATGCTGGAAGTAGTAGTTCGGCAACATCTTTAGAGCCAGATGTTGCCGAACTACAACTCCCAGCATGCTTGGAGTTGTAGTTTGCAACATCTGGAGGACTACAGTTTGCATACCACTAATACAGTGGTTCCCAATCTGTGCCCTTCCAGATGCTGCAAAACTACCATTTCCAGTATGCCAAAACTGTCCAGGCATACTGGGAGTTGTAGTTCTGCAACATCTGAAGGGCCAGATGTTACAGAACTACAACTCCCAGCATGCCTGGACAGTAAGGGCATGCTGAGGATGTGTAGTTTTGCAACATCTGGAAGGGCACAGTGATCCCAAAACTGCGGACCTCCAGATGTTGCAAAACTGCAACTCCCAGCATGCCCAGATGCCAAGGGCTGTCTGGGCATGCTGGGAGTTGTAGTATACAGGGTCCCAATACAGCAATGCATGTCGCTTTACGGCCCGACCGCGGCTGAAGATCCACTCACCTGTCGCCGCCGCCGCCGTCTTCATCGCCGGGATCCGGGTCTTCAGGGATGAGGTAATTACCGGGGCCGGGCCCCAGCACTCCCCCGTCCCCCGCCGCGTCCTCCGGTCTTCCTCCCGTCTTCTCCGGACTTCCAGGGGCTGGGCAGGATGGGAGGAAGTAACTGCCCCCCCCCCCCCTGCGATTGGTCAGTTAACTAACCGAAGAATCGCAGGGGATCGGAGGAGGTGGCAGGCTTGCCACCTCGCTCCTATTCTTTAGCATGGTCCTGGCTGTCTGTGACAGCCAGGATCATGCAAAATTACCGGGCGGTCAGGTCCCAGAGACCCGATCAGCCCGGTATCGCCGCAGATCTCAAGGGCGATTTCCCTTGCGATTTACATGGCCCCCCCGGCGTTTGCCCTGGATCCCTGCTGAAGGATTTCAGCAGGGATCCGCTTCCGATCTGCGGAGACCAGGAAAAGACCATGACGTATGCATACGTCATGGGTCCTTAAGACCCAGGGTGTGATGACGTATGCATACATCATGGGTCCTTAAGAGGTTAAATAGAAGTAATTTACAAATCTATTTAACTTTCTGGGACCAGTTGATTGAATTTTTTTCCCCAGTGGAGTACCCCTTTAAGGACCAGGCCAATTTTAATTTATATATTTTTTTAAATCATAATTTTGTTATATTTTCATCCACAGACCCCTATGAGTGCTTGTTTTCTGCGTGACCAATTTTACCTTGTAATTACATTACTCATTTTACCATAAAATGTACGGCGCAAAAAAATTATATTTATGTGGGGAAATTGAAATTCAAACCACATGTTTTCGTTATTCTATGGGTCAATACAATTAAAATGATACCCATGTTATATGCTTTTTTTTATATAATTGTACTCAAGGCTCAATTCCTGCACTTTTTTCACAGCAGGAACACCATTCCCATTAGCAGAAGTTCTTTAAGTGGAAATCTTAGGTAAGTTCCCAAACTTTTTTCCCCAGGACTTGATCTCTGTTTGTACTGCTTAAACAAAATCGCAAACTATTTTAACAAAATTAGTGTTTGGAATTGCCCTATATTGACCACCTACAACGTTCTCATTTTTCCATATACGGGGCGGTATGAGGACTAATTTTTTTTGCTCTGTGTTCTGTGGCTTTTATCTATACCACTTTTGCTTATATTTAACTTTTTATTATTTAATTTTTGGAATAAGATGAGTCAAAAAAAGCAGCAATTTAAGATAATTTTTTTTTACGTTTCCACCATTTACCATATTGGATAATTGACATTAGATTTTGATAGTTTGGATATTTACGCACGTGGAAATACCAAATATATTAATTATATTTTAATGCATTTTGGGGGTAAAGTGGGAAAAAGGGCCAAGAAACAAACTTTGTTTACCAGTGTTATCTGTGATTAAAAAAATATGTTGCATCCCTAAGTCCTATGTACAGATTTCTAGTGATGCCTGTTGATCATATTTGGAGAATCACTTATAGAATGTTTCCCAAACTCTTGTTTGGAAAATGCTTATATGAACAACAAGAAGAGTAAAATAATCTGCAACATCAGAAGAGAATGGGAGGAGATATTTAGCATTCAATTACTTTGTTTTCATAATTGTGAAGAATATACACTGGAACAACTGTAAAAGATTCCCCCTTAGGCCCCTTTCACACTATAAAGTTGCTCCATTAAAAGACCCAATATAAACTTACCGTTTGAAAAGCCTTAAAAATGGTTGTTAAACAGCCGTTGCAAAATCGCATTAAAGTCTATGGGATCTTTTGATTATCCGTTATGACTGGTTATGGCCCGTCATGAATAACTAATGTTATTTGTGACAGAAGAAAAAACGGCACATGCACTAATTTTTCTTCCGTCACAATAAACTGGTAAATTAACGGCCATTATTTTTACCACTGAAGCAAAGAGGATTATGAAATTGAAAGCGCTGGGCCCTTTAGGTCTGAATGAAAGAAATGATTTTAGCTCTTTTCTATGAATCAGCAGGATATTTGCTTTGGTCTTTCTTATTTTTACTATATATGTATGATTTTATATACTATGTATTTCTTTGGTGAAGGGTCACTCCTCCCCCCTTTTCTCCATATATACCGATATAGTAATCCAATTGATCAGGAATCGGATGATGCATCACTGACGTGAAACTGCGCTGTCATTCTGCTGATATGCTCTGGCTGCCGGCTGGTAGCTGCCTTTCCTCCCGGCACCCAGGTGAACATGCTTTGTATATGGACTATGCTTCATTAAAGTCTGAACAAGATTTGCACATGGACATTGTTTCAATAAAGTCCGAATTTTATTCTTTCTACATGGTGAGTGCAGACATGCTTTTTTCCTATATTGGATATTTTTACCACTGAAGTCTATGGCAAACGGATGAGCCTTTATGTCATCCATTTGCACAGTGGTTTATAATATCTGTTATTACTTCTGAGCATGCTCACAAGAGGTGACAGGCAGCAGCAGTACTGAGGGACTACTACTACTCCCATAATGGAACAGACTTGTTTCCATGATGGGAGTAGTAATTTTCCGGCTGTGAGAGTCTGTCAGTGGCTGGGGAGGCTACAATAGTGTTTGTACTACAACTCCCATCATGGAACAGACTCTATTCCATGATGGTGGTTGTAGTGCAGGGGCTGAGGGATTGATCACACCGGGTCTCACTTCTGAGACCCTATGCTATTAGAAGTTATTAAACAGGGGGGGCGTACAACATGCTGTGCTCCCCTGCAATGTACGATGTATTTTACTTTCATTTTTAAATTCCCCGCAGGGAGTCCTGAATGGCCGATACGGATGAGCCATTCAGGGCTCCCGGCGGAGTTTTTGAACTTCAGTGATCCATACTGTATAATCACATTCCCCCTTAAATATATTAATTTTATTCCCCCATGTGTATATGTATGGTTCCCCCCTGCCTGCTGCCTGGTCATCTTCTAGCGCTGTCACAGCGCACAGCAGGGACATGACATTCCATACCCTGCTGCTCATCTCCTTATCTAACAGAGAGGAGCAGCGGAGAATGGGAAGACCTGTCCACCCTGTGCACTGTTATAGCGCTTCATACCCTGCCGCCGCCAATACCTGACCTGTACCCCCAATGCACTGCTTCCTTCATATATTCCCACTGTTGCCCGACATGTCATCGGGTATGGAGATGAGCAGTGAGGAATAGACTGACATGTCCCTGCTGTGTGCTCTGATTGCTCTTGGAGCAGCGGGGACATGTCGGTCGGCGGTGGGAATGAATGAATGAATGAAGCAGCGCACAGGGGGACAGGTCAGGTACTGGTGGTTGGAAGGGAATGGAGCACTATAACAGCGCACTGGGGGGACAGGTCCCTCCATTCTCTGCTGCTCCTCTGTCAGATACAGCTGTGCGCTGTGACAGTGCTAGAAGATGACTGGACAGCAGACAGGGGGGGAATCATACATATACTCATGCAGGGAATAAAATGAATATACTTAAGGGGGAATGTGATTTTACAGTAAGGAACACTGAAGTTTAAAAACCCCATCGAGAGTACTGAATGGCTTATCCGTACCGGCCATTCAGGACTCCCATCAGGGAATTAAAAAATAAAAGTAAAATACATCGTACATCGCAGGGGAGCACAGCATGCTGCCTGTTCCCCTGTTTAATAACTTTTAATCGCATCTGGTCTCAGAAAATAACGGGCCTATTCATTCGTTAAGACACGTTATAACATTTGTCATGTATGGCCATTTTAACATGAAAAAGGCAAAAGATGATCCAGCACTGGGTAAAAGTTGCAGCTTTATTAGGATTTGAATCCAACATACAAACTTGACACGATAAAACCGACACCCTCCCTCGTCATACGCGTTTCAAGAGCATGCGCGCTCTTCCTCAGTGACTTCATGGGTCTGTTGGGCAAGGACTTGTATCGTACTGGCTCAGGTGAGAATTATATATGAACACTCACCCTCTATACACGATAATTAAAAATCCGCCCCTCCCAGAGACTCATTCACACCCTATATACCACAATATGGATAGATCGCAGAAGGCAGCCAACCTCTTTTCGGGGTCAAGTGCAAATTAACCCAATAATGTAGATCTAAGAATATCAATAAAAAAAACTTAGAAAAACTCCAAATTCAATAAACAAAAAGGTGGTGGAATTGCACAACCCTGAACAATTATTTGGAGAAAGAAATAATACCACAAGGCCTAAGAATCAAAATAGTACCTACAATGGTGTACTGTGATGAAATGATGGCAGAGTGGAACAAAGCAATAACAATTTGCTCCAAGAGGTTCATGGAAATTATAGTGAAATCTGAAAAATCTAAACTTGAAATCTTAAATGAGGACATTGAAAAGATTAAAAAGGATCAGGAAGTATTCTCTAGCATGACAGATTATGATGAACTCCTACGAAAAACCAATGAAAAAATTACTAAACTTGAGGAATACATAATGGAAACCAAAAAAACCAAACTGCAAAGAGATGTTAAGGACTTTGAATTAAAACAACAATAATTGGAATAAATGGGAGTCTACTGGTGCTACCCCCAAATCTATTCTAAAGAAAAAATATAAAAAGAAATGGGGATCACAACAAAAAGTTACATTCAGTTCATCTGAGGTTGATACGGGAGATAGCATGGAATCAGACAACCCATCAACATCTCAACAGGCGAGTGGATACACACAACAGAAGTCAAAAAACGCCAAGCGCAAAGGAAAAGGAAAACCCGGAGGGGGGGGGGGGGGGGGAGGAAACATCCCCGAAGAAACAACACCCAGGCTAAGGAGCCAAGTCCGGAAATAAATGGAGTACTAAATCTTTCGAAGAGAGAACTGAGTCCTGACCAAATGACCTTATTAGCTAAGGGGTTAAATTTTTCACCTGCAAATAACCTTGATATATTTGGGACATTATGTGATATTAACAGGTTCGTGAGAAACCTGACGGTAAAAATATATTTTTTCCAAACAGAACAGGACGATATTAGTGGTAATTCACAGGAACAATCATATGTATCTAATGAGTTAAAAAAAATTTAACATTTAGCGAACAAATTACTTTGTGTGATTTACATGAATTGGCAAATGAAACAAACAATAGCAAAGAAAAATTGAATAAAAATATATGGCCTAAAAGTAAAAATCCCTCTTTTTATCTAGTTGGATCCAGAACAGAGGGCATGGACAAATTTCAGGAGGCAATAGAAAAAGATCTTGTTGCCTTAGGCAACGTCATCTCCCACTCACCGGCAGGTAGGGACAACCTGTCTAGAGGGGAAAGAAAAGCCATGAAAGAGCTGTCATCTTATGATGACATTATCATAAAGATGTCAGACAAAGGAGGGGTGGTCACAGTAATGGATAAAAACATATACATAAAACAAATAAAAAACATGCTCTCAGATGAAACTGTCTATGCTCCTCTGGATAAGGATCCAACTGGTAAATATCAAATGGATTTCATAAAATTGTTGGAGGAGGGAATAGCCCTCAATGCAATCACACAAAAAGAAAAAGATCACTTTTTGTACAAGAACCTGTTATTCCAATTATGTATGCCCTTCCCAAAATACAGAAGGGGATAGATCCCCCACCAATGAGACCTATTGTTTCTAGTGGGAGCTCATTGCTGGAGCGTCTATCAATTTGGGTAGACCAGTTATTACAACCCCTGGTTAAACGAGTCCCAGGCTATTTAAAGGATTCAGGAGACATTTTGAAGGTCTTTGCCAACAGAAGATGGGGTCCGGAGCATGCATGGCTATCTTGTGATGTAGTGTCACTCTATACCAACATCCCCTGGACGGTAGCCATGCAGGCTCTGGACCACCATCTCAGTAATCACGGAGATTACACCAATGACTTGTGTCGGTATGGTTTTTGATGTTCCGCAACTATTTTGTATTCAATCGAGAATTTTTCTTACAGAAAAGTGGAGTTTCAATGGGGGCAAGACACTCCCCATCGCTTGCAAATCTAACCATGTCGTACTGGGAGTCCCAAGTCATTTTTTCAAATTCGAATCCATATAGACATCATATGCAGTGGTACGGGAGATTCATCGACGATCTCCTCCTCATATGGGAGGGCGATGGATCTCTCGTGCCACTGTTCATACAGTACATTAATCATAATTCATATAATTAAAAGTTTACTTACCATCTAAACAAAAATGTAATAACATTTCTAGATCTGGAACTAAGTAGTACGGTTGGGGACATTATTACAGTAGCTACACATCGGAAGCCAATTTCAGGCAATACAGTTTTGAGAGGTAACAGTAATCACCCGACACATACAATTAAAGCAATTCCAGTAGGGGAACTCACACGCCTTAAAAGAAACTGTTCCAACAATGAAACATATAAAATGCAATCAGAAAACTTGCTTGGTAGATTGAAGGAACGGGGTTATACAAACAAAACATTAAATAGAGCTAAGAGGATAGTGTCACATAAAAACAGAGCAGACCTAATTGATGGAAGAACAACTAAAAAGGAATTTAAAAATAAACCCACTTTGTCTTTAACATATTCTCCGCATTTTAATAAAATTTAAAATATGGTACTCCGCCATTTACACATTCTAAGACAAGATGAAATTACGGCAAAAATATTACATAAGGGGTGTCATATTGTTTCTAAGAAAACTCCTACATTAAAAAATCACTTATCTCCTAGCTTACTGGAAAGGTCCCAGTCGAGCGACAAAGGTTGGCTCACACAGAAAGGATTTTACAGGTGTGGACAAAAAATTTCCTGCAGAGGGCAGCAGAAAATATCCCATTAACAATTATATGAATTGTAATAGTAAAAATATAATCTATATGATAGAATGTACACATTGTAATCTAAAATACGTAGGCCACACCACTCGAAAACTAAAAACATGAGCACTAGAACATTTCAATGATGTGGGAGCGCTAAATAGAAACAAATCTGCTGCGTCCCTGCATTTTCAAACAATCCACAATGGAAATATTTCTGGATTCAAAATATATGGAATCGAGCTTGTGAAAATTGGTATAAGACAGGGCTGTATAAAGAACAAGCTGGAACACAGAGAAGCCTTCTGGCAGTTCACTCTTGGCACCCGTGCCCCGTGTGGCATGAATATCAGGCGTGAACTTCTGTTTCATTATTAATGGTATTAAAATGACAACATAGTGACAACAAAGTCTCCAGCAGTTGTGTGGTCTATTGGGCAAATAGGAAAATCTAGGAGGGTGTAATTAGGATTAATTAATTCTCACCTGAGCCAGTACGATACAAGTCCTTGCCCAACAGACCCATGACGTCACCGAGGAAGAGCGTGCATGCGCTTGAAACGCGTATGACGAGGGAGGGTGTCGGTTTTATCGTGTCAAGTTTGTATGTTGGATTCGAATCCTAATAAAGCTGCAACTTTTACCCAGTGCTGGATCATCTTTTGCCTTTTTCACGATCCTACTAGCACCGAGCCAAGTGCGGACCCGTGCACGGGAACTTTGGAAGTGAGCTGTACAACACATTTATTTTATCTATGGCCATTTTAACACCTTTTGGAAACAACTACTACTCTCATCATGGAAACCAGTCTGTTCCATGAAGGGAGTAGTAGTAGTCCCGGCTATGGGAGTCTGTAGGCAAAGGTGTTAAAACAGCCATACATGACAGATGTTATAACATGTCTTAACGGATGAATGGGCCCGTTATATTGACGGACGTTATTTAGCCATTAGCACCCGTTATTTCATCCATTATTTTACATCTGTTTTTACACAGAAAATGGATGTTTAATAAAAGATGAATACTCATAGCGTGAAAGTAGCCTTATCCAGACCAGATTTCATGAGACAGATATTCATTCTA
This sequence comes from Hyla sarda, assembly GCF_029499605.1. Taxonomy (NCBI): domain Eukaryota; kingdom Metazoa; phylum Chordata; class Amphibia; order Anura; family Hylidae; genus Hyla; species Hyla sarda. Next base: position 23,326,421 of record NC_079189.1, read on the forward strand.
CCATACATTAGGTGTTGTGGCTATTTTCTTTGAGAAGACCACTGCCATAGAAGATCACTTTTTGATTCAAATTTACATGGTCTTCTTTAAGCGGTTTCATGTTGCTGAAACCTGTTGGAGTCCAATTTTTATTGTTCTGCTCCAACAGACAACAATGAGAAAAACATGGTGCAGGGGTGAAAAACAAATAAAAATAAAAAAGTGAAAGAGGGCTCAGTAAACACATTTTTAAGCCTCAACTGTACATATACTTTACATCAATTCCTTACATTTTTAATAAGTACTTGATTTTTTTTGTATTTTTCTTTGGTATTCCTGGGCATATGTAATTGAATCTCATGTAGAGAATGTGCCATGGCATAGACAGATTTATACACTAGATAAGTGACTCCAAAACTGTGAGTAAAATAAGTATTTGTTCCAAGTTCAGCAAATTTTATAGTTCTGTTGCATTCGTGAAGTTGAAGGGATTGCAGAAAGTTATTTATATTGGGATCTGAGGTTAAGCAATGAAAAGAATATGCTAAGATATATTCCACTAATATGTCATGTGGACGATTTATTGTGCTGATATCTTCTAGGAATATTTTCAAATCTGGTATAATCTTAGAAGCAGGTGAAAATACCAGACTTCCGTGAAATGATGGTTTTCTGTTTTTGGGTAGTAACATGCGAGAATTCCACCCTGCTGGTACAATGAATGTCTTCTCTTGAGCCTTATAGAATTTTAATTCAATAAAATATCCAATGTAAACAGAAAATTTTCCACATATTACAACAACTTGAGAAGTTGACTTGTTAAGGATAAATATGTTTTCCTTAAACTCTTCAGTTTCTTCATTTCGATCATTTATCCTAATAATATACTCAATACAGATATCATATTTAGCCGCCATTGTCTTCAGCTCTTGGCTCTGCTTCTCACCGACATCATCATCAGATGTGATAACACCGATCCACGTCCAGTTATAATGTCTGAGTAATTGAACCATTGCAAGGAGTTGGGTTGAGTGATTGGGAAGTGCTTGGAAGAAGGACGGGAAGAGCTTGACATTACTCAGAATAGGATCCACTGTACCATAACCGATCTGAATAATACAGTAACAATTAAGCATAATGAGTATTTCTACACTCTACATAAAAACTAAGTGAGCCAAGCCTAGGTAACCCAGATTCGACCCAAGTTCAGTAGTAGCTGCGGCCAGCAAAACTTTCCCGGTTCAGTTCATGTGAACCGGGCATTGTGCGCAAATATAACAGAAGCTATGAGGAAAAGATGGCATTTTGGTACCCAGAGGAATAATAGAAGTACTGGGGTAGTGATTTGACTTTAGGGAAGACTAGCATTCCTTGCAACTATCACAAGTAGAGATGAGCGAACTTTTCAAAAATTCGATTCGGCCCATTCGCCGAATTTTCCCAAAAAGTTTGTTTCGATCCAAATTTATTTGCGGCAAATCGATGTTAAAAAAAGGCTATTTCTAGCCTACATACAGCCTCTATAGGGGTATAGAACACTTTGCTGTGTCCTAAAACGCATATGGAGTGTGCTGGGGTAGTGAAATAATACTGTTATTCAGAATAGCATGCAGATTACAGGCATCGCTCTTAGAATCACTGCCTCACAGCAGCACAATGACAGAGCCTGGTGGTGGCATCAGTGGCAGGAGACCATATAGTGACTGAATGACATAGCGTGGACATGTTGGCAGCCAGAGGAGACCATAAGAGGCTTCACAATCCCCCCCAAAAAACAACACAATATATGAAATTTTTGACAAAGATTTCTCATTGGTAGCACCCGCTATCCAAAAGTTTGAAATTTCCAGACCCAGGCCCCCTCTGCGGCATCAGTAACCCATATATTGCCTGAAGGACACAGCCTGGAGTTGGCTGATGCACCAGTACACACCAGGGCTTCACAATCCCCCCTCCAAAATCAACACAATGAGACATTTTTGTCAAAGATTTCTCATTGGTAGCACCCGCTATCCAAAAATTTGAAATTTCCAGAACCAGGCCCCACCCCTTGTGGCATCAGTAACCCATATATTGCCTTCATGACACAGCCTGGAGTTGGCTGATGCAAGAGTACACACCAGGGCTTCACAATCCCCCCAAAAAAAACAACACAATAGATGACATTTTTGTCAAAGATTTCTCATTGGTAGCACCCGCTATCCAAAAATTAGAAATTTCCAGACCCAGGCCCCACCTCAGGAACCCATATATTGCCTGAAGGAAACAGCCTGGAATTGGCTGATGCACCAGTATACACCCGGGCTTCACAATCCCCTCCAAAAAACCACAACATTTTTGAATTTTTTTAAAGAAATACCTTTGTGTAAGAACAAGCGCATATCCAACAGTTCACAAGACTATATAATGCAGGACGGTGGACCACCCAAAGACATTCTTCTCAAAAATAATAAACCACACAATGTTTGAAAGTTTTTTTACAAAAACAAATTCAATATGTGTGTAAGCGCATCTGTCTCCAAAAGATCAGATCACGAAAGGACTTTTGTCGCCCAAAATGATGAAGCAGAGATAATCCCTGTCCGTATTTTTTATTTTTTTTTTTCATAAAAAAATCACACGCAACAAGTGTTCCGTTGTGTAACGATTAGCATTGTGGAAAATTCAATTTTATTACCGATTAAAATTATCAGTAAATAAAAAGAAAACACTACCCAAGAGTGTTTAATTACCCCATACATTGCACCAGGAGCAGTCAAGAGTAGGCCTCAGCAGTACCCAAGAGGCTTTAATAACCCCCTACCTTTGAATGATGAATTGCGAGATCGAGCAATGCCAGGTGTGTTATGCCCTCTGTTTTCCGGGGCCGCAGGCGCGCTCCACTGAACGGATTAGCAAGTCTCTATCTTTCATCGACCGATGCTGGTAACCCGCTAACTCCCGTAAAGGTAAGCTGCCGCGAAGCAGGTGGTCTCCCCCGGGCACGTTTGGCTCCAAAATTTCCACTACTGCCACACCATGCTGACTGCCAACCGTGCTACCGCCTTGCTGACTCAAGGGCAACCTGCAACTCTCTTCTCCCAATGATGAACCCCCTTCTCCTGAGATCGAGCAATAATAGGTGTGTTATGCCCTCAGATGTCCGGGGCCGCAGGCGCGCTCCACTGAACGGATTAGGGTGTGTCCATCTTTTTTTGTAGCACCCGCAATCCAAAAATTTTAAATTTCCAGACCCAGACCCCACCTCTGCAGCATCAGGAACCCATTTATTGCTTGAAGGACACAGCCTGGGGTTGGCTGATGCACCAGTACACACAGGGCTTCACAATCCACCCCAAAATCAACAACATTTTATACATTTTTTTTTAATTTACAACTTTGTGTAAGCACAAGCGCATATCCAACATTTCAGAAGACTCTATAAGGCAGGACGGTGGACCACTCAATGACTTTCTTCTCAAAAATAATGAACCACACAATTGTTGAATTTAAAAATAAAATTGAAATTCCTAGACTCAGGCCCCACCTCAGCTGCATCAGTAACCCATAGATTGCCTGAAAGACACAGCCAGGAGTTGGCTGCTGCAGGAGTACACACCCGGGCTTCACAATCCACCCAAAAAAAACCACAATTTTTTTAATAATTGTCTGACAAAATACCTTTTTGTTAAAACAAGTGCATATACAGCAGTTCAGAAGACTCTATAATGCAGGACGGTGGACCACCCAAAGACATTCTTCTATAATATAATAAACCACACAATATGTTAAAAAATTTTTAAATAATTGAAATTCCAAGACCAAGGCCCCACCTCTGCTGCATCAGTAACCCATATATTGCCTAACGGACACAGACTGGAGTTGACTGATGCACGAGTACACACTACACACCCGTCACCCGGGCTTCACAATCCACCCCAAAAAAACGCAAAATTTTATCGAAATTGTCTGACAAAATACCTTTTTGTTAAAACAAGCGCATATACAGCAGTTCAGAAGACTCTATAATGCAGGACGGTGGACCACCCAAAGACATTCTTCTATAATATAATAAACCACACAATATGTTAAAAATGTTTTAAATAATTGAAATTCCAAGACCAAGGCCCCACCTCTGCTGCATCAGTAACCCATATATTGCCTAACGGACAGAGACTAGAGTTGACTGATGCACGAGTACACACTACACACCCGTCACCCGGGCTTCACAATCCACCCCAAAAAAATGCTAAATTTTATTGAAATTGTCGGACAAAATACCTTATTGTTAAAACAAGTGCATATACAGCAGTTCAGAAGACTCTATAATGCAGGATGGTGGACCACCCAAAGACATTCTTCTCAAATTAATAAACCACACAATGTTTGAAATTTGGTTAAAAAAAATTATTACGTGTGTGTAAGTGCATCTGTTTGCAAAATCAGATGGCAAAGGGATTCTATTCACCAAAAATGATAAAGCAGAGTTAATCCCTCTCCATCTATTTATTTATTTTTTTCATTAAAAAATCACACGCAACAAGCGTTCCGTTGTGTAACGGTTAGCATTCTGCAAAATTCAATTTTATTACTGATAAAATTACCAGTAAATTTAACAATAACACTACCCAAGAGTGTTTAATTTCGCCATACATTGCACCAGGAGCAGTCAGGAGTAGGCCTCAGCAGTACCCAAGAGGCTTTAATAACCCCTTACCTTGCCCGATCAATTGCGAGATTTAGCAATAACAGGTGTGTTATGGCCTCAGATGTCCTGGGCCGCACTAGCGCTCCACTGAACGGATTAGCGTCTCTCTATCTTTCAAGGACAGGTGCGTGTTGCACGCTGAAACCAGTTCGGGATAGGGATCTGTGATTGCAATTATTTAACCTTAAAACGAGGAATTACCAGTAAGTGAGGGTCATAAGCTGAAGTTTATTAAGTCCCTGCCCTTTGTACACACCGCCTGTCGCTATAAGCGATTGGATTAGTTAGTGAGTTGGTTAGTGAGGTCCTCGGATCGGCCCAGGCGGGGTAGGAGAAGGCCCTGGCAGAGCGCCGAGAATTTAACGATCATTGTTGAAATTTGCATTAAGCATGTATTTAGCTACTGCTAAACATCCAAAAATTTAAGGCCCAAGGCCAGAGGCACCAGGGAGGCAAGTAGTTCCTGAAAGACACAGAATTAGTCTGGAGCATGCATTTGCAGTACCCAAGAGGTTTTCACAACCCCTTACATTTAAAGATCAATGTTTACATTTGCATTAAGCATGTATTTAGCTACTGCTAAACTTAAAAAAATTATAGGCCCAAGGCCTGAGGCACCAGGGAGGCAAGTAGTTTGTGAAAGACACAGAATGAGTCTGGAGCTGTCATTCGCAGTACCCAAGAGGGTTTCATAACCCCTTACATTTAAAGATCAATGTTGAAATTTGCATTAAGCATGTATTTAGCTACTGCTAAACTTCAAAAAATTATAGGCCCAAGGCCTGAGGCACCAGTGAGGCAAATAGTTTGTGAAAGACACAGAATGAGTCTGGAGCAGTCATTCGCAGTACCCAAGAGGGTTTCATAACCCCTTACATTTAAAGATCAATGTTGAAATTTGCATTAAGCATGTATTTAGCTACTGCTAAACTTCAAAAAATTATAGGCCCAAGGCCAGAAGCTTCAGTTTTCCCCATATTAGGAGCATAGTTGTCCCTCAGATTAGGCAGCATAGATGTCCCCCAGATTAGGACCATAGTTGTCCCCCAGATTAGGCAGAATAGATGTCCCCCAGATTAGGACCATAGTTGTCCCCCAGATTAGGCAGCATGGATGTCACCCAGATTAGGCAGCATAGATGTCCCCCAAATTAGGAGCATACTTGTCCCCCAGATTAGGCAGCATAGATGTCACCCAGATTAGGAGCATAGTTGTCCCCCAGAGTAGGCAGCATAGATGTCACCCAGATTAGGCAGCATAGATGTCCCCCAGATTAGGAGCATACTTGTCCCCCAGATTAGGCAGCATAGATGTCCCCCAGATTAGGCAGCATAGATGTCCCCCAATCAGCATGGGCCGGTCAGAGCCAATCAAAGGGCCTTATGTGTCAAGCGGGCCGTACAATCCCCAGGTCTGCCTCAGAGGGTTTCATAACCAATCACAATAGTGAAAATTTTGTTGTAGGAGCATGGTCAATCTACTCAGACCCATCTGTCATTGTCGGCTGGAAATCCTGGCTGATCCATCCCTGATTCATCTTGACAAACGTCAGTCTCTCCACATTTTTAGTGGTCAGACAAGTTCGCCTTGGGGTGACTATGGCCCCGGCCACACTAAACACCCGCTCTGATGGCACACTACTGGCCGGGCAGGACAGCTTTTCCAGGGCAAACTCCGCTAGTTGCAGCCATAAATTGAGTTTGGCTGCCCAGAAGTCCAGCGGATCTTCAACGGTTGTTGGCAGGGTCATGTCGAGGTAAGCCATCACCTGCTGGTTCAGGTCCTGCTCCATGTCTACCTGCTGCTGATGAGTAGCTTCACTATGCGGCTGAAGGAAGCTGCTCATCAGCGACTGTAGACTCAGGCTGCTGCTGATTGAGCCGCTACTGCTCCTGCCATCCCTCCCCTCCCCAGCAGCCGTGGCAGTGGATGGTGAGCGCAGAGGGCCCCCCCCCCGAGTCAGACCTGCGAATGGATGGACCATGTGGCCGATAGGTATTGGCCAACCGACTACGTAGAAGCTCCCTTAAGTAGGTCAGTTTGTTCTCCCTCTCAGTGGGTGAAAAAAAGGCCCCCATTCAGGGCCGGTAGCGCGGGTCTAATAAGGTGGAGATCCAGAAGTCATCGCGCTGACGAATTTTGACAATTCGGGGGTCACTACGCAAGCAACTAAGCATGCATCGTGCCATTTGTGACAGTGACTACCTGCCTCCATCTCCACTGCATACTGCCACGGTGTATAAAAATATAACACCTACACTCTCCTATTGAACAGTCCAATATAATGCAGATAGCAATAAACAACAGAATCTATATACACCTACACTTGCTATCCCCCACCAATGACCACAATCAAGTAGTATCAAAAGACATCTTTATTATTCAACACAAGAAAAATACAAAGTATACAATTTTGAAAAGAACGCAACCTCTAACCCCTAAAAAACACACACCCCAAAATTGCATGGGTATCCCTGGCCGATCACTAGCACAGTAAACCAGTATGCACAATATTCTATTAATATACCTCCATATATCTATATAGGGAATGCTAGTACCATTATTATATAACATGTGCAATCACCGGCATCATAACATTAAAGGATCACATTACCTGTTCCTTGCATACTGTCAGCGGCCATCTGGGGACTCCCGTGCACCCTCAACGGATGTCTGTTTCGTGGGCTAACCCACTTTGTCAGGAGGTAGTTTACCCTTGCTCAGCGTGATATTTATACCTAAAGCCCGCTAATCGGCGCATGCCCCGATCTCCGGCCCGGAAGTCAGGACCCACGGCGTCATCAGGCTTCCGCCGGCATGTAAACATGACAGTTTCCGCCCTTAACTGACACTCTGGGTCCGGGCCTCCGCCCAGAAGACCAGCACATGAGCACCGGACTCAGATATGGTACGATCTACAAATTAGATAAAATCTCACATACTATGGATATAACTTGGTCCCCAGATAGCCTTGATATACATTATAATGCACAATATCAGTAATTAAAGTTATGAGAACATTTAAATTAACATTAGTACTACATCACCTTTTATACATCAATCATTATACATGGTATATTTGTACATCAAACTACTTTAGCAAAAAATTATTATAACAATAATATCATAAATTAAATACTATAATCACCTAAACACAAGTATAACTACTATAGTGCTGTTATGTGTACTAATCATATACATTGCTATATATATACCTTTATATCCAATAGTGTGCTATTATAAACCCTACAATTGATAAATTAATCTTATTTTACATTGTACAGACAGTGAATAAAAAATAGCATATTAAAAATGATTAATAATTATTAATTACAATATTATATTAGTGACATATAAAGTGATAAAGTTAACCATCCCCCTCCCCCCCCCCTCAAAAACACCAAAAATTATATCTGTATTGGTATCCAAAACATCTATATAAAGTAAACATTGTGAACCACTCACCACAACCATGAACCCCCCCCCCCTCCGTCGGAAGCCTGATGACGCCGCGGGTCCTGACTTCCGGCCCGGAGATCGGGGCATGCGCCGATTAGCGGGCTTTAGGTATAAATTTCACGGTGAGCAAGGGTAAACTACCTCCTGACGAAGTGGGTTAGCCCACGAAACAGACATCCGTTGAGGGTGCACGGGAGTCCCCAGATGGCCGCTGACAGTATGCAAGGAACAGGTAATGCGATCCTTTAATGTTATGATGACGGTGATTGCACATGTTATATAATAATGGTACAAGCATTCCCTATATAGATATATGGAGGTATATGAATAGAATATTGTGCATACTGGTTTACTGTGATAGTGATCGGCCAAAGATACCCATGCAATTTTGGGGGGTGTGTTTTTTAGGGGTTAGGGGTTGCGTCCTTTTCAAAATTGTATACTTTGTATTTTTCTTGTGTTGAATAATAAAGATGTCTTTTGATACTATTTGATTGTGGTCATTGGTGAGGGATAGTTAGTGTAGGTGTATATAGATTCTGTTGTTTATTGATATCTGCATTATATTGGACTGTTCAATAGGAGAGTGTAGGTGTTATATATCATTTTTTGTATCTTCTAGTTGGCAAAACTGAATATATGGATTATAGATCCAGAGATGCGACTTGGATGAATCGTGCATCCAGGTTGTTTAAGGAGGATGGAACCCTTATAGATGCGGATTATATTGATGTTAAGGAAACTCAGGCTTATTTGAAGAAATTATTGAAAAAAAGGACTAGAATATGGTGGAATAAAGCAACCTTGGAGAACTATTTGCAGAAATCCATTATACCCAGAGGGTTACGGATACAATTGACTCCTTCTTTTGTGGTAGATGACGTGATTTTAAAAACCAGATGGGAGGAGGCCAGTAATAGATGCTCTATGACATATATGGAATTGCTGATTGGTAATGACAAGAAAACCCTAGAGAAATTAGAGGGAGAACTTGATGGTCTGAAGGATCGGATTAAAAAGGATTTAACTCCTGACAATTTAACAAAATTTGAGTGAATTGGAATGTGATTTCATTAAGTGGGAGACAGAGATACAGAATCAGAAAGTGAAGAAATTTAGGAGAGGCCAAACAGATTACTCTAGAGACACAGTATACAGATGGCGTCAATCAAATATGGGGGAGTACCCCAGATCTCGTTCCTCTTCCTTTTCTCTGTGCGGAGTTTGCAGGGGAACCGTTTTTTAGATGGAAGGACCCAGGAAGGGGCGGGTGGAAGCCCTGCACAGGAGGTGCCTCCCACAAAACAAAAGACCAACAGGAGAAGAGATCAACATCAGACCAGGAGAGCACGAAAGAATTAAAAGTAATCAACCTGTCTCAAAAGGTATTTACTAGAGAAAAATTAGATGTTCTAGAAAAGGGTCTCACTTTTTCACCCACATTGAATTTAGATTTTTTTTAAGCTACCAAGGATGTATACCTGTTTGCTCGAAAATTGATGTTAAAAAGACATATTTTTTCAGGGTAATAGGGAAACTATTCCGAGTGAGGCAGAGGTACTAGATGTTCTTGAGGAACTGTGGCAGGAAGCGCAAGGGGAAGGATTACAACACTTTCCGAAAAATGTGCTGCCCAAGTCAAAAACATTTTTACCACTATCCCTTTGTCCGCAGGTCGAAACAGTTGTGAAATTGGTCACGGATGACATTCGTAGGATGAGTAAACACTATGGTGATAATTTATCAAAACAACAAAGAATAGCACTTGACCAGCTTAGGAAAATGAAAGACATAGTATTTAAACCTGCGAACAAAGGCAGTAATGTAGTCATATGGCCCTGCGAGATGTACGAAGCCGAGTCCTAGAGACATTTAGGGGATAACACCACATATCGACAACTGCCTAAAAATCCAACAACACTATTTAGTAAACAACTAGAGCAGGTATTATTGCTGGCATTTGAGAAAGGTACCATCACGAGACAATTAATGGAGGGATTCATTGTGAAACACCCAAAGGTAGCCACGCTATATTTTTTGCCCAAAGTGCATAAAAATCTTGCCTGCCCCCCTGGATGTCCAATTGTCTCGGGGGTGGACAATATGTTAGGCCCGGTATGTCTTTTTGTGGAACATTTAAAACCTTGTGTTGAAAGTCTGCCATCGTACGTTCGAGATTCGACTGATATTCTCAATGCCACGGAAGGGATGAGACTGGAGAGGAACATGATAATGGTAACAAGTGATGTTGAATAACTGTACACATGGATTCAAAATGAACATGACCTGATAGCCTGTACGTTTTTTTGAAAATAGTAATCTCGAGCGCACGATGGTAGACTTGATTTTGGAACTACTGAGGTTTATCCTGGAGCACAATTATTTTGTGTTCCGGTATCGATTCTATTTACAGGTGAAAGGCGTGGCGATGGGGGTAGCATGCACCCCCTTATATGCAAACCTTTTTATGGGTTATTGGGAACGATCTATTGCTTTTGAGGGGGCGGAGAGGATGGATGGACAAGTCATCATGTGGAGAAGATTCATCGATGACATTCTGTTTATATGGCAGGGCACCGATGAATCTCTCCACAAATTCCTCCAGACATTACAAAACACTGACATGAACATTAGATTAACAACTCAAGCTAGCCAGCAACAAATAGAATTTTTAGACCTAAAAATAATGGTGAACAGTGATGGTGAGGTTAATACAGATATCCACAGAAAAGAAACCGCAGTCAATGAATATTTGAAGAATCATCACATCCACCACACGTGATAAGGGCTATTCCGAAGGGCCAATTTATCAGGGCAAAAAGGGTATGCTCTAATTTAGAAATTTATGAAAAACAGGCCCAGGAGATAGAAAGGAGATTTTTAAGAAGGGGTTATGATAGGGAGTTGATACAGAAAAGTAGGAATGAGGCTAGTAAAGTAGATAGAGAATCCCTCTTAATGAAAAAAGATAAACAGAATAAAGACGAGACAGTAAGATTTATATTGACATACAATAAACAATGGGGGAACATGAAGAGTGTTTGAAAAATACTGGCCTATACTACGGACTGATAGAAAATTAGGAGAGATTTTACCGAACCATCCCTCCCTCACCCCTAAAAGATCCCCTAATTTAAGAGACTTACTGGTGACAAGCCATTATGTACCCCCTAAAATATCTGGGGTTTTTTTAAAACAAAGGGCCCAAAATGGGGGAATGTGAGTTGTGGAGTATGTGGAGCCTGCAATTTTATGGAACGTACCAATGACTTTGTAAGTACAGATGGAAGGGAATTTAAAAGTGTACACTTCATTAATTGTACAGTCTCTATTGTGGTCTATTATGCCTACTGCCCGTGTAGGAAAATTTACATCGGCATGACGACGAGGGAATTAAGGGTGAGGATAATGGAACACATTAGAGACATTAAAAACAGTACTAAAGTCGATATGAAATGGAAACCACTGGCAAGACACTTTCAGGAATGTCATATGAACAATTGGAGATTATTAAGGTTTAAGGGAATCGATCGGGTCTATGGTGGTAATAGAGGACATGATTTGGCAAGGTTGTTACAACAAAAGGAAACAAAATGGATTATGTGGTTAAACACCATGTCCCCGGAAGGACTAAATGAGAGCCTGAGTTTCAGTTCATTTTTATAAGGGTATACATGTTTTTAGACTTGATTTAAATTCATGATTTGTATGTTTATAGATAACATCCCAGAGGTAACTTACCGTGAATTTATATCTAGCCGAATTATGTGTTGGAGAAGTGGATCCCCTGAAAGTAAAGAAGATAAAAAAGAAAAAGATTTAAGATTCAGAAGAGAACATTTGTATATAGACGAATGTGATACATATTTGATAACTGTTGATCTTATTGGGTACAATATGTGTGACTAGCCCTTCCATGGAAGTGTATGGTGAATGAGGTAAATGTGGGTGAGTGTATGTGGTTTTAGGGTGGAGGATATGGGTGTATATGAGTGGGGTGTGTGTGTGTGTGTGTGAGTAGTTGTGTGTGAGTAGTTGTGTGTGGGTGTGGGGGGGAAGGGGGGGCATGGTTGTGGTGAGTAGTTCACAGTGTTTACTTTATATAGATGTTTTGGATACAAATACAGACATCATTTTTGGTGTTTTTGAGGGGGGAGGGGGATGGTTAACTTTATCCCTTTTTATGTCACTAATATAATATTGTAATTAATAATTATTAATAATTTTTAATTATAATGTAATTATACAATGTAAAATAAGATTAATTTATCAATTGTAGGGTTTATAATAGCACACTATTGGATATAAAGGTATATGTATAGCAATGTATATGATTAGTACACATAACAGCACTATAGTAGTTATACTTGTGTTTAGGTGATTATAGTATTTAATTTATGATATTATTGTTATAATAATTTTTTGCTAAAGTAGTTTGATGTACAAATTTACCATGTATAATGATTGATGTATAAAAGGTGACGTAGTACTAATGTTAATATAAATGTTCTCATAACTTTAATTACTGATATTGTGATTATAATGTATATCAAGGATATCTGGGGACCAAGTTATATCCATAGTATGTGAGATTTTATCTAATTTGTAGATTGTACCATATCTGAGTCCGGTGCGCATGCGCTGGTCGTCTGGGCGGAGGCCCGGACACAGAGTGTCAGTTAAGTGCGGAAACCGTCATGTTTACATGCCGGCGGAAACCTGATGATGCCGCGGGTCCTGACTTCTGGCCCGGAGATCGGGGCATGCGCCGATTAGCGGGCTTTAGGTATAAATATCACGGTGAGCAAGGGTAAACTACTACACTTAAGACTTTCACTGCAGAGAGATAGATACGGACAGACAACACTGTGTGTTGCAGAGAAAGCTTTTTCCAGCAGCAATTAACCTCCTAGTCAAGTCAGCGTTCTGTTGCACAGAGAGGGGGAAAGAGGGCAGTGCGTGTTTCACAGAAAAGCATTCTTACTGTAGCAAATTAACTCCCAGTCACTGTCTACAGCGTTCTACTACAGAGAGCAGTGTGTTGCACAGAAGAACAGCAGCGATTCAGCTCAAGCACAAATCCTGCCTAGAAGCACTGATAGGGAAGGGAGTGAGATTGAAAGAGAAAGTGCAATTCTGGGTGTAGTACACAGAGACTGTGTGCTGCAGCACTGTTGTGTACTGCGGGTGTTGTGCACAAATTCTTTTTTGAGCATACTGTAGGGCATTTTTCTCCACTCATGAGTGGATAGCACATATGTTCATCAAAGTGGTGTACTATTTTGTTCCTGTTAAAGTCTCAAGGGCCTATATACTGTGAAAGGACAGGAAAAAGTACTCACTGGCTGGTGTACACAAATACTTTTTTTTAGCGTACTGCAGCACATTTTTCTCCCTTCATATGTGCATAGCACAAATGTGCATCTAAGTGGTGTACTATTTTGTTAAAGTCTCAAGGGCCTAGATACTGTGAAAGGCTAGGCAAAAGTACTCACCATATGGGGCTGTACACAAATACTTTTTTAACATTACTGTAGTGCATTTTTCTGCCCTCATATATGCATACCACATATGTACATCTAAGTGGTGTACTATTTTTTTCCTGTTAAAGTCTCAAGGGCCTTGATACTGTGATAGGCCAGGCAAAAGTACTCAAGGGCTGGTGTACACAAATACTTTTTTAATCATACTGTAGCGCATTTTTCTCAATTCATAAGTGCATAGTACAAACATACATCTAAGTGGTGTACTATTTTGTTCCTGTTAAAGTCTCAAGACCTAGATACTGTGAAAAGACAGGCAAAAGTACTCAACGGCTGGTGTTGTACACAAATACTTTTTAAAGCGTACAGTAGCATATTTTTCTGCCCTCATAAGTGCATACCACATAAATACATATTAGTGGTGTACTATTTTGTTCCTGTTAAAATCTCAAGACCTAGATATTGTGAAAGGCCAGGACAAAATTCCACACTGGTTGGTGTACACAAATACACATGTGTGCATCTAAGTGGTGTACTATTTTGTTCCCGTTAAAGTCTCAAGGGCCTAGATACTGTGAAAGGCCATGCAATAGTACTTACCGGCTGGTGTTGTACACAAATACTTTTTCAACATTACTGTAGCGCATTTTTCTCCCCTCGTAAGTGCATAACACATACGTTCATCTAAGTGGTGTGCTATTTTGTTCCTGTTAAAGTCTCAAGACCTAGATATTGAGAAAGGCCAGGACAAAAGTACTCACTGGCTGGTGTTGTACACAAATACTTTTTTAAGTGTACTCTAGCGCATTCTTATTCCCTCATAAGTGCATACGCATATGTACATCTAAGTGGTGTACTATTTTGTTCCTGTTAAAGTCTCAAGGGCCTAGATACTGTGAAAGACCAGGCACAAGTACTCACTGGCTGGGGTTGTACACAAATGCTTTTTTAAGCATACTGTATCACATTTTCTGCTCTCATAACTGCATACCACATATGTACATCTAAGTGGTGTACTAGTTTGTTCCTGTTAAAGTCTCAAGGGCCTAGATACTGTGAAAGGCCAGGCAAAAGTACTCACCGGCTGGTGTTGTACACAAATACTTTTTTAACATTACTGTAGCACATTTTTCTGCTCTCACAAGTGCATACAACATACGTACATCTAAGTGGTGTACTATTTTGTTCTTGTTAAAGCCTCAAGGGCCTGGATACTGTGAAAGGCCAGGAAAAAATACTCACCGGCTGGTGTTGTGCACAAATACTTTTTAAAGCGTACTGTAGCGCATTTTTCTGCCCTCAGATGTGCATACCACATGCTTACATCTAAGTGGTGTACTATTTAGTAAAGGGGCTGATTCCTAGGAGACTAAGGATTCAAACATTCCCCTCATATGGATTGGACGACCCGATATTTGCACAACAATGGGAGGACATCTGTCATAAGAGTTCTACAGCTTTCATTCAACTGATCTTGGAATTAAATTCTCGCAGCCTGGAATCCATTTCAGGTAAGAATGATACACAGATGCGACAACTTACAGAGATCTCAAACCCACAGGAGAATGAGAAATTTCAAAAGGAGATCAATGATTCATTTGTGCTATGGGAAAAGCAAGTGCAGGATCTTAAAGCGAAAAAGTTTCAAAGGGATGTGCAGGACTATCAGAACCAAAGAGTGTACAAATGGAAATTTAGCAAGCAAGGAAGTAGATATCAGGAAGGTAGATCACGAAGCACATCCATTTCGTCTAACATCTCTCAGGATATTACATCTGACAGTTTATCTACTAGATCTGGACCCTCGCGTAGACGATTTCAGAAACAGACTCAAGAGCCTTATCATGGACCCACGACTAGGAGGAGAGTTGATCGTTCATATCAGCATGCTCTCTCAAGGTAATCTTTCTAATATTATGCTAACAGACAAACAAATAGAAGTTCTAAGTTGTGGTCTTTCATTTTCTCCAACCCACAGCGCTGATCAGTTTGAGTTTGTCAAGGACATACAACTCTTTGCTAGAAAGCTTATTTTCAAAAAAAAATTCCACAACAAAACAGATGCTTCCTTTTGCACCTCAAAAAATGAAATGATGGCGTTTCAGGCACTGGTGGACTTGGCTGATGATGATGACCAGACGATGCCCGATTGGTTTCCAAATTCATTACACCCCAAGTCTCGTAAGTGTCCCCCTACCTCTATTTCTTCTAACGTTGATCTGTCTGTACAATTGGTCTCGAACGATCTCGAAACACTGGTCTTTCGGGGTTGTTTCAATAACTGTTCCAAGTCAGAACATCAAGCTATTGAACAGTTGAAAAGTTTAGAAGGTGTGGTTATAAAACCCTCGGACAAAGGGGGCAACATTGTTATTTGGCCGACCACATTATATGAAAAAGAAGCATTCGGACAACTTAGAGACCCAAACTTATCAACGTCTAACCTTTAATCCACTACTGAAATTTAAGGGGGAACTCCTGTCTTTACTCTTACAGGCAGTATCTGATGACATCATCTCCTCGAAACAGAAAAATTGTCTCATGATAAAGAACCCCACGATTGCGACCTTCTATTTACTTCCGAAAGTTCACAAATTGGCATCAACGATTGTTGAGACCCTGCCATCTTTTTTAAAGGACACAACAGACGCCCTTCGTAGAATGGAATGTTTGCACCTTGAACCGGATATGTGGATTGTCACCTGCGACGTCGAATCTTTATATACGTCCATCCGGCATGATGACGGCCTTAGAGCAGTGCAGGCATTTCTGATGATGACAGCGGTCGAAGATAAGAGAGGTGAGTTTCTTTTGAAACTGCTGAGATTTGCCCTCACCCATAACTTCTTTCTATTTAAAGAGAAATACTACCTGCAAAAGCAAGGTACCGCAATGGGCGCGGCATGTGCGCCCGCCTATGCTAATCTATTCTTAGGAGCCTGGGAAAGAGAGATTTTTCTCACAGATCCTCCCCCTCTCACAGGGTCGAAATGTGGGCCCGCTACATCAACGACGTGGTCTTCATCTGGGAAGGGTCATTGGAGGAACTGGAAATATTCATGGGTCAACTTAATTCCAACACATTGAACATCAAGCTTACTCATAAGGTGGGTCGCCAGAACATGAATTTTTTAGATGTGTCGTTTTCTGTTGACGATGCTGGCTTCATACAGTCAAATCTATTTAGAAAACCCACTGCCACCAATTCCTCACTTCATACCCAATCATCTCACCCACGTAGTCTTATCAAGGGAATTCCTATGGATCAATTTGTTAGACTAAGGCGAATTTGCTCCACAGACACGAATTTCGAGTTGAGAGCCATGGAACTTTGGGAGCGCTTTCGGGAACGGGGTTACAGGGAAACCTGGATTAGGAGGGCCTATCTACGGGCAAAGCATGCTAAACGTGAAGTGCTGTTGCAGTCCAAATCCAGAAAAGACACAGATGACCAGGTGAGATTAATTTCCACATATCATGGCCAAGTAGCTCAAGTACAGGACATTCTCTCTAGATACTGGAAGGTCCTAACAATGGATCCGGTATTAAAACCGTGTACATATCTGAAAATCCTTCTCTGACTTTTCGGAGATCCCCAAACTTGAAGGATCTCCTGGTCAGGAGTCATTATAAACAAAAAAAACAAACCATTATTTGATGCCAAGAAATCAAAATGGGGGTGTTCCCCGTGTGGGAATTGCGTAGCATGCCCTAACATCTGCAGGGACACCGAATTCAAAAATTCAGATGGTACAAGAAATTTCAAAATCACCCATAACATCTCATGTGGCACGACAGGGATCATTTACCATGCTACCTGTCCCTGTGGATCTATTTATGTAGGGATGACCACAAGGGAATTGAAGAGAAGAACAAGAGAACACGTCCTCGGTATTGTAGCGGCTAAAGATGAACCAGATGCATCCACAACATTTCAAGCTTCATCATGATTGCTACCCTAAAGGCCTCATGGTAAGAGGCATCGATCGTATATTTGTGGGATCAAGAGGGGGCGATCTAAAAACTAGATTAGCCCAACTTGAGACCAGGTGGATACACCGCATTAAAACATTACATCCTCACGGTCTTAATGACCATATCAGTTATGCTCCCTTTCTATAAATTGCAAGTTCCGTGTGTGTCTAAAAACTTGGTCTTAGTGTCTCTGTATCCCCTGTGTCAGGGGATACTTAGGTTGTACTACTACACCTTTTTATAAGTTTTTATTAGGTTTTAGGTCTTCTTTTCTTTTCCTCCTCTTTTTCTTGTTTATTCCAGATACCTATCCGATCCCGAAGACGCCTGTCCAAGATGAAATGTAGTTCACATCCCCTCCCTTTTTCCAGTCATGCACTTTATTGTTGAACATTCCCCTGTGTATCATGTATGGTTATAGTCCTGAGATTCTGCTATTGCATTGCACTCATCACTTTATATTATTGTTGCTATAGTCGTTTTAACTACTATTCACTTATACATTCAGTTTGTATTATGCAGTATTTTTAATACACTTTTTTAGTCATTTTTTATGATCATAGGATCATTTTTTACAGACATTACTATTTTTCATAGAATTGTGTTTTGCTAGTGCTTGCATTCACTACTGCACTTGCACTTCACCATTGTCACCCTATTAGTACTATCACCATTACATTTTATCCTATTTTTAATTTAATACTAATTACACGTACAATTATTCACTATTTTATTCACTTTCACCCAATTCCCCATTTTTCCGGGTATATATATATATATATAGATATATATATATATATATATATATATATATATATATATATATATATCTATCTATATATATATATATATATATACATGCACCATATTTCTTTCACATTCACATTTTCACATACTCTCATATATTTATAAGTATTATGCTATTAATAATAAACATTCATTTATTAGGTCATTCTCTTTTCTAACTTAATGTTGTCAATGTATTGAATACTTTTGCTTTTGCTTTAATTAGGTTCTAATTCACTCTTTTGGTGATGGTGGCACATTCACACTTCTTGGCTGGTAAGTTGCTTTTCACATCACTTTGCACATTTTCTCACCATGGGGTTTTCTTTTTGCATGTCTTTATGTATTGTGTACACAGCGCTTAGCAACCGTTGCCTTGACGCTCAGCGCCGGCGCATCACGTGATCAGTATCACGTGAGACATCGTAGCCGCACGCCCATTCTTCCATTTAGTTCCTGACTTGCGCGCAAGTCGCGCGATACTAAGAGCGCCTTTTGTCATGTGATGCCGCTTAGTCATTTGACTACCCACGTCACTTAGATGCCGACGATGTTCCGGTATCCGCTTACTGGTGTGTGCTACACCAGATAGTCTCTTCCGGAGCGCAGGGTTATGACCACACAAACTCAGCAGGTGTGTTACTTTAGTTATTATACATGGCGTCTTAGGATAGGTAGGTTCTGGCTATTTATACTCCGTCCTTTCTAACCTGAGACCCGCCCCTAGACGAAGCGAATAGAGAAAACGCATTCGGGGTAGGTGAGATGTTCCTCCATAGGGTGCATGACTGGTACTGTTGATTATATTTGTTTTGCTTTCATTTTCAGTCTCCCCTATTCTATTACTTAATCTGATTACATCATCTGATATACTACTACCTCCATCCATTTACATTTTTACTAACTGTGCTTAGTTAGTTATTTCATTGCATGTTGGAGGACACTATTGTATATACAGATAGAATTATTATTGCTCATTTATTTGTATTTATTCCTAAGTTTAATATTTGGGACAGTCTCACTCTGCTTTTCAGTGTGTGTTTGTCTGACCACCATATCATGCCTCTCGTGATTTTAATGTGTATGTATTTTTAATCTACTGTGAAATAAAGATTATAATTTTTTGTTAAATTTCACCTAGATTGCCTCCTTTTCTGTGAGACTATTAAGCTGAAGGCACACTGGTTGTGAAACTCATTTTTTTTTTTACCTAACTCAGTGTTTCACGACCGGTGTGCCTCCAGTTGTTGCCAACTACAACTCCCAGCAGTCACCTTACTCCATGCACCGTACATGCTGGGAGTTGTAGTTTTGCAACAGCTGGAGGCACACTGGTTTTGAAACACTGAGTAAGGTCACAAACTCAGTGATACATAACCAGTGTGCCTACAGCTGTTGCAATACTAAAACTCTCAGCTTGTACAGTCTGTCAGCGCATGCTGGGAGTTGTAGTTTTGCAACAGCTGGATGTCCCCCCCCCCCAATGTGAATGTACAGGGTACACTCACATGGGCGGAGGTTTACAGTAAGTATCCGGCTGCAAGTTTGAGCTGCGGCAAATTTTCTGCAACAGCTCAAACTGCCAGCGAGAAACTACTGTGAACCCCCGCCCATGTGACTGTACCCTAAAAACACTACACTACCACAAAAAATAAAATAAAAAGTAAAAAACACTACATATACACATGCCCCTACACAGCCCCCCTCCCCTCCCCAATAAAAATGAAAAACGTCTGGTACGCCACGGTTTCCAAAACGGAGCCTCCAACTGTTGCAAAACAACTACTCCCAGTATTGCCAGACAGCCACTGACTGTCCAGGCATGCTGGGAGTTTTACAACAGCTGGAGGCACCCTGTTTGGGAATCACTGGCGTAGAATTCCCCTATGTCCACCCCTATGCAATCCCCAATTTAGGCCTCAAATGCGCATGGCGCTCTCACTTTGGAGCCCTGTCGTATTTCAAGGCAACAGTTAAGGGTCACATATGGGGTATCGCCGTACTCGGGAGAAATTGTGTTACACATTATTGGGGGTATTTTCTGCATTTACTCTTTTTAAAAATGTAAAATTTTTGGGAAAAGAAGCATTTTAGGTAAAAAAATATATATATTTTTTTACATATGCAATAGTCGTGAAACGCCTGTGGGGTATTAAGGTTCGCTTAACCCCTTGTTACATTCCCCGAGGGCTCTAGTTTCCAAAATGGTATGCCATGTGTTTTTTTTTTGCTGTCCTGGCACCATAGGGGCTTCCTAAATGCGGCATGCCCCCAGAGCAAAATTTGCTTTCAAAAAGCCAAATGTGACTCCTTCTCTTCTGAGACCTGTAGTGCGCCAGCAGAGCACTTTTCACCCCCATATGGGGTGTTTTCTGAATCGGGAGAAATTGGGCTTCAAATTTTGGGGGGTATTTTCTGCTTTAACCCTTTGTAAAAATTTAAATTTTTTGGGAAACCAAGCATTTTAGGTAATTTTTTTTATTTTTTTTTACATATGCAAAAGTCGTTAATCACCTGTGGGGTATTAAGGTTCACTTTACCTCTTGATATGTTCCCCGAGGGGTCTAGTTTCCAAAGGTGACATGCCCCCCAAAAACCATTTGACGCTCCTTCCCTTCTGAGCCCTCTACTGCGCCCACCGAACAATTAACATAGACATATGAGGTATGTGCTTACTCGAGAGAAATTGGGTTTCAAATATAAGTAAAAATGTTCTCCTTTTTACCCCTTGCAAAAATTCAAAAATTGGGTCTACAAGAACATGCGAGTGTAAAAAATGAAGATTGTGAATTTTCTCCTTCGCTTTGCTGCTATTCCTGTGAAACCCCTAAAGGGTTAAAACGCTTACTGAATGTCATTTTGAATACTTTGGGGGGTGCAGTTTTTATAATGGGGTAATTTATGGGGTATTTCTAATATGAAGACGCTACAACTCCGCTTCAAACCTGAACTGGTCCCTGAAAAAAAGCGAGTTTCAAAATTTTGTGAAAAATTGGAAAATTGCTGCAGAACTTTGAAGCCCTCTGATGTCTCCCAAAAGTAAAAAAAAATATTTTGAATATCCATTTTCCTTACAAGCAGAGAGCTTCAAAGTTAGACAAACGCAAAATTTTCAAATTTTTCATAAAATTTTGGGATTTTTCGCCAAGAAAGGATACAAGTTACCACAAAATGTTACCACTATGTTAAAGTAGAATATGTGACGAAAAAACAATCTCGGAATCAGAATGATAACTAAAAGCATTCCAGAGTTATTAATGTTTAAAGTGACAGTGGTCAGATTTGCAAAAAATGGCAGAGTCCTTAAGGTGAAAAAGGGCTCAGTCCTTAAGGGGTTAAGAAAGACTATTTCTAGCCTACATACAGCCTCTATAGGGGTATAGAACACTTTGCTGTGTTCTAAAACGAAAATGGAGTGTGCTGGGGTAGTGAAATAATACTGTTATTCAGAATAGCATGCAGATTACCGGCATTGCTTTTAGAATCACTGCCGCACAGCAGCACAATGACAGAGCCTGGTGGTGGCATCAGTGTCAGGAGACCATATAGTGACTGAATGACATAGCGTGGACATGTTGGCAGCAAGAGGAGACCATTTAGTGGCTGAATGGCACAGTGTGGAGTTGGCTGATGCACTAGTACACTACACACCAGGGCTTCACAATCCTCCCCCAAAAAACAACACACTATATGAAATTTTTGACAAATATTTCTCATTGGTAGCACCCGCTATCCAAAAATTTGAAATTAACAGACCCAGGCCCCACCTCTGCAGCATCAGTAACCCATATATTGCCTGAAGGACACAGCCTGGAGTTGGCTGATGCACCAGTACACACCAGGGCTTCACAATCCCCCCTCCAAAATCAACACAATGAGTAATTTTTGTTAAAGATTTCTCATTGGTAGCACCCACTATCCAAAAATTAGAAATTTCCAGAACCAGGCCCCACCCCTGCGGCATCAGTAACCCATGTATTGCCTGCGTGACACAGCCTGGAGTTGGCTGATGCACTAGTACACACCCGGGCTTCACAATCCTCTCGAAAAACAACAACATTTTAGAATTTTTTTTAAGAAATACCTTTGTGTAAGAACAAGCGCATATCCAACAGTTCACAAGACTCTATAATGCAGGACGGTGGACCACCCAAAGACATTCTTCTCAAAAATAATAAACCACACAATGTTTGAATTTTTTTTACATAAACTAATTCAATATGTGTGTAAGCGCATCTGTCTCCAAAAGATCAGATCTCCAAAGGACTTTTTTCGCCCAAAATGATGAAGCAGAGTTAATCCCTGTCCGTATTTTTTTATTTTTTTTATTTTCATTAATAAAACACACGCAACAAGCATTCCGTTGTGTAACGAATAGCATTCTGTAAAATTCAATTTTATTACTGTTAAAATTATCAGTAAATAAAAAAAAACCACTACCCAAGAGTGTTTAATTACCCCATACATTACACCAGGAGCAGTCAGGAGTAGGCCTCAGCAGTACCCAAGAGTCTTTAATAACCCCCTACCTTTGCACGATCAATTGCGAGATCGAGCGATACCAGGTGTGTTATGCCCTCTGATTTCCGGGGCCGCAGGCGCGCTCCACTGAACGGATTAGCGTGTCTCTATCTTTCATCGACCGGTGCTGGTAACCCGCAAACTCCCGGAAAGGTAAGCTGCCGTGAAGCAGGTGGTCTCCCCCGGGCACGTTTGGCTCCAGAATTTCCACTACTGCCACACCACGCTGACTGCCAACTGTGCTACCGCCTTGCTGACTCAAGGGCAACCTGCAACTCTCTTCTCCCGATGATGAACCCCCCTTCTCCTGAGATCGAGCAATAACAGGTGTGTTATGCCCTCAGACGTCCGGGGCCGCAGGCGCGCTCCACTGAACGGATTAGGGTGTGTCCATCTTTTTTTGTAGCACCCGCAATCCAAAAAATTTTAATTCCCAGACCCAGGCCCCACCTCTGCAGCATCAGGAACCCATTTATTGCCTGAAGGATACAGCCTGGCGTTGGCTGATGCACCAGTACACACAGGGCTTCACAATCCACCATCAACAAAATTGTATAGATTTTTTTTTTTAATTTACAACTTTGTGTAAGCACAAGCGCATATCCAACATTTCAGAAGACTCTATAAGGCAGGACGGTGGACCACCCAAAGACTTTCTTCTCAAAAATAATGAACCACACAATTGTTGAAAAATTGAAATTCCTAGACCCAGGCCCCACCTCAGCTGCATCAGTAACCCATAGATTGCCTGAAAGACACAGCCTGGAGTTGGCTGATGCACGAGTACACACCCGGGCTTCACAATCCACCCCAAAAAAAACGCTAATTTTTTTGAAATTGTCTGACAAAATACCTTTTTGTTAAAAAAAAGCGCATATACAGCAGTTCAGAAGACTCTATAATGCAGGACGGTGGACCACCCAAAGTCATTCTTCTATAATATAATAAACCACACAATATGTTAAATTTTTTTAAATAATTGAAATTCCAAGACCAAGGCCCCACCTCTGCTGCATCAGAATCCCATATATTGCCTAACGGACACAGACTGGAGTTGACTAATGCACGAGTACACACTACACACCCGTCACCCGGGCTTCACAATCCACCCCAAAAAAACACAAAATGTTATCGAAATTGTCTGACAAAATACCCTTTTTTTTTTTAAACAAGCGCATATACAGCAGTTCAGAAAACTCTATAATGCAGGAGGGTGGACCACCCAAAGACATTCTTCTATAATATAATAAACCACACAATGTTTGAAATTTGGTTAACAAAATTATTACATGTGTGTAAGCGCATCTGTCTCCAAAAATCAGATGACAAAAGGATTCTAATCTCCAAAAATGATTAAGCAGAGTTAATCCCTCTCCATCAATTTATTTATTTTTTTAATAAAAAAATCACACGCAACAAGCTTTCCGTTGTGTAACGGTTAGCATTCTGCGAAATTCAATTTCATTACTGATAAAATTACCAGTAAATTTAGCAATAACACTACCCAAGAGTGTTTAATTACCCCATACATTGCACCAGGAGCAGTCAGGAGTAGGCCTCTGCAGTACTCAAGAGGCTTTAATAACCCCTTACCTTGCCAGATCAATTGCGAGATCGAGCAATAACAGGTGTGTTTTGGCCTCAGATGTCCTGGGCCGCACTAGCGCTCCACTGAACGTATTAGCGTCTCTATCTTTCAAGGACAGGTGCGTGTTGCACGCTGAAACCAGTTCGTGAAAGGGATCTGTGATTGCAATTATTTAACCTTAAAACGAGGAATTACCAGTAAGTGAGGGTCATAAGCTTTATTAAGCTTGCCCTTTGTGCACACCGCCCGTCGCTATAAGCGATTGGATTAGTTAGTGAGTAGGTTAGTGAGGTCCTTTGATCGGCCCAGGCGGGGTAGGAGAAGGCCCTGGCAGAGCGCCGAGAATTTAGCGATCATTGATGAAATTTGCATTAAGCATGTATTTAGCTACTGCTAAACATCCAAAAGTGTAAGGCCCAAGGCCAGAGGCACCAGGGAGGCAAGTAGTTCCTGAAAGACACAGTGAGTCTGGAGCATGCGTTTGCAGTACCCAAGAGGTTTTCATAACCCCTTACATTTAAAGATCAATGTTTACATTTGCATTAAGCATGTATTTAGCTACTGCTAAACTTCAAAAAATTATAGGCCCAAGGCCTGAGGCACCAGGGAGGCAAGTAGTTTGTGAAAGACACAGAATGAGTCTGGAGCAGTCATTCGCAGTACCCAAGAGGGTTTCATAACCGCTTACATTTAAAGATCAATGTTGACATTTGCATCAACCCCTTAAGGACAATGGATGTACTCCTACGCCCCCTTTTCCGAGTCCTTAAGGATCGAGGACGTAGGAGTACGTCCTGTCCATTCCCGGCCCCCCGCCACTAGCCTGAGGGGAGACGGTGCCCGATGCCTGCTGAAATCGTTCAGCAGGCATCGCAGCATATCGCCCAGGGGGGTTGTTATGCCCCCCCATATCGGCGATGGTCGATGATCGCTGGACAATTCAGTCCAGCGATCTTCAGCGATTCCGGGTCAATTGGGTCTCCAGTGACCCGGAATTACTGGCTGATCGGGGCCGTCAGAGAAGGCCCCGAACAGCCATAGACAGCAGGGATGAGGTGGCACTGGTGCCACCTAACGATCGCCCTGGTTCGTCGGCCGGTTTACCGGCCGACCAATCAGGGCGCCTGCTGCGGGTGTCACTCCCGCAACCCGCTCCGCCCCTCTTCCGGAGGACGTGAGCGAGTGCGGGACGTGTACCCCGGGTGCTGGGGACCCTTATCCCCGGTGTAAATGTTGGGATCGTGGCCCCAGGAGCAGCGGCGGCGAGGGACTGACCTGATGCGGGTTGGAGCAGCAGCAGGAGGTGAGTGACAGCCTCCTGCTGTTGCTTAGCAACAGCTCCCAGCATGCAAAAAGGGCATGCTGGGAGCTGTAGTTATGCAACAGCAGGAGGCAGACCACCACAACTCCCAGCATTCTCTTATGGGCATGCTGGGACTTATAGTTTTGCAACAGCTGGAGGAACATTTTTTCTATGGAAAAGTGTACCTTCAGCTGTTGTATAACTACAACTCCCAGCTTGCACAAACAGCTAAAGTGCATGCTGGGAGTTGTAGTGGGGCATCTGCTGGTTGAATAACTACAACTCCCACCATGCCTGTTTGCTGTCGGTGACTGCTGAGAGTTGTAGTTTTGCAACAGCTGAAGGCACACTGAGTTAAGTAGCAAACCAGTGTGTCTCCAGCTGTTGCATAACTACAATCACCAGCATCCCCAGCTAAAGTAGTATGCCTCCAGCTGTTGCTTAACTACAAGACCCAGCATGCCCTTCCGCTGTCCGTACATGCTGGGGGTTGTAGCTTTGGCAACAGCTGAAGGCACACTGGTTGCAAAACACTGAGTTTGTTACCAAACTCGGTGTTTCACAACCAGTGTGCCTCCAGCTGTTGCAAAACTACAACTTCCAGCATGCACTGATAGACCGTACATGCTGGGAGTTGTAGTTTTGCAACAGCTGGAAGCCCCCCCCCCCCAATTTGAACGTACAGGGTACACTCACATGGGCGGAGGTTTACAGTAAGTATCCGGCTGCAAGTTTGAGCTGCGGCAAATTTTCTGCCGCAGCTCAAACTGCCAGCGAGAAACTACTATGAACCCCTGCCTATGTGACTGTACCCTAAAAACACTACAATACACTACACTAACAAAAAATAAAAAGTAAAAAACACTACATATACACATACCCCTACACAGCCCCCCTCCCCAATAAAAATGAAAAACGTCTGGAACGCCACTGTTTCCAAAACGGAGCCTCCAGCTGTTGCAAAACTACAACTCCCAGCATGCACTGATAGACCGTACATGCTGGGAGTTGTAGTTTTGCAACAGCTGGATGTTCCCCCTCCCCAATGTGAACGTACAGCGTACACTCACATGGGCGGAGGTTTACAGTAAGTATCCGGCTGCAATTTTTAGCTGCGGCAAATTTTCTGCCACAGCTCAAACTGCCAGCGAGAAACTACTGTGAACCCCCGCCCGTGTGACTGTACCCTAAAAACACTACACTACACTAACACAAAATAAAAAGTAAAAAACACTACATATACACATACCCCTACACAGCCCCCCTCCCCTCCCCAATAAAACTGAAAAAGGCCTGGTACGCCACTGTTTCCAAAACGGAGCCTCCAGCTGTTGCAAAACAACTACTCCCAGTATTGCCAGATAGCCACTGACTGTATAGGCATGTTGTGAGTTTTACAACAGCTGGAGGCCCCCTGTTTGGGAATCACTGGCGTAGAATACCCCTATGTCCACCCCTATGTACGTTCCTAATTTAGGCCTCAAATGCGCATGGCGGTCTCACTTTGGAGCCCTGTCGTATTTCAAGGCAACAGTTTAGGGTCACATATGGGGTATCGCTCGGGAGAAATTGTGTTACAAATTTTGGGGGGTATTTTCTGCTTTTACCCTTTTTAAAAACTGTAAAATGTTTGGGAAACCAAGCATTTTAGGTAAAAATTTTTTTTTTTTTTTACATATGCAAAAGTCGTGAAACACCTGTAGGGTATTAAGGTTCACATTACCCGTTGTTACGTTCCCCGAGGGGTCTAGTTTCCAAAATGGTATGCCATTTGTTTGTTTTTTTGATGTTCTGGCACCATAGGGGCTTCCTAAATGCGGCATGCCCCCAGAGCAAAATTTGCTTTCAAAAAGCCAAATGTGACTACTCCTCTTCTGAGACCTGTAGTGCGCCAGCAGAGCACTTTTCACCCCCATATGGGGTGTTTTCTGAATCGGGAGAAATTGGGCTTCAAATTTTTTTTGGGGGGGGGGTGTTTTCTGCTATTACCCTTTTTAAAAATGTAAATATTTTGGGAAACCAATCATTTTAGGTAAAAAAATAAAATTATTTTTTACATATGCATATGTCGTGAAACACCTGTAGGGAAATAAGGTTCACATTACCCCTTGTTACATTCCCCGAGGGGTCTAGTTTCCAAAATGGTATGCCATGTGTTTTTTTTTTTTTGCTGTTCTGGCACCATAGGGGCTTCCTAAATGCGGCATGCCCCCAGAGCAAAATTTGCTTTCAAAAAGCCAAATGTGACTCCTTCCCTTCTGAGACCTGTAGTGCACCAGCAGAGCAATTTTCACCCCCATATGGGGTGTTTTCTGAATCTGGAGAAATTGGGCTTCAAATTTTGGGGGGTATTTTCTGCTATTATCCTTTTTAAAAATGTAAAATTTTGGGGAAACCAAGCATTTTAGGTAATCATTTTTTTTTTTTTACATAAGCAAAAGTCGTGAATCACCTGTGGAGTATTAAGGTTCACTTTACCCCTTGTTACGTTCTCCGAGGGGTCGTTTCCAAAATGGTATGCCATGTGTTTTTTTTTTGCTGTCCTGGCACCATAGGGGCTTCCTAAAGCTGAAATGCCCCCCAAAATCCATTTGTCGCTCCTTCCCTTCTGAGCCCTCTACTGCGCCCGCCGAACAATTAACATAGACATATGAGGTATGTGCTTACTCGAGAGAAATTGGGTTTCAAATACAAGTCAAAATTTTCTCCTTTTTACCCCTTGCAAAAATTCAAAAATTGGGTCTACAGGAACATGCAAGTGTAAAAAATGAAGATTTTGAATTTTCTCCTTCACTTTGCTGCTATTCCTGTTAAACACCTAAAGGGTTAATACACTTACTGAATGTTGTTCTGAATACTTTGGGGGGTGCAGTTTTTATAATGGGGTCTTGTATGGGGTATTTCTAATATGAAGGCCCCTCAAATCCACTTCAAACCTGAGCTGGTCCATGAAAAAGTTGAGTTTGAAAATTTTGTGAAAAATTTCAAAATTGCTGCTTAACTTTGAAGCCCTCTGGTGTCTTCCAAAAGTAAAAACTCATACATTTTATGATACAAACATAAAGAAGACATATTGTATATGTGAACCAAAAAAAAAATATTTTGAATATCCATTTTCCTTACAAGCAGAGAGCTTCAAAGTTAGAAAAATGCAAAATTTTCTTTTTTTTCATCAAATTTGGGGATTTTTCACCAAGAAAGGATGCAAGTTACCATAAAATTTTACCACTAAGTTAAAGTAGAATATGTCACGAAAAAACTATCTCAGAATCAGAATGATAACTAAAAGCATTCCGGAGTTATTAATGTTTAAAGTGACAATGGTCAGATTTGCAAAAAACGCTCTGGTCCTTAAGGTGTAAAATGGCCTGGTCCTTAAGGGGTTAAGCATGTATTTAGCTTCTGCTAAACTTCAAAAAATTATAGGCCCAAGGCCAGAAGCATCAGTTTTCCCCATATTAGGAGCATAGATGTCCCCCAGATTAGGAGCATACTTGTCCCCCAGAGTAGGCAACATAGATGTCACCCAGATTAAGAGCATACTTGTCCCCCAGATTAGGCAGCATAGATGTCCCCCAGATTAGGCAGCATAGATGTCACCCAGATTAGGCAGCATAGATGTCCCCCAGATTAGGCAGCATAGATGTCCCCAAGATTAGGAGAATAGTTGTCCCCCAGATTAGGCAGCATAGATGTCACCCAGATTAGGCAGCATAGATGTCCCCCAGATTAGGAACATACTTGCCCCAAGATTAGGCAGCATAGATGTCCCCCAGATTAGGAGCATAGTTGTCCCCCAAATTAGGCAGCATAGATGTCACCCAGATTAGGCAGCATAGATGTCCCCAAGATTAGGAGAATAGTTGTCCCCCAGATTAGGCAGCATAGATGTCACCCAGATTAGGCAGCATAGATGTCCCCCAGATTAGGAACATACTTGCCCCAAGATTAGGCAGCATAGATGTCCCCCAGATTAGGAGCATAGTTGTCCCCCAGATTAGGCAGCATAGATGTCCCCCAGATTAGGAGCATAGTTGTCCCCCAGATTAGGCAGCATAGATGTCCCCCAGATTAGGCAGCATAGATGTCACCCAGATTAGGCAGCATAGATGTCCCCCAGATTAGGAGCATATTTGTCCCCCAGATTAGGCATCATAGATGTCCACCAGATTAGGAGCACAGTTGTCCCCCAGATTAGGAGCATAGTTGTCCCCCAGATTAGGAGCATAGTTGTCCCCCAGATTAGGCAGCATAGATGTCACCCAGATTAGGCAGCATAGATGTCCCCCAGATTAGGAGCATACTTGTCCCCCAGATTAGGCATCATAGATGTCCACCAGATTAGGAGCATAGTTGTCCCCCAGATTAGGAGCATAGTTGTCCCCCAGATTAGGAGCATAGTTGTCCCCCAGATTAGGCAGCATAGATGTCACCCAGATTAGGCAGCAGAGATATCCCCCAGATTAGGCAGCATAGATGTCCCCCAGATTAGGCAGCACATGGCCGATGGGCATTGGCCAACCGACTACGTAGAAGCTCCCTGAAGTAGGTCAGTTTGTCCTCCCTCTCAGTGGGTGTAAAAAAGGCCCCCAATCTGGGCCGGTAGCCAGGGTCTAATAAGGTGGAGATCCAGAAGTCATCGCGCTGATGAATTTTGACAATTCGGGGGTCACTACGCAAGCAACTCAGCATGCATCGTGCCATTTGTGACAGTGACTCGCTGGGACTACCTGCCTCCATCTCCACTGCATACTGCCATGGTGTGTCTGGGTCCTCTGTCTCGCCTCCCTCATAATAACCCTCCAGCTCTTCTGGCTGCTCCTGCTCCTCCTCTCCTCTCCTGTCCAATGACCAGAAACACCGGCCATCTCATCCACCGTAAACTGTGCTCCACTCTGCCCCTCATCATCCTTCTCCAGTTCACCCCCCATAGGACTCATGTAGCCTTCTGATGTAGGCGCAACATGTTCATGGCGTAATTCGAGCGACTAACAAAAAATGTGGCTTCCTCAAAGGGCCTCAGCAAATGGCAGGTTTCACGTATGAGCTGCCACTCGTTCACATTGAAGTTACACAGGGGAGTACTCCTATCTGCTTGTATCATCAAAAAATCTGTGATGGCTTTTCTTTGTTCATATAGTCTGTCCAACATATGGAGGGTGGAATTCCAATGTGTCGCAAAGTCACAAAAGAGACTATGTTGTGGGATACCGTTCTGACGCTTCAGCTCAAGCAAAGTGTGCTTGGCGGTGTACGAGTGGCTGAAGTGCATGCACAGTTTCCTTGCCATTGTCAGGACGTCTTGCAAATGGGGTGAAGACTTGATGAACTTCTTGACAACCAGATTCAACACGTGTGCCATGCAGGGCGAATGGTTCACACTTCCTTGTCGCAGCGCAGCCACAATGTTCTTCCCATTGTCGGTCACCATGGTTCCCATTTCCAGATTTCGTGGAGTAAGCCATACTCGGATTTCTTCCCTAATGAACTTTAGCAGTTCCTCCCCTGTGTGACTCCGTTCGCCAAGGCAAACCATGTGAAGGACGGCTTGACACCGCTGTGCCCTACACACGTGGTACGATGAAGGGCCATCGAGATTTGGACGTGCAGTGGAGGACCAACTGCCTGGGAGCCAGAACGTGGAGGAGGAAGCGGTGTGACCTGTCCAATTTGCTGTTATGGCTGTGCAGGAACAACATTTACCCAGTGGCCCGTAAAAGACATGTATTGTCCCTGCCCGTAGTTACAGCTCCACATGTTGGCGCTGTCATGCACTTTTGAACACACCGACAGGCTCAAGGACTGGCCCACCTTCTCTTGTACAAACTTATGCAGGGCTGGTACTGCCTTCTTCGCAAAGAAATGACGGCTTGGGACTCTCCACCTTGGCTCGGCACAAGCCATCAATTCCCTGAAAGCTGCAGAGTCCACCAGTTGGAAAGGGAGGGACTGCAACACCAGCAACTTGGACAGGAGTACATTCAACTTCTGCGCCGTTGGATGAGTGGGCGGATACTGTTGTCTCTTGGACATGGCTTCGCCGATCGATTGTTGGCGGAATGGCTGACTACGAGCAGAAGAAGCAGGAGCGCAAGAAGGAGGGTTTGACAGAATGCACCCTTCGGCTGAGGTGGTGGACGGAGGGAGCGGATGGCCACTGGGTGATGCGTCAGGCTGGTCCACTACCTCGGAGCCACGGTTATCCCAGGCCGCTTTATGGTGGCGAATAATGTGTTTATGAGGGTATACAACAGCAGCAGGCGATTACTTATGGCTGTCCTTTCAAAGTATATAGGCCCTAGACAGAATAACAGTTACTAAATAGTACACTCCTTTGTTGTATGTATGCCCTTTGCAATGATGAGCGCACTGTTAAGCGTATTTGTACTCAGGAAAAACTTTTTTTTCTTTTATACACCGGCAGGTATATAACGTGTGGTATAACACTTAATTTAGCACAGAGACAGAAAAAAAGGTAATATATGGTACGCTATTTGCTTGTATTTAGGCCCTTTGCAATGATAAGGCCACTGTTAACCCCTACAGGACCCATGACGTAACGGAACGTCCCGACACCCTGGGTCTTAAGGACCAGGGACGTACATTTACATCATGGCAGTTCTAGTCCCCGCCGTGCGCCGTGCGGGGATCGGAGCGGGATGCCTGCTGAAATCATTCAGCAGGCATCCCGTACAAATGCCCAGGGGGGTTCATCAGACCCCCCCATGTCGGCGATCGCGGCAAATCACAAGTGAATTCACACTTGCGATTTGCGCGATTCCGGGTCATTACGGGTCTATAGTGACCCGGTGACCAGGAATCTAAGGGGGATCGTGGGTGTCTAAGACACCCACAATTCCCCTGAAGGCAGAGGAGTGAGGTGGCACAGGTGCCACCCCTCCTATCCCTGCTATTGGTGGTCTAGACGCGACCACCAATAGCAGATCAGGGGGGGGGGGGTTACTTTCGTTTTCCCCGTCCCACCCACCCACAATAGGCGGGGCAGGACGGGGAAACGACGGGGACCAGCGCCGAAGATCCACTTACCGATCCGGGCGGAGGCTGCGGGCGACGGAGATCGGCGGGCGGCGATGACGTGCGGCTGGATCCGACGGAAGCTGGTGAGTTGCCTAGCAACATCTGGAGGGTACAGTTTGAGACCATTATACAATGGACTCTAACTGTAGCCCTCCAGATGTTGCAAAACTACAACTCCCAGCATGCCCAGACAGCTGTTTGGGCATGCTGAAATATGTAGTTTTGCAACAGCTGGAGAGCTACAGTTTGAGACCACTATATAGTGGTCTCAAATTGTAGCTCTCCAGCTGTTGCAAAACTACATATTTCAGCATGCCCAAACAGCTGTCTGGGCATGCTGGGAGTTGTAGTTTTGCAACATCTGGAGGGCTACAGTTAGAGTCCATAGAGTCCTAAACTGTAGCCCTCCAGATCTTGCAAAACTACAACTCCTAGCATGCTCAAACAACTGTTTGCTGTCAGGGCATGCTGGGAATTGTAGTTTTGCAACAGCTGGAGGACCACAGTTTGGAGACCACTGTGCAGTGTTCTCTAAAACTGTAGCCCTCCAGATGTTGCAAAACTGCAAATCCCAGCATGTCCAAACAGCAATCAGCTGTCTCGGCATGCTGGGAGTTCTAGTTGCGTACCTCCAGCTATTGCATAACTACATCTCCCAGCGTGCCCTTCGGCGATCAGTACATGCTGGGAGTTGTAGTTTTGCAACAGCTGGAGGCACACTGGTTAGAAAATACTGAGTTAGGTAACAGAACCTAACTGAAGTTTTTCCAACCAGTGAGCCTCCAGCTGTTGCAAAAGTACAACTCCCAGCATGCACGGTCTGACAGTACATGCTGGGAGTTGTAGTTTTGAAACAGCTGGATGTTTGCCCCCCCCCCCCCCCCCCCCCCCCAGGGTACATTCACACGGGCAGGCTTACAGTAAGTTTCCTGCTTCAAGTTTGGGCTGAAGCTAATTTTTCGCCGCAGCTCAAACTTCTAGCGAGAAACTCACTGTAACACGCCAGTGTGAATGTCCCCTAAAAACACTACACTACACTACCACATAATAAAGGGTAAAACATTACATATACATTCCTTACACTGTCCCCCCAATAAAAATGAAAAACGTATTGTATGGCAGTGTTTCCAAAACGGAGCCTCCAGCTGTTGCAAAACAACAACTCCCAGCATTTCCGAACAGCCACTGACTGTCCAGGCATGCTGCGAATTTAGCAACAGCTGGAGGCACCCTGTTTGGGAATCACATGCATAGAATACCCCTATGTCCACCCCTATGCAATCTCTAATTTAGTCCTCAAATGCGCATGGCGCTCTCTCACTTCGGAGCCCTGTCGTATTTCAAGGAAACAGTTTAGGGCCACATATGGGGTATTTCCGTACTCGGGAGAAATTGCACTTCAAATTTTGGGGGGCTTTTTCTCCTTTTACCCCTTATGAAAAGTTGGGGCTACACCAGCTTGTTAGTGTAAAAAAATAAAAATAAAAATTACACTAACATGCTGGTGCTGCCCTTTACTTTTTATTTTCACAAGTGTTAAAAGGAAAAACAGACCCTCAAAATTTGTAACTCAATTTCTCCTGAGTACAGACATACCCCATATGTGGGCGTAAAATGCTCTGTAGGCGCACAACAAGGCTCTGGAGTGAGAGCGCACTATGTACATTTGAAGTCTAAATTGGTGATTTGCACAGGGGTGGCTGATTTTACAGCGGTTCTGACATAAACGCAAAAAAATAAATACCCACATGTGATCCCATTTTGGAAACTACACCCCTCACGTAATGTAATAAGGGGTATAGTGAGCATTTACGCCCCACAGGTGTCTGACAGATTTTTGGAACAGTGGTCTGTGAAAATGAAAAATTGTATTTTTCATTTGCACAGCCCACTGTTCCAAAGATCTGTCAAACGCCAGTGGGGTGTAAATACTCACTGCACCCCTTATTAAATTCTGTGAGGGGTGTAGTTTCCAAAATAGGGTCACATGTGGGGGGTTCCACTGTTCTGGCCCCACGGGGGGCTTTGTAAACGCACATGGCCCCTGACTTCCATTCCAAGCAATTTTTTTCCCAAAAGCTCAATGGCGCTTCTTCTCTTCTGAGCATTGTAGTGCGCCAGCAGAGCACTTGACGTCCACACATGGGGTATTTCCATACTCAGAAGAGATGGGGTTTCAAATTTTGGGGGGTCTTTTCTGCTATTAACCCTTGAAAAAATGTGAAATTTGGGGGAAACACATTTTAGTGAAATTTTTTTTTTTTTTTTTTACATATGCAAAAGTCGTGAAACCCCTGAGGGGTATTAAGGCTCGCTTTATTCCTTGTTACGTTCCTCAAGGGGTCTAGTTTCCAAAATGGTATGCTATGTGTTTTTTTCTTGCTGTTCTGGCACCATAGGGGCTTCCTAAATGCGACATGCCCCCCGAGCAAAATTTGCTCTCAAAAAGCCAAATATGACTCTTTCTCATCTGAGCATTGTAGTTCACCCGTAGTGCACTTCAGGTCAACTTATGGGGTACCCCCATATTCAGAAGAGATGGGGTTACAAATTTTGGGGGGTCTTTTCGGCTATTATCCCTTGCAAAAATGTGAAATTTGGGGGGAAACACACATTTTAGTGAAAAAATTATAATTTTTTTTATACATATGCAAAAGTCGTGAAACACCTGTGGGGTATTAAAGCTCACTTAATTCCTTGTTACGTTCCTCAAGGGGTCTAGTTTCCAAAATGGTATGGCATGTGTTTTTTTTTTTTTTTTGCTGTTCTGGCACCATAGGGGCTTCCTAAATGCAACATTCCCCCCAAAAACCATTTCAGAAAAACGTACTCTCCAAAATCCCCTTGTAGCTCCTTCGCTTCTGAGCCCTCTACTGTGCCCGCCGAACAATTTACATAGACATATGAGGAATGTGCTTACTCGAGAGAAATTTGGCTACAAATATAAGTATAAATTTTCTCCTTTTACCCCTTGTAAAAATTTTAAAATTGGGTCTACAAGAACATGCGAGTGTAAAAAATGAAGATTGTGAATTTTCTCCTTCACTTTGCTGCTATTCCTGTGAAACACCTAAAGGGTTAAAACGCTGACTGAATGTCATTTTGAATACTTTGGGGGGTGCAGTTTTTAATGGGGTCATTTGTGGGGTATTTCTAATATGAAGACCCTTCAAATTCACTTCAAACCTGAACTAGTCCCTGAAAAATAGTGAGTTTGAAAATGTTGTGAAAAATTTGAAAATTGCTGCTGAACTTTTAAGCCATCTGGTGTCTTCCAAAAGTAAAAACACGTCAATTTTAAGATGCAAACATAAAGTAGACATATTGTATATGTGAATCAAAATTTTTTTTATTTGGAATATCCATTTTCCTTACAAGCAGATAGCTTCAAAGTTAGAAAAATGCTAATTTTTCAAATTTTTCAAATTTTGGGATTTTTCTTCAAGAAAGGATGCAAGTTACCATAAAATTTTACCACTATGTCAAAGTACAATATGTCACGAAAAAACAATCTCAGAATCAGAATGATAACTAAAAGCATTCCAGAGTTATTAATGTTTGAAGTGACAGTGGTCAGATGTGCAAAAAACGCTTTGGCCCTGAGGTGTAAAATGGCCTGGTCCTTAAGGGGTTAAGCGTATTTGTACTCAGGAAAAAAAAAATGTATTTAGTACACCGGCAGGTATATAACGTGTGGTATAACACTGAATTTAGCACAGAGACAGAAAAAAAGGTAGTATATGGTACGCTATTTACTTGCATTTAGGCCCTTTGCAATGATATGGCCACTGTTAAGCGTATTTTTACGCAGGAAAAACTTTGTTTTCTTTAATACACCGGCAGGTGTATAATGTGTGGTATGACACTGAATTTAGCACAGAGATAGAAAAAAGGTGGTATATGGTACGCTATTTGCTTGTATGTATGCCCTTTGCAATGATGAGGCCACTGAAAAAGCATATTTGTACTCATGAAAAACAATGCTTTCTTTAATACACCGGCAGGTGTATAACGTGTGGTATAACACTGAATTTAGCACAGAGACAGAGTAACAGGTGGAAAATGGTAAAAAGGCACTAAAGTCCACACTAATATGACTTATTACTGAACAGCAACAGGACCCAACAGTGCAGCACCACAAAAAAAAAAAAAAAAAAAATCCAGGGATTAAACCCTAAATTGCACTCTGTCACACAATTCTGAACAGTAGAAGATTTGTGGAGCAAAAAAAACTCAATTGGGCTTAAAAATGAGGAGATAAGATGCTTCAGAAAGTTCAGGCAGCTTGGAGATCTGTATGAGGCAACTGACAGATATCTGCCTCTCTCTGCTGCAATGCTCAATAACGTGAATAGGAGGTTTAGCTATCAATGATCCTTCTCAGTGTTACAGCAAAGTACTCTGCACTCCTGTCTTTCCCTAATGCTGATGTGACTAGCAGTTGCAGTGTAACGCTGTGGTATGAGATATTCACACACACGCAGTCCCGTCCTCTCCATCTGAGTGCATAGATTAAATGAAGAGAGGCAAGATGGCCGCCAATTATATAGGGGCTGTGACATCACAGGGGTCAGTGAACACTGATAGGCTGCATCTCACATGTGGTTCAGGGTCAGCCCGCCAACCTTCATTCCCGCCGCTGTTTCCCACCCTCCCATAATCCCCTGCACCATGTACTCACATGTGGATCCGCCATCTTAGCTCTCCAATAGCCTGGAACGCTGTAAAATGGATTTTAATGAAGCGATTCGTGTGATAGAATTGCGGCGATATTCGTATTTGTTGCGAATCAAATTTTTCATGAAATTCGTATCGAATTCGGGTTCGTCAGCTTCGATTCGCTCATCTCTAGTAAACACAGCAGATACTGCATAACTGTCATGTCCACACATGAGAACAAGTCTTAGAATAATCCCCATACCTGTATTGGGGACAAGCCTTAGCAAACCATCATCCCTGTAAACGTGACAAGATTTTGTGTAACCGTCATGTTACCAAACCACCTGTGTGTCATGAAGTTCTTGCTCTGCAGCCGTGTCAAACAAAACTGGAGTAGTGCATCCCCCTGCAGACGTGGCAGGGGAGATGGGTAGTAAATAAACAGTGTGTGATACGGCTTGTCGAGAAACTAGTTAGTAGCAACTAGACATGTATGCTAATTAACTGCTCAAAAGACGAGTCAGGAGACAGTGACAAAAACGTAATTGCTCTGAAGCGTGTCAGAAACATTAATCATTTATGCTATTTAACTGCTGTGAAGACGAGTCAGGAGACAGTGAAACTACGTAATTGCTCTGAAGACTTGTCAGTAACAATTAATCATGTATGATAATTAACTGCTCTGAAGACGAGTCAGGAGATAATGATAATATGTAATTGCTCTGAAGAGGTGTCAGAAACAATAATCACATATGTTATTTAACTGCTCTGAAGACGAGTCAGGAGTCAGTGATACTACATAATTGCTCTAAAGACGTGTCAGTAACAATCATGTATGCTAATTAACTGCTCTGAAGAAGAGTCAGGAGACAGTGATAAAACATAATTGCTCTGAAGATGTGTCAGTAACAATCATGTATGCTAATTAACTTGTCTGACGACAAGTGAGGAGATAGTGATAATACGTAATTGCTCTGAAGATGTGTCAGTAACAATAATCATGTATGTTAGTTAACTGCTCTAAAGACGAGTCAAGGGACAGTGTTGCAACGTACAATTGCTCTGGACGACGTGTCAATAACACTTAACCATGAAACTTCGACCTGCTCTGAAGACGAGTCAGGAGACAGCTAATTAAGTAATTGCTCTGTAGAAGTGTCAGTAACAATTCGTAGCTGATTAATATAACATACTGTACTGAAGGACTTCGGATACAGACATGATGCCTGACCTATTCTGACCACGTGTCAGCAGATGCACGCTATACAATGCACGTATAGATGCACTCTATACAAATGATGTGCACCTTATATAAATATGCACGTATAGAGAGATGTTATATAAATGATATTCACATATACACCCACACTATTAATCCTATGCATGGATACGTTTTATACAAACCTTATGCCCGTATAAGCACTACAGCCTACTGGCATATATACATTGTAAATCCTATGCACGTGTATACGCTATGAGACCAATAAAAAGGCCATGTACGCTATAAACGCTGAGTAAAATGTTGGTGGAAATAATGCTTTTTCCCTTTACTATTAGAGATAATAACTTCATATAACTATATAACAAGAAATAATATCTACAGTTAAACAAAAGTAAGCTTAGATACCATGGCTGATCATGCTGCAGGCTGACTAGAGAGGATTAGATACACCAACTGAGCAAAAGCAAAAGGCTGTGAGCAGCTGAGGAGGCCTGACAATCACACATCCAAGACAGCTGAGCCTGATGAGGAAGAGAGGGCTACACACCATAGTATACAGTCTGTATATACCTATATACTCCTACACACCATACTATACAGCCTATATACACCTATATACTCCTACACACGATAGTATACAGCCTGTATATACCTATATACTCCTACACACCATAGTATACAGCCTATACAAAGCTATATACTAGTAAACACCACAGTATACAACCTGTACATAGCTATATACTTTAACAGACCATAGTAAACATCCTATACACAGATATAAATTCCTACAGAATACCTCAGCCCTCGCAGGAGCACCCGCAGGCCAGCACAGAGTACACTCACCCAAACGCTGTCCCTGTAGTGCTGCAGCTAGGGCAACATGCTTAGCCTGCAAGATGGCCACAGCGGTGCCTAAACTCTGACTCTGCAACCAAGCATACAACCATCCTCTATGCCACTGCTTCCACAAAACCGTACGCCCCGCCCACAGGCACCGAAGGGAGTTATATAGCCCCACCTGCAGGTGCGGTGCGTTAAACTCCACGCCCCTCGCACATACTCAGCCTTACAGGCTTCCACATGACATGCATATTACAGGTGTCGCTATTAGCTATTTAAATCACTGCCGCAGAGAGTCTGGATGTGTCAGCATGGTCAGGAGACCATATGGCATCACAATTGAAGAGGATAAAGAGATTTTTAGATTGAATTAAAATTTTATTTAATGAAATGTTATTTAATAAAATTTTTTTACATTTTTTTTAAATTATTTTTTGAGGACCCAAAGCTTTAATTTTTTAAATTTTTTTTTTGAGGATCCATTGGAGGGCAAGTTTGGTGAGCATCGAGCTGGCAGTCAGCAATGAGGCCAGCTACCT
Organism: Hyla sarda; assembly: GCF_029499605.1. Taxonomy (NCBI): domain Eukaryota; kingdom Metazoa; phylum Chordata; class Amphibia; order Anura; family Hylidae; genus Hyla; species Hyla sarda. Next base: position 23,366,500 of record NC_079189.1, read on the forward strand.
TACCACTCAGTGCCCCCCCCCCCTGATGCTCATAATTGAGTGATCAAGTGATTGAGTGCCCAAAGCATTTACTTTGAAAAAAATACTGTATGACAATCAGAGAAATATAACAAGGAGATCACATGGCAGCACAATGACAGATCCTGGAGGTGGCAGCAGCATGACAAGACCATAGGGTGGCACTATGATAGAGCCTGGATGTGGCAGCAGTATGAGGAGACCATATGGTGGCACAGTGACACAGTCTAGAGGTGACGGCAGCCTACATAAGCCGCAGAGCGGCACAATGAAAGAGCCTGGAGGTGGCATCAGCATGAGGAGCATCAGGAGTCCTGAAAGTGACCCGCTGACAGAGTGGGGCAGTGGGTGGCAATACCAGTACCCGCTAATGAAGGTGGGTGAAAGAAGGATCACTTGGCATCATAAGTGTGGCATTTGGTGGGTGGCAGAATCAGAATAGTAGCTGAGGCAGGTAGGCAGAATTATTGAGGATATGCATTAGCTAAAACTTTATAATATTCTTAGGATAAAATATATGGACCCAATTTTTTTTTAAATCAAGCCAAAGGAAATGTGTGCAAAAAACACCATGTGCCACCTACACCATCAAGTATTGATGTAATGGAAAAACCTCTAAAAGATGGAAGGGAACAATGTATGGTCCTGTTACGCCGAGCGCTCCGGGTCCCCGTTCCTCCCCGGAGCGCTCGCCTCATCCTCGCTACTACAGCGCCCCGGTCAGATCCACTGACCGGGTGCGCTGCGGTACCGCCTCCAGCCGGGATGCGATTCGCGATGCGGGTGGCGCCCGCTCGCGATGCACACCCCGGCTCCCGTACCTGACTCGCTCTCCCTCGGTCCTGTCCCGGCGCGCGCGCGCCGGGTCTCTGCGATTTAAAGGGCCACTGCGCCGCTGATTGGCGCAGTGGTTCCAATTAGTGTCTTCACCTGTGCACTCCCTATGTATACCTCACTTCCCCTGCACTCCCTCGCCGGATCTTGTTGCCCTTGTGCCTAGTGAAAGCGTTCCCTTGTGTGTTCCTAGCCTGTGTTCCAGACCTCCTGCCGTTGCCCCTGACTACGATCCTTGCTGCCTGCCCCGACCTTCTGCTACGTCCGACCTTGCTTCTGTCTACTCCCTTGTACCGCGCCTATCATCAGCAGTCAGAGAGGTTGAGCCGTTGCTAGTGGATACGACCTGGTCACTACCGCCGCAGCAAGACCATCCCGCTTTGCGGCGGGTTCTGGTGAAAACCAGTAGTGACTTAGAACCGGTCCACTAGCACGGTCCGCGCCAATCCCTCTCTGGCACAGAGGATCCACCTCCTGCCAGCCGGCATCGTGACGGTAGATCCGGCCATGGATTCCGCTGAGGTGCCGCTGTCAAGTCTTGCCGACATTTCCACGGTGATTGCCCAGCAGTCCCTAATGATCACCCAACGAAATCACCAGCTGGCATACTTGACCACCGTGACACAGCAACTGCAGTCAGAGATACAGCAGCTGCTGCCGCAGATACAGCAACTGCAGTCACAGACACAGCAGCTGCAACTGCAACAACCATCTCCTCCGCCGGCTCCTGCAACTCCTCCGCAGCGTCCGTCCGCTCCTAACCCCTGCTTGTCCCTGCCGGACAAATTTGATGGGGACTCTAGACTCTGCCGTGGTCTCCTTTCTGGAAAGGCCTTGTCTTGGGCCACACCGCTCTGGGACCGCAATGATCCTGCCACAGCCACAGTCCAGTCCTTCTTCGCTGAGGTCCGTGGTGTCTTCGAGGAGCCTGCCCGAGCTTCTTCTGCCGAGACTGCCCTGCTGAACCTGGCCCAGGGTGTTTCTTCCGTTGGCGAGTACGCCATTCAGTTCCGTGCTCTTGCTTCCGAGTTGTCCTGGAATAGTGAGGCCCTCTGCGCGACCTTTAAAAAAGGCCTATCCAGCAACATTAAAGATGTTCTGGCCGCACGAGAAACTCCTGCTAACCTACATGAACTCATTCATCTTGCCACTCGCATTGACATGCGTTTTTCCGGATGGCGTCTGGAGCTCCGCCTGGATATGGACTTTGTTCGCACGAGGCGTTTTTTCTCCCCGGCTTCTCTCTCCTCTGGTCCTCTGCAATCCGTTCCTGTGCCTCCCGCCGTGGAGGCTATGCAAGTTGACCGGTCTCGCTTGACACCTCAAGAGAGGACACGACGCCGCATGGAGAATCTTTGCCTGTACTATGCCGGTACCGAACACTTCCTGAAGGATTGTCCTATCCGTCCTCCCCGCCTGGAAAGACGTACGCTGACTCCGCACAAAGGTGACACAGTTCTTGATGTCAACTCTGCTTCTCCACGCCTTACTGTGCCTGTGCGGATATCTGCCTCTACCTTCTCCTTCTCTACTATGGCCTTCTTGGATTCCGGATCTGCAGGAAAAATTTTTTTGGCCTCTCTTATCAACAGGTTCAACGTCCCTGTGACCAGTCTCGCCAGACCCCTCTACATCAATTGTGTTAACAATGAAAGATTGGACTGTGCCGTGCGTTACCGCACGGAACCCCTCCTAATGTGCATCGGACCTCATCACGAAAAAATTGAGTTTTTGGTCCTCAGGTTCTTTGGCCCCAAGAAGAAGGGGAGACCCAAGGGGGGGGGTACTGTTACGCCGAGCGCTCCGGGTCCCCGTTCCTCCCCGGAGCGCTCGCCTCATCCTCGCTACTACAGCGCCCCGGTCAGATCCACTGACCGGGTGCGCTGCGGTACCGCCTCCAGCCGGGATGCGATTCGCGATGCGGGTGGCGCCCGCTCGCGATGCGCACCCCGGCTCCCGTACCTGACTCGCTCTCCCTCGGTCCTGTCCCGGCGCGCGCGGCCCCGCTCCCTAGGGCGCGCGCGCGCCGGGTCTCTGCGATTTAAAGGGCCACTGCGCCGCTGATTGGCGCAGTGGTTCCAATTAGTGTCTTCACCTGTGCACTCCCTATGTATACCTCACTTCCCCTGCACTCCCTCGCCGGATCTTGTTGCCCTTGTGCCTAGTGAAAGCGTTCCCTTGTGTGTTCCTAGCCTGTGTTCCAGACCTCCTGCCGTTGCCCCTGACTACGATCCTTGCTGCCTGCCCCGACCTTCTGCTACGTCCGACCTTGCTTCTGTCTACTCCCTTGTACCGCGCCTATCTTCAGCAGTCAGAGAGGTTGAGCCGTTGCTAGTGGATACGACCTGGTCACTGCCGCCGCAGCAAGACCATCCCGCTTTGCGGCGGGCTCTGGTGAAAACCAGTAGTGACTTAGAACCGGTCCACTAGCACGGTCCACGCCAATCCCTCTCTGGCACAGAGGATCCACCTCCTGCCAGCCGGCATCGTGACAGGTCCATTGTAACAGGTGGGGGTAAAAACTGACTGTGTAAGACTCTATTAGTTCCCTTTTTATCAAGTGTTACGCGCCCTAGAAAGAAAGACCCTGGGAAATAGCAGGGTTTTTAGGTGGAAATAGGGAGAGGTTCCTGTGTGGGGCCGCCCTGTGTGGGGCGAGTAACATTTGCTAAGAAAGGAATTAATAGGGTGGGATTAGGGCCTTAGAGGGTCAGTTTTTACCCCCACCGGTTACAATTGACCATACGTTGTTCCCTTCCACCTTTTAGAGATTTTTGCAACACATCAATACTTGGTGGTGTAGGTGGCACATGGTGTTTTTTGCACACCTTTCCTTTTGGTTTATTTCCCAAAAAAAATTTGGGTCCATATATTTTATCCTAAGAAAAGCTAAGCTTAAGCTGATGCTGATGCATATATATCCTCAATACTTACTTGTGGTCTGATGTGGAGGAAATGTAACTGGGGAGCAGCACCTTAAAGGGTAGCTCCCACCATCCTATTTCTTTTTTTTTTTGCTAGCCCGTTCCCCCCCCCGCCCCCCCGCTACGGCACTAGCTCGTTAACTCCTCCCCCCCCCCGCATACCCCGTTCCCTCATTACACTTGAAGTTACTGAAGAGTCCGGCATCGGGCATGCAGGGACAGCGGCAGCAACGAGGCGGCGGCGGCGATGTGCGGGAGGAGTGGCCTCCCAGCCAGTGGATGGGGAGCCAATGCGCTCGCTCCCTCCTGTCTGATTGACAGGCAGGGAGCAAGTGCAGCCTAACTGAAAAAGGACTGATTGCCACTCCAAAATCGGTCCTTTTTCAGTGGCCGGTTTTTAAATGTAAATTAAACCTTTTTAATGAAAAAAAATAAATAAAAGTATATTAGAGATATGTTGTAGTACATAAATACTACAACATATCAAAAAATAAAGTTGGTGACAGTGCCCATTTAAATATTTTTTGCTGTATCCATATTTGTAAAGTGTTGGTGTGGTACCGTGGTTAGTCTACTCTGATGCATCAGGCATTGGTGCGTTAAAATCCTGGCTGATCCATGCCTGATTCATCTTCACAAAGGTCAGTCTCTCCACATTTTTGGTGGACAGGCGAGTTCTCCTCGGGGTTACTATGGTCCCCGCAGGACAGCTTTTCCAGAGCAAACTCTGCTAGTTGTGGCCACAAATACAGTTTGGCTGCCCAGAAGTCCAGCGGATCTTCAAGGTGTGTTAACATAGGCATGTCAAGGTATGCCACCAACTGCTGATTCAGGTCCTGCTCAAGGTCCACCTGCTTCTGATGAGTTGCTTCACTTTGCGGGTGAATAAAGCTACTCATCAGCTACTGTAGACTCAGACTGCTGCTGATTGAGCTGGTACTGCTCCTGCCACCCCACCCTCCACAGCAGCCAACGTGAGCGCAGAGGGCCTCCGAGTCAGACCTGCGAGAGGATGGACGATGGCACAGATAGGCACCAGCCAACTGACTTCGTAAGATGTCTCTGTAGTTGGTCAGTTTGTCCTCCCTCTCAGTGAGTGTAAAAAAGGCCCCCATTTTGTGCCGGTATCCAAGGTCCAACAAGGTGGATAGCCAGAAGTCATCCTGCTGCTGAATGGTGACAGTTTGGCAGTCACTACGCAAGCAAGTGAGCATACATCATGCCATTTGTGCAAGTGACTCGGAGGGACTAACCTGCCTCCATCTCCACTGCATACTGCCACGGTGTGTCTGGGTCCTCCGTCTCGTCTTCCTCATCACCCTGTAGCTCCTCTGGCTGCTCCTGCTCCTCCTCTCCTGTCAGATGACTATAAAAACCACCCATTTCACTACACATTGCCTATGCTCCACTGTCCCCCTCCACCTCCGCCTCCTCTTGTTCCAGTTCAGCCCCCACAGGGCTTATGCGGTCGTGACATGTAGGCGCCATGTCTCCAGTGCCCTGACCAGCTATCATTTCCACCATATGTTGTAGGAAATGAAGCAGTGGAATGATGTTGATCATCCCGTAATCCTGGCGACTGACTAATAAGGTGGCTTTCTCAAAGGGCCTAAGCAAACAGCAGGTATCACGTATGAGCTGCCACTGGTTCACATAGAAGTTACATATAGGAGTAACCCTATCCGCTTGGATCGTCAAGAAATCGTTGTTGGCTTTTCTCTGTTCATATAGTCGGTCCAACATATGGAGGGTGGATTTCTAACAGGTGATAACGTTGCATATCATACTATGTTCGGGGATGCCGTTCTGATGCTTCAGCTCAAGGAGGGTGTGCTTTGTGGTGTACAAGTGGCTGAAGTGCATGCAAAGTTTCCTAGCAATTGTTAGGATGTCTTGCAATTGGGTGGAAGACTTTAGGAATCGCTTGGCAACCAGATTCAACACGTGTGCCATGCAGGGCATATGGCTCAGCCTTACTTGTCACAGAGCAGACAAGATGTTCTTCCCATTGTTGGTCACCATGGTTCCCATTTCCAGTTGTCGCGGAGAAAGCCATGATTCAACTTATTGATGAATTGCTTTCAGCCGTTTCTCCCGTGTGTCTCCGATCTCCAAGTCAAACCAGGTGAAGAACAGCATGACACCACCATGCCTTGCACACATGGTATGCTGGAGGGGTACTGTGACTTGTCCGTGCAGTGGAGGCTGAGGATTTGGCAGAGGATGAGGAGGCGGAGTCGGACATTGTTGCAGGATCAATGGCGTGAGAGTGTAGAGGCGGAAGGGGCATGACCTGGCCAAGTTTCTGGTATGGCTGTGCAAGAACCACATTCACCCAGTGGGCCGTGGTACACACCAGTACACACCGACAGGCTCAATGACTGGCCCACTTTCTGTTCTACATATTTGTGCAGGGCTGGTACTGCCTTTCTTGCAAAGAAATGACGGTTTGGGACTCTCCACCTCGGCTCGGCACAAGCCACCAGTTCTCTGAAAGGTGCAGAGACCACCATTTGAAAAAGGAGGAAATGCAGCACCAGCAACTTGGATAGGTATACATTCAGCTTCTGCGCCATTGGATGAGTGGTGCATACTGCTGTCTCTTGGACATGGCTTCGCTGATGGATTGCTTCCGGAATGACTGATGAGAAGTAGGTGGAGCAGGAGCACCAGGACCAAAAGAGGATGGAAATTACAGACAACTCCCTTCGACTGAGGTGGTGGAGCCTTGGCTGGCTGAAACAGGGAGCGGCGTGCCACTGGGTGATGCAGCGGTTGCTGCAGCAGGCTGGACCACCGCATCGGAGCAACAAATCTCCCAGGCCGCTTTATGAAGATGCTGCATATGTTGATGCAGGGCCGTGGTGCCAACATTTGGACCCTGGCCACGCTTCACCTTCTGCCAAAACATCTTGCATGTGGTCATGTTAACATCGTCCGGATAGTTGATTAAAAAAAACTGCCACACTGCCGAGTAGCTGATTTTCCCCCCAACAGTCCACACTGACTGACTGCTACTGCCGCCAACTTTGGGAACCCCTGCTCAACTACCTCCCGTGCAGGTAGGCTGGTACGAAGCAGGTGGTCTACCCCTGCACGTTCGGCTCCAGACTTCCCAATGCTACCACTATGCTGACTCCCAACCATTCTACCACCTTGCTGGCTCAGCTGCTGCCTCACGGACAACCTGCCCCCTCTTCTCCTGATGATGATGAAGCCCCTTCTGCACTTGGCTCCCAAGTGCGATCGGATTCTTCATCATTGAGTTGTGTCTGCATGTCACTGATGTCTTCCTCAAGTTCCTGAATGGTGTCTATTTCAGGAGCCTGAATGCTCACACCACCACCTTTCACGCCACTCTCCTCATCACTACTTTTCCCCCTAGCAGAGGAAGCGGCGGATGTCTCCTCCAACTCTTGGCTGGGCAGTAGTTGCTGACTGTCCTCTAGTTGATCGCTCTCGCTGTATAGTGGATCTGAGCCCACAGCATACAATACTCCTCTGCGTGAGGGAACAGCATAGAAAAGAGGCAGTTGGAGAACAGGGACTGCTCCCAGGGCATGCCAACTGAAGGTTGTGTCTGAGAAACCCACTCACTGTTGACTGGGGGTTAAGTCTCTTGGGATGAAGTGGATGACCCAGTAAACCAATCAATGACGGCTTCTGGGTTGCTGATAAAGACACGACCACTAGCTAACACCGGGAGCTCAGACCTCTTGCTGCGAATGCTGCTGCCACTCACCCCTACTCTGCTGCGACTTCTGCCTGCATCTGATAACTTCCACTCCCCTGTGCACGTCCTGGCATATCTCTCTTTCCCTCCCTCTCTCTCCCTCTCTCTCCTCTCCTCTCCTCTCCTCTCTCTCTCTCTCTCTCTCTCTCTCTCTCATCCCTGCCTGCCTGCAGTGATGTGGGCTTCAGGTGAATTGATGCGCTGCTGTAAAGATCTCTTTTCTCAGTAACACACAGACAGACACTGTCTGCTCTATCAGGAAAATATCCCGGCAATGCCTGTCTGCAGCGATGGCTGCCGAATATAGAGGGCTGTGACATCACAGGGCTCACTGGCTGCCAATAAGCTGCATGTTGCATGTGATTCAGGGTGATCCCACCTACCCGCATTCCCAGAGTTCCTTGTTCCATGTCTTCACATGTGTAGCTGCCATTTTATATCCCCTGGACCGCACTAAATGGAGTTTAATCAAGCATTAGTTTTATCAAATCGCTGCGTTATTAGGATCCGTTACAAATAGAATATTTCAGGAAATTTGTAGCGAATTTGGATTTGTCTGATCCGATTCGCTCATCTCTAGTTATAATGTGGAGGGACAGCATTAAAACCAGAGTTACTTACACAATTCTGTCCAGCACATTAAAAGTTATCCCTTCTGATAGCGGCATTGCTATCACGCACCTGGATGTAGGCTGTCACGAAGCTGGAAGTGGATCCTCCACCTGTGTGGCAGATGACTCGGACTGTATCGGGAAGCAGGGACTAAGGTGCCGCTGGTCTTCACCAGAGCCCGCCGCAAGGCAGGATGGGCTTGCTGCAGCAGGCAACACCCAGGTCGCTACCCCCGACACGGTTTGACCCCACAGGTAACTGGGCAAGGCAAGGTACCGAAGGATAAAGCTGTAGCATAGTCAATGTAAAAGAAGGTCTAGGCAGGCGGCAAATGTTTGTAGTCAAAAAACATAGCAGGAAGGTCTGGATACATGGGAATGGCAAAACAGGCAATGGGAGATCCGGCAGGGAAAAGGGGAAGGTGCAGGGACTTATAGAATAGTGTCAGGTGTTTCACATTATTATGGGCGTACTGGTCTTTTAAATTTCAGCGCTCCGGTACACGTGCCCTAGGAGATGGGGACGTGCGCGCCGGAGCTGTGAGGCAGAAGCAGCAGAGGAGCGGGGTAAGTGGGGCACGTCCCGCTATGCAAATCCCAGCCCCGCCGGCAGCAGGAGAGAGGGGGACAGTGAGCTCACGGCCAGTAAAAGTGGCCAAAGCGCAAGATCTAAAAATTGCTATAGCTCTGCTGTGCATAATGGAGGCGGGGAACTGGCTTGCCGAGCTCCCCTTCTGCCTCAATATACAGCGCTATGCCCACCCATCTGATGAATATTCTAATTTCTTCACTCTCATGTTACTAGGCTTTTAGAGTGGCCTTAAGGTTCTCATCCCCAGTGGCCTAAGGGAGTCCCCAAATCCCGATATTGTGCCTAAGGCCTCTGTTGTCTATATCTTCTAGAAAAGGGGTCGGTAACCCTTTGCACTCTTTTGAATAGCACACCAGGGCCCACGGCAGAGACATGTCTGACCACAGTGCTCTCTGTTGAGACCTGTCCATTTAATGAATTGTACAGAGCAGGATATGTTTTCTATGTAGATTTGATCCTGCTCTGGACAGTTCCTAAAATGGACAGAGTTGTCATCGGAGAGCATTGTGGTCAGACAGAAAGGAAATTCAAAAAGAAAATAACTTCCTGAGGATCATAATAGCAGCTGATAAGTACTGGAAGGATTAAGATTTTTTTAATAGAAGTAATTTACAAATCTGTTTAACTTTCTGGCACCAGTTGATTTAAAAAAAATGTTTTCCAGTTAACTGTGCTTGCAGCTGTCTAGCTGCAGGCACAGCTTAGATCCAACATAGCCAGGTTCGGCCGAGCCGAACCTGGCAATGTTCGAAAGTTCTGTGAGTCTTGAACTCCCCGAAATTCGGATTAACTCAGTCTTTGGGGGGCTCAACTATACTTCTGACTACCTACCTACAGTACATAGCTGCCTACCTGGCTACCTAGCTAGCAGATACCTGGCTATCTACTTACCTATGTACTTACCTGCACATCTACATAGTTACATACCTACATAGGGTGTACATAGGGACATATAATATAATGTCATTTGACTCACTTGTATACCATGCTTGATAAAGATAGTGTGATACCATCGAAACATTGTATAACATGGGCAAATAAAGCTCAATTCTTTTTCACATTATGCTACCTGGGTGTGCTGCGACTTTTTTGGAGTATATATCGATGGACGCGGTCTGCGACTGGGACCACAGTCATCGCCTGCACCCCTGCTCACTCCAGCGGTACCCCTAAGGTTGTGCTGCCTACCCTGCGATTGTGTACATACCTGCATACTTAACTTAATTAGCTAACATAACTAGAGATGAGCGAACTTTTCAAAAATTTGATTCGGCTGATTTTTCCACGGCGAATCGCTATTAAAAAAGGCTATTTCTAGCCTACATACAGCCTCTATAGGGGGTATAGAACACTTTGCTGTGTTCTAAAACGCATATGGAGTGTGCTGGGTTAGTGAAATAATACTGTTATTCAGAATAACATGCAGATTACCGGCCTCGCTTTTAGAATCACTGCAGCATCAGTGTCAGGAGACCGTATAGTGACTGAATGACACAGCGTGGAGGTGTTGACAGCATGAGGACACCATATAATGGCTGAATGGCACAGCGTGGAGGTGTTGGCAGCATGAGGAAACCATATAGTGGCTGAATGACACAGCGTGGAGGTGTTGGAAGCATGAGGACACCATATAGTGGCAGAATGATACAGCTTGGATGAAGCTGAAGCATGAGGACACCATATAGTGGCTGAATGACACAGCATGGACAGGTTGTCAGCATGAGGAGACCATATAGTGGCTGAATGGCACAGTGTGGAGGTGTTCACAGCATGAGGACACCATATAGTGGCTGAATGGCACAGCGTGGAGGTGTTGGCAGCATGAGGAAACCATATAGTGGCTGAATGACACAGCGTGGAGGTGTTGGAAGCATGAGGACACCATATAGTGGCTGAATGACACAGCGTGGATGTGTTGGCAGCATGAGGACACCATATAGTGGCTGAATGGCTCAGCGTGGAGGTGTTGGCAGCATGAGGACACAATATAGTGGCTGAATGACACAGCGTGGATGTGTTGGCAGCATGAGGAGACCATATAGTGGCTGAATGGCACAGTGTGGAGGTGTTGGCAGCATGAGGACACCATATAGTGGCTGAATGACACAGCGTGGAGGTGTTGGCAGCATGAGGACTCCATATAGTGGCTGAATGATACAGCTTGGATGAAGCTGAAGCATTGTTATGATTCGGCTAGCTGGATGTGGATCCTCTGTGCCAGCGAGGGATTGGCGTGGACCGTGTCGGTGGACCGGTTCTAGGGTTGCTACTGGTATTCACCAGAGCCCGCCGCAAAGCGGGATGGTCTTGCTGCGGCGGTAGCAACCAGGTCGTATCCACCGGCAACGGCTCAACATCGCTGACTGCTGAGAAGGTGTGGGACAGAAGGACTAGGCAGAAGCAAGGTCAGACGCAGCAGAAGGTCGGGGCAGGCGGCAAGGTTCGTAGTCAATGGCTACGAACCTTGGTAAACACAGTAGTCAAGTCAATGGTAAACACAGTAGTAGCTTTCTCTAGGCACTAAGGCAACAAGATCCGGCAAGGAAGTGCAGGGGAAGTGAGGTAAGATAGCCAGGGTGCAGGTGGAAGCTAATTAGGCTGATTGGGCCAGGCACCAATCATTGGTGCACTGGCCCTTTAAATCTCAGAGAGCTGTCGCGCGCGCGCCCTAGAGAGCGGAGCCGCGCGCGCCAGAACATGACAGCCGGGGACCGGGACAAGTAAGTGACTTGGGATGCGACTCGCGAGTGGGCGCGTCCCGCTATGCGAATCGCATCCCCGCTGGCAATGTCAGTGCAGCGCTCCCGGTCAGCGGGTCTGACCAGGGCGCTGCAGGGAGAGAAACACCGCGAGCGCTTCGGGGAGGAGCAGGGACCCGGAGCGCTCGGCGTAACCAGCATGTGGACACCATATAGTGGCTGAATGAGACAGCATGGACAGGTTGTCTGCATGAGGAGACCATATAGTGGCTGAATGGCACAGCGTGGAGGTGTTGGCAGCATGAGGACACCATATAGTGGCTGAATGACACAGCGTGGAGGTATTGGCAGCATGAGGACGCCATATAGTGGCTGAATGACACATCGTGGATGTGTTGGAAGCATGAGGAGACCATATAGTGGCTGAATGAAACCGTGTGGAGGTGTTGGCAGCATGAGGAGACCATAAAGTGGCTGAATGACACAGCTTGGATGAAGCTGAAGCATGAGGACACCATATAGTGGTTTAATGACACAGCATGGACTGGTTGTCAGCATGAGGAGACCATATAGTGGCTGAATGTCACAGCATGGAGGTGTTGGCAGCATGAGGATACCATATAGTGGATGAATGGCACAGCCCGGAGTTGCCAGCAGCATGAGTAGGCACTAGGCCTTCACAATCCCTAAGTTTAAAAGATGAATTAAAAAATTTAAACCGAAGATTTTGGATAGCGGGTGCTACCTATGAGAAAATTTGAAATTCCCAGACCCAGGCCCAACAGTGGCATCAGTAACCCATATATTGCCTGAATGACACAGTCTGGAGTTGGCTGATTCATGAATACACAATAGGGCTTCACAATCCCCCCCCAAAAAATACAACAATCTTCGAATTTTTTAAAAAGATTTTGGATAGTGGGTGCTACCTATATATTGCCTCAATGACACGGCCTGGAGTTGGCTGATGCATGAGTACGCACCAAAGCTTCACAATCCCTACAAAAAAAAGACAAACATTTTTTACGAAAAAATTTTACGAAAATTTAAGACAGCGGGTGCTACCTATATAGTAACTGAATAACGCAGCCTGGAGTGGGCTGAAGCATGAGGAGACCATTGAAATGTCTAATTTTTTTTTTTTTTTTTAGATCAAGGATGTAATGTCACAAGCACCCACAGGGCTCATGTGGCCGTGAGATGTAGGCGCAACGTCTCCATTACCCGGACCGGCCATTTTTTGTTTCTTTTTTTAAGAACAAGCGCCAATCCAAGAGTCCAGAAGACTCTATAATGCATGACGGTGGACCACCAAAAGACATTCTTCTCTAAAGTAATTTTTTCTGAAATAAAGAAGGAGAGTTCATCCCTCTCCGTATTATTTTTGAAAATGTAAATTAAAAAAATCATACACAACAAGCGTTTCATGGTGTAATGGTTAGTACTCTGGAAAATTCAAGTTTATTACCAAAAATAGTATCAGAAACTTTTGAAAAAACAGTACCCAAGAGGGTTTAATAACCCAATACATTGCACCATAAATGTTGAAATTTAAATTAAGCATGTATGTATCTATTTCAAAAATCCTAAAATTGAAGGGCCAAGCCCAGAAGCATCATGAAGGCAAGTAGTTCCTGAAAGACACAGGAGCAGTCAGGAGTAGGCATCAGCAGTACTCAAGAGGTTTTCATAACCCCTTACATTGCACCATCAATCGTGAGATCGAGCAATAACAGGTGTATTATTCCCTCAGATGTCCGGGGCTGCACGCACGCTACACTGAACGGACCAGCCTCTGTGTGTTCAAGCGACAGGAGCGTGTAACCTGCTGAACCATGTTCGTGATAGGGATTGGGGATTGCAATTATTTGCCATGAAAGAAGAATTCCAACTAAGTGCGGGTCATAAGCTCGGGTTCATTAAGTCCCTGACCTTTGTACACACCGCCTGTCTCTACAACCGATTGGATGGTTTAGTAAGTTCCTCGGATCGGCCCCGACGGGGTAGGCCACGGCCCTGACAGAACGCAGAGAATTTAACCCCTTAACCCCTTAAGGACGCAGGACGTAAATGTACGTCCTGGTGAGGTGGTACTTAACGCACCAGGACGTACATTTACGTCCTAAGCATAACCGCGGGCATCGGAGCGATGCCCAAGTCATGCGCGGCTGATCCCGGCTGCTGCTCGCAGCCAGGGACCCGCCGGCAATGGCCGACGCCCGCGATCTCGCGGGCGTCCGCCATTAACCCCTCAGGTGCCGGGATCAATACAGATCCCGGCATCTGCGGCGGTTCGCGATTTAAATGAACGATCGGATCGCCCGCAGCGCTGCTGCGGGGATCCGATCATTCATAACGCCGCACGGAGGTCCCCTCTCCTTCCTCCGTGCGGCTCCCGGCGTCTCCTGCTCTGGTCTGTGATCGAGCAGACCAGAGCAGGAGATGACCGATAATACTGATCTGTTCTATGTCCTATACATAGAACAGATCAGTATTAGCAATCATGGTATTGCTATGAATAGTCCCCTATGGGGACTATTCAAGTGTAAAAAAAAATGTAAAAAAATGTAAAAGTAAAAGTAAAAAAAAAGTGAAAAATCCCCTCCCCCAATAAAAAAGTAAAACGTCCGTTTTTTCCTATTTTACCCCCAAAAAGCGTAAAATTTTTTTTTATAGACATATTTGGTATCGCCGCGTGCGTAAATGTCCGAACTATTAAAATAAAATGTTAATGATCCCGTATGGTGAACGGCGTGAACGAAAAAAAATTAAAAAAGTCCAAAATTCCTACTTTTTTAATACATTTTTAAAAAAAAAAAATTATAAAAAATGTATTAAAAGTTTTTTATATGCAAATGTGGTATTAAAAAAAAGTACAGATCATTGCGCAAAAAATGAGCCCTCCTACCGCCGCTTATACGGAAAAATAAAAAAGTTAGAGGTCATCAAAATAAAGGGATTATAAACGTACTAATTTGGTTAAAAAGTTTGTGATTTTTTTAAGCGCAACAATAATATAAAAGTATATAATAATGGGTATCATTTTAATCGTATTGACCCTCAGAATAAAGAACACACGTCACTTTTACCATAAATTGTACGGTGTGAAAACAAAACCTTCCAAAATTAGCAAAATTGCGTTTTTCATTTTAATTTCCCCACAAAAATAGTGTTTTTTGGTTGCGCCATACATTTTATGATATAATGAGTGATGTCATTACAAAGGACAACTGGTCGCGCAAAAAACAAGCCCTCATACTAGTCTGTGGATGAAAATATAAAAGAGTTATGATTTTTAGAAGGCGAGGAGGAAAAAATGAAAACGTAAAAATTAAATTGTCTGAGTCCTTAAGGCCAAAATGGGCTGAGTCCTTAAGGGGTTAAGGACCAGGCCATTTTACACCTTAGGACCAGAGCGTTTTTTGAACATCTGACCACTGTCACTTTAAACATTAATAACTCTGGAATGTTTTTACTTATCATTCTGATTCTGAGAAATTTTTTTTGTGACATATTTTACTTTAACATGGTGGTAATTTTTTGTGGTAACTTGCATCCATTCTTGGTGAAAAATCCCATAATTTGATGAAAAAATAGAAAATGTATCTTTTTTCTAACTTTAAAGCTCTCTGCTTGTAAGGAAAATGGATATTCCAAATAATTTTTTTTTATTCACATTTCCAATATGTCTAGGGCTTTAAAGGGAAGGAGCGACAAGGGGATTTTGGAAAGTACGTTTTTCTGAAATGGTTTTTGGGGGGCATGTTGCATTTAGGAAGCCCCTATGGTGCCAGAACAGCAAAAATCACCCACATGGCATACCATTTTGGAAACTAGACCCCTTGAGGAATGTAACAAGGAATGAAGTGAGCTTTAATACCCCACAGGGGTTTCACGACTTTTGCATATGTAAAAAAAATATTTTTTTTCACTAAAATTTGTGTTTCCCCCCAAATTTCACATTTTTGCAAGGGTTAATTGCAGAAAATACCCCCCGAAATTTGTAACCCCATCTCTTCTGAGTATGGAGGTACCCCATAAGTTGACCTGAAGTGCACTACGGGCGAGCTACAATGCTCAGAAGAGAAGGAGTTATATTTGGCTTTTTGAGAGCAAATTTTGCTCGGGGGGCATGTCGCATTTAGGAAGCCCCTATGGTGCCAGAACAGCAAAAAAAAAACACATGGCATACCATTTTGGAAACTAGACCACTTGAGGAACATAACAAGGAATAAAGTGAGCCTTAATACCCCACAAGGGTTTCACGACTTTTGCATATGTAAAATTAAAAAAAAAATGTTCACTAAAATGTGTGTTTCCCCCCAAATTTCACATTTTTGCAAGGGTTAATAGCAGAAAATACCCCCCAAAATTTACAACCCCATCTCTTCTGAGTATGGAGGTACCCCATAAGTTGACCTGAAGTGCACTACGGGTGAGCTACAATGCTGAGAAGAGAAGGAGTAATATTTGGCTTTTTTGTGAGCAAATTTTGGCATGTCACATTTAGGAAGCCCCTATGGTGCCAGGACAGCAAAAAAATAAACACATGGCATACTATTTCGGAAACTACATCCCTCAAGGAACATAACAAGGGGTACAGTGAGTCTTAACACCCCACAGGTGTTTGATAAATATTCATGAAGTGGGATGTGAAAATGAAAAATTTGATTTTTTTACACTAAAATGCTGGGGTTACATCAAATTTTTCATTTTCACAAGTGGTAAAAGGAGAAAATGTCACCGTAAGTTTGTAAATACATTTCTTTGGAGTAAGGACATACCTCAAGTCTGGGCGTAAACAGCTTGCACACTGGTCTGAGAGGAGCAGGTCGCATTCAGGGGCCTTGAGCTTCTGCGTTGCGGCCTATGGAGCCAGAACAGTGGGACCCCCCCTCAAGGGGCATTACATGGGGTAAATAACTGGGGTACACTAAATAACTAAAATGGGGTACAGTGGGACATAAAATTATAAAACAGATTATGTTCCCAGAATGATGACCCAGAGCATAGCCAAAACTAAAAAATATGCCCGCCCCAAACCCTGTGCTCTGAATCATCATTCTGGGAATGTGACGTGTGTGGCTGTCCCTAACCTGTTGCCTCAAATGCGCACCCCGCTCAGGTGGAGAGAGAGCACTGCGCATTTGAGGCAACAAAAAAAGTTCCCGATGATAGTGACTCAGTGACCCATGACCCAGAGAAAAAAATACCCCCAGAGGTCTTATCAGTTTTTTTTTTTTTTTAGAGGAGTTTTATTTTTGGGCAATTTAGTGGTTTTATGGTGTTAAAATTTGGAATGTACTCTGGACATGGTACATTGGGGTCAAATTATGGAAAATTAAAATGAAAAGGGAAAATTTAGTACTGCATGGGAGTGTGATACTCCCTGAAGCAGTTTTTAATGCAGAGGCCCGGATGATCGGGGCAAGTGTCACATTGAGTGGTGGTGTCCTTCCGAATCCCCCTCCTGTTACACACTCTGCATTTTTTCTGGGATCGTCCCTTCTTTCCAGTGTGGGGGACCTCAACTGGAAAGTGTTGGCCTGGGACAATCCTGGCACCCATAACTCCAGTTCCTTGGGAAGTCTGGCCTGCTCTTTCCCGGTCGCCAAAGATCAGGACCTTTAGGACTTCTTCTTGGAACTGGAGGAATGTCCCCGTGTTGCCAGCATACTGGGACAGTACAAAAGCGTTGTACATGGCAACCTGTACCAAGTAGACCGCAACTTTTTTGTACCATACCCGTGTTTTCCTCATGGCCATGTAGGGCTTGAGGACTTGATCAGAAAGATCAAGTCTCCCCATATACTAATTGTAGTCCAGAATATAATCGGGCTTGAGGACCGGTGTTGTGGTACCTCGCGCAGGGACAGGTGAACTGCCGTTACCATGAATAGTGGTCAGCATAAGAATATTCCTCTTATCCTTATACCTGACCAGCAACAGGTTTTCATTGGTAAGGGCACGGGACTCACCCTTGGGCATAGGGGTCTGCAGGAAATTTAGAGGGAGGCCTCTCTGGTTTTTCCGCACGGTCCCACAAGCGGACGTGGATCTGGCGGCAAGGGATGTGACGAGAGGGATGCTGGTATAAAAGTTGTCCACGTACACGTGGTAACCCTTATCCAGCAATGGGTACATAAGGTCCCAAATGATTTTCCCGCTAACACCCAGAGTGGGGGAACAATCTGGGGGTTCAATACAGGAATCTCGTCCCTTATCCACTCTAAACTTAAGAGTGTACCCGGAGGTATTCTCACAAAGTTTATAGAGCTTCACGCCATACCGCGCCCGCTTCGAGGGAATATACTGGCGGAAGATGAGTCTCCCCTTAAAACTGATAAGAGACTCATCAACCGAGAGCTCCCTGAGGGGTACGAAGGCCTCCAAAAATTTGGCCCCAAAGTGATCGATGACCGGCCTCACTTTGTAAAGCCGGTCATGGGCGGGATCACCTCGGGGCGGACATGCTGCATTATCTGCATAATGCAGGCATTTCCGAATGGCCTCGAACCGCCTCTGTGCCATGACCATACTATAAAGCGGGGTCTGATAGAGGATGTCCCCGCTCCAGTACTGTCTGACACTTGGTTTTTTGACCAGGCCCATATGCAGCAAGAGGCCCCAAAATGTCCTCATCTCTGCTGCATCAATGGCGTACCATTCATTGGGCCTGGCCAAAACAGAATCAGGGTGGTGGGCGATGAACTACCTGGCGTACAGATTTGTCTGCTCCACCATGTGATTGACAAAACTGTCACTGAAAAAAATAACTGAAATAGTCAATTTCAGTGAATCCAGAATTGTCAATCCGGATTCCGGAGTCGCCAACAAACTCCGTAACCCGTGGCTGATAAACCTCTGGGGGTCTCCAGACAGGTTCACCGGAAGGGGGCTCTGGTAAACTTGTCTGGGGGGTCGGACTCCTAGTACGAGCAGCATCACCACTCGCACTAGTGCCGGCCACTGGGCCACTATCATGGGGGGTGCGTGGCCTCGTCTGGCGGCGTCTCCGCCGCCGTGCAGGGGGCTCATCATCAGTACTAGATGATGAGGAGGACGATGAAGAACACAGGAATGTAGGATCTTCATCGTCCTCACTGACAGAGTCGGAATCGGAGGCAAGAAAAGCGTATGCCTCCGCTGCCGAAAATGCCTGGCGAGCCATCGCCTTCTTTCTATGGTGGGGGGGGGGGGGGGGGTTGGTGGCGGGGGTGGCGGGGGTGGCGGGGGTGTGTGTGTGTGTGGGGGGTTAATATGTAGTGTGTGTGATTGGTGTAACTAACTGTATGGGGGGGGGGGAAAAAGCGCTCTGGCCCAAAAAAAAAATGGCCGAATGCAGCGCCCTGAATCCCTAATAGGGCCCGGGTCACACTAAAAAAATTGAGGCGGACCCTTTAGGTCCTATTTGGGGGCAAAAAAATTTTTACTTTTTTTTACACTTTTTTTTACTTTATTTTACTGGTTAACCCTACCTGTCCCTGGGGCTGTACTTTCTCCCTGCTCTAAGGGGGGTCTTCCTCTGTGAGGGGCTCCGATCTTCACAGAGGGGGGGTCCCTGGCTCCTTCTCGCAGCTCTGGCCGCTGAATGAACTCAGGGAGCAAGCAGAGCCGCGAGAAGGGGCCATTAACCCCGCCCCTGCCGGCTGCTATTGGCTATCGACCGGCCAATAGCAGCGATCCTGGGGGTTTGACAAAATCGCCACCTCCCCATAGATACAGAGGGTGATAGGGGGTGTATCCTACACCCCCGATCACCTTGTATCTCCGGGTCAGTGGGTCACACGTGACCTGTATCACCGGAATAGCCGAAAATCGCAAGTGTGAATTCACTTGCGATTTCCGGCTTTCGCCTACATGGAGGGGTCTGATGACCCCCCTGGGCATTGGCGCGGGGTGCCTGCTGATCGATATCAGCAGTCACCCCGCTCCGGTCCCCGGCCCGCGGCAGGGACTGAAATTTCCACGGGCGTACAGGTACGCCCTTGGTCCTTAAGTACCAGGGAGCAAAGGCGTACCTGTACATCCTTGGTCCTTAAGGGGTTAAAGATCATTGTTGAAATTTGCATTAAGCATGTATTTAGCTACTGCTAAACATCCAAAAATTAAAGGCCCAAGGCACCAAGCATCAGTGAGGCAAGAAGTTCCTGAAAGACACAGGATGAGTCAGGAGCAAGCATTCGCTGTACCCAACAGGGTTTCATAACCCCTTACATATAAAGATCAATGTTGAAATTTGCATTAACCATATATCTAGCTACTGCTAAACATCCAAAAATTTAAGTCCCAAGGCCCGAGGCATCAGGGAGGCAAGTAGTTCCAGAAAGACACAGAATGAGTCAGGAGCAGTCATTCGCAGTACCCAAGAGGGTTCCATAACCCCTTACATTTAAAGATCAATGTTGAAATTTGCATTAAGCATGTATTTAGCTACTGCTAAACATCCAAAAATTAAAGGCCCAAGGCACCAAGCCTCAGTGAGGCAAGGAGTTCCTGAAAGACACAGGATGAGTCAGGAGCAAGCATTTGCAGTACTCAAGAGGGTTTCATAACCCCTTCACTAAAGATCAATGTTGAAATTTGCATTAAGCATGTATTTAGCTACTGCTAAACATCCAAAAATTAAAGGCCCAATGCCCCAAGCATCAGTGAGGCAAGTAGTTCATGAAAGACACAGAATGAGTAAGGAGCAGGCATTCGGAGTACCCAAAAGGGTTTCATAACCAAACCCTTACATTTAAAGATGAATGTTGAAATTTGCATTAAGCATGTATTTAGCTACTGCTAAACATTCAAAAATTGAAGGCCCAAGGCCTGAGGGCAGGGAGGCAAGTAGTTCCTGAAAGACACAGAATGAGTATGGAGCAGCCATTTTCAGTACCCAAGAGGGTTTCATAACCCCTTACATTTAAAGATCAATGATGACATTTGCATTAAGCATGTATTTAGCTACTGCTAAACTTCCAAAAATTATAGGCCCAAGGCCTGAGGCGCCAGGGAGGCAAGTAGTTCCTGAAAGACACAGAATGATTCTAGAGCAGTCATTCGCAGTACCCAAGAGGGTTTCATAAACCCTTACATTTAAAGATCAATGTTGACATTTGCATTAAGCATATATTTAGCTACTGCTAAACTTCAAAAAATTATAAGCCCAAGGCCAGAAGCATCAGTTTCCCCCATATTAGGAGCATAGTTGTCCCCCAGATTAGGCAGCATAGATGTCCCCCAGATTAGGAGCATACTTGTCCCCCAGATTAGGCAGCATAGATGTCCCCCAGATTAGGAGCATACTTGTCCCCCAGATTAGGCAGCATAGGTGTCCCCCAGATTAGGAGCACACTTGTCCCCCAGATTAGGCAGCATAGATGTCCCCCAGATTAGGCAGCATAGATGTCCCCCAGATTAGGCAGCATAGATGTTCCCCAGATTAGGCAGCATAGATGTCCCCCAGATTAGGCAGCAGTTGTCCCCCAGTCAGCGCGGGCTGGTCAGAGCCAATCAAAGGACTGTATATGGCAAGCGGGCCATACAATGCCCAGGTCTGCCCCAGAGGGTTTCATAACCAACCATAATTGAGAAATTTTTGTTGTAGGAGCATGGTCAATCTACTCAGAGCCATCCGGCATTGGTGGCTGGAAATCCTGGCTGATCCATCCCTGATTCATCTTGACAAATGTCAGTCTCTCCACATTTTTAGTGGACAGACAAGTTCGCCTTGGGGTGACTATGGCCCCGGCCGCACTAAACACCAGTTCTGATGGCACACTACTGGCCGGGCAGGACAGCGTTTCCAGGGCAAACTCTGCTAGTTGTGGCCATAAATCAAGTTTGGCTGCCCAGAAGTCCAGCGGATCTTCAATGGTTGTTGGCATGGCCATGTCAAGGTATGCCACCACCTGCTGGTTCAGGTCCTGCTCAATGTCTACCTGCTGCTGATGAGTTGCTTCACTATGCGGGTGAAGAAAGCTACTCAACAGCGACTGTAGACTCAGGGTGCTGCTAATTGAGCTAGTACTGCTCCTGCCACCCCTCCCCAGCAGCCATGGCAGTGGAACGTGAGCGCAGAGGGCCCCCCCCCGAGTCAGACCTGTGAATAGATGGACGATGTGGCCGATAGGCATCAGCCAACTGACTACGTAGAAACTCTCTGTAGTAGGTCAGTTTGTCCTCTCAGTGGGTGTAAAAAAGGCCCCCATTTTGGGACGGTAGCGAGGGTCTAATAAAGGTGGATATCCAGAAGTCATCCTGCTGAAGAATTTTGACAATTCGGGGGTCACTACGCAAGCAACTGAGCATGCATCGTGCCATTTGCTCCAGTGACTTGGAGGGACTACCTGCCTCCATCTCCACTGCATACTGCCACGGTGTGTCTGGGTCCTCTGTCTCAACTTCCTCATAACCCTCCAGCTCCTCTGGCTGCTCCTGCTCCTCCTGTCCGAAGACTAGAAACAACGGCCATCTCATCCAACCTAAACTGTGCTCTGCTCTGCCCCTCATCATCCTCCTCCTCCAGTTCAGCACCCACAGGGCCCATGTAGCCTGGAGATGTAGGCGCAACGTCTCCATTGCCGTGACCAGCCATGGTTTCAATCATTTGTTGTAGGAAATATAGTTACATAGTTACATAGTTAGTATGGTTGAAAAAAGACATACGTCCATCAAGTCCAACCAGTAAATTGAAGGGAAGGGTGTATGGGGATAAGGGAAAGGGATGTAGTTTTATAATTGCATAAGCATTAATGTTATTTTGTTCCAGGAATGTATCTAACCCTGTTTTAAAGCTGTTAATTGTTCCTGCTGTGACCAGTTCCTGAGGTAGACTGTTCCATAAATTCACAGTCCTCACGGTAAAGAAGGCGTGTCGCCCCTTTAGACTAAACCTTTTCTTCTCCAGACGGAGGGAGTGCCCCCTCGTCCTTTGGGGGGGTTTAACCTGGAACAGTTTTTCTCCATATTTTTTGTATGGGCCATTTATATACTTATATACGTTTATCATATCCCCCCTTAAACGTCTCTTCTCAAGACTAAACAATTGTAACTCCTTTGTAACTAGCTAAGATGTTCCATGCCCCATATTAGTTTAGTCGCGCGTCTCTGCACCCTTTCCAACTCTGCAGTGTCCCTTTTATGAACAGGCGACCAAAACTGAACAGCATATTCCAGGTGAGGCCGTACCAATGCTTTATAAAGGGGGAGTATTATGTCCCTGTTCCTTGAGTCCATGCCTCTTTTGATAAATGACATTATCCTGCCGGCTTTGGAAGCAGCAGCCTGACATTGCATGCTATTCTGAAGTCTGGGATCTACAAGTACACCCAGATCCTTCTCTACCAGTGACTCTGACTGTTTAATCCCCCCTAAGACATACGACGCATGCATGTTATTAGTACCCAGATGCATAACTTTACATTTATCCACATTGAACCTCATTTGCCAAGTGGATGCCCAGACACTTAGTCTATCCAAGTCATCTTGTAACCTATGCACATCCTCTATAGACTGTACCATGCTACAAAGCTTGGTGTCATCTGCAAAGATAGAAACAGAGCTGTTAATACCATCCTCTATATCATTGATAAATAAATTAAACAGCAGCAGGCCCAGTACTGAACCTTGGGGTACACCACTAATAACCGGGGACCAATCAGAGTACGAATCATTGACCACCACTCTCTGGGTACGATCCATGAGCCAGTGTTCAATCCAGTTACTAACTAAAGTTTCCAAGCCCAAGGACCTTAACTTACCTGTCAGACGTCTGTGAGGGACAGTATCAGACGCTTTGGCAAAATCCAGAAACACTATATCCACAGCCATTCCTCTGTCAAGGCTTCTACTCACCTCTTCATAAAAGCAAATTAGATTGGTTTGACAACTTCTATCCTTAGTAAACCCATGCTGGCTATCACTTATAATACTATTATCCCTTTTGTATTCCTATATGTAATCCCTTATAAGTCCCTCAAACAATTTACCCACAATGCACGTTAGACTTACCGGTCTATAATTGCCTGGCGAAGACCTAGAGCCCTTCTTGAAGATTGGTACCACATTCGCCTTGCGCCAGTCCCTTGGCACAATACCAGACACCAGAGAATCTCTAAATATCATGAACAAGGGTACAGATATTACTGAACTTACCTCTCTAAGAACTCTTGGGTGTAGTCCATCCGGCCCTGGAGATTTGCTTACATTTACTTTACTTAACTTACCTTGTACCATCTCTACATTAAGCCAGTTCAATACATTATATGATGTGTTACCAGCACTGACCTGGCCAATGTCAGCTCCTTTTTCCATAGTGTATACAGAACTAAAGAACCCATTCAGCAGCTCCGCCTTCTCTTGATCGCCCGTGACAACCTCCCCATTATCATTATTAAGGGGTCCCACATGCTCTGTCCTTGGGTTTTTTGTATTTATATATCAAAAAAAATATTTAGGATTAGTTTTGCTTTCTTTGGCCACCTGTCTCTCATTTTGAATTTTTGCTGTTTTTATTACATTTTTACAGATTTTATTAAGCTCCTTGTACTGTTTAAATGTTATAGCTGACCCATCAGATTTGAATTTTTTGAAGGCTATTTTTTTTGTTGTTTATTGCTCTTTTAACCTCATTTGTCAGCCATGTAGGATTTAGTTTTAATCATTTATATTTGTTCCCCTTTGGTATATATTTAGCTGTATAGTTATTTAGAGTTGATTTAAAGATGTCTCATTTACCTTCTGTATCAGTATTTGAGAACACCTCCCCCCAGTCTATGTCCTGTAGTGCAGCTCTCAGCCCAGGGAAATTTGCCTTTTTAAAGTTATATGTTTTTGCTTTCCCCGTCTGTCTTTGTTTTCTACATTTTAAGTTAAAAGTAACTATATTGTGGTCGCTATTACCAAGGTTTTCCCGCACAGTTACATTACCAACCAGCTCTGCGTTGTTGGAAATGTTCAGATCCAACAAGGCATCACTTCTTTTTGGGTCCTCCACAAACTGGCCCATAAAATTATGGTGCAATAAATTTAGGAATTTTCACCACTTTGTAGTTTTACCCAATCTATATCTGGATAGTTAAAATCTCCCATTATTACCACTGTACCTGCCCGGGCGGCCCTCTCTATTTGTTTATACAGCCGACCTTCTATCTCTTCAGTGATATTAGGGGGTCTGTAGATTACACCAAATATTATTTTTTCAGTATTTCCCTCCTTTTGTAATTCTACCCACAGTGATTCCACCTGCTCAGAATCATCACACACTATGGCATTGTTCACACTGACTTTCATACCACTTCTAACATACAGACAGACTCCACCACCTTTTCTGTTCATTCTATCCTTGCGAAACAATGTAAACCCCTGCAGATTAACGGCCCAGTCATGCGAGGAGTCCAGCCATGTCTCAGTGACCCCAACTATATCAATATGTTCCTCCAGTATCAAGGCCTCAAGCTCCCCCATTTTATTTGCTAGGCTTCTGGCATTTGTGAACATACACTTTACATTTCCATTAAGCTTTACACATATAGTCTCACTAATGGGATTTTCAGAGTTATTGGGGTTAATCTTATTATTTGAGTTATAAGGGCTAATTGTACTATTTAAGTTATTGGGGCTAATGGGATTTTTTAAGTTATTGGGTCTAACATTATTATTTAAGTTATTGGGGCTAATGAGATTTTTTGCGTTATTGCGTCTAACGTTGTTATTTAAGTTATTGTGGCTAACGGTATTTTTTGAGTTAATGGGGCTTATTGTAGTTATTGAGTTATTGGGGCTAATGGAATTTTTTGAATTATTGTGATTACGCATGAATCTCCTTATCCACTGCTCTTAACCTCCCCCCACAGGACTCCTCTCCACCTACCATTATGTCCTGACCCCTCTCTAACCTATCCATCCCACTGTCTGCTTTCTTTGTTTTATTATCCTCCCCCCACTCACCTAGTTTAAATACTCAGCCACCCCTTCCAGGATTCTCTCCCCCAGCACAGCAGACCCCCTTCCATTCAGGTGCAAATTATTCGTAGAATAGAGTTTGTACCCCAATGAAAAGTCAGCCCAGTGCTCTAAAAACCCAAACCCTTCCCCCTCACACCACGACTTAAGCCATGCATTTAACTCCCTAAGCTCCCGCTGTCTTTCCTGCGATGCGCATGGCACAGGAAGTACTCCAGAGAACACAACCTTAGAGGTCCTTCCCTTCAGCTTGGCACCTAGTTCCTTGTAATTATTCTTCAAGGACCTCCACCTACCATGTATTCTGTTGTTGGTTCCCACATGGACCACGACAGCTGGGTCATCCCCAGCCCCCCCTAGTAATTTGTCCACCCTTTCCACCACATGCCGAACCCTGGCACCAGGGAGACAGCAAACCATTTGGTTGAGGTGGTCTTGGCGACAAATTATTCTATCCGTCTTCCTGATTATAGAATCCCCTACCACAACTAACTGTCTTGGCCTACCTGCGTTACCATCCCCCACACTACTAGTTGAGCTGTTCCCCCGGCTGTTAGGGAGACCAGTATCCATTAGGGTTGCCATCTTTGATACTGAGGCCCTCGCATCGTCGCCCAACTTGGCAATTTTACTTGGGAGATCAGAAGCAGAAGTGACCTTCCTTTTCCTTGCCCCCTTTCCAGTCCCTCTAACTACATTAACCCAGCTCCCTACTTGGGCCTCCTGGCTAGTTTCTCCAACCTCCATTTCTACCCCACAAACTGCTTGCTCTGTAAGATTGTCAATCGCCCTCAATGCTGCATTTTGCTCCTCTAGATCTCTAATACGAGCTTCCAGGTGGTCAACATGCTCACATTTGTCACAGCAGTATTCACCCTGAAGCTGCTGCTCCAGAGATGTATACATGTGGCACAATGTGCATTGAAAAAAAACTCCAATCCTGCTGTCCATATCCTTGGTGACAAACAGCTGTTATTAACTATTAAGAAAAACTACTTTTATCAAGGGAGTGTAATATGTACAGTTACAGTGGGTCCTGCTTACAACTCCTGCTTATAAAACTTCTCAGATGTAACACTTAATAATACAACACTTTAGAATACAAACCACAGCTTCAGCTAGACTCAGTCAGAGCAGGGCTCACAGAGTTTCCCAGTTAGTTTTATACACCTGAGAGCAGTTAATCAATTAACCCCTCCCCCAGGTGTGCTACAGACAGGAGGGAAAAAAATGCAAGGGCTATGCAACCGCTGGAAACACCCTGTTTGGAAAACAATGATCCACAGTATACTCAGCACATGAACTTCTGCTTATAAAACTTCTCAGATGTAACACTTAATAATACAACACTTTAGAATACAAACCACAGCTTCAGCTAGACTCAGTCAGAGCAGGACTCACAGAGTTTCCCAGTTAGTTTTATATACCTGAGAGCAGTTAATCAATTAACCCCTCCCCCAGGTGTGCTACAGACAGGAGGGAAAAAAATGCAAGGGCTATGCAACCGCTGAAGACACCCTGTTTGGAAAACAATGATCCACAGTATACTGAGCACATGAACTTCTGCTTATAAAACTTCTCAGATGTAACACTTAATAATACAACACTTTAGAATGCAAACCACAGCTTCAGCTAGACTCTGTCAGAGCAGGAGTGGATTTACGTCGTTCATGGCGTAAGTCAGGCGACTCACAAATAATGTGGCTTCCTCAAAAGGGCCTGACCAAACAGCAGGTGTCACGTATGAGCTGCCACTGGTTCACATAGAAGTTACACAGGGGAGTACTCCTATCTGTTTGGATCATCAAGAAATCGGTGATGGCTTTTCTTTGTTCGTATAGTCTGGCCAACATATGGAGGGTGGAATTCCAACGTGTGGCAAAGTCACAAATAAGACTATGTTGTGGGATACCATTCTGACGCTGCAGCTCAAGGAAGGTGTGCTTGGCGGTGTACGAGTGGCTGAAGTGCATGCACAGTTTCCTTGCCATTTTCAGGATGTCTTGCAAATGGGGTGAAGACTTGAGGAAGCGCTTGACAACCAGATTCAATACGTGTGCCATGAAGGGCGCATGTTTCACACTTCCTTGTCGCAGCGCGGACACAATGTTCTTCCCTTTGTCGGTCACCATGGTTCCCATTTCCAGATTTCGTGGAGTAAGCCATACTCGGATTTCTTTACGAATGAACTTCCTCCCCTGTGTGACTCCGTTCGCCAAGGCAAACCATGTGAAGAACAGCTTGACACTGCCTTGCCCTACACACATGATACGATGAAGGGCCACCAAGATTTGGCCATGCAGGGAAGGCAGAGGACAGGGTGGAGGATGAGGAGACTGCGTCGCACACTGTAAAAGGACCAACTGCCTGGGGAGCGAGAGCGTGGAGGAGGAAGGGGTGTGACCTGTTTAATTTGCTGTTGTGGCTGTGCAGGAACCACATTTACCCAGTGAGCCGTAAAAGACAAGTATTGTTCCTGCCCGTAGTTACAGCTCCACACGTTGGCGCTGCTGTGCACTTTTGAACACACCGACAGGCTCAAGGACTGGCCCACCTTCTCTTGTACAAACTTATGCAGGGCTGGTACTGCCTTCTTCGCAAAGAAATGACGGCTTGGGACTCTCCACCTCGGCTCGGCACAAGCCATCAATTCTCTGAAAGGTGCAGAGTCCACCACTTGAAAAGGGAGGGACTGCAACACCAGCAACTTGGACAGGAGCACATTCAACTTCTGCGCCATTGGATGAGTGGGAGCATACTGTTGTCTCTTGGACATGGCTTCGCCGATGGATTGTTGGCGGAATGGCTGACTAAAAGCGGGAGAAGCAGGAGCGACAGAAGGAGGGTTTGACACACAGCTCCCTTCGGCTGAGGTGGTGGAGCCTTGGCTGGATGAAGGAGGGAGCGGATTGCCACTGGGTGATGCAGCAGGCTGGACCACTACATCGGAGCCACGGTTCTCCCAGGCCGCTTTATGGTGGCGAAGCATGTGTTGACGCAGGGCCGTGGTGCCGACATTGGGACCCTGGCCATGCTTCACCTTCTGCCAACAGATCTTGCATGTGGCTACGTGAACCTCCTCCGGATGCCTTATGAAAAACTTCCACACCGCCGAGTAGCTGACTTTCCCACCCGCAGTCTGCACTAATTGACTGCTACTGGCGCCGTCTCCAGGAACCCCTGTTCCACTACCTCCCAGAAAGGTAGGCTGCCGCGAATCAGGTGGTCTCCCCCGGGCACGTTTGGCTCCTGAATTTCCACTACTGCCACCACGCTGACTGCCAACCGTTCTACCGCCTTGCTGCCTCAAGGGCAACCTGCAACTCTCTTCTCCTGATGATGATGAAGCCCCTTCTGCACCCGGCTCCCAATTGCGATCGGCTTCATCATCATCCTCCTCAGGTTTCCCAACAGTGTCTGCTTCAGGACCCTGAACACTTGCAACACTGCCTCCCAAGTCACTCTCCGCATCACTACTTGGCCGAATAGCGGAGCAAGCGGCACATGTCTCCTCCCCTTCTTGGCTGTCCAGTAGCTGCTGACCATGCTCTATTAGATCGTCCTCAGTAAATAGTGGAGCTGAACCCACCATATAAGATACTTCTTTAGGAGAGGGGCCAGCATTAGGACAAAGGCAATGGGAGGAGAGGGACTGCTCCCAGGCCATGCCAACTGAGGGTTGTGTCTGAGGAACCCACCGACTGTTGACTGGGGGTGTCAGATGTCACTTGTGATGATGTGGATGAGCGTGTTAACCAATCCACGACAGCAGATGGGTTGCTGGTTGAGACACGACCGCTGTCTGATTGTTACGCCGAGCGCTCCGGGTCCCTGCTCCTCCCCGGAGCGCTCACGGCGTTCCTCTCTCTGCAGCGGCCCGGTCAGACCCGCTGACCGGGAGCGCTGCACTGACACTGCCGGCGGGGATGCAATTCGCATAGCGGGACGCGCCCGCTCGCGAATCACATCCCAAGTCACTCACCTGTCCCGGTCCCCGGCTGTCCCGTCCTGGCGCGCGCGCCAGCTCTCTAAGATTTAGAGGGCCAGTGCACCAATGATTGGTGCCTGGCTCAATCAGTCTAATTAGCTGCTCCCTGTCTATTTAACCTCACTTCCCCTTCCCTTCCTTGCCGGATCTTGTTGCCTTGTGCCAGAGAAAGCGTTCATAGTGTTTGCCTTACCAGTGTTCCTGACCTCTTGCTATCGCCATTGACTACGAACCTTGCCTTCCCGACCTTCTGCTACGTCTGACCTTGCCTCTGTCTAGTCCTTCTGTCCCACGCCTTCTCAGCAGTCAGCGAGGTTGAGCCGTTGCCGGTGGATACGACCTGGTTGCTAGCGCCGCAGCAAGACCATCCCGCTTTGCGGCGGGCTCTGGTGAATACCAGTAGCAACCTAGAACCGGTCCACCGACATAGTCCACGCCAATCCCTCGCTGACACAGAGGATCCACATCCAGCCTGCCGAATCCTAACAGTAGATCCTGCCATGGATCCCGCTGAGGTCCCGCTGCCAGTTGTCGCTGACCTTACCACAGTGGTCGCCCAGCAGTCTCAACAGATAGAGCAACTTGGACAACAGTTCGCCCAACAAGGACAGCAGCTGTCGCAGTTGACCGCCATGCTACAGCAACTTCTGCCACAGCTACAGCAGCAACCATCTCCTCCGCCAGCTCCTGCACTTCCTCCGCAGCGAGTGCCCGCTCCTGGCCTCCGCTTGTCCCTGCCGGACAAATTTCATGCGGACTTTAGACTTTGCCGTGGTTTC
Source organism: Hyla sarda (assembly GCF_029499605.1). Classification (NCBI taxonomy): domain Eukaryota; kingdom Metazoa; phylum Chordata; class Amphibia; order Anura; family Hylidae; genus Hyla; species Hyla sarda. Next base: position 23,396,631 of record NC_079189.1, read on the forward strand.
CTGTCACAATGTTCCCTACATTTGGAGATGTTGTCGGACCAATTTCCTACAGAACGGTCGAAGGTGGCTTTCGTGGTCAGTCTCCTGTCTGGGAAGGCCCTGTCATGGGCCACACCGCTCTGGGACCGCAATGATACTGTCACTGCCACTGTACAGTCCTTCGCTGAGGTTCGTAGTGTCTTCGAGGAACCAGCCCGAGCTTCTTCCACCGAAACTGCCTTGGTCCAGGGAAATTCTTCTGTAGGTGTATACGCCCTCCAATATCGTACCCTCGCCTCTGAATTATCTTGGAATAACGAGGCCCTCTGCGCGACCTTTAAAAAAGGCCTTTCCAGTAACATCAAAGATGTGCTGGCCGCACGTGAAATTCCTGCCAACCTGAAAGAACTTATCCATTTGGCCACCCGCATTGACATGCGTTTTTCTGAAAGACACCAGGAGCTCCGCCAGGAAAAATACCTTGATCTCTGGGCACCTCTCTCACAGTATCCTTTGCAATCTACTCCTGTGCCTCCCGCCGAGGAGACTATGCAAGTGGATCGGTCTCGCCTGACCGATGAAGAGAGGACTCGCCGCAGAGATAAAAATTTATGTCTGTACTGCGCTAGTACCGAACATTTCTTGGTGGATTGCCCTATTCGTCCTCCACGTCTGGGAAACGCACAAACGCACCCAGCTCACGTGGGAGTGGCGTCTCTTGGTCTGAAGTCTGCTTCTCCACGTCTCACTATGCCCTTACGGATTTCTCCTTCTGCCAACTCCTCCTTCTCAGTGGTGGCCTTCTTGGACTCTGGTTCTGCGGGAAATTTCATTTTGGCCTCTTTTGTTAATAAGTTCAACATCCCTGTGACCCGTCTCGCCAAGCCGCTCTACATTTCCTCGGTCAACGGAGTGAAATTGGACTGCACTGTGCTTTACCGCACAGAACCCCTGCTCATGAGCATTGGACTGCATCACGAAAAAATTGAACTTTTTGTTTTGCCCAACTGCACCTCTGAAGTCCTCCTCGGTCTGCCATGGCTCCAACGCCTCTCTCCTACCCTTGACTGGACCACCGGGGAGATCAAGAGCTGGGGTGCTTCTTGCCACAAAAAATGCCTCACGTCTGCTCCCAGTCCCGTCTGTCAAACCTCAGTGTCTCCTCCTATACCTGGTCTCCCCAAGGCCTATCAGGACTATGCCATGCCTCCTCATAGCCCCCGTCCTGGTAACACTCTACCCCGTGCCAAGCTTCACCCTCTGCCCCCCCTCCCCATTCCCACTCCTTCTGAACTGCCTTCCGTTGATGAGCATACCCAGGACTTCACTGCCCTCCAGAAGGAGACTCTACAATCGCTCCCAATGTCTTCGTCCCACGTGGAGCGACATCCGGACAAAAAAAGGGGGAGACCTAAGGGGGGGGTACTGTTACGCCGAGCGCTCCGGGTCCCTGCTCCTCCCCGGAGCGCTCGCGACGATCCTCTCTCTGCAGCGCCCCGGTCAGACCCGCTGACCGGGAGCGCTGCACTGACACTGCCGGCGGGGATGCGATTCACATAGCGGGACACGCCCGCTCGCGAATCGCATCCCAAGTCACTCACCTGTCCCGGTCCCCGGCTGTCTCGTCCTGGCGCGAGCAGCTCCGCTCCTTAGGGAGCGCGCGCGCCAGCTCCCTAAGATTTAAAGGGACAGTGCACCAATGATTGGTGCCTGGCCCAATCAGTCTAATTAGCCTCCACATGCTCACTGTCTATTTAACCTCACTTCCCCTTCCCTTCCTTGCCGGATCTTGTTGCCTTGTGCCAGAGAAAGCGTTTATAGTGTTTGCCTTACCAGTGTTCCTGACCTCTTGCTATCGCCATTGGCTACGAACCTTGCTGCCTGCCCCGACCTTCTGCTACGTCTGACCTTGCCTCTGTCTAGTCCTTCTGTCCCACGCCTTCTCAGCAGTCAGCGAGGTTGAGCCGTTGCCGGTGGATACGACCTGGTTGCTACCGCCGCAGCAAGACCATCCCGCTTTGCGGCGGGCTCTGGTGAACACCAGTAGCAACCTAGAACCGGTCCACCGACACGGTCCACGCCAATCCCTTGCTGACACAGAGGATCCACATCCAGCCTGCCGAATCCTAACACTGATAAAGGGAGCTCAGGCCTCTCGCTGCGACTCCTACTGCCACTTGCCCCAAGTCTGCTGCCAACTCTGCCTGAAGTATTTAGGCCTCTGCCACTCCTCTCTGCACCTCCTGGCACTTCTCTGCCTGACATACTTAGTGCGTTTATGAGGGTATTACAATACGCTACACTACTCTTTAAACAGTGTTTGTCTAGAACAGCAGCAGGTGATTACTTACGGCTGTCCTTGTACAGTATGTAGGCCCTTGACAGATTAACAGGTACTAGATGGTACAATATTTGGATGTACCTCTGCGCTATGCACTGATGAGGGCAGTAATATGCCTAACTATTAGCAGAAAAAACTCAGTATTTTTGAAAAACACCAGCCGGTGGATACTATGGTTTGGACTTTGACGGTATGGAGCACCTTGACAGCTTAACAGGTGCTAAATGGTACAATACTTGGATGTACCTATGCGATATGCACTGATGAGGGCAGTAATATGCCTAACTATTAGCAGAAAAAACTCAGTATTTTTGAAAAACACCAGCCGGTGGATACTATGGTTTGGACTTTGACGGTATGGAGCACCTTGACCGCTTAACAGGTGCTAAATGGTACAATACTTGGATGTACCTAATCAAAGTATTAAAAAAAATAAAAGACAGTGAATAGTAATGTTTAGACTTGTACAGTATGTAGCCACAAATGCATGACAGTCCACTGAACAATCATGTATTTCTGAACAGCAGCAGGACCCAACAGTGCAGCAGCACAAAAAAAATATCCAGGGATTAAACCCTAAATTGCACTCAACTAAAATAAACTCAATTGTGCTGAAAAATGAGGAGATAAGATTCTTCAGAAAGTTCAGGCAGCTTGGAGATCTGTATGAGGCAGCTGACAGCTATCTGCCCCGCTCTGCTGCAATGCTCAATAACGTGAATAGGAGGTTTAGCTATCAATGATCCTTCTCAGTGTAACAGGAAAGCACTCCCTTTCCCTAATGCTGATGTGACCAGCACTGACTAGCAGTTGCAGTGTAACGCTGTGGTATGAGCTCTTCACACACGCAGTCCCGTCCTCTCCATCTGAGTGCATAGATGAAATGAAGAGAGGCAAGATGGCCGCCGATTATATAGGGCCTGTGACATCACAGGGGTCAGTGAACACTGATAAGCTGCATCTCACATGCGATTCAGGGTCAGCCCGCCTACCTTCATTCCCGCCGCTGTTTCCCGCCCTCCCATAATCCCCTGCCCCATGTACTCACATGTGGATCCGCCATCTTACCTCTCCAATAGCCTGGAATGCTGTAAAATGGAGTTTAATGAAGCGATTTGCACAATAGAATTGCGGCGATATTCGCATTCGTTGCGAATCAAATCTTTCATGAAATTCGTAACGAATTTGGGTTTGTCAACTTCAATTCGCTCATCTCTACTTATAACATACCTAGCTACCTACCTACTTACCTAAGGCTACCTGGCTACCTATTCACTTACCTGCATAGCTAGCTACCTACCTCCTATCTACTTTTATCTACCCTATTAAAAAAAAATATTGTATAGAACACCTAAGAAGCTAATAGAATAAAATTGTCTATGACATTGTAATAATACAACTCACCTGTGAGTACCCAAAAATGTTTAATATTCGTGCTAAGTGTAAAGATATTTCTGGGCTCATATCTCCAATAACACCGACTAAGTCATACAACTTCTCACAATTGTAATTAGGAATAATGTCTCCAAAACCAGAAAGAATCGGCAGAACATTGTTTATAGCATTATTTACATTGTTACATGAGTCATACACATGGTATCCCAGGGTCATATTTGGTAAAATATCTGGATTCTTGTTAATCTCAGTAATAGCAAAAATAAAAGCCATGAGATATCTGTAGAAACGAGGCAAAGGCCTGCAGGAAGTAAAATGAAAATAAAAAAGGCTTCTAAATGAGTATGTCAAATTCATATGAAAAATACCACGGCATTGCACTGTTTAGCTTTATCGGAATAACATTTGGCTCAGTTTAAAGGTCACCCTATTAAACTATTAGCAAACAAAGTCTGTGTAGACATCCTGCTACGTCAGGGTAGGGATCAATGCAGACCTGAGCTAACCCCAAACCGCTGTTCCTACCTACTTGGATGATCCATCCTAAATGGCAGTCCCCAACTTTACCCCTGTTCCTACACTGGAGTGAAAGTGCAAAGAGCGTCAGAGAAGCCAGGTAAGCAACACATGGGGAGATAAAGTATAAAGAAAGGCCAAAAAGGCTCAACCAGAAAACGATTGGGGGCATCATAGTAGAAAATCAGAGTCAAGCAAGCAAGGGTCAGACCAGTAGGCAAGGGTAGCAGTGTGGTACAGGACTTTAGAGCTTTAAGACAGTATGTTGAGGCTTATTTCATTGACAGTTTGTAGAGATCCTGTTGACAACACGCAACATGATTTCTATCAGTTGTCATCACTATTAACCCCTAGAGAACACAGGGTGCACAGGTACGACGTCTGGTACTTAGCACACTAGGATGTACTTGTGCATCCTGAGTTCCGCCACAGCGACGAAGCGAGTGCAGGAGCTGCGCTCACATCATAGACCATTGGTCCTGGCTTCTATCAGCCACCATTAACCCCTCAGAGGCCGTGATCAATACTAATCACTGAATCTGTAGCAATGTGGAGCACTGTTCAGTATTTGCAAAAATAGTCCCCTGTGGAAATTATAAAGATGTAAAAAAAATTTAATAAAAAAAGGGAATATGCCTCTCCCCCAATAAAAATAAAGAGTTAAAGTAAATCAACAAGTTTGATATTGCCAAGTGTGGAAATGTCCGTTCTATTAACCCCTTAAGGACCAAGCCCATTTTCACCTTAAGGACCAGAGTGTTTTTTGCACATCTGACCACTGTCAATTTAAGCATTAATAACTGTGGGATGCTATTATTTTTCATTCTGATTCCAAGATCCTTTTTTCGTGACATATTCTACTTTATGTTACTGGTAAATTTTCATCAATATTTGCATCATTTCTTGGTGAAAAATTCAAAATAAAGTGCACTGTGTAAAAACTAAAACCCACAAAAATTGCAAAGTTGTGGGTTTCTTATCAATTTTCTACTATAAGTAATAGTCTTTTTTTGGTTATGCTGTAGATTTTATGGTAAAATAGAAGTCATTACAAAGAATTAGCCCTCATATGGGTCTTTAGCAGAAAAAAATAAAAGCATTATCAGTCGCTTAGCTCTTCCTGCCTATAAATTAGATTACATTATCATAGTTCCCTTTAAAATGGCAAATAGAATAGCAAAATGAACTTACATGTTACAATAGGATAAAAAATGTCTCAGCTTACTGCTAAAAATGTTTTGATAGAAACTGACAGTAAACATCCCCCCGATGATCAGGTCTCCGTGCTGCACATATCTGGCATTGAATAAAGTCTTTCTCTTCCTCATAAAACATTGTGGATTGGAGCTTACATTCTGGCACTGAACTGGTGAAATAATATAGAGACATAAAATTGTAATAAATAAAGATTTACCGATCATTGCTGAATTATAAAGTATTGGGTTCAATTATCTTCAATGAAAAGATGCAGCACAGATCATAACTCAGCCCCAGTGTAACTGATGTTATGTGAAGTGTTCAGCCTTGAGAAGTCTTATATAGTCATAGAGCAGTGTAGGGGAGACAGATTTATCCAGATTCTCTTGTTTATTTTCTTTTTATTTAGCTTATTTATTTTGCTGAAAATGATGGCTCGTACAGAAAGAGAAAATGTAACGAAAAATTATCATGTAATTGTGCATTACAGTATATCAGTATTAGAGATGAGCGAATTTCTGAAAAATTTGATTCGGCCGATTCGCCAAATTTTCTGAAAAAATCTGGTTCGGACCAAATTTATTAGCGGCGAATCGCTATTAAAAACGGCTATTTCTGGCCTACAGAGAAGCTCAATAGGGGTGTAGAACACTTTGCCTTGTCCTAACACGCATTGGGAGTGTGCTGTGTCAGTGAAATAATACTGTTCTTCAGTATGACATGCAGATTACAATCATTGCTATTAGAATCACTGCCACAGAGCGTCTGGAAGATTTTTTCTGTAATTTTTATTTAATTCAATTTGATTTTATCTAAATTTTTTGATTACCTATTATGGTGATCATCGAGCTCGCGGTCCTCCGCCAGGTGAGATACCACCTGTTCCAGCCCCTATTTCTCACCGCCCCTCTGACTGTGAAAGTACGAATGTTTCATTTAATCAGTTATGGTTCATTGTTATCGCTCCAAGCTGTTTCTTAGGATTCTTGTGATAATTCCACAGGAAATATGACATTAATGACCATAGGGCCTCAGTCTTAAAAAGATTACATACATTTTTTTATTTTATTTAAGATTTATATTAGATTCCTGTCACAACCTATAGAGTTAAATGGTACTGAGCATGCACTGTGCCATTTTTGCAAGTGACTCGGAGGGACTCACTGTCTCCATCTCCAATACATACTGCCACGATGTGTCTGGGTCCTCTGTCTCGCCTTCCTTATAACCCTATAGCCCCTCTAGTTGCTTCTGATCCTCCTCTCCTGTCAAATGACTAGAAAAACCGCCCATCTTGCAAAACCTAATCTGTGCTCCACTGTGCCCCTCCTCCTCCTCCAGTTCAGCCCCCACAGGGCTCATGTGGTCATGGGATGTAGGCACCATGTCTCCAGTGCCCTGAACAGCCATCATTTCCAACATGTGTTGCAGTAGATGAAGCAGAGGAATGACGTTGTTCATCCCATAACCCTGGCAACTGACTAATAATGTGTCTTCCTCAAAGGGCCTGAGCAAACGGCAGGTATCACGTATGGGCTGCCTCTGGTTGACATTGAAGTTACACAGGGTACCACTAACCGCTTGGATCATCAAGAAATTGGTGATGGCTTTTCTCTGTTCGTATAGTTGGAATTCCAACGTGTGGAAACGTCGCAAATAAGACTATGTTGGGGGATTCCGTTCTGACGCTGCAGCTCAAGTAGGATGTGCTTTGGGGTGTACGAGTGGCTGAAGTGCATGCAAAGTTTCCTTGCCATTGTAAGGATGTCTTGCAGATGGGGGGGGACACTTCAGGAACCGCTTGACAACCAGATTGAACACATGTGCCATGCAGGGCGCATGTCTCAGGCTTCCTTGTCGTAGGCAGACGAGATGTTCTTCCTGTTGTCGGTCACCATGGTTCCCATTTCCAGTTTTCGTGGAGTAAGCCATGATTCGATTTCTTGATGAATGACTTTTAACAGTTCCTCCCTGTGTGACTCCGTTCGCCAAGGAAAACCATGTAAAGAACAGCGTGACACCGCCATGCTCTGCACACATGGTATGCTGGAGGTGCATTGAAACTTGTTCGTGCAGTGGAGGACACGGTGGAGGATAAGGAGGCGGAGTCGCACACTGTCACAAGACCAACGGCCTGAGAGTGTGGAGGCGGAAGCGGCGTGCCCTGTCCAAGTTGCTGTTGTGGCTGTGTAGGAACCACATTCAACCAGTGGGCCGTAAAGGACATGTATTGTCCCTGACCATGGTTACAACTCCACACATCGGCGCTGCCGTTCACTTTGGTACACACTGACAGACTCAAGGACTGGCCCACCTTCTGTCCCACAAAATTGTGCAGCGCTGGTACTTCCTTCTTCGCAAAGAAATGACGGCTTGGCATTCTCCACCTCGGCTTGGAACAAGCCATCAGTTCTCTGAAAGGTGCAGAGTTCACCACTTGAAAAGAAAAGGACATCAGCACCAGCTACTTGGACAGGAGCACATTCAGCTTCTGCCCCGTTGGATGAGTGGGCGCATACTGTTGTCTCTTGGACATGGCTTCGCCAATGGATTGCTGGCGAAATGACTGACTCAAAGTAGATGTAGCAGGAGCATCTGCAGTGACACAAGGAGGGTATGACACACAGCTCCCTTTGGCTGAGGTGGTGGAGCCTTGGCTGGCTGAAAGAGGGAGCTGCTTCCACTGGGTGATGCAGCAGGCTGGACCACAACATTGGAGCAACGGTTCTCCCAGGCTGCTTTATGGTGATGCTGAATATGTTGATGCAGGGCCGTGGTGCCAACATTGGGACACTGGGCAAGCTTCACCTTCTGCAGACATATATTGCATGTGGCCAGGGTAACATCCTCTGGATGCTTGATGAAAAATTGCCACACCACCGAGTAGCTGATTTTCCCACCAACAGTCCGCACGTTTGGTTGGCTTCAGGCTTTCCACTTCTGCCACCATGCTGACTACCAACCATGCTACCACCTTGCTGGCTCAGCTGCTGCCTCACGGGCAACCTGCAACCCTCTTCTCCTGCTGAGGATGAAGCCCCTTCTGCACCCGGCTCCAAAATGTGATCGGCTTGATCATCATTGAGTTTTGTCTGCACGTCACTGATGTCCTCCTCAGGTTCCTCAACAGTGTCTGTTTCTCGCAACACCACCTCCCATGCCACTCTCCTCATCACTACTTGCTCGCCTAGCGGAGAAGGCGGTGGATGTCTCCTCCCCTTTTTGGCTGGGCAGTAGCTGCTGACTGTCCTCTAGATCGTCCTCACTAAATAGTGGAGTGATCCTACAGCATAAGATCCTTTTTTGGGGAGGGAACAGCATGGGACAGAGGCATTCAGAGGACAGAGACTGCTCCCGGGCCATGAAAACTGAGAGTTGGGTCTGAGAAACCCACCGACTGCTGGCTGGGGGTGTGAGATGTCACTTGTGATGAAGTGGATGACCGTGTTAACCAATCGATGACTGCAGATGGGTTGCTGGTCGAGGCACGACCGCTAGCTGATATCGGGAGTTAAGACCTCTCACTGCGACTCCTGCTGCCACTCGCCCCAAGTCTGCTGTTACCTCTGCCTGATGAATTTAGGCCTCTGCTACACCTGGCACTTCTCTGCCTCACATACTTAGTGTGCATATGAGAGAAGTACAATACACTCCATTACCCTTAAAACGGTATTTGTGTACAACACCAGATGGTGTGTACATTTTGCTGGCCTGTCACAGTGTCTTGGCCCTGAAGACTTTAATAGGAACAAATGCAGACAATGTGCTTCAGTACACTTAAAACAGTATTTGTGTATAACACCAGCTGGTGTGTACTTTTGCCTTTCACAGTATCTATGCCCTTACAGGGGTACTCCCCTGGAAAATATTTTTATTAAATCAACTGGTGCAATAAAGTTATACAGATTTGTAAATTACTTCTATTTATAAATCTTAATCCTTCCAGTACTGCTGTATGCTCCAGAGGAAGTTGTTTACTTTTTGAATTTCCTTTATGTCTGACCACAATGCTCTCTTTTGACACCTCTGTCCATTTTAGGAACTGTCCGGAGCAGGAGAGGTTGGTTATGGGGATTTGCTCCTGTTCCAAAATGGACAGAGGTGTCAGTAGAGAGCACTGTGGTCAGGCAGAGAAAAAAATAAAAAATAAAAGAATGTCCTGTGAACATACAGCAGCTGATAAGTACTGGAAGGGTTAAGATTTTTAAATAGAAGTAATTTACAAATCTATTTAATTTTCTGGCATCAGTTGATTTAAAAATAAAATGTTTTCCAGTGGAGTACCCCTTTAAGACTTCAACAGGAACAAAATAGTACACCACTTGTTAGGATTCGGCAGGCTGGAGGTGGATCCTCTGTGTCAGAGAGGGATTGGCGTGGACCGTGTCGGTGGACCGGTTCTAAGTTGCTACTGGTTTTCACCAGAGCCCGCCGCAAAGCGGGATGGTTTTGCAGCGGCGGTAGCAACCAGGTCGTATCCACCGGCAACGGCTCAACCTCTCTGACTGCTGAGATAGGCGTGGTACAAGGGATAAGGCAAGAGCAAGGTCGGACGTAGCAGAAGGTCAGGGCAGGCAGCAAGGATCGTAGTCAGGGGCAACGGCAGGAGGTCTGGAACACAAGCTAGGAACACACAAGGAAGGCTTTCACTGGCACAAGGGCAACAAGATCCAGCAAGGAAGTGCAGGGGAAGTGAGGTAATATAGCCAGGGAGCAGGTGGAAGCTAATTAGGCTGATTAGGCCAGGCACCAATCACTGGTGCACTGGCCCTTTAAATCTAGAGAGCTGGCGTGCGCGCGTCCTAAGGAGCGGAGCCGCGCGCGCCAGGACGTGACAGCCGGGGGCCGGGACAGGTGAGTGACTTGGGATGCGATTCGCGAGCGGGCGCGTCCCGCTATGCGAATCACATCCCCGCTGGCAGAGTCAGTGCAGCGCTCCCGGTCAGCGGGTCTGACCGGGGCGCTGCAGAGAGAGGATCGTCGCGAGCGCTCCGGGGAGGAGCAGGGACCCGGAGCGCTCGGCGTAACACCACTTGTACATATGTGGATGTTCATATGTGGTATGCACTTATGAGGGGAGGACAATGCACTCCAGTATGCTTAAAACAGTATTTGTGTACAACACCAGCCAGTGTGTACTTTTGGCTGGCCTTTCACAGTATCTAGGGCCTTACGATTTCAACAGGAACAAAATAGTACACCTCTTAGATGTACGTATGTGGTATGCACTTATGAGGGGAGGACAATGCAATCCAGTACGCTTAAAACAGTATTTGTGTACAACACCAGCAGTACACACGAGTGCTGCAACACACAGTCGCTGTGTACTACACCCAAAATTGCACTTCCTCACTCAATCTCACTCCCTTCCCTATCAGTGCTTCTAGGCTGGATTTGGGCTTGAGGTGAATCACTGCTGTAAAAAAGCTTTTCTGTGCAACACACTGCTCCTTCTTTCTCTGTAGTAGAACGCTGTAGTGACTGGGTGGTGAATCGCTGCTGGAAAAATTATTTTATGTGCAACACACAGCGCTGTCTGTCCCTCTCTCTCTCTGCAATAAAAGGCTGAAGTGACTGGCCGCAAGATGGCTACTGATTATATAGAGCTGTGACATCACAGTGGTGACTAGCTGCTGACAGGCTGCATGCTGCAAGTGATTCAGGGTCATCCTGCCTACCCTTGTTCCCACCTTCCCAGGATTCCTTGCCCCATGTCCTCACAAGTGGATCCGCCATTTTAGATGCCCTGGAGCCTGGGCCGCACTATAAGGATTTTAATGAAGAGATTTGCGCGATCGAATTACGGCTGAAATTCGTAACGAATTTGGATTCGTCAGATTAGATTCACTCATCCCTTGTTGAGACCAAAAGTGCTGGAACGTAGGAGAGGAACGTTCCACCGCTACAGTTACCAAACTTGAAGGGAGTATTGTGGGCATAGAGGGAGCCAGTGATGGGTACAGGGACCGCCATATAAAGAAGATTCCACTATAGAGCAGAACAACTTCACCCATATGAGAGGTCATCAAGGAGGGAAACCAGTAGGTCGCTAATATAGGTGGTAAAGGAGATATAGCAGCGAGATCTATCCTTAATCTCAACTGGATGACTTTATAGTATAGTATCCAGAAAGCCTATTTAACTAGGTCGCTTCTGTTTCCAAATAGTCATTCTAGGTTGCTTCTGTTTCCAAATAAAGCAGGAAAAGAGGGACCGTAGAGAGGCAAAGAAGGCCGTAGACTGTGTAATTAATAGTGTGGTGTCCCGGTACCGTATTGCATCCAGTACCTAGTGTAGAGGTCCCCAAAGTCAGAATAACTACGTTCAGGTAGGGTTCCTCAGGTGGGACAGCCCCTAGTCGCCTCTCCTTAAGTTTATCACTTTTTACAGAAGATTTACGGTTGTGGACAATCCATTTTACTATCTACTTAAACTCAGTGTCATCTACCTCCCTATTGTTCCTGGGAAGGGCGGCGGTAGGAAAAGCTTTATTGAGGAACCCTCACCCTGGCGTCATGAATAGCAAGGGTTAACAAACACCCTTTATTACCTGCACAGCTACACTCCCCATACCCTACACCCCCCAAGCTACCACATAGCTTTTTGGGATCTTACGAACAGCATACGGGTGTGTGGCTCCAGCTGTTGCCACCAAGTAAAGTGTACTCCCCCTATATAATAGACTGTCCCCATGTGTTACAGAGCACCATATATTTGTACGGAAGATTGCATATGGTGCCGCATGCAGAGAGCACATGTGAAACGTGAGACAAAAAAGTGAGACAAAATTTTTTATTGCTGCAGACATGTGTAAAGTGAGATGTGAATGTATGCTGCGATCCTCCGGTCCGGTCAGCACCGCAACAGTTAACTCGCTGTCGGAAAAGCACGCGAAGAAGGCCTGCGCTGCGCCACGATCTGCTCCTGGGCGGAGTGTATCGCAGCCGAAAAGGAACTTAGAGACGCGGTTGTTGTTTCCGGGAGGACAGGAAGTCGGGGCTGCACAGATGACGTTCTTCAGGCCGTCACCCATTTTGGCAAAGCCCAGTATAAAGGACACCCTGCACAGCGACCCCTTAAGTCTGCACAAAGGAGAGTCGGAAGGTACAGACATGGCGGAGAGCAGCGGTCCACGTGGCTTGCGCACGAAGATGGCATAGGAACAAAGGAAAGTTGCGGCGGTCGCAGCCCAACTGTTCCACGATCTTGCCGATCGATTGCAGCGGTTGTCATTGGATGAAAGGGTGGCCTGCAATCTTCCCCCACTGCCCAATGACGATGACAACTGGCAGGATACCCCTCCGGGTTACACCGCAGGGACACCTGGAACTCCATCACCGGTGAGATTGCCCCTCACCACCGCACCTGGGGCTCATGGGCTGAGATCCCAACAGAGGAATCTTCGGCAAACACACCACCTGAAGCTGCCTTCTCTTCCTCTAACAGCCCTGAACCAGAGATACCATTATCTGCCCGGCAAAATGCACGACTGTGCTCACTGAAATTGCCCCAATGGGTCTTTGGGGATGAACCTGACTTTATTCAATATATGCATGATGTGCTTCAGCCACTGCCTGGGAAACTTCTACCATCGGTTCCTAAGGCACAACAAGAAAGGACCCGCCAGGAGGCCGAAATAGCCGACCTGATGGAACAATTAAAGGCCCGACACCGAGAACTTTATGCTTCAAAACATGTACACCTGCCTCTGGAGGAGAGGATCCGCTATCAGGTGAACACCAAGGAGATGGAGGCACTCTCTATCTGCAGATGGAATCATCCCCAAGAAGGGGAGGAGCCCTTGGAACGTTGCAGAGCAACAGTGGCCAAGTTCAACAAGGTCAGAGGTTATGGTACCCTCATCGATTGCCACACCGGCTATACCATCCTCGTAAACCGGCGAGCTGTACAGAGGTCATATCTACACAAAAAGTTCCATTCCCTGGAGGTGGGTGAGATAGTGGATACACCCCCGTCTGGGGCCTGCGAGGAGAGTGGTCGGCTGCAGTCACCAGGCCAGCAGCTCCAAGACAATTGCCTTTCAAATATTTTCCATCCAATGATTGGGAAGCGGATCCCTTCCAGCTGAGGCCTGAATGGCCTGCTCCTGATGCCTCCACCAACGTATTCAAGGAGGAGGAGCCTCTACAACCGCAACCAATTCCTACTGTCTACAACAAAGCACCCTGGCCTACTCCTGACCAGGAGGTTTGGCCTCGACCACGGGGGCCAACAGAAGTACCTGGGCCTACTCCCGACAAGGAGCTTTGGTCTGCCCCCCAGGTACCAACAAATGTGCTGCGGCCCACGCCGGATGAGGATGTGGGGCCGAATCAACCAGCACCGACGGTTAACCTCAATCCTTCTGTGTCACAATCTACCCTGACCAATGTGGTGTGGGAGAGCCACATTAACTCTTTACCTGCTCGTGATCCTGAGAGGGGTAGAGGCTCTGGGCGAAGAGCAGGACGAAAATGCCAGAGTTTTTTCTAAGCTGACACTCATTCTGCTTTGAGTATTCTTTTGTTTTTGTCTTCGCAGACTGTTTGCAACAAGTTCAATAAATATTTGTATTAGAATAACTAAAGGTACATGGCTATTGTACACATGTACATACATTTTTTTATATAATAGGTGTTGTAGTAGTAGCTCATAGGTGATTTCCTCGGCTGAGGAAAACAGTGTTGTCACCCATCACTAACACCTTCTCAAAGGTCCATTCAAGATATCAAGACTGACCTACCTCACACAGTACTAAACACATAGTACTTCACAAAACAATCACTTAAGTGTACTTACCTCACTTAAACTTAGTACACCAAACAAACAAAAATGTATCTCACACTAGAGTAACTTCCTTGGGAATTGTAGCTAATGTTGTTTTTCCCATTTCTGCCACTGTCATGTACACTAATTCTCTGTTCTTATACGTGTGCGAGATGTTCTGCCTGGCAAGTAGATACTCTTGCTAGCTTAAAGATCATGCACGTATTTAAAGGTAACCTAGGATAGGATTATCTGTTGTGTTCTAGGGATAGTAGCGTGTAGCCAATAGACCCTAGTAGCCACCCTTATTGGTAGAAAGCCTCGGGCAAGCCAATATACTTCCAGTGTACTAAATAGGTAGCTAACATGGCACAAATGTATAGTGAGATTTCAATTGTCTAGTGAACCTAAATAAAAATGTATAGTGAGATTTCAATTATCTAGTGAGCCAGAGACAAGAAAATGCTAAGTAGGATGTATCTCATGTGACTAATATCATCCTGTTACTAAATTCATGAACTTACCAACCTTGTTCATGAGTTTACCCAAACCAATTTATGTACACCAAAAATAAATGTTAAGTAGGTTTTATAGGTTGTACCCCGACCTTCACTTCCTCCCTCTGTCTTAGGAGACTGACGTTGAGGGCGACTTATCTTATGTAAGGGGGTTTGTGGTGTCCCGGTACCGTATTGCATCCAGTACCTAGTGTAGAGGTCCCCAAAGTCAGAGTAACTACGTTCAGGTAGGGTTCCTCAGGTGAGACAGCCCCTAGTCACCTCTCCTTAAGTTTATCTTTATAGTAATACATGTATATATTAGTAATTCTATTTGTATTATATAGGAATGTATAGTGCTTACCTTGTTCAGCGTTGCTGGACCTTCGGTCATGTGATCAAGCTAGTAACCTCTATGGTATGTTGCAGGACCTTAGGAGGTCCTTGGGTCACTTGATACCCAGCATTCTCCTTAATGGTGATTGACATCCGTGTGGACCAGTGAGCTTTAGTCCAGTCCCTGCCCATATAAGGGAGCTGCGTCCAATTATCACTCTCTTGGGTTGCTGCTCTCGTGGATACCGGAATAACAGGACGGTGTGCTACACAACTTTCAACAAAACGATAGGCTTCAAAACCTACAGCCTCAGCAGAACTAAAAATCGTGAGTCTTATACTAATTTCTGCTAATACTAGTCTGACTACTGGACCGCAACTAATTCTCCAAATCCAGTGGAGCTGCGCAATAGTCTAGAGACTCTTAAAGCTAAAGTCCCAACCATTGTCAATCTCCAAAACGAAGCTGTATTGATGAGAGACTGTTATGTCTAAGTATACAGAAAATCTTCAGTAAAGTTAACGCTGTTCACAGAAGCTTTCCGGTTGTGGACAATCCATTATTACTATCTACTTAAACTCAGTATCATCTACCTCCCTATCGTTCCTGGGAAGGGCGCCAGTAGGAAAATTGAGGAGCCCTCATCCTGGTGTCAAGAATAGCAAGGGTTAACAAACACCCTTTATTACCTGCACAGCTACACTCCCCATACCCTACACCTACCACAATAGCATCTGTAGAGTATAATTGAATTTTAGGAAAAACATATGTCTTAAAAAAAGTTGAACAAACTTTTGAAAAGTTCAGTTCATTGGATTCGCTAAGCTTTTAGAAAATAGCGAAATCGATTCAGTTTGTTGCAACTCAAACTCGAAATAATCCTCTAATCACATTTAAACCACTGCTTATCAGCTCTAAACCCTTGTCTTGCACTATAAGGAGTGTATTCAAGTAGTTTTAAAGTGTTTTTAAGGATCAGTTATAGTGACATGCGGTAAACCGTGGCAATTATTCCAGCTTGCCCATTTTCTAGGCTTTTTCACACCAAAATAAAGCGGCATAAAGTAACCCTGGATGTCAGTAGATGCCTGCCAGTGTTATTATGCACACGGAGGCATGGGAAGACATCATGGCTTTACCCCAGCGTGCCAAAATTCTTCACTTTTTTGGGAGTAGTAACAGAATTGAACAAAAAGAGAAATGCCAGCGTGGAAATGTGAAGAGTCACGTTTATTCGTTAAAAGTCAGCTAATACAGGTAAAAGTCAGATAATACAGGTAAAAGTCAGCTAACACAGGTAAAAGTCACTAACACAGGTAATAGTCAGCTAAAACAGACTTTTAATGAATAAATGGGACTCTGCACATTTCCATGCTGGCATTTCTCTCTTTGTCCATTGGATGTTGGTCCTGCCATACTCCTGCCGTGCGGTGGACAGGACGCTATTGTGGTGAGCTGACATATCATCCTTCCTTTAGTAACATAATTGGCATTTTAAAATAGTGAAGACTGAAGAAAAAATACCTCTTGTATGAAAAGAGGAAAAAAAATATCCCTTTTCTGGGGATGATGGGTTGTATATGTGTAAGCCTGGCTGCAAGTAGGATGATGGTGGATTTTGATGTTACTACTACTAGCCCACATACAGCAGGTGGTGTCTGACTGATTTTAAAGAAAAAAACATATTTTTTAATCAACTGGTTCCAGAAAGTTAAACAGACTTGTAAATTACTTCTATTTAAAAATCTTAAACATTCCAGTACTTATCAGCTGTTGTATACTACAGAGAAAGTTGTATTTCTTTCTGGAATTCTTTTCAGTCTGACCACAGTGCTCTCTGCTGACACCTCTGTTCATGTCAGGAACTGTCCAGGGTACAAGCAAATCCCCATAGGAAACATATGCAACTTTGTGGCATCAATTAATAATAAGAAAAAAGGTTTTCCACCAGAGTACCCCTTTAATAGCGTACAGCATGAGATGGAAGACAGATTTTTATAGCATACAGCATTAGATGGTGGACTGATGGTGGTCACTAGCATAAAGCTTGAGATGTCGAATTGATATCACTAGAATCCAGCAGGGTGGTGGTAGCACTGCCTCATCAGTGGCATATATAGAAGACAAAGAAGTGGGGAGCTCAATCAAAAATTGTATAAAAAGCTGGGTGCTGCTCAGTGATAAAAAAAATTACCAACAATCATAGAAAAAAGCAACACTGAAACACAGCAGCACACCAATATGTAATCAATTGTATAATCTTTATTGCACAATATTCCCATATACAGACAATACACACATGAATGGAGGACATACTAAAAACTATTGAAAGAGTGGCCCACAAGGGCCTAAGCACAACCCTGGAGAGGGGCCATGAACCACCACCTCTAGAGAGTGGCACCCGCCCTTAGACAAAATTACATGTATATAACATAAGTACTCCAGTTGGTAAAGTAATACAATTGGTAACTCAGTCAATGTAATAATATAAATCATGAGTCAGAGGCAAGCGTTCCAGGCTGGAGAAAATATATCTGTTAAATAATAGAGCTATGGATGGGGCCACAGAGGACCCTGACCTTGCAACTTCCTCAGTGGTGTTGTGCTTGGTAATGATCCTCTACAATATATATACACTCAATAATCAAGCAGAAATACCTTGCAGATGGGAGCTCCACAGTTACATGTGTTATCAACTGTAAAACTCTAGGGCCACCTGCCTCCAATACTGCATCACTTTCTGTGATTCCTATACAGCGTAATCGCGTACTATACAGCGTATTAGCTTCGTACGCACACGTGGCACAGTGACACGCATCACATGATCAGTGATGCGCTCAAGTGATCATCCAGCCTCATTTTCTTCGTATCCTGTGTGTGAGCATCAACCCTTGAGTGGAGCGCACAGAAGCGCATAAGGGATTCCATCAGCCGGCAACTGTAAGTATTATCTGTGCATGCGTAAACACTTTATTGTGAATTCAAGTAGAGAAAACAGACATGGTCGCACATCTACATATTGTATTTTGATCTAATTGCTTCTCAGCATAAATTAAAAAGATATGTTGAAGAAAGTGTTTCGCCAGCTGAGGAGCAGATGGAAGACCATGTAATGGAATGAAATGAGCAATCTTAGAGAACCGATCGACAACCACCCATATGACCGTATTGTTACAGCAAGATTTCAGATCGGTGATAAAGTCCATAGCAATGTGAGACCAGGGAGTCTCTGGAATAGGCAAAAGCTGTAAGAGTCTGCAGGTCTCTGTCGTGGAGTCTTGTCGCGAGCACAGATAACATAGGAAGGGACAAAATCTGTGACATCACATTCTAGGTGTGGCTACCAATAATGCCGAGAGATTAACTGGAAGGACTTCCATACTCCTGAATGTCCAACCAGTAAAGAAGAATGTCCCCAGTTCAAAACTCTACTCCTCAGTTAAGGTGGAACAAAGGATCTTCCAGGTGGAACCTGCTTGGGGTCAACTGGAACAGCAGAAATCAAACACTCAGGTGGTACAATATGCTGTGGAGTTGAATCCAGCCCAATCACTTCGGAGAACCCAGAGAGGTCTTGATGTTTGGCCTTGATATTCTTATTCGTGGGCCAATAATGGATAAGGAAATTGAATCAGGAGAAAAAAAGAGACCATCTGGCCTTCCGGGGATTCAGACACTGAGCGGACTGAAGATACAAAAGATTCTTATGGTCTGTGTAGATACTGACTGGATGAGTAGAGCCTTTGAGTAGCTGACACCAATCTTCCAAGGTGAGCGTTATGGCCAATAGTTCACGATCTCCAATGGAATAATTCCTCTTGGCAGGTGAAAAGGTTTTGGGTCAGAATAGCTCCAGCTCCTACCAAAGAGGCATCTACTTTGAGGAAGAAGAGTTTTCCTGGATCGGGTCTTGATGAAACTGGAGCAGAAGGAAATGCCGATTCCAATAGGAAGAAGGCTTCTTCAGCCTTAGAAGGCCATGATTTAGGGTTACTGTTATTCTTAGTAAGAGCCACTATCAGAGCAACCAAAGAGGAGCAGTGTGGAATAAACTGTCGATAATAATTGGCAAACCCCAAAAAGGGTTGTATAGCCTGCAAGCCAGTAGGTCGAGGCAAGTTAAGACAACTTAAAAGGGTCCATCTGGAGGCCTTGATCGGAGATTGTATAACCAAGAAACGGAAGGCTTGTCTTCTCGAAGATACATTTCTCGAGTTTTGTGTAGAGACGATTGTCCCATAGACGTTGTAAGACATGTCGAACATGTGTGCGATGAAGCTCCAAGTTGGGTGAGAAGATCAGGATATCATCTAGGTACACCACAACACATCTAGAGAAGATCATGGAAGATGTCATTGACGAATTCTTGGAAAACGGCCGGAGCGTTACAGAGACCAAAAAGCATGACAAGTATTTGAATTTCCCATCACTGGTATTAAAGACCATCTTTCATGGTTCATGGTGATGTGTCCCATGACCCATTTTGTTTTGTTGGGGGGAACTAGTGTTGCTCACGAATATTTGCAATGCAAATTTTATTTGCGAATATCGCATATTCGCGAATTCGCGAATATTCGCGAATATAGCACTATACATTCGCAATTACAAATATTTGTTTTTTTCACAGTACACATCACATTGATCATCCCTCTCTGCTTCCAGCTTGTGTGGTGTAAAGAAGGCTCTAATACTACTGTGTGAGACTAGCGTGCAAATTTTCGCATATGCAAACATTTGCATATTCGAATTTTCGCATATACAAAGTTTCGCATATTCAAATTTCCGCATATGCAATTTTTTTCATATGCTAATTTTCGCATATGCAAATTTTAACATCTGCGAAAATAAAACACAAATATTACGAATATGCAAATTTAGCGAATATATGACGAATATATCAGCATAATGCAAACATTTACTAATGGCCTCAAACTGGAGACGGGTCATGGCCATACTGTAGAGTTGGTTCCGGTAGAGGACGTCCCCAGTCAAGTATTGCCTAACCTTTGGTTTTTAACTAGGCCCATATGCAGCACGAGTCCCCAAAAGGTCCTCATTTTGGCCGCATTGACTGGAACAAACCACTGGGCCTAGCTAAAAAGGAACCAGAAGATTGATAAACTTGTCACTGAAAAAAAACAAAAAAAGTCAATTTCAGTGAACCCGAAGATGTCAATCTTGATTCCTGAGTCGCCAACAAACTCAGGAATCATGGGCTTGTGGTCTGCTGGCTGAGTCCAGACAAGTTCCCCGGTACCAGGCACCAGTAAACTTGGCTGGGGGGGTTTGACTAGAATGAGCACCAGGGTCAGGATTTAGGAGGTGTGCGGCCTTGCATGGTGGCAACTCTGCCACCTTGGTGGCTCACCTTCATAACTAGATGATGAGGAGGACGAGGAAGAAATAAGGAAGGTGGGGTCTTCCTCGTCCTCTGTGGCACTTTCAGTGTCGGAGGCAAGTATGGAATATGCCTCCTCCACTAAAAATGCCCTGTGAGCCATTTCCCTACTCTAATGGGGGGGCAGGGGTGTGTGTATGTGAGAGGGAAAACTTTATGTGTATGTGCTGTATGCAGTGTGTGATTTTACTTCCTGCCCTACCCTAATCCGCCCTAACCCTCACCAACCCACCACCTAACAAAAAAAAAAAAAAAAAAAAATATATATATATATATATATATATATATATATATATATATATATATAAAATTAAACTAAACTAAAAGTAGAAAAAGAAAGCTTTAAAAAAAAAAAAAATAAATAAATAAAGAGAACTTCTAGCGCGAAAGGCCCTGCACCCCAAAAAATGTTTACCTAATCAGTGGTGTGCGCACTGATCAGCGCTTTGCGGCAGCAGGGGGCGCAGCCACTCAGCCAAGAACAGTGGCTGGTGGCACGTACACAGACCCCCACACAAAAAGAAAAAACATGGTGACATAGTTCATAAGATTGTAAAAAGACCAGAGTCCATCAAGTTCAACATATATCCCTAATGAGTCCTTACTGAGTTGATCCAGAGGAAGGCAAAAAATCCTCATACTAGAGGTAAAAATTCCTTCCCGATTCTAGTATCCATAAGCAACAAAGTTATTACTCTCCAAAAATGCATCCGGACCACTTTTAAATTATTTTACAGAGTTCCTCTTGACCACCTCATCTGGCAGAGAGTTCCATAGTCTCACTGCTCTTACAATAAAGAACCCCCGTCTGTACTGGTATAGAAACCTTCTTTCCTCTAGACGTAGAGGATGCCCCCTTGTTATAGATACAGTCCTGGGTATAAATATATCATGGGAGAGATCTATGTACTATAGGGTCGGTCCCGGCATGTATCTCTCCCCTAAGCCTTCTTTTTTCGAAACTAAATAACTCCAATTCTGATAATCTTTCTGGGTACTGTAGTCCTCCCATTCCCCGTATTACTCTGGTTGCCCATCAGTATTCTATGTGTGGCCTGGCTAGTGATTTGTACAGTGGTAGAATTATTTCCTTGTCGTGGGCACCTATGCCCCTATTGATGCACCCCATGATTTTATTAGCCTTGGCAGCAGCTGCCGGACACTGGTCACTACAGCTAAATTTAGTGTTAACTAAGACTCCTAAGTCCTTTTCCACATCAGTCATCCCAAGTTTTCTCTCATTTAATACATAATCCATGCCCGGATTTTTCCTCCCCATGTGCATTACCTTACATTTATCAGTGATGAACCTCATCTGCCACATCGCCAGCCCAAGCCTCCAACCTATCCAGATCCATTTGTAACAGTGCACCTCTATTGTGTTTACCGCTTTACAGAGTTTTTAGTATCATCTGCAAAGATTGCTACTTTACTATTCAACCCCTCTACAAGGTCATTAATAAATATACTAAATAGAATAGGACCCAAGACTGACCCCTGTGGTCCCCACTAGTAACAGCCACCCAATCAGAATAAGTACCATTAAGGACCACGGGTTTTTCCGTTTTTGCACTTTCGTTTTTTTCTCCTCACCTTTTAAAAATCATAACCCTTTCAATTTTGCACCTAAAAATCCATATTCTGGCTTATTTTTTGCACCACCAATTCTACTTTGCAGTGACATCAGTCATTGTACCCAAAAATCTACGGCAAAACGGAAAAAAAAGTAATTGTGCGACGGAATTGAAGAAAAAAAGCCATTTTGTAAGTTTTGGGGGCTTCCGTTTCTACGCAGTAACTTTTTAGGTAAAAATGACACCTGATATTTATTCTGTAGGTACATACGATTAAAATGATACCCTACTTATATAGGTTTGATTTTGTCGTACTTCTGTAAAAAATCATAACTACATGCAGAAAAATGTATACGTTTAAAATTGTAATCTTCTGACCCCTATAACTTTTTATTTTTCCACATATGGGGCGGTATGAGGGCTAATTTTTTGCGCCATGATCTGTCGTTTTTAGTGGTACCATTTTTGTATTGATTTGACTTTTTGATCGCTTTTTATAAATTTTTTCATGATATAAAAAAGCGACCAAAAATTCGTTATTTTGGACTTTGGAATTTTTTGGCGCGTACGCCATTGACCGTGCGGTTTAATTAATGATATATTTTTATAGTTCGGACATTTATGCACGCGGCGATACCACATATGTTTATATTTATTTTTATTTACATGGTGTTTTTTTATGGGAAAAGGGGGGTGATTTGAACTTTTATTAAGGAACGGTTAAATCACATTTATTAACTTCCCATAGGTCCCATAGGGACCTATAACACTGCATACACTGATTGCCAGCACTGTTCACTGCAAAGCCATAGCTTTGCAATGATCAGCGTTATCGGCGGTCAATTGCTCAAGACTGAATCTCAGGCTTGGAGCAATCAATCGCCGAGGGGACACTCCGGAGGCAGGTAAGAGGACCTCCGCTCGTGTCCCAGCTGATCCGGACACCGCATTTTCACTGCGATAGTCCCGATCAGCCCCGCTGAGCAGCTGGGCAGCTTTCACTTTCGGTTTAGACGCGGCGTTCAAATTTGAACGCCGCGTCTAATGGGGTTAATAGCGCGCAGCACCAGATACATGCCGGGACCGCGTGACCCCGCGTTATATCGCGGGAGCCGGCCAAGGACGTAAATATGCGTCCTTGGTCGTTAAGGGGTTAATAACCACCCTCTGTTTCCTATCACTGAGCCAGTTACTTACCCACTTACACACAATCTCCCCCAGCCCGAGCATTCTCATTTTATGCACCAATCTTTTATGTGGCACCGTATCAAATGCTTTTGAAAAATCCAGATATACGACATCCAGCGATTGCCCCTGGTCCAGTCTGGAGCTCACCTCCTCATAAAAGTTGATCGGGTTAGATTGACAGGACCGATCCCTCATAAAGCCATGCTGATATGGGTCATACATTTATTTTTATCAAGCATAAAAGCATCAAGCATCTCTTAGAAAACCCTCAAACAATTTACATACAACGGAGGTTAAACTAACAGGCCTATAGTTCCCGGGGTCAGCTTATGACCCCTTTTTAAATATTGGCACCACATTTGCTATGTGCCAGTCCTGGGGAAGAG
This sequence comes from Hyla sarda, assembly GCF_029499605.1. Lineage (NCBI taxonomy): Eukaryota > Metazoa > Chordata > Amphibia > Anura > Hylidae > Hyla > Hyla sarda. The sequence continues at coordinate 23,420,205 of NC_079189.1, forward strand.
TCCCTGTCAGTATAGAGTCCCTGAATATAAAAAATAGCGGTTTGTCTATTATATTACTTGATTTCTTTGGAACATGGGGGTGAATTCCATCTGGACCTGGTGATTTGCCTATTAAATAAATTTAAGTAAATCCGCAGCACACAAGTCCAATTGAAGTGAAAAAATGAAAAAAATTATTCCATAAACAGGTGAATGTTACAGCGACGTTTCAACCAGCTCTCCTGGTCTTTCTGAAGCCTAACACAAGTGTCACAAACTTCGTGTTTTATAGGTATATCCATTCAAAATACAATTAACAAATCATGTGCAAATACCAATTCAAATCAATATCAAAAAAAGATATCAAAACTCAACAATGTTGTGTTACATCACATATATAAAGTACAGTGTACTCATCGTGCCATAGTGTATCAAAACTTTCATAAATCCATAATAGGGTCCTGATTAGTCAGTCAGAACAGTTGTGAAAGTGCAATAAAATCATTTAAAAACAATAACATGCAGTTGTTATGGGAGGTATCACTCACCGCTGTAATGGAGATGATAAGCGTGGGTAGTTTTCCAGTGCGCATGCGCACCTATTGTGTGCATGGGGTAGTATACAGATGTCACATCAACTGCGCGTCGCATCTAATGAAGGTCACGCTCGAGCTTATTCGTCTGCGCACGCGCACAGCGTTCCAAGCCTCGATTTCGTGATGTAGCGTCCCAATCACCTTGGAAACCCGCCACTAGTGTTCAACATGTTTATCGGTAAGTATTATTGTGATCAAAACAACATAAATCAAATGAAAATAAAAGAAATCAAAACCAAAATGTAAATAAGAAGGGTCTCAACTTTACACTCAATACTTGCACATCGCCCCGGACATTCGCAATTATATGGAACGCTAGAATTCGGCATCAGATACAGGCACAATGAAGTGTCAGCATCCAATGTCTTGGGAGCCCGCAGGCCAGTGGAGACCATAGTCTGAGGACACCACTGGACCACAGCTCACATGGATCGCGCTCCTATAGACCATACCAGGTCATATTTACCAGGGGCTCATAGCATGCATACTATGGAACTGCGTCCATAAGAGACCTTCTCTGTAGTCCTTGGCAACAGACTACCACCACAAAATAAACATAAATAAAATAAAATAAAATACAATGATAAAAATGAAAAGATAAATGAAACAAAATAACAAAAAATATAAAAATGTAAAATATAAGATAAAAAAAAATAATAATAAAAACAAATAAAAATGAAAAAAATGAAAAAATAAATAAAATAGAAAATATATAAAAGAACAAAAAAATATGAAACCTAGTGTGTATCAATAAAGAAAACTATGTGTAATTCCATAATATATACCCCATGCTTCCATTGAATCACCACATCAACATGAAATCATATAGTCTTATTTATTCAAGTAATTACACTAAACAGATAACATTGATATTCAAACGGTGAGTGACCAATTCTATCCCATACAGGCACTGCAAGAAAAGAGAAAGAACAGAAAAAAAATGTATTTACATTCTCCAACCTAACCTTAGGTTATTCAATAAAATATGTATAATCACTTGTGTTATATACACCAATGTTGATCAGTAACCACACCTAGAAGTCACAGATAATGTTTATCTCCCCATAACTCTATGTGAAATTTTGAAGTCCACATTCAAACCTTCTGGTCTTAATGAATTGAGGGTATGTATCCATTGCAGCTCACGTCTTTTTAAACGGCCCTGTCTATCTCCCCCCATTTCATTGGTGGGATATGATCTAGGACCATAAATCTCAAATCCCTCTCTTTGTGTTGGCATTCCGAGAAGTGTTTAGAGACCGGAAGGTCCATCCTTTTCTTACGTATAGTGTATCTATGCTGGTTTAGTCTAGTTTTTAAATCCCATGTGGTCTCCCCTACATAGAGGAGACCACATGGGCACCATAGAACATAGACCACAAAAGAACTGTTACAAGTAAGGTAGTGTTTGATGGAATACGTTTTTCCTGTGGCAGGATGTGTAAAGGATTCCCCCTTGCACATCAGTCCACAGTTAGTACAAGACCTGCAAGGAAAGCTTCCTTTCTTAGATGTGGTAAGGTATCGCTGTGTGTCACTTTTCTTTATTGATATGTCAGATCTCACCAATCTGTCCTTCAGATTTGTAGAACGTCTGTAGGACATGACTGGTGGTGACCTGAGTTCTGGGATATGTTTATATCCCTCAAGGATATACCAAAATTTCTTTATGATTCTACCAATGTCAGGAGAGAGGTTGTTATATGTGGAGACAAATGCCATACGTGGGTCCCTCTGTGTCTCACCCCGTCGTGTTGTTAGATCTCTCCATGACCTGTCTATCCTAGATTTATGTTTGTCAATCAATTTGGTAGGGTATCCCCTCTCTCTAAAATTTCTTGACATTCTGTCTAGGGCCTGATCCAATTTATGCTCGTTGTCCGTGATCCTCCTTGCCCTAAGCATTTGACTATAGGGCAAGGAGTTCACCATCGGTCTAGGGTGGCAGCTGTCAAATCTCAAAAATGTGTTGCAATCTGTTTCTTTTACGTAGAGGTCTGTGGTCAAGTGTCTGTCCTGTATAGTAACCAGCACATCCAAAAAACTCACCGATTCTGTTGAGTGGGTCAATGTGAATCGTATGTCTGGGTCTCTGGAATTCAAATAGTCCTGAAACAACAACAGTTCCGTCAGATTACCAGTCCAAATCACAAAAACATCATCTATGTATCTCCACCACTCCTGGATAAACCTGGAGTGGTGGGACACATAGACGAAACGGTCCTCGAACCATGTCATGAAAATATTTGCATATGTCGGTGCGACATTACTGCCCATTGCGGTCCCCCGTTTCTGCAAATAAAATTTGTCATTAAAGACAAAATAATTATTTTCTAATACTATCCTCAATAATGAAATGATGAAGTCAATCTTGGCACTCGAGAACTCTGCCTGATGTAAATATGTGGATACGGCCTCTACACCCCCATCATGTTGGATGGAGGTGTAGAGGCTCACCACATCAAAAGAGGCAATAATCGCCCCTTCTGGTAACTCAATGTTCTCAATCCTATGAAGAAAATCAGAAGTGTCCCTGATATATGATCTAGCTTGGGTTGCGAAGGGTCTGAGCACCTTGTCCAAAAAGACGGATATGCGAGATGTAATAGAGTTCCTGCCCGATACAATCGGGCGACCTGGTGGATTGGTTCGGTTTTTGTGTATTTTTGGCAAAAGATAAAGCTGTGGTGTAATTGGAAAAAGTACTGTTAAGAACCTCTGTACTTCCTCATCAATCAAATTCATACTTAGGCCCATCTCAACTATTTCCTTGATTTTTTTTTCAATCTGAAATTTAGGATCACATGACAAACACTCATAGACCTCAGTATCATTGCGTTGTCGCTGTGCCTCATCCAAATATTGTCCCCTGTCCATGACCACGACCGCTCCGCCCTTGTCTGCTGGTTTAATCACAAGGTCGTGGTCATGGACAAGGGACAACAAGGAGTTGTCTTTTTTTCCAGAGTGCTGCTTCCCTCTTTGATTTGTCTATTTAGATATTTTGTAGGCGGCACTGTACTTCTTCCTGGGTTAGACAGGTGACCTGTACTGAGGAGTTTATCTTATCTTGCGGTATTTCACCTGGCATTTCATTTTCCTAGGTGAATACACTGGAGAAGAATTTGTTTAATATATTTGCTTTTTCTTGATCCCGTTTATAATTTCTTCTTCATCGTGCCAACATTTTCATTTTTAACCTTTTTGCTATTTATATAGTTAAAGAACATTTTGGGGTTAGTTTTACTCTCTTTGGCAATTAATCTTTCTGTCTCTATTTTTTCAGCTTTTATCTGTTTTTTTTTACATATTTTACATTTTTCTCTATAGCTTTTTAATGCTTCTTCACTGCCGTCCTGTTTTAGTACATTAAATGCTTTATTTTTGTCATTTATTGCCCCCTTAACATTTGCATTCATCCATATTGGTTTTCTTTTATTCCTGATCCTTTTATTCCCATAAGGCATATACATCTTACAGTGAGAATTTAAGATATTTTTAAAAGTTTCCCATTTAGTGTCAGTATTCTTTTTTTTGAGAACATTATCCCAATATATATTTTTAAGGGCTTCTCTGAGTTGATCAAACTTTGCCTTCCTAAAGTTCATTGTTTTTGTGCCCCTCGAGAGATTCCCTTATTGAAGAACAAGTTATAATGTATTATGATTAGAGATGAGCAAACTTTTCAAAAATGTAATTCGGCAGATCCGCCAAATTTTCCGAAAAAGTTTGTTTCGATCCAATTTTTTTTGCGGCAAATCTGTATTTAAAAAGGCTATTTCTAGCCTACAGACAGCCTCAATAGGGGTATAGAACACTTTTCTGTGTTCTAAAATGCATATGGAGTGTGCTGGGGTAGTGAAATAATACTGTTATTCAGAATAACATGCAGATTACCGGCATCACTTTTAGAATCACTGCCGCAGAGCGGCACAATGACAGAGCCTGGGGATGTTGGCAGCATGAGGAGACCATATCGTGGATGAATGGCACAGCCCGGAGTTGCCAGCAGCATGAGTAGACACTAGGCCTTCACAATCCCTAAGATTAAAAGATGAATTTTAGAAATGTAAACCAAAGATTTTGGACAGCTGTTGCTACCATAACAAAAATTTTATTCTCAGACCCAGGCACAGCAGCGGCATCAGTAAACCATATATTGCCTGAATGACACAGCCTGGAGTTGGCTGAAGCATGAGTACACACCAGGGCTTCACAATCCCCAAGAAAAAGCACAACAATTTTTTACATTTAAAATGAAGATTTTACCTATCATAAAATTTTAATTCCCAGATCCAGGGCCAGCAGCGGCATCAGTAAACCATATATTACATGAATGACACAGCCTGGAGTTGGCTGATGCATGAGTACACACCAGGGCTTCACAATCCCTAAAAAAAAACACAAGAAGAACAGGCGCTCCCTTGTGGAGAATCAACGGGATCACAGGTGTGTGGGGAGGAAGGGTAAAATGAAGGCTCACCCTGCCAAGTTGTACAAAATCCCACACAACCAGGATATGCGTTTGATGTAGTAATGTCGGTCTGCAGCCTTCCCGAGGACAATAGGAATATATGTAGCAAACTACAGGGGTACAGGAATACAGGCGCTGACCAAGAAGGGAACCAGTGAAGCCAGGTAGGTAACGAACAGCTTTAATCCAATGCAACGCGTTTTACAGCGCTTGCGCGGTTTCATCAGGCATGGCATACACTTCTCAGGGAGGGGTTTATATACACGCAGGTATTAACCCCTGCCTGACTAAGTGAGATTAACAGGAATTACAACATAATAAAGAAAACATATGTGTACAAAAAACATTAAATGATAATATACTACATTAAAAAACAGTAATAATTTTTTTTTAAAAAGAAAGTCTTCTTAGTATATATGCAAGTATACAGCCAGTTAGAGTCATACACTGCGGATCACAGCACAACATCAATCACCTGATGCTACAAAAATAAGTGCACCACCACATACCGCATTAACCCACCCCCGCCTCGGCATTCAGCAGAGTAAGGGGTAAGAAATTCACTATCGTACGATATAAAAGAGTACATTAGCGTACAGTGTGTATTTATGTTTAAAACTATAATAATTCATCCCACCAAGACAAAAGAGGCATATAATGATATAATAATAATATAGAGAATGCGATGATACAATATAAATATGGGGTTTATATATTACACCCCAAAAAAGTCTATATATATATATATATATATATATATATATATATATATATATATACAGCAACAGAAGAATGCAGCAGCACACTGCCAGCACAAGGATATAGGTGCAACATGAATATGCATTTTAAACCTGTAGAGCTATACAGCTATGGTGTAATAGATGCAAATGTGAAACTATGAAATAGTGAGGCACTTAGCTCGCAAATTTGTCTCCGCCGGCGGTCAAATAGCTTGGACCGTCCCACCGCGATAAGGTAGCCTCCTGGGACGGACCCTACACTGTGAATATGCCTCTGTGTGAACAGTTCAGTAAGCATGGCAGGATCTGGAACATCCAAGCCACCTTATATACACACCTGATAGAGGTGGGTGGGGTGCAAGGCCAACATGGAGGTAGCCACTCCCCCGTATGTGCAATACAGACAAAGAATAAGTCAGCCAGCACTTTAGTTAATACCAAACTATTATATGGACCTGGCCTACAGGTGCACGCTACTAGGCTAGATATACAGCAACAGAAGAATGCAGCATCACACTGCCAGCACAAGGATATAGGTGCAACATGAATATGCAGTTAAAACCTGTAGAGCTATACAGCTATGGTGTAATAGATGCAAATGTGAAACTATGAAATAGTGAGGCACTTAGCTCGCAAATTTGTCTCCGCCGGCGGTCAAATAGCTTGGACCGTCCCACCGCGATAAGGTAGCCTCCTGGGACGGACCCTACACTGTGAATATGCCTCTGTGTGAACAGTTCAGTAAGCATGGCAGGATCTGGAACATCCAAGCCACCTTATATATACACCTGATAGAGGTGGGTGGGGTGCAAGGCCAACATGGAGGTAGCCACTCCCCCGTATGTGCAATACAGACAAAGAATAAGTCAGCCAGCACTTTAGTTGATACCAAACTATTATATGGACCTGGCCTACAGGTGCACGCTACTAGGCTAGATATACACATATATATATATGAACATTGTGATCTCTCTAAATTCTATATAGAAAAACGGACCATGTAAACGCATGCCACAAGCAAAAACCTGCTAATTAACCTCAGGAGTCCGAACGAGGAGCATCCAGATGGTATATCCAATAGGGAGAAATAAAGGGGGGGAAATTGTAGTATACATTTTTTTTCATGAGCTAAATCTAAATTCTTGGGGCATACAATTTACGATGCATCATTCCTTTGACTCTATCCAATTCTTGGATCTGGAATTATCCAGATCTCAATCAGGTCAAATTACTACCAAAACATATTTTAAGAAGGTGGATATTAATAGTTTCCTCAACTTTGACAGTGCACATTATTCAGCATGGTTGAGAGGTGTCCCCTACGGGCAGTACCTGCACATTCGAAAAAACTGTACCTCGGACGAGGACTTCGATGCGCAGGCTGCTGTCCTTAGGGGACGTTTCTTGGAAAAAGGCTACCCAAAAAAACTTTTTACTAACTCCTATAATAAAATAAAAAATACAAAAACAATCAGATTTAGTTGTCCCAAAAACTATTAATAAATTTAAGAATCCCTCTGAATTCAAAACAAATCTTGTGACTAACTACAATAAGGAAGCTTCAAAAATTAAACAAATATTACATACACATTGGCCAATTATACATGAGGACCCTGTCCTTAAAGAATTAATCCCTCCTACCCCCAGAATTACTTTTAGATGGGCAAGCAACCTACAGAATATGGCTGCCCCTGGTAAATTCAGAGCGAAGTCATAACATTTATTACACAGAGAGGGCTGTTGTACTCCCTGTGGTAATGCACGTTGTCTATGCTGTAGTCTAATTAAGGAATACACCACCTTTTTTTGTTCTTCTATTACTCAGTTGTCATATAAAATTAAGGATAAAGTAATATGCAATACTACGTATGCTATATATTTACTCACATGTAGTTGTGACCTTCAATACGTGGGCCGCACTGTACAAACAGTGCGGTCCAGTATGAATAAACACCGTTGGAATATCAAAACATAAATACTTATTACACAGTGTATCAAAACATTTTACGTTTAAACATAATAAGGATTTAGAATTTTTAAAACTAACAATTCTTGAAACTATTCCACCAGACTGCTCTAATAGGTATCAACGTCTCATTAATCATGAATCCTACTGGATCCACAAACTTGTTACATTGGTTCCTCATGGTCTTAATGAAACCATAGAAAATGTGAAATAATATTTTTCTTCTTCTTTCTTCTTTTAACATATACACATATTTTCTTTCTTCTTTTTTCTTTTTTACATATATACATATTTTTTGTCATATTTTTATTAGAGGATTCGTCCACATAACCTTATAAATTTATACTAACCTTATAAATTTTATACTACAATCCCCCCCCCCTTATTTCTCCCTATTGGATATACCGTCTGGATGCTGCTCGTTCGGACTCCTGAGGTCAATTTGGATGTTGCTCGTTCAGACTGCGGAGGTTAATTAGCAGGTTTTTGCTTGTGGCATGCGTTTACATGGTCCGTTTTTCTATATAGAATTTAGAGAGATCACAATGTTCATATATATATATATATATATATATATATATATATATATATATATAGTCTTTTTTGGGGTGTAATATATAAACGCCATATTTATATTGCATCATTGCATTCTCTATATTATTATTATATCATTATATGCCTCTTTTGTCTTGGTGGGTTGAATGATTATAGTTTTAAACATAAATACACACTGTATGATAATGTATTCATTTCTTACCCCTCACTCTGCTGAATGCCGAGGCAGGGGTGGGTTAATGCGGTATGTGGTGGTATTATTAGTCCTCTGTGTCTATGCAAAATACACACTGTGCGATACCACACACCTCACACCGAGCTGCACTTATTTTTGTAGCATCAGGGGATTGATGTTGTGCTGTGATCCGCAGTGTATGACTCTAACTGGCTGTATACTTGCATATATACTAAGAAGACTTTTTAAAAAAAAAAATGTATTACTGTTTTTTAATGTAGTATATCATCATTTAATGTTTTTTGTACACATGTTTTCGTTATTATGTTATAATTCCTGTTAATCTCACTTAGTCAGGCAGGGGTTAATACCTGCTTGTATATAAACCCCTCCCTGAGAAGTGTATGCCATACCTGATGAAATCGTGCAAGAGCGGTGAAACGCGTCGCATTGGATTAAATATGTTCGTTACCTACCTGGCTTCACTGGTTCCCTTCTTGGTCAGCGCCTGTATTCCTGTACCCCTGAAGTTTGCTACATATATTCCTAAAATAAAACACAACAATTTTTGAAATTTTAGAAGATGATTTTGGATAGTGGGTGCTACCTATCATAAAATGTTAATTCCCAGACCCAGGGCCAGCAGCGGCATCAGTAAACCGTATATTGCCTGAATGACAGCCTGGAGTTGGCTGAAGCATGAGTACACACCAGGGCTTCACAATCCCTAAAATAAAACACAACAATTTTTGAAGAAGATTTTGGAAAGCGGGTGCTACTTATCATAAAATTTGAATTCCCAGGCCCAGGGCCAGCAGCGGCATCAGTAAACCATATATTGCCTGAATGACACAGCCTGGAGTTGGCTGAAGCATGAGGAGACCATCGAAATGTCTGTTTTTTTTATTTGAGATTTAAATCAAAGTTTGAGTGTCCCGGACCACGGTTTGTGGGTACAAAGGACCAAATATAACAAGCCCCCACAGGGCTCATGTGGCCGTGAGATGTAGGCGCAACATCTTCATTGCCCTGACCGGCCATTGTTTCCAAGACTTTTCGCCAAGGCAAGCCATGTGAAGAACAGCCTGACACCGCCGTGACCTGCCCACATGGTGTGCTGAAGGGACACTGAGACTTGTCCGGGCAGTGGAGGCTTAGGACAGAGTGGAGGATGTGGAGGCAGAGTCGCACACTGTCACAGGACCAAAGGGCTGACAGAGTGGAGCAGGAAGCAGCATGAGTACACACGAGGGGTTCACAACATAATTTAAAGGTGAACATTGAACTCTCTATTGAAGATTCATGTTAGGTAGTGCTACCATCCAAAAATTTAAGGCCCAAGCCCAGAAGCATCAGTAAGCCAAGTAATTCCTGAAACACACAGGAGTAGTCAGGAGCAGTCATCAGCAGTACACCCCAGGGTTTCAAAACCCCTTACATTTAAAGATCAATGTTGAAATTTGCATTAAGCATGTATTAAGCTACTGCTAAACATCCAAAAATTAAAGACCCAAGGCCCAAAGCATCAGTGAGACAAGTAGTTCCTGAAAGACACAGGATCAGTCAGGAACAGGTATTCACAGTACCCAAGAGGGTTTCATAACCCAAGAGGGTTTCATAACTAGAGATGAGCGAATTCGTTACGAATTTCATGAAAAATTTGATTCGCAACGAATGCCAATATCACCGCGATTCGATCGCGCAAATCGCTTCATTAAACTCAATTTTACAGCATTCCAGGCTATTGGAGACCTAAGATGGCGGATCCACATGTGAGTACATGGGGCAGGGGATTATGGGAGGGCGGGAAACAGCGGCGGAAATGAAGGTAGGCGGGCTGACCCTGAACCACATGTGAGATGCAGCCTATCAGTGTTCACTGAACCCTGTGATGTCACAGCCCCTATATAAACGGTGGCCATCTTGCCTCTCTCCATTTCATCTATGCACTCAGATAGAGAGGACGGGACTACGTGTGTGCGAATAGCTCATACCACAGCAATACACTGCAACTGCTAGTCACATCAGCATTAGGGAAAGGCAGGAGTGCAGAGTGCTGTGCTGTTACACTGAGAAGGATCATTGATAGCTAAACCTCCTATTCACGTTATTGAGCATTGCAGCAGAGAGGGGCAGATAGCTGTCAGCTGCAATTTAGGGTTTAATCTCAGGTTTTTTTTTTTTTTTTTTTTTGTGGTGCTGCACTGTTGGGTCCTGCTGATGTTCAGAAATACGTGATTGTTCAGTGGACTGTAGGGCATTTGTAACATTTAGTACCTGTTAAACTGTCAAGGTGCTCCATACCGTCAAAGTCCAAACAATAGCATTCACCGGCTGGTGTTTTACAAAAATAGAGTTTTTTCTGCGTATAGTTAGGCATATTACTGCCCTCATAAGTGCATACCGCATGCGTACATCCAAGTATTGTACCATCTAGTACCTGTTAAGCTGTCAAGGTGCTCCATACCGTCAAAGTCCAAACAATAGCATTCACCAGCTGGTGTTTTACAAAAATACAGAGTTTTTTCTGCGTATAGTTAGGCATATTACTGTCCTCATCAATGCATACCGCATAGGTACATCCAAGTGTTGTACCATTTAGTACCTGTTAATCTGTCAAGGGCCTACATACTGTGAAAGGACAGCCGTAAGTAATCACCTGCTTCTGTTCTAGACAAATACTGTTTAAAGACTAGTGTTGCGTATTGTAATACCCTCATAAACGCACTAAGTATGTCAGGCAGAGAAGTGCCAGGATGTGCACAGAGGAGTTGCAGAGGCCTAAATACTTCAGGCAGAGTTGGCAGCAGACTTGGGGTGAGTGGCAGCAGGAGTCACAGCGAGAGGCCTGAGCTTCCGTTATCAGCCAGCGGTTGTTTCTCCATCACCAACCCATCTGCCGTCGTCCGTTGGTTAACACGCTAGTCCACATCATCACAAGTGACATCTGACACCCCCAGTCAACAGTTGGTGGGTTCCTCAGACACAACCCTCAGTTGGCATGACCCGGGAGCAGTCCCTGTCCTCCCATTGCCTTTGTCCTATGCTGTTCCCTCTCCTAAAGAAGTATCTTATGCTGTGGGTTCAGCTCCACTATTTACTGAGGACGATCTAATAGAGGACAGTCAGCAGCTACTGGACAGCCAAGAAGGGGAGGAGACATGCGCCGCTTTCTCCGCTATGTGGCCAAGTAGTGATGCGGAGAGTGACGTGGGAGGCGGTGTTGCAAGTGTTCAGGGTCCTGAAGCAAACACTGTTGGGGAACCTGAGGAGGACATCAGTGACGTGCACACACCTGTTGATGATGATGAAGCCGATCACAATTGGGAGCCGGGTGCAGAAGGGGCTTCATCATCATCAGGAGAAGAGAGTTGAAGGTTGCCCTTGAGGCAGCAAGGCGGTAGCACGGTTAGCAGTTAGCGTGGTGGCAGTAGTGGAAATTAAGGAGTCAAATGTGCCCGGGGGAGACCACCTTCTTCGCGGCAGCCTACCTTTCCGGGAAGTAGTGGAACAGGAGTTCCTTGAGACGGCGCCAGTAGCAGTCAATTAGTGCGGACTGCGGGTGGGAAAATCAGCTACTAGGCGGTGTGGAAGTTTTTCATAAGGCATCCGGAGGAGGTTCACGTAGCCACATGCAAGATCTGTCGGCAGAAGGTGAAGCGTGGCCAGGGTCCCAATGTCGGCACCACGGCCCTGCCTCAACACATGCTTCGCCACCATAAAGCGGCCTGGGAGAACCGTGGCTCTGATGTAGTGGTCAAGCCTGCTACATCACCCAGTGGCCATCCTCTCCCTCCTTCATCCAGCCAAGGCTCCACCACCTCAGCCGAAGGGAGCTGTGTGTCAAACCCTCCTTCTGTCACTCCTGCTTCTCCCTCTTTTAGTCAGCCATTCCGCCAACAATCCATCGACGCCGCCTCCTCATCCTCCTCGGCCTGCACTGCATGTCCAAATCTCGTGGCCCTTCATTGTACCATATGTGTAGGGCACGGCAGTGTCAAGCTGTTCTTTACATGGTTTTCCTTGGCGAACGGAGTCACCCAGGGGAGGAACTGCAAAAGTTCATTCGTAAAGAAATCCGAGTATGGCTTACTCCACGAAATCTGGAAATGGGAACCATGGTGACCGACAGCGGGAAGAACATTGTGTCCGCCCTGCGACAAGGAAGTGTGAAACATGCGCCCTACATGGCACATGTGTTGAATCTGGTTGTCATGCACTTTCTCAAGTCTTCACCCCATTTGCAAGACATCCTGAAAATGGCAAGGAAACTGTGCATGCACTTCAGCCACTCGTACACCGCCATGCACACCTTTCTTGAGCTGCAGCATCAGAACGGTATCCCACAACATAGTCTTATTTGTGACATTGCCACACGTTGGAATTCCACCCTCCATATGTTGGACAGACTATACGAACAAAGAAAAGCCATCACCGATTTCTTGATGATCCAAGCAGATAGGAGTACTTCCCTGTGTAACTTCAATGTGAACCAGTGGCAGCTCATACGTGACACCTGCCGTTTGCTGAGGCCCTTTGAGGAAGCCACATTATTTGTGAGTCGCCTGGATTACGCCATGAACGACGTAATTCCACTCCTACATTTCCAACAACAAATGATTGAAACCATGGCTGGTCACGGCAATGGAGACTTTGCACCTACATCTCAAGGCTACATGAGCCCTGTAGGGGCTGAACTGGAGGAGGAGGATGATGAGGGGCAGAGCGGAGCACAGTTTAGGTTGGATGAGATGGCCAGTGTTTCTAGTCATCGGACAGGAGAGGAGGAGCCGAAGCAGCCAGAGGAGCTGGAGGGCTATGAGGAAGTTGAGACAGAGGACCCAGACACACCGTGGCAGTATGCAGTGGAGATGGAGGCAGGTAGTCCCTCTGAGTCACTGGCGCAAATGGCACGATGCATGCTCTGTTGCTTGCGTAGTGACCCCCGAATTGTCAAAATTCGTCAGCGGGATGACTTCTGGATCTCCACCTTATTAGACCCTCGCTACCGTCCCAAAATGGGGGCCTTTTTTACACCCACTGAGAGGGAGGACAAAATGACCTACTACAGAGAGATTCTACGTAGTCAGTTGGCTGATGCGTATCGGCCACATGGTCCATCCACTCGCAGGTCTGACTCGGTGGGCCCTCTGCGCTCACCTTCCACTGCCATGGCTGCTGGGGAGGGGAGGGGTGGCAGTAGCAGTACCAGCTCAATCAGCAGCAGCCTAAGTCTACAGTCGCTGAGGAGTAGCTTTCTTCACCCGCATAGTGAAGCAGCTCATCAGCAGCAGGTAGACATGGAGCAGGACCTGAACCAGCAGGTGGGGCATACCTTGACATGGCCATGCCATCAACCATTGAAGATCCGCTGGACTTCTGGGCAGCCAAACTTGATTTATGGCCGCAACTAGCAGATTTTGCCCTGGAAAAGCTGTCCTGCCCGGCCAGTAGTGTGCCATCAGAGTGGGTGTTTAGTGTGGCCGGGGCCATAGTCACTCGTCTGTCCACTAAAAATGTGGAGCGACTGATGTTTGTGAAGATGAATCAGGGATGAATCAGACAGGATTTCAAGCCACCAATGCCAGATGGCTCTGAGTAGATTGACCATGCTCCTACACCAACATTTCCCAATTATGGTTGGTTATGAAACCATCTTGGGTTATCAATTAGGGTTATGAAACCCTCTTTGGTACTGCGATTGCTTGCTCCTGGCTCATCCTGTGTCTTTTAGGAACTACTTGCCTCACTGATGCTTCTGGCCTTGGGCCTTTAATTTTTGCATGTTTAGCAGTAGCTAAATACATGCTTAATGCAAATGTAAAACATTGATCTTTAAATGTAAGGGGTTGGTTATGAAACCCTCTTTCTTTGGTACTGCTCGTGACTGCTCCTGACTCATTCTGTGTCTTTCAGGAACTACTTGCCTCCCTGATGCCTCAGGCCTTCGGCCTTCAATTTTTGGATGGTTAGCAGTAGCTAAATACATGCTTAATGCAAATTTCAACATTGATCTTTAAATGTAAGGGGTTATGAAACCCTCTTGGGTACTGCGAATGACTGCTCCTTACTCATTCTGTGTCTTTCAGGAAATAATTGCCTCCCTGATGCCTCAGGCCTTGGGCTTTCAATTTTTGGAAGTTTAGCAGTAGCTAATACATGCTTAATGCAAATATCAACAATGATCTTTAAATTCTCGGCATTCTGCCAGGGCCTTCTCCTACCCCGCCGGGGCCGATCCGAGGACCTCACTAAACCATCCAATCGGTAGTAGAGACATGCGGTGTGTACAAAGGGCAGGGACTTAATGAACCCGAGCTTATGACCCGCGCTTAGTTGTGATTCTTCTTTCCTGGCAAATAATTGAAATCCCTGATCCCTATCGCGAATGGGGTTCAGCGGGTTACCCGCACCTCTCGGTGAAAGATAGACACACGCTGATCCGTTCAGTGCAGCGCGCGTGCAGCCCCGGACATCTGAGGGCATAACACAGCTGTTATTGCTCGATCTCGCGAGTGATAGTGCAAGGTAAGGGGTTATTAAAGCCTCTACTGCTGATTCCTACTCCTGACTGCTCCTGTGTCTTTCAGGAACTACTTGACTTCATGATGCTTCTGGGCTTGGGCCTTTAATTTTAGGATTTTTTAAATACATACATACATGCTTAATTAAAATTTTAACATTTATGGTGCAATGTAGGGGGTTATTAAACACTCTTGAGTAGTGTTTTTTTCAAATTTTCTGATAATTATCACAGTAATAAACTTGAATTTTCCACAATTATAACCATTGTACCATTGAACGCTTGTTGCGTGTGATTTTTTAAAGTAAAATTTTCAAAAAAAATACGCAGAGGGATGAACTCTGCTTCTTTATTTCATAAAAAAAATTATTTTATAGAAGAATGTCTTTTGGTGGTCCACCGTCCTGCATTATAGAGTCTTCTGGACTCTTGGATATGCGCTTGTTCTTAAACAAAGGTGTGATAACCAAAAATGGCCGGTCAGGGCTATGGAGACGTTGCGCCATGGTTTACTGATGCCGCTGTGGGGCCTGGGTCTGGGAATTTCAAATTTTCTCATAGGTAGCACCCGCTATCCAAAATCTTTTTCAAAAATTTATAAAATTGTTGTGTTTTGGGGAGGGGAGGGGGATTGTGAAGCCCTGGTGTATACTCGTGCATCAGCCAACTCCAGGCTGTGTCCTTCAGGCAATATATGGGTAACTGATGCCGCTGTTAGGCCTGGGTCTGGGAATTTCAAATTTTCTCATAGGTAGCACCCGCTATCCAATATCTTTTTCAAAAATGTGTAAAATTATTGCGTTTTTTTTGGGGGGGGGGGGGATTGTGAAGCCCTGGTGTGTACTCGTGCATCAGCCAACTCCAGGCTGTGTCATTCAGGCAATATATGGTTTACTGATGCCGCTGTGGGGCCTGGGTCTGGGAATTTCAAATTTTCTCATAGGTAGCACCCACTATCCAAAATCTTCGGTTTAAATTTCTTAATTCATCTTTTAATCTTAGGGATTGTGAAAGCCTAGTGCCTACTCATGCTGCTGGAAACTCCAGGCTGTGCCATTCATCCACTATATGGTCTCCTCATGCTGCCAACACCTCCATGCTATGTCATTCAGCCACTATATGGTGTCCTCATGCTTCAGCCTTATCCAAGCTGTGTCATTCAGCCACTATATGATGTCCTCATGCTGCCAACACCTCCACGCTGTGACATTATCGGTTTGGCACGAATGTCTAATTTACTGAATTTTACCGTTTTCGGGCAATTAGGACGGATCCGAATACACGAAAACATATTTTGAACATTCCCGAATAGCCACGATAATACGAATAGCACAATAACGAACGCATGCGGTATTTAACAAATGCATTTGTTATCCGTAAACTAATGTAAAGAATTCATTCTAATAACAAAAATAATAAAAAGGATATAGATGCGGTTTGATTTTTCTGATACATTTGGTATTCGGGTACATTCGGTAAATCTTTTTATTCTTTTTTGGACTTTAGCGATCCTAAAAAATTGTGGAGATACCTTTTTTATTAAAGTTTCGTAGGGTACCATAAAAAAATTATAATAAAAAAAATACAGTAGTGATGGAAAAAAATTGTATCTAACGAAATGTAGCTTTTTTATTCTGAAATGTTTATACATTTTTAAACAGGGATCAATTTATGTGAGCGGGTAAAGCCCTAAAAATGTAGCCGACAATAATAAAAATGTAGTGTGTGCGTGTTTTTCAGTTTTTTTACATTTTTTAGGTAGTACTACTACTCCCAGCATGGAACACACTCTTCCATGATGGGAGTAATAGTTACCTGTACTAATTGACAGATCTCCGGGGTCCCTTGCGATCCTCTTGTATAGATGCGGCGGCCGCTCTCCTATGGTCCCGTGCACTCACGTATATATACACATATTCATATTTCCCGCAGAGCTGTGATTGGCCAGATGGTTCCAGCCAATCACAGCTCTCTGTGAGAAATAGGAATATGTGTATATATACGGCCGTGCAGGGGACCATAGGAGAGCGGCCGCCGCATCCATACATTATACAAGAGCAACACCGCCGGTGTCAGGAGTGATACCCACAGTGATTTTTCCTTTACTACAAGTACTACTACTCCCAACATGGAGTACACTCTGCTCCATGCTGTGAGCTGTAGTACCTGCATTAATAGACAGATCGCAGCGGGTGTCAGAAGTTACACTCGCTGCGATATGTCTATTAATGCAGGTACTACAGCTCCCAGCATGGAGCAGAGTGTGCTCCATGTTGGGAGTATTAGTACCTGCAGTAAGGGACAGATCACAGCGGATGTCACTTCTCCTGACACCCGCTGCGATCGTCCTTATGTGAATGTCGGGATCAGCTGTTCTCAGGGCTACAGAGCCGGGAGAACAGCTGACGCTGAGCCGTAGGTATACATCGTATATCTACTGCCCAGCAAGAACTTACAGTGAGCCTGCAATGTGTATACAGTATACACATTGCTGGCTCACTTAACCCCTTGCTGAGCTGTGCGCTATGTGCAAGCCCAGCAAGGAAAGAGTTAACTTACACTGCTGGACAGTGTAGGTTAACCCTTTGGGCGGTTAACACTAAATACAGCTATCTATAGACAGCTGTATATAGGGTATACAGAAGACAAAGTCCGCTTACTTCCCTCGAGTACCGGGCAGGTCCGTGTTGATCCGCCCCCTAGTGATGATGTCATTGAGGGCGGAGCTACAGAAGGGAAAAAGGCTCTGTTCACTTTGTCCGTTTTGTATAATGTAAACAGACCCTTCTGGCAGTGTCTACCCAGACAGGGAGACTCCAGCTGTTGCTAAACCACAACTCCTAGCATGCCCAGACAGCCAAAGGCTGCCTGGGCATGCTGGAAGTTGTAGTTTTGCACCAATTGGTGGCTCCCTGTTTCGGTAGACATTACATCATGGGTGCTTTCCCCAGCGCACAGCGCCAAAAATGTCATAACCATTTTTTTGTGTTTTTTTTCTTCTCATTTCAGATCCGTGTATGCAGAGGATTACTGCGGATTCGATGGATTACGGCGGATTTTTTTTTTTCTTTTAATAAAATAGTTAACGAGGGCTGTGGGGGGAGTGTTTTTTTTAAATAAAATAATTTTTCCAATGTGTTGTGTTTTTTTTTAATAGAATTTTCAGGCTTAGTAGCTGGTCTTATTGACTGAATCCATTACTAAGCCAGGGCTTCGTGCTAGCCCCAAAAACAGCTAGCGCTAACCCCCAATTATTACCCCGGTACCCACCGCCACAGGGGTGCCGGGAAGAGCCAATACCAACAGGCCCGGAGCGTCAAAAATGGCGCTCCGCGGCCTAGGCGGTAACAGGCTGGCGTTATTTGGGCTGGGGAGGGCCAGTAACAATGGTCCTCGCCCACCCTGGTAAAGTCAGACTGTTGCTGTTTGGTTGGTATTGTGCTGATAATGAAAACACGGGGAACCCTATGCGTTTTTTTATTTAGCGTCGTTTCTATGCATGGCGCGGCGCTCCGACGTCATGCGCCGCGCCGTTCAGCGCATAGCAACGACGGAGGCCTGGAGCAGCGGAGCAGCGCGGACCCGACTCAGGTAATTATGCCACCGGGGATGGGGGGAGGCAACGGGGCAGCGGCGCCGGCAATGGGTGCCGCTGCCCCTTCTCTCCCCCTGGCTGTCGGCGCCGCTTCTCTCCCCCTGGCTATCGGCACCGGCACCGATAGTCAGGGGGACAGAACGGGCAGCGGCGCCGATAACCAGGGGGTGAAAAGGGCCGACAGCAGCGTTCTAGACCCCAGGAAAGGCAGGGGGAGAGAAGCGGGCAGCGACGGCCTCTCTCCCCCTGCCTTTCCTGGGGGGGTATCGGCGTATAATACGCACACAGACTTTAGGCTAAAAATTTTAGCCTAAAAAGTGCGTGTTATACGCCGATAAATACGGTATAAATATATATATATATATATATATATATATATATATATATATATATATATATATATATATATATAAAAGGGCTTATTGCCTTAACTAAAAATAATTACAACTTGGAAATTTTTTTTTCTCTTTTTTTCCCCCTTTCTCTTTAAACTATAGTAACACACACATACATGGATACATTGCCATAAGGAAAAAAATCCACTATAATATCAACTAAAAGCTGGTCCGACTGCCTTTACCCTACAATGAGGTATAATACTATACAAAAATACATAAAACTATTTATACTTATGAAATACATATAAACAAGAATAGAAAATGAACCTAAAGAAAAAGAACCTACACTATGAACTCTCCCATCACCCACACCACCCCCACTGGACATGGTCAGAGTTCGTAGATCACAGTTTTAACTGAAACAGTCATTGTCCATAAACTGACCCAAGTCAGACCCAAAACATCACCCCCTCCCCCCAACAACCCCCACCCAACCTAAAATTAACCCCCCACTATTATTAACTAACTCAACAATGTACTAACTCACTACAACCACAGAAATAATATGAAAAACAAAGTAATACAGTACTACAAACCCCCACCAGGCCCAAGATTAGTTGCATGCAAGCCCTTTACATTCAAATTACAGAAAACAAAAAAAAAAGCTAGAGTGACATGCATTAGCCCACCACCAGGAAGAAGGATGGCAATCCTGATAAAACTAAGTTTCAAAATGCTTACCCTATCAACCTTACTTCTAACCCTTCATAAAACTGACCCTATACTCACCCTAACATCTATATACTGTCCCTAACCAAAATTAAGGTACATCAAAAGAAAAACCTCTCCATAGGAGAGAAGCCCTACTGGTACCAAGACTGCCATACTCCAAAGACCTGATCTTCCCGAGGTCGCCAGTGATGTTCCAACACACCTCCACCTCAGAGAGGACTTTCTGTTGGGTCGATACTAAGCACTGTGCATTCCACGTGTAGTACCTAACCACTAAGCTAACTAAGAATAAAGTGCCCCGATCTCAGCCACTCAGGTTCCTGAATGCCCCATAAGCCCACTCCGGATAGGAAAGGCCGGCAAGTTGACTCCAGCCGAATGAAGCGCCCACCCGGTTGTAGACCCCTATATAAAAGGGACAATGAAGCAGGAAGTGGTCCATGCTTTCCAGCGTGTCCCCACACTCTTCTCGGGGACATCCCCGGTCATCAGAGTTCCTGTACTTCAGGTTGTCCCTCACATATAGCTTCCCCTGAAAGCAGCACCAGGCCAAGTCCCAAAACTTCTGGGGGATCCTTTTCATGTTTAAAAGATAACACCCCACCCTCAGATCCTGACCTGGGCAGTCCCTGAGCGCCAAAGGCTTCTGGAATTTGGTCAACAGAACCCGTTTGTCAAGGAACTGCCTTGACTGGGTCCTGATCTCCCACACTCCCAGACCCCACCGACGTATCGCCTTCAGAGTCGGGGTATCGTAAGCCGGAAGATATCCATGTGGTGTACGGAGGTCCTTGACTTGCCCTCCTCTCTCCCATTCCTGGAAGAAAGGCCGAAACCATTCCCTGCAGGAGAGTACCCACGGAGGAGCCCTCTCTGACCAGAGGTTTGCAATGTTGGCTTTCAAGAAGGTGTTCGTTAAGAACACCACAGAGTTTACCATAGATAAACCCCCTAGTCTCCTTGTGCGGTACGTAACCTCCCTCTTGACTAGGTTCAACCTGTTCCCCCTATAACAGTTGGAAAAACAGGCTGTAGACCCTAGTATAGTAAGCCTCTGGTAAGATACATACACTGCCCAGATAGATAAACAAGGGGAGCAGGTACGATTTGATCAGGTGTACCCTTTCCCTGAGGGTCATAGACCAACCCCTCCACTGGTCCACCCTCTGAGTGGCATCCTGGAGCTTACCATCCAAGTTTTTGGTGGGATAATCATCCTGGCCGAATGTGATACCCAAAACTTTTGCTGACTCTTGGGGCCCTGGAAGGGTGTCCGGGAGATCAAACGTGGGGTCTCCCCCTCCAAGCCAGAGACTCTCACACTTATTCCGGTTGATCTTAGACCCGGATGCCTCCGAGTAGCGTTCCACTTCTGACATCACCACATCGACCTCCTCTCTCTCTCGGAGACAAAAATGGTGACATCAGCGTACGCCACCACTCTCTGGGCGACACCCGGCTCCGCCAGAATCATCCTGACTCCCACCAATGGTCCGCAACTCACCCTCCTAAGTAAGGGATCGATCGCGAACACATATAACAGCGGGCTCAAAGGACAACCCGGACGGACTCCGGACCCCACCTCAAAAGAGCGGCCAGACCAACCGTTCACCAGCGGGAAACTCTCTGCCCCTGCATACAAGATCTTAAGCCAATTAACAAAAGTACTCGGTAAGCCATATCTCAGGAGGAGGTACCAGGGGTACTTGTGGTTCACCCGATCAAATGCTTTGGCCTGATCCAAGGACAGTAAGTACCCCTTCCAGAGACCCGCACTACTCCGCTCCACTGCCTCCCTGACACTGAGGACAGCACTTAAGGTGCTTCGGACTGGAACAGTACAGTGCTGGGCCTCCGAAAGGAGCCGGGGTGCAAACTTCACCAGCCGATTAAACAGTATCTTGGCCAGAAGCTTCCGGTCTGTATTGAGAAGAGCTATGGGCCTCCAATTCTCAATCCGGCTAGGATCTTTACCCTTTGAGAGAAGAATCAGGGCTGACCTCCTCATTGACCTTGGCAGAGTGCCCGAGGAGAGACACTCATTGAATACCTCAGTCAAGAGGGGAGCTAAAGACTCCTTAAAGGTCTTGTACCACTCGGATGTTAAGCCATCCGGACCTGGCGACTTCTTGGGGGCAAGCCCCTCGATCACCAGTCTCACTTCCTCTTCCCTTATTTCTTCTGCCAAAATGCCAAGAGAGGGGTCTACCCCTGGCACAGGAATGGTTTCAGCCAGGAAAGCCGACATCCCGTCTCGATCTAGATCCTTCCTTCCCAAGAGGTGCGAGTAGAAGGATCTGATGACCTCCAGGATCCCTGATCTGGACTGATTCAGAGATCCCGTACTATCAATCAGTCCTGAGACCACTTTACTACTAACTGACATCTTACAGTTCCTGTAAGGGTCGGGCGAGCAGTACTTCCCGTAATCCCTCTCAAAAACCAAAGATGCGTGCCTATCATACTGACACTTCATCAGCAAGACTTCACTCTGGAGATATCCTCTCGGCTACTTCCAGTCGAGACAAGGAGCTCGAGTTTACTCCTCAGACCCTGATACAAGCGATACCTGTTCAGGGACCTGAGGCTCGAGAGCTGGCGGAAGAACCCCGCAACCCGCTTCTTGAATATCTCCCACAACTCTGATTTACTACTACAAATGTCCAATAAAGAGGCTGATCTTTCTGATTCCTCCCACTATGAAAGTGTGGATGAGGAGGGGAGGGAAAGGCCGAAAAAAGACAAGGGCAAAAAAGTTGTAAAGGAGAAGTCTCAGTCCTCTATTTCAGGTGCTAAAGGCCAGGTCCTAAAAGGAAGCTTACCTGCCCCCCCCCCCCCCCCCCCCTCTGATTGACCTATCGAACAGGTACCTTGTCCTTGATACCATCTCCTCCCCCTCATTGAAGGGGGGTGGCGAGGATGGGGTGCCTGAGGGATTGGAGGCTCCGGGGGGAACTGGGTCCTGTCCTGTTGAGGCATCTTCCTCGGAGGGCAGGGCTAACTGAGGGCCAGATGGAGATAGGAGCCAGATGGATCAGTCTGAGTAAAAAAAGAGATCTAAAGAAAGTAAGAATGATCCTTCTTCTTCAGGGAATGAGGCGGTGAAGAAGAAGGGCAAGAAAAAATAATGGGTAAGGCCGTCTAACTCAATTACCCAGGATGGCGGCACTCACCCCACTGACACTGGCATCTATTAATTGTGCCAGTATAAAGTCTGATACGGCTAGATTCGCAGTGTTTGATTTTCTCGGCCGTGTTGAAGCCGACATTTTCTTTTTACAGGAGACCAGGTTGTCAGATCTAGCCTCTCTGGTTAAAGCCAGAAGAGAGTGGAGGCGAGGGCCCTCCCACTGGTCTCTTGCGGCTCAGCCGCATAGTGGGGTGGCGGTCCTTTTTACCGCTCCGGTAGAATGCAGAGGGGTCATTGAGTTAGAAATGGGGAGGTGCCTGATCTTAGATGTCTTCATGAAGGGAAAAGAGCTCCGGCTCATTAACATCTACGCCCCACAAACAAAGTGGGGCCGTAAGGATCTCTTTATGAGGATTAAGCCCTTTCTTTTTACTAGCCGGCAAGTGATCTTTGGAGGGGACTTCAATAATGTCACGAGGTCCCAAGATAGGAGAGGTTCCAATGATCGGCTTGCTTATGACTGTGTGGCCCTTAGTAATATAGTCAGGGAAGCTCGCCTAGAGGATGCCCACATCCGGAGCCCCTCAGGCAACGCGGGTTTCACCTTTCATCGAGGTAGCAGCAGGTCTAGGATAGACAGGTTTTATTTAAAGGAGGAAGCCGTCTCTTCCGCAGTGTCCATGGTTGAGGTGGAGTTCTCCGACCACTGTATGATTTTGTTTTCCCTGAATGTTTCAGAGACCCCCCGGATGGGAAAAGGTTATTGGAGGCTGAATTCGTCCCTCCTGGAGGAAGCGGAGATAAGACAGTCCTTTGAGGATTTTCTTCAGAATCAGGTACCTTTGCCTTCCTCTCCGCGAATCCTCCTAATCTCCTCATCCAACACATCATCCCCCAGGGTCTCAGCAACATCTGGGCTAGCGACAGGAGCAGGGCCAGGAGCTACCCCCGCCACCTGAGAACTCTCCAGCTCCCTGCTCCTTCTGCGGTTTTCCTCTCGCCTTAGTTTGGCAGGCCCCTTCTTGATCTTCATTAACCCTGTTGCTCCTTCACCCATGCCCGTACCCTCCCCAGCCGGGGCAACCCTAAAGCTCTCCCCAGCTGGAGCAGCCACCACACGGGAAAAGGCACTGGGGCAACGGCTGAAAGGATGTCCTAGGACACCACACAGATGATACCGGATCTGCCCACAGGATGCAGCCAGATTACCAGCCCCACCACACAAAGCGCAAACCTGCACAGAGCAGGCTGCGCTAAAATGGGTAGGACTACCACACCTGTGGCAGACTTTAGGATGCCCCTGGTAGAAGACTTGGATTCTGTCATGTCCGAGGAAGGCTGCCGGTGGGATGTGGGCAACTGTTCTCCCTGAACGCCTAAGTTTGACGGAAAATGTCCAGGCCCCAGACCAGATCCCGTGCTCATCAAGATTTTTCTTGGGCATGTCTGTCACAGCCCCATAACGACCAAACTAGGTCATGATGTCGTAGCAAAGGAGCGACTCGTTACGGGTCAAAACGGTCACTCTCTTGGTTTGCTTCTGCCGGGATATCGCTTTTACAGCGAAATCCCGCCAGGCGGGCTCTTTCTTCACCATCTGGTAATTCGACCAGAAAAGTTCAAGACCCTCTGGCCGAACAAAGCTGATGTCGAACTCAGAAGAACCATAGGGGTGAATCAGGGCAAAGATGTCACTCTCCCTGAACTCCATCTGAAGGAGGAGCTCAACCACCCTTGCCCAGGGCGGGCACGCATCTTTACCCCTCCAAATCAGACGGACCACATTCCTACGGTTACTATCCTGCCCGGGTGTCGGGAGGGACCACATCACCTCCCCATTCTGTTCTTGGAAGGCACCCAGACCATGCCTCTCTATCCAAAAAGACAGGTCAACTGAACCCCTCCCTTCTACCTCAATTGACCTTTCACCCTTGCGCAGAGCCTCCAGGAGGCGCCACTGCAAGTGACCCCCAGAACCAGATGGAGTTGAGGACCCTCTTGATTCCCAGGCAGCGACGCTGGCATAGCTTCTAGCAGTCACCACCGGGGGGGGGGGTCAGCCGAACCAGCCCCTACTTCCTCAGTACTCTTTACTGATCCAGTGACATCCCTTTGCCCGCCTCCAGCACTCTTCTCTTGCACACCGCTAGCATCCCTCTCTTGCACACCGCTGGCACCCCTTTCTTACACACCGCTGACACCCCTCTCTTGCACACTGCTGACACCCCTCTCTCGCACACCGCTATCACCCCTCTCTTGCACACCGCTAGCACCCCTCTCTTGTACTCCTCTAATGCCCCTCTCTTGCACACTGCTAACATTTTCATGCAACATACCATCACCAAAATGTTCACTCTCTCTTACACTCTTCTCTTTCACACTATTATCCTGGCTAAACTTTCCTTAGCTGGTCGGGTTATTTGCGTATTCCACGGGGGTTTGTGCTGCTGGTCCCGCCCCCGATGACCGCTTTTTCGGTTCTGGCGATGTTACTTCCAGCTCCAGTGATGTCCCTTCCTTCAACGCCGATGATGTTCCCAGTGAGAACTGCTTCCCACTGGGTGGGAGCTGTCCCTCCGGATGCACCCCACCCCTCCTACAGCAGTCGACGTGCAGGGATTCCCCACAGCGTCAGTGTAACCTTCAGAAGCCACCTCACCCCACCGCCCGGGCTTTTCTGCCAATCCAGACGCATGGACACTCCCCTCCCTCACAGAGGAGTGCCCTGCTACGCCCAGATCGCTCGGGGAACCGCCCCCCGAGCAGACAGCAACATCACCAAGCTCCGGCACTAGAGCATGCCCCCCGCCCACCCAGGGTGGTCCTGCAGCACCGGAGTCGCCCACCTTAAGCCTGTCCTGCCCTTTCCTACCAGCAGGACAGGCGGGCTCCTTGGCGTCTGCAGCCATCTTAGAAATCTTATCCACCATGTACCCCCCATGCTGGCCCCGCTTTACAGCAAAAGCGGGGTCGGGCAGACTGCGGGGCCCACCAGCCTGAAACACCTTTTCAGATGGCCCAGACTGCTGGAGAGAAGAATAAACAAGCCTGGTGACCTCTCCTTTTTTCTTATTATTTCTCCTCTTCCTCTTGCCCTTCACCTCAGTATCTGGGCCCAAGTCATTTCCAAATGAGAAGTTCTCAAAATGGGTAGGTGACTCTTGGAGTACAATCGCCTTCAGCAATCCACCACCAATTAACCCATTGCTGCTGCCACTGTCATCACTGCTGTCATCTGACGTTACAGGCAGGGCTACCTGAGCAGGATTTATGTATGTACTCTGGGTTGTGTCCTCCTCCATTTCACTCTCCTCTGCACCACCATCTTGCTTCTCTTTAACACCTTCCTCAGCACTGTCCTCTCTTTCTCCACCACCATCTTCCTCCACACCGTCCTCCTCAGCACTGTCCTCTCTTTCTCCTCCACCATCTTCCTCCACACCGTCCTCCTCAGCACTGTCCTCTCTTTCTCCTCCACCATCTTCCTCCACGCCGTCCTCCTCTGCACTGTTCTCTCTTTCTCCTCCACCATTCACCTCCACACCATCCTCCTCTGCACTGCTTTTGCTGTGACTGACCACCTTCTCTCTTTCTGGGTTCTGCTTGCCTCTGAACCGACTTTCATTGCAGAGTTTTTCTCTGAAGATACCAGCCCCTTCCATGATCTCCATCCTCACCCTTTCTACCTCCTCAACCTCTTTTTTCAGGGTGCACACTTTAGCCGAAAGCACTGGCCTTAGATTTTTCGAGGCGTAATCAGCCTGGTAACGGGCACATTTTAAGTCCTCTCTTAGCCCACAAAGCATTTTGCCAAGACGCTCATACTCCACCATTTTTGCTGTAGTCGGGACCCAAAAGTGGCCAAAGACTCCCTGGGACCCAATACCCCCCATTGCTGGGGTTCAGAGGTACCTTGCCTCCTCAACTCCTCACCTTCACGCAGGCCTTTACCTGCAGCCTTGCTTGTAGCCTTCCTTGCGGCTTCCAGACATGGCCTGTGGAGTTGGTTCTGCATTTCTGCGGATCCTGGAGGATCTCCGTACCCCATCCTGGGAGTTGGCCTTTGCAATGTCTCCTCCACCTCCCGCAGGCCTGGAACGGGAGGTGGGGACATTGGGGTTCATGCAGGGAAGCCCTTCCCCAAAGGCTGCCACAAACCTGGGGGGGGGGGAAGGCTGGTGAAAATCTTGCTGCTCTCTGGTTCTCCTGGAGCTGACGATCACACAACCACACCCTGAACAGGAAGTAGTGCAACAGCTGGAGTCTCCCTGTCTGGGTAGACACTGCCAGAAGGGTCTGTTCACATTATACAAAACGGACAATGTGAACAGAGCTTCAGATTAACTAGCCTTGTTCCCTTCTGTAGCCCCGCCCCCTAATGACGTAATCACCAGGGGGCGGAGCTACATGGATCTGCCCGGGACTCGAGGGAAGTAAGCAGACTTCGTCTTCTGTATACACTATATACAGCTATCTATAGATAGCTGTATATAGTGTATACCACCCAAAGGGTTAACCTACACTGTCCAGCAGTGTAAGTTAACTCTTTCCTTGCTGGGCTTGCGCATAGCGCACAGCTCAGCAAGGGGTTAAGTGGGCCTGCAATGTGTATACGGTATACACATTGCAGGCTCACTGTAAGTTCTTGCTGGGCAGTAGATATACGATCTGTAGCCCTGAGAACAGCTGATCCCGACATTCACATAAGGACGATCGCAGCGGGTGTCAGGAGGAGTGACATCTGCTGGGATCTGTCCCTAACTGCAGGTACTAATACTCCCAACATGGAGCACACTCTGCACACTCTGCTACATGCTGGGAGCGGTAGTACCTGCATTAAAAGACATATCACAGGGAGTGTAACTTCTGACACCCGCTGCGATCTGTCTATTAATGCAGGTACTACTGCTCCCAGCATGGAGCAGAGTGTACTCCATGTTGGGGGTAGTAGTACTTGTAGTAAAGAAAAGATCACTGCGGGTATCACTCCTGACGCCCGCGGTGATGCTCCTGTATAATGAATAGATGCGGCGGCCGCGCTTCTATGGTCCCCTGCATGGCTGTATATATACACATATTCCTATTTCTCACAGAGAGCTGTGATAGCCTGGAACCATCTGGCCAATCACAGCTCTGCGGGAAATATGAATATGTGTATATATACGTGAGTGCAGGGGACCATAGAAGAGCGGCCGCCGTATCTATATATTATACAGGAGGATCGCAAGGGACCCCGTAGATCTGTCAATTAGTACAGGTAAGTACTACTCCCATCATGGAACAGTGTGTTCCATGCTGGGAGTAGTAGTACTACCTAAAAAATATTTTTTTTTAAAGTGAAAAACATGCACACACTACATTTTTATTATTGTCGGCTACAATTTTAGTGCTTTACCCACTCACATAAATTGATCCCTGTTTAACCCCTTCACGACGAGCGACGTACATGTACGGCTCCGCTAAGTGTCACTTGGCGCACGGCGACGTACATGTACGTCGCGGGGTTCCAGGAGCGCCGCGTCACCAGTAGCGGTGATCGGGCCGGGATGACTGCTGTTATCTAACAGCAGGAATCCCGGCACATCGCCGAGGGGGGTCCTGAGACCCCCCCATGACCGCGATGGGCGCAAATTGCAGGTCAATTCAGACCTGCGATCTGCTCGATTCCGGGTCATACGGGTCACTGGTGACCCGGTGACCCGGAAAATAAGAGGGATCGGGGGTGTCCGAGACACTCTCGATTCCCCTGAAGGGATAGGAGTTTGGTGGCAGGGGTGCCACCCCTCCTATCCCTGCTATTGCTCGGCCGAGTGACCGACTGATAGCAGACCGGGGGAGGGGGGGTTAAAGTTTGGTTCCCCCGCTTTGCCCACCTATCGGTGTCCGGGCAAAACGGGTGAACTGTCCAGGGAAGGTCGGCGCCGAAGGTCCCTTACCTGGATCCTTGATCCCCGAGAGCGATCCTCCCCCACGTGCGGCGGTGGCGGCAGCAATACTTCCGGGAACTGCTAGGTGAGTTGTTGCCTAGCAACATCCGGAGGGCCACAGTTTACAGTGGTCTCTAAACCGTGGCCCTCCAGATGTTTCAAAACTACAACTCCCAGCATGCCCAGACAGCTGTTTGCTGTGTGGGCATGCTGGGACTTGTAGTTTTGCAATATTTAGAGGGGTTCAGATTGTAGATCACTAAGTGGTCTCAAACTGTAGCCCTACAGATATTGCAAAACTACAACTCTTAGCATGCCCAGACAGCAGTTTGCTGTCTGGGCATGCTGCGAGTTGTAGTTTTGCAACATCTGGAGGGCCACAGTTTTGAGACCACTGGACAGTGATTTACAACCTGAACCCCTCTAAATCTTGCAAAACTACAACTCCCAGCATTCAGGAACAGCATAAGGCTGTCTTGGCATGCTGGGAGTTGTACTTGCGTGCCTCCAGCCATTGCATAACTACATCTCCCAGCATGCCCTTCCGCAATCAGTACATGCTGGGAGTTGTAGTTTTGCAACAGCTGGAGGCACACTGGTTGGAAAATACTGGGTTAGGTCATAGAACCTAACTCAAGGTTTTCCAAACCAGTGTGCCTCCAGCTGTTGCAAAACTACAACTCCCAGCATGTATGGTCTGTCAGTGCATGATGGGAGTTGTAGTTTTGACCCCCCTCCCATGTGAATGTACAGGCTACATTCACACTGGCGGCAGATTACAGTGAGTTCCCTGCTTCAAATTTGAGCTGCGGCAAGTTTTCCGCCACAGCTCAAACTCCTAGAGGGAGACTCAGTGTAATCTGCCTCCAGTGTGAATGTACCCTAAAAACACTACACTACACTAACATAAAATAAAGAGTAAAATACTACATATACACACGTACACTGCCCCCCTACCACCCCCCTTCCCCAATAAAATGAAAAACGTATTGTACGGCAGTGTTTCTAAGATGGAGCCTCCAGCTGTTGCAAAACAAAAACTCCCAGCATTTCTGGACAGCAATTGACTGTCCAAGCATGCTGGGAGTTTTACAACAGCTGGAGGCACCCTGTTTGGGAATCACTGGCTTAGAATACCCCTATGTCCACCCCTATGCAAGTCCCTAATTCAGGCCTCAAATGCGCATGGTGTTCTCACTTTGGAGCCCTGTCGTATTTCAAGGCAACAGAATAGGGTCACATATGGGGTATCGCCGTACTCGGGAGAAATTGCCTAACAAATTTTGGGGGGCTTTTTCTCCTTTTACCCCTTATGAAAAGGAACAGTTGGGGTCTACCCCAGCATGTTAGTGTAAAAAAATAAACATTTTTACACTAACATTCTGGTGTTGCCATATACTTTGCATTTTCACAAGAGGTAAAAGGGAAAAACGCCCCCCAAAATTTGAAACACAATTTCTCCCGAGTACGGAGATACCCCATATGTGGGCGCAAAGTGCTCTGGGGGCGCACAACAAGGCCCAGAAGGGAGAGTGCGCCATGTACATTTGAGGTGATTTGCACAGGGGTGGCTGATTGTTACAGCGGTTCTGACAAAGGCAAAAAAAAACACACCCACATGTGACCCCATTTTGTAAACTACATCCCTCACGGAATGTAATAAGGGGTGCAGGGGGAATTTACACCCCACAGGTGTCTGACGGATCTTTGGAACAGGGGTCCGTGAAAATGAAAAATTTTGCACAGCCCACTGTTCCAAAGATCTGTCAGACATCAGGGGGGGGTAAATGCTCACTGTACCCCTCATTACATTTTGTAAGGGGTCTAGTTTCCAAAATGGTATGCCATGTGTTTTTTTTTTTGCTGTCCTGGCACCATAGGGGCTTCCTAAATGCGACATGCCCCCCGAGCAAAATTTGCTCTCAAAAAGCCAAATATGACGCCTTCTCTTCTGAGCATTGTAGTTCGCCCGCAGTGCACTTCAGGTCCACTTATGGGGTACCTCCATACTCAGAAGAGATGGGGTTACAAATTTTGGGGGGAATTTTCTGCTATTAACCCTTGAAAAAATGTGAAATTTGGGGGGAAACCAACATTTTAGTGAAAAAACGTTCCTCAAGGGGTCTAGTTTCCAAAATGGTATGCCATGTGTTTTTTTTTGCTGTTCTGGCACCATCGGGGCTTCCTAAATGCGACATGCCCCCCAAAAACCATTTCAGAAAAACGTACTCTCTAAAATCCCCTTGTCGCTCCTTTGCTTCTGAGCCCTCTACTGCGCCGAACACTTTACATAGACATATGAGGTATGTTATTACTCGAGAGAAATTGGGTTACACATACAAGTATACATTTTCTCCTTTTACCCCTTGTAAAAATGCAAAAATTGGGTCTAAAAGAACATGCGAGTGTAAAAAATTAAGATTTTGAATTTTCTCCTTCACTTTGCTGCTTTTCCTGTGAAACACCTTAAGGGTTAAAACATTTACTGAATGTCATTTCGAATACTTTGGGGGTGCAGTTTTTATAATGGGGTCATTTATGGGGTATTTCTAATATGAAGACCCTTCAAATCCACTTCAAACCTGAACTGGTCCCTGAAAAACTGTTTGAAAATTTTGTGAAAAATTGGAAAATTGCTGCTGAACTTTGAAGCCCTCTGGTGTCTTCCAAAAGTAAAAACTCATCAATTTTATGATGCAATCATAAAGTAGACATATTGTATATGTGAATCCAAAAAAATAAATTATTTTGAATTTCCATTTTCCTTATAAGCAGAGAGCTTCAAAGTTAGAAAAATGCTAAATTTTTAATTTTTTCATCAAATTTGGGGATTTTACACCAAGAAAGGATGCAAGTTACCACAAAAATTTACCACTATGTTAAAGTAGATTATGTCACGAAAAAACAATTTCAGAATCAGAATGATAAGTAAAGGCATTCCAGAGTTATTAATGTTTAAAGTGACAGTGGTCAGATTTGCAAAAAAGGGCTTGGTCCTAGAGGTGAAAATGGGCTCCGTCCTTAAGAGGTTAAAAATTAATATAGATTTCATAATAAAAAAGATTTCGTTAGATTTTTTCCATCACTACTGTATCTTTTTTATTATTTTTTTTATGGTACCCTACGAAATTTTAATAAAAAAAGGTATCTCCATTAATTTTTAGGATTTTTTAAAGTCCAAAAAAGAACAAATAGTTTTACCGAATGTACCCGAATTCCGAATGTATCCGAAAAAAATCAAACGAACACTGAATACCGAATGTATCCGAAAAAAAATCAAACCGAACACCCGAATACCGAATGTATCCGAAAAATCAAAACCGAAAATATTTCTGAACTGAAAAATTTTTCAAAAATTTTCAAAAACGAAACGAAAATTTCGCATGTGATTCAGGGTCAACCCGCCTACCTCCCTTTCCGCCGAACTTTCCCGCCCTCCCATAATCCCCTGCCCCATGTACTCACATGTGGATCCTCCATTTTAGGTCTCCTTTAGCCGGGAACGCTGTAAAATGGAATTTAATGAAGTGATTTGAGCGATAGAATCACGGCGATATTCGCATTCGTTGCAAATAGAATATTTCCTGAAATCCGTAACGAATTCGGGTTCGTCAGCTTCAATTCGCTCATCTCTAATTATGATCACTATTTCCTTGGTGTCCTTCTACCTGCAAATTAGTTACTCTGTCAAGTCTGTTGGTGAATATTAAGTCTAGCAGGGTGCCCCCTCTGGCTGAGCCCTGCACCATTTGGGACAGATAATTGAGTGGTGAGCTTTTGGGGATGTAGGGTAGGAAGGCTGTAGCTGTGCAGTGATGAAAGGGTGTTTGATTAACCCTTAACTGTTGTGACGCCACTGTGCGGGCTCTTCCTCTATATATATATATACATATATATATATATATATATATATATATATATATATATATATATATCCTACTGCCACTCGTCCCAGGAACGATAGGGAGGAGTGGAGGATTGTCCACAACCGGAGGTTTAGTAAACTGAAAATAACTTTACTGCAACTTTTATGCAGGTTAACAGTAATAACAGTCTTTACAGAGGACCGGACTTTAAGTTCCTCACAGTTGGTTGGGACCTTGTAGGGAATAAGCTCTGAGGCTTGCTTTACGCTGTTCCACTGAATTTAGGGTTTGGTTTTAGGTTCAGTAGTCACATAGATTTAGAACTGAGTTTACTTGAACTCACGGTTTTGTATTCGGCTGAAGGTAACAGGCTTCAGGCCTAGATTTGTCTTGTGGCTTTGCACAGAGCTCCGCTCGCTGTCATATCCCAAAGGAAAGAGAGCCATGGTTATTGGTTCCCACCATCTGTCAGTCCTTTCACAAAGCATTGTGGTACATCATGTGATCCACTCACATGACCTGAAAGGTCCTTAAGCTTAGCCTAACAGTAGGCTTAGTAGTCATGTGACCTAAGGTCCTGGAAGTACTATATATATATATATATATATATATATATATATATATAAATGATATTCAAATTATATACAACAAACACATAAAATTAAAGCAAGAAGAGGTGACAAGGGATTATCCCACTAGGAGGATCATTCCAGTATGCAGGAACTCTAACTTTGGGGGACTTACCACACAGGGTACGGTACAATGTACGGTTCCGGAACAACACAAACCCCCTTACTTGAGATAAGTCGACCTCGACGACCGTCCCCTAAGGCAGAGGAACGAAGTACTTAAAGTTCTGAAACAGTCCTGGGCATAATTTCCAAATGTCCTTTTGTCAGACTGTATTAGTACACAATAAGAGAGTCTTTGTGCATGAAAATGTTTTTGCAAGCTCTGAATAAACTTATAATTTTTTAATTTTTTTAATCATTTTTATACCAACAGGATTACTTAAACTTTCATGTACAGACATAAGTACTGGTAAACTCACGAACAAGAATGTATTGTCCATGAATTTAGGAACAGGATGTCATTATTATGCAAGAAATACATCCTAGTATCTATTTGCTTTGTTTTTCTTCCTTTCTTTCTTCCCCCCCCCCTGACTGCCGAGAACTGTGATAAGTATAGAAATATCACATTACATTTTCATTCATACCAAATTAGTTACCTGTTTCATACACTGATTATGTACTGACTTGCCTGAGGCTCTCTAACCAACACCTAACTACTAGGGTCCATTGGCTACACGAACTTATCCCTAGAACTCTTTTTAGATAAACCTTACCTAGGTTACCTTTATTGAATACGTGTGTACACTTAGGCTTATAGGAGCGCCTTCTGGCCAAGAAGAGCATCCTGAACACATAGAGAGAACAGAGAATAAATGAGTATACAAACAGTGGTATGAACTGAGTAATGACATGTGACAGTCCCTAAAGTTTTTGTTTTTAAGTTGTTTAGAGTGTGAGATATTAGTTTTGTGTACTGCAATGAAGAACACTAAAGTACACTAAAGAAGTGAAGATATGTACTATGTGTACATGACATTATTTGGAAGTCAGTCTTGATATCTGAGGGGTGGTTTACCCTGAGTAGGTGTTAGTGATGAGTGACATTAAGGTTACTCTCAGTGGAGCTGAGAGAGTCACCTGAATACAGCTACTACAACACCCTTTAAATTTTGTGGACATGTGTGCAGAGTTGAAATCCCTGTACAACAACCATTTACATTAGTTTAACCTTTGGACACACATTTATTAGCAAGTACAACAATTTCCAGGTGCATTCACCTGATAGAAGTGCAAAGGAGCAACGTATGAAAATAGTATATTACTTTTGAGTTATGTACATGTAAACAGACGCACAAGGATCAGCAGTCCACCTGTGCCATGAGTCCAATAAAACATTTACCACATTTAGCCGGGCACACACTTACGAATCTCCTAATGACCAGGAGTCTCTTGGCCAAGGGCCAGGTACAAGCTTGGTGGTTGCATAAATAACTGTACTGTCTTAGCAAAGTCCTGCTAGGTGCTTCTTCAACGTTGCAGTCTGTAGGGACAAAGCTGAACAGAAAATATTAGATCAGACTTTACATAAACCCCTTCCTGACACGCCCTCTTCTCTGGGTGACACTCTTGCGCCTCTGGGAGTCAGGAGGAGATGAGGACCCCTTGACAGGGTTGATGGTCGTGTCCCAAGCAACAATAGACAGGGTGGACTGAGACACAGTGGGGTTTACATTTACCATAAAATTGATGGCTGCTGTTCCCGTTGGTGCCGGTTGATTCGGCCAAACCTCCTCAGTAGGAGTAGGCCGCGGCACTGTGGTTGGTGCCCGCAGTTTAGGACAAACCTCCTTAGTAGGAGTAGACCTGGGCACATTACAAGGCATGGAAACATCCAGATGTTGTGGGAAGAAATATCTTTTGTTGGAGGCAATAGGGATGGACGTCTTTGGCCTCAGTCCATGTGGATCTGCTTCCCAGTCATCGGAGGGGAAATACTTGAAGGGGATCTGCGTTGGGTTCTTTGGCCTAGTGACCGCTTCAGCCCACTTACCCCTTAAACTCTGGACCGGTGTATATTCGACGATCTCTCCAACTTCCAGGGAGTTGCACTTTTTGTGAAGATACTCCCTTTGGACGGCCCGTCTGTTCACCAGGATGGTACTCCCCGTCCTGCAATCATGAAGAGTACCGTATCCCCTGGCCTTGTCAAATTAGGCCAAGTAGCGCGGCGGCGCTCTAACGGTGTTTCCCCTTCTTGGGGGTAGTTCCACATACGGATGTAGAGGGCCTCCAGGTCCTTGGTGTTTTGCTGTTGACGGACCCTCTCTTCATATGGACGGATTTAGGAGCATAGAGTGCCCTATGTTGAGCTTGGAGCTGTTCCATAAGCTTAGCCATCTCGGCCTCCCTGCGGGCCCTCTCCCTTTGTGCTGTAGGGACCGGTGGGAGTGGCTTCCTGAGCTCAGGGAGAACAGTCTTGTGCAGGAACTCGATCAGCCCTCATGGTTCGTCCCCAAACACCCACTTAGGCAGAGGGGGCAAGCGCGGGTGTGCACTTGGCAGAGTTACTTGGGACAGGGGTATTTCTGGCTCTGGGCTGGAGGAGGACTCCTCCGTCGGTATCTCGGCCCAGGACCCCCATGTCCAGTAGTGAGGGGACAGTCTCACCGGTGATGCCGCGGGGGGAGGGGTTGCTGGCCAGCGGGGGTAGGTTGTAGGCCCCTCCTTGTTCAGCGACAACTACTGCAGACGATCGGCTAGTTCTTGGAACAGTTGGGCTGCGACCGCCACAACTTTTTGCTGCTCCGGTGCCATCTTGGTACTTTCATCATGTGGAACACTGCTCTCCGCCCTGTCTGTACTCTCCTTCTTTTCCTCTTGCAGACTGAAGATGTCGCTGTGCAGTGCTCGTTTTATCATGGGCTTCTCCAAAATGGCTGCCGAACGGAATTACGTCATCGGTGCAGCCCCGACTTCCTGTCCCCGCGGCAAACAACAGCAGTGACTTTAAGTTCCCCATTTGCTGTGACACATGTACTTGGCAGCCACGCCCAGGGGCGGGGCATGGCATAGCCCGGGCTTTCTTTGCGCGCTTTTCTGGCAAGCAGTTAACCTCTGCTGTACTGTATGGCCCAGGGGATCGTAGCATGGCTTCACTACGCACTTTACATATCTTCGCAGCAAATACATTTTCGCCTCCCCCCTTACTTTTCGTGTGCACCTCTTACACACAAAAATATCAGCATAGTCCCATACAGTTGAATGCTATTCACAGTACATTAATACAGATCTTTACATGGGGGGAGTACTTTGTTAATGGTGGCAACAGCTATAGGCTTACACCCGTATCTTGTTAGTAAGACACCAAAAAGCTATGTGGTGAGCTTGTGGGAATGTGGGGTATGAAGGGTATAGCTTGCAGTGATGAAAGGGTGTTGGATTAACCCTTAACTGTCATGACGCCAGGGTGATATATATATATATATATATATATATATATATATATATATGTGTGTGTATCCTACCGCCACCCGTCCCAGGAACGATAGGGAGGAATGAAGGATTGTCCACAACCGGAGGTTTAGTAAACTGAAAATAACTATACTGCAACTTTTATGCAGGTTAACAGTAGTAACAGTCTTTACAGAGGGACGGACTTTAAGTTCCTCACAGTTGGTTGGGACCTTGTAGGGAATAAACTCTGAGGCTTGCTTTACGCTGTTCCACTGAATTTAGGGTTTGGTTTTAGGTTCAGTAGTCTCGTAGATTTAGGATTGAGTTTAGTTGAACTCACAGTTTTGTATTCGGCTGAAGTTAGCAGGCTTTAAGCCTAGATTTGTTTTGTGGCTTTGCACAGAGCTCCGCTCGCTGTCATATCCCAAGAGAAAGAGTGCGATGATTGGATAACAGCGCACTTATATGTT
Source organism: Hyla sarda (assembly GCF_029499605.1). Classification (NCBI taxonomy): domain Eukaryota; kingdom Metazoa; phylum Chordata; class Amphibia; order Anura; family Hylidae; genus Hyla; species Hyla sarda. Next base: position 23,457,299 of record NC_079189.1, read on the forward strand.
AAGGGGCAGACTCATAGCTTATTGGTTCCCACCAACTGTCAGTCCTTTCACAAAGCATTGTGGTATATAATGTGACCCCCTCACGTGACCTGAAAGGTCCTTAAGCTTAACCTAGGCTTAGTAACAGTAGGCTTAGTAGTCATGTGACCTAAGGTCCTGGAAGTACTATATATATATATAAATTATATGCAAATTATATACACCAAACACATAAAATTAAAGCAAGAAGAGGTGGCAAGGGGTTATCCCACTAGGAGGATTTTACCGGTATGCAGGAACTCTGACTTTGGGGGACTTACCACACAAGGTATGGTACAACGTATGGTACCGGTAAACAACAATTGTCTTTAGCTATAGTCAGAAACCTGTTTCCTTTATGAGCTTCACAGGTCTCATTCTCCCAGTATATATCAAAATAGTTAAAGTAAATGAAATAAAAAAAAACGCTAAAAAAAGCACCCGCCTGAGCCCCAAAAAACGCTGATCAATTATAAATCACTGACAGCGGTGATGCAGACAGCACACACAGGTACGGTCCGTCCACACAGCACAGGCCTGCTACTGGTTGCACGGCCCGCCTAACTGGTGCATAAAATAAAATAAAAAAGATGCTTAAAGTCCACGAAAAAGCACCTGCACCACAAAAAAAAAAAAAGCTTATCAGTACTATGGAACAGAGGTGGGTGGGCTTTAGCTAACCGACCACTCTTTTGTATGGAAGAAAGTCAACCACACAGTTAGAGAAAAAAAAATGTCTGCGCTCCCCCCCCCCCCCCCCACCAAAAAAAAAAAAAAAACGCAGGTGGCAGACCAAAACGGGCCCGGGTCTCGCAGCTAAAAGTGCTACGTACTCGCGGGCACCTACAGATATTTTTTTTTACCACCTAAAGATCTGTCCCTGTCTAACTACAGCTGTCCCTGCAATCTAATTAACCAAGCGGCACAGAAATGGTGCCAGGGGCACTTCTGTTCACTGAGGGGGGAAATGCAGCACGGGGCTCCGTCCTGCTCAACACCTGGAACAAAATGGTGCTGAACAGAACGGAGCAATGAGCTCCTCACTCTCCTCCCCCCCTCCCATTCTACAGTGATTGGTGTGGTCATTAAGAATAGTAGGGGGGATGATGGATAGTGTATATTACACCACTGGTCATCCTCCTTTCCTGGGTCATTGGGTCACATGTGACCCAAATTACCTGGAATCGCCGCAGATCGCCGGTCTTAATTTACCGGTGATCTGCGGCAATCTCAGCAGGCATCCGGTCCAGTCACCACCCGGCGAGCGGTGGGGACCGGAATTCCCACGGGCGTACAGGTACAGGACCGGAATTCCCACGGGTGCCCTGGGTCCTTAAGGACTGGGGATGAAGAGCATACTTGTACACCCTGCGTTCTCAAGAGGTTAAATAATTGTTTTTTACAGTTGTTTACAGCTTTTCATAAGGCCACATATATTTACATTTTTGTTGAAGAGTTCATAATTGAGTTATGACTGCTAATCCCAACAGTGTCCATCCTATCCTGACATAGTTCCCTCCCCAAAAAATACTTACCTTGCCTATTGGGGTGCTCATCTCCATAACATGATCCAGTGGAGATTAATTCTGATTGTTCTGAGCTATTCAAGGTGAGACCATATATCCTATGAGAAAGTAAATTTTTCCCCCATCATTAAAATGTTTTTAATAAACAAGCATACAAGCATAAACAAGCATAAACAAGCATACATTTACAGAGATTTTTCAACTTCCTAAATTTCCAGTATATTGGTATTAATTTTAGGAGCCATATATAATAAAAAGACATGTGTTTGCCCACATATTATTTACAAATACATACATCTTTTAGGACAATAATTTATAATGCTTTTTGTCTTGACAAACCACTTTTTGAATTTAATTCTGGCCTCACCAGTATTATAAAACATTTAGGGAAGAATATGCAGCCCAAAATACCAACACTTGAAGATATTATAGCAAATATTTCTACAAGAACTGTATTCTTCCCAGTAACACTCATATAGGAGGGGATAAAAGCCACCCAGACACTGCAGACAACCAGCATGCTGAACGTGATGTTTTTAGCTTCATTAAAACTATCTGGTAAATTTCTGGCCAAGAAAGCAACAATGAAACTAACAGCTGCAAGTAGTCCCATATAGCCCAGGAGTACGGAGAAGGCCAGCATGGACCCTTCATTACACTGGAATATTATCTTGTCTTGGTATAAGTGAGTGTTCTTTTCTGGGAATGGAGGAGATGTAGATAACCAAATGATACTTATTAGGACTTGAAGAAATGAACAGAAGAAGACAACACAGTTTGTAATTTTCACACCAATAAATTTCCTCCAGGAACTTCCAGGTTTGGTGGCTTTGAAGGCCATGTAGACCATGATGGTTTTAGCCAGAATAGAAGAGATAGCTACTGAGAAGATGATCCCGAATGAAGTCTGACGGAGCATACAGGTGACATGTGTAGGACGACCCAGGAACAAAAATACACAGAGGAAACTCAACATGATGGAAACCAGGAGAATGAAGCTCAGGGTTTGATTATTTGCTCTGACCACCGGAGTGTCTCTGAATAGAATGAAGATTCCCAAGATCGTAGATGTTTTGACCAAACATAATACTGAAATAATGGAGACTATGAAAACTGTGGGGTCATTTTTGTAAGACAGAAATTCTATAGGTTTTGGTACACACTCATTCATGTCATTTGGCCATTGATCTTCGGGACATTTTAGGCATGAGACACTATCTACAAAAGTAAATAAATAAAAAAAACAACAGTGAGCAGGACATGACAAATTTTGTGCCTAAAATTAAATAAATCACTGTTATGTTTTTACAACACACAAAAATTGTCAATATTCAAACTATATCCATAGGTGCAATCTTGTTTTCTGATGAAAAATGATTACTAGTATTAATGACAGTAACATTTTTTTTCAAAATTACCGTAGAAAATAAACCTATTAGATTTTACGTTACCTGTTTCATTGGTTATTTCTCCCTTTGAGCATTTCAAACATTCAAAGCAGCATTTATGTATTCCTGGTTTTATGGTTCTCTTATAACCTGGAGGACACTGTTCAGAGCAGGTAGACACTGGGATCTGTTATAAATAATCAGAAATAGGAAATTTAGAAGTCTAATACTTTTTTTTTTAGAAACTAAGTAAATACATTTATGATTTAAACATTTTTTTTATTACCACCACATATAACAAAAAAAAAGAAAGAATAATACAATATTTTATAATTTTTTTTTTCTTTGTTTATTTTTTTTAACCCTCCTCCCACTCATCCCCCCACCCCCTATCCCCCCTAGAGGAAGAAGAAGAAAAGAGAAAAAATAAAAAAAATAAAAAAAATAAAAATAAAAAGGAAGAAGGAAACGGTCAAAAATGTCTTATCGGACCCCGCGGCTCAGCTTTTTAGTTCTCTATATCTCAATTCTATATTCCCTCCTCAGCCCCTCCCTCCATTGATGCACTCTCGGGCCTGTTACAGATATCCACTGTTTTACTATAATTAATGTGGCATAAAAAAGTGACCTTTGAATTTTTTTTCCCCAATCCCTTTTTATTTCTGTTCCAATATCACCTCCCAGGATCACATTTATTGGTGTTAATTTTATTCTAATCTTCCAACTTTTCTCAACTAATCGTATAACTTCTCCCCAAAATGTCTTTATTTCTGGACATGTCCAAAGCATATGCAACAATCCTGCCTCTTCTTGCCCACATTTTGAGCAGGCACTCGAGTTCTTTTTACCTATTTTATGCAAAAAGAGAGGTGTATAGTACAGCCTATAAACTATATTTAACTGTATCACCCTATAATTCGCTTTTAATAGAATAAAATTAATTATTTTGTATATTTTTCCACACTGTGCTTCTCCTATCTCACCCAATTCTTTTTGCCATATTTTTCTACTGCGATGATTTCTCTTTAATATAGAAAATTTATTAAGTGCTCTATATATCTTTGACAACTCTTTTTTTTCCCATCTCTGTATTCACCATCTTATCAAAAAAACTACCTTTTACTATTTTTACTTTCTTCCCCTTATCTACCGTATCTTTTACTATACCTCTTAATCTCATATATTCAAACCATGTCCCAACATCAACTTCTCTACCCTTTTTTAACTCTTCCCATGTTTTAATCTTCCCTTCCTGATATATATCCCCTATTGTATTCACCCTCCATTGTGCTAGTGTTCGAAATTCTAATCTATTTATTTCCTTTACTGAGTTTTTATTATTCCAAATGAGGGCTATATCCAATATCCCAGTTATTCCCACCTCCCTTTTTTTTACCATTTTCCACGTTCTTTTCAAGGCAGCTATTGTTATACAGTTTTTCCATCCTGACTCCAGTAACTGGTAAATATCATCATATGATCCTCTACATTGTTCCATCAAATACTCAATCATATGAGATCTCCTCCAGTTCGTAATAAAGTATAATTGGGTGGCTAAAAAATACTTTTTCACGTCCGGAAACGCCATTCCCCCTTCTCTTCTGGGTAGACATAAATATTCTATCTTAATCCTCACCCTTCTTCGGCCCCATATCAAAGCATCGAAGATTGACAGCATTCTTTTAAAAAAGAATTTCATCACACCAAATGGGTGAAGCACTAAATACCTATAATATTTTCGGCAACATAATAGTTTTAATTAATATCATTCTGTCTGCTTTCGAAATTTTGAAGTCGCTCCATATTTTAATTTTCTTTTCCATGTTCTTTATTAAGGGTTTTAGGTTTAATTTATAATGATCTTCTAATTTACCTGAGATTTGTATACCTAAGTATTTAAAGTGCTCGTCTTTTTTTTATATTTTTATTTTGTTTTCTATGAATATATTATTCTCCCCCAATGGAAGCAGTACTGATTTGGACCAGTTTATTTCTAACTCTGAGAAACTCCCATATTCCTTGATAATCTCCATCACTCCGGTCAGATCCGACTGTTTTTCCAAAAAAGCAGGATATCGTCTGCATATAAGGATATTTTGTCCTCTCTCCCCTTGCACCAAACCCGCCAATCTCCTTCTCCTCTCTGATCATAACAGCCAAAGGTTCAATGCTCATAGCAAACAGCAAGGGGGAGAGAGGGCATCCCTGTCTGGTGCCCCTTGAGAGCGAAAATTGCTCCGATAATTTCCCATTGATCGACACTCTTGCCTTAGGTTCGGAGTATAACAGTCGGATCATATCTATATATGTTTTTCCAAAGCCACATTTTTCTAATACTGCCCACAAGAACTCCCACTCCACCCTGTCGAAAGCCTTAGTGGCATCTAAAGACAGGATGGAGTGGGATTCCCCACCCTGTAATTTTCCCATATCTATATTTGTAAGGACTCTATATATATTGTGTCGGGCCATTCTTCCCGGGATAAACCCGCACTGATCTTCCTGAATTAACTCTGTGATATTACTCTGTAATCTAATGGCTAATGCTTTGACGAAAATCTTGATATCCGTATTTATTAACGATATGGGTCTATACGACCCCATATCCTCTTTATCTTTTCCCTATTTCAGGATCAATATTATAACCACTTCCCGCATTGAGTCCGGTAATTTCCCGGTCACCATGCTGGTCTCAATCACTCTATGTAATGCTGATGTTACAGTGTGCGCTCTGGTCCCCGCTCCTGGACCGGAGCGCTCACAGTCCTGCGCGTCCCGGTCAGACACGCTGACCGGGAGCGCAGAGTGATCCCCGACGGGCATGCGGTTAGCGTGGCGGGAGGTTCCCGCTCATGCGCCGTATCCCGACACTGTCCCCTACCTTCTGTGGCTCCTCGTCTCCCCTCTTTGTCTCAGCGGGCGAGGCCCTGCTCTCTAGGGTGTGCGCGTGCCGGCTTCATGAAATTTAAAGGGCCAGCGCACCATTAATTGGTGCCTGGTCCAAAGTCTTCTATAAATGGTTCCTGCCCCTTCCTGCCCTTGCCGGATCTTTGTGCCTCATGCCAAGAGAAAGCATTCCCTGTTATTAAAGTGTTCCCTGCCTGTTGCCAACCCTTGCCCGTGGCCACCGCCTCTGAACCCGTGCTGCCTGCCTAGACCTGTTGCTAGTAATTATCGCTTCTGATCCTGTGCAGCCTGCCCTGACCTTTGCTACGTCTGACTCCGTTTCTGCCTGTTCCTCCTGTACCGCGCTATCTCAGCAACCAGAGGGGTTGAGTCGCTATCTGGTGGAACGACCTGGGGGCTACCTGCCGCAGCAAGATCATCCCAATTTGCGGCGGGCTCTGGTGAAGACCAGTAGCTCCTTAGATTCTGTTCCCTGGGTACGGCCCACGCCATCACTCCTCTGGTCCAGTGGATCCACCTCCAGTCCCCTGTCCGGGCCGTTACAGTAAGATCCGGCCATGGATCCCGCTGAGGTACCTCTTCCTAGCCTTGCGGATCTCACTTCCGTAGTGGCTCGGCAGACGCAGCAGATCGCCCAGCAAGGTCAACAGCTGGCCCAGTTGACCGCCATGGTACAGTAGCTCCTGCCTGTCCAGCAACAGCCGTCTCCTCCACCTATGCCGGCTGCTCCGCCTCAGCCAGCAGCCGTCTCCTCTTCCAGAATCCGTTTGTCCTTGCCTGACAAGTATGGCGGAGATCCTAAGCAGTGCCGTGGGTTCCTGTCGCAGTGCTCACTCCACCTTGAATTAATGACCGACCAGTTTCCGTTTGAACGTGCCAAGGTGGCCTTCATTCTCAGTCTGTTAACCGGGAAGGCCCTGGCCTGGGCTACACCTTTGTGGGACCGCTCTGATCCAGCCACTTCCTCCGTTCAGAATTTTTGCCAAGAGTTCCGCAGTGTGTTCGAGGAACCTGCCCGGGTGTCCTCTGCAGAGACTGCTTTGCTGAGCCTGGCCCAAGGAGGTTCTACCGTGGGTGATTACGCCATCCAATTCCGCACTCTTGCCTCCGAGTTGAATTGGAATGATGACTATGCAGTGAAATCAAGGACGTCCACGTGAGATGCCATCTACTCTTAGTGAGCTTATACTGCTGGCCTCTAGGATTGACAAGCGTTTCCGTGTTGCATACCATACCTTGGTAGAGGTCCCCAAAGTCAGAGTTCCTAGGAACGGTGGGGTCCCTCTTTTCTAGTTAGCCCCTTGTCACTCCTCAGTTAGCTAATATTCATATAAATGTCAGTGTAAATATGTATATTTAAATGCCTACCTGTTAGCGTTGCAGGACCTTAGGTCATGTGACTCGGTGTTCAGAACTCTATGGTTTGTTGAAGGACCTTTGTGGTTCTTGTGTCAGGTGTTCATCAGCAATGCCATGTAACGGTGAGTGACAGCTGTTATGGACCAATCCAAAACTGCTCAGCCCCTGCACATATAAGGGAGCTGCAGCCAATAATCACTCTCTTGGGTTGCTGACACTGGATGAGGTAGGACCTCCGCAACTTCCAAAGACAATTACTAGGCCAAAGCCTTGCGGCCTCGGCCTACTCTAAAGACTGTGAGTTCTTACAATTCCCCTCTAACTCCGCAAGATCACTGGACCTAAACCTACCCCTAAATCCAGCGGATCTATGCAGCGGAGTGTGCCTGCTGCTGTTGCCACTAGTGAAAGTATACTCCCCCCAATATAAGAGACTGTGTTAATGAACTGTGAATCATATTCTAGCATACAGGAAGAGGTGCACACGAAAAGTAAGGGGGGAGTCGAAGAGTACAGCGGAGTTACAATTCGCAGTGATTCAGAGACCCCACCCACCGAAGCCCTCGGTGCCCCGGTGGCTATTTTGCTGGAGTCTAGAACCGGAGACCTGCAAAAGGAAAAGCGCAGAGTGCAACAGTGGGTTGAAAGTTGTAAAGAGCCGGAGCAGTACAGGACTCACTTCAGCTGCCGATCAACGCACTCAAATTTCAGCTTAAATCGCTCAGGTTTCAAGTCACCGATCTCAAATTTGAAATCTACGCACTCAAGTTCCAGATTAGAAAACAACTGCCTATCTCCTTGGGACCCAAGAATCCAAGATTTATTTAAAGGGCCAACACACCTAATACAAAAATGTGAGAGCCTGCAGCGTCATTGTCACCACCTGAGCAACAGGAGGGTGATGCTCCAGTGACCCCGCCAATGGGGTCTCCACCACGAGTCAGAAGGGTGCTGCCGCCCTCACCAATGCTGCCCACCCTACAAAGACGTGGTCTTCCTGTGACTCCAGCAAGGCCTTTGCCATGGGCAGAGCAGGATCCATCTAGCCCACCTCCAGCTTCTCCCTACATGCTGTCGCGCCTGTCTTCTTGGGGAATCCTGTGCTTCCCACCTACAACCGTGACCCTTTGACATTGAGAGACTTTAAAGAAAAGATCTACTGCCTCTTCGGGTTCTATGCACTTCCTCCTCATCAGCAGGTACAGTTGTTTCTAGGACAGCTTCAGGGACCTGCCTTGGAGGAGCTCCGCACCTGGCCAGTGACTGACAAAGCCACAGTGGGACAGATTTTTGAGGGGCTCTCTCAAGTGTTTGAATCCCATTCCCCCTCTGTGGTATGCCTCAGACTATATGAGCGACGTCAGAAACCAGGTGAGACTCTCTGAGCATATGCAGTAGCTTTGCAGAAATCATTAGAGGTGGTGCAGAAGCTGGATGGCATCACGCCCGATCAGGGTAACCGAGTGCTGATGGACAAATTCATAGAGGGGGCACAGAATAAATGGGACAAGGCCCAACTTAGGATGCTAGCTGTGCAAAATCCCGACATGGCCTTCCCAGCTTTTAAGAGACTAGCGGTTAAAGTGATTGAATCAGGACCCCAGGCAGAGGAAGCTACTGTCCCCGCTGCAGAATCCCCGGGGGCCTCGCCCCAGTCACCTGTCCCTTCTCAGACTGCCCTTGCAACACCTCCCCCTAGCCCTTGGACAGCTGATTTACAAGACATTAAGCGGAACATTGAACAGTTAGCCAAGGCCTTTAACCCCTTAAGGACCACGGGTTTTTCCGTTTTTGCACTTTCGTTTTTTCCTCCTCACCTTTTAAAAATCATAACCCTTTCAATTTTGCACCTAAAAATCTATATGATGGCTTATTTTTTGCGCCACCAATTCTAATTTGCAGTGACATCAGTCATTTTACCCCAAAATCTAAGGCGAAATGAAAAAAAAAATTATTGTGCGACGAAATTGAAGAAAAAAACGCTATTTTGTAATTTTTGGGGGCTTCCGTTTCTATGCAGTACATTTTTCGGTAAAAATGACACCTGATATGTATTCTTTAGGTCCATACGATTAAAATGATACCCTACCTATATAGGTTTGATTTTGTTGTTGTATACGTTTAAAATTGTCATCTTCTGACCCCTATAACTTTTTCATTTTTCCGCATATGGGGCAGTATGAGGGCTAATTTTTTGCACCGTGATCTGACGTTTTTAGTGGTACCATTTTTGTATTGATCGGACTTTTTGATCGCTTTTTATTCATTTTTTTATGATATAAAAAGCGACCAAAAATACGTTATTTTGGACTTTGGAATTTTTTTGCGCGTACGCCATTGACCGTGCGGTTTATTTAATGATATATTTTGATATTTCGGACATTTACGCACATGGCGATACCACATATGTTTATATTTATTTTTATTTACATGGTGTTTTTTTATGGGAAAAGGGGGGGATTTGAACTTTTATTAAGGAAAGGGTTAAATCACATTTATTAACTTTTTTTTTACACTTTTTTTTTGCAGTGTTATAGCTCCCATAGAGACCTATAGCACTGCACACACTGATTGCCAGCACTGTTCACTGAAGAGCCATAGCTTTGCAATGATCAGCGTTATTGGCGGTCGATTGCTCAAGCCTGCATCTCAGGCTTGGAGCAATCAATCGCCGAGGGGACATACCAGAGGCAGGTAAGAGGACCTCTGCCCATGTCCCAGCTGATCAGGACACTGCATTTTCACTGCAGCAGTCCCGATCAGCCCCACTGAGCAGCCGGGCAGCTTTCACTTTCATTTTAGAACGCCGCGTCTAAAGGGTTAATAGCGTGTGGCACCACGATCGCTACCGCGCGCTATTAGTCCCAGGTCTCGGCATCAGATACATGCGTGGACCGACCCGATATGACACGGGGTCACCATGTGACCCCGCGTTATATCGCGGGAGCCAGCCAAGGATGTAAAGAAATGGCCGTCCGGCCCAATCCCCCTAGACCTGCAACACTCCCACCTAAGAAACCTGACCCCCGCCCTGCCAATCCACCTGATACCCCTCCTGTGAGACCGCCAGGGAGTCAGAGACCTGTCTGTAGTTATTGTAACAAGAATGTACACTGGAAGAGCCAATGCTGCGCTTTAAACAGGCATCCCCTAGGGTCGAGGACCACACCCCAGGAGTAGCTGCTGAAGGTCCAGAACCAACCGGCATCAAGAAAGGACTGTCTATGTATGTTGCTCCTTGCCCTTATGTACAGGTGATAGTTGAAGGTATCCGGTTGTGAGTTCTAATAGATACTGGGTCTCAGGTGTCCACTATTCCTCAGGGAGTTTTCTATAAGTATTGGGGTCCAGAAAGGTTGTGTGAGCCTAAGGAGGCGGAGTTTAGAGTAATCGTAGGGAACCGGAAACCAGTACCCAGGCATAACTACTGGGAGCCCACGGTGCAGGGGGGAGAACATGTTTTAGAAAGGCAGGGTGTAATTGTCACCAGTGTTAGGGATGAAGGGGCAGCTGACTTCATCTTAGGGATGAACATCACGAGGCACTGTTTTGATGACATTGTCGATTCACTGCATGCATCTCTCCCTCACATGTCACCTCCAGGCCGGCGAGCCGCGCAACACCACCTCAAGATACTCCAAGCAGAACAGAAGTTTGTGAACTATCAGGGAGAAATCTGTCGAGTCAGGATCCAGCGTGCTGTTACCCTACAGCCACAGGCGGAGACGGTTGTTTGGTGTCGTGCCCGGGTGAAGAATCGGGATTACCAAGCACTCTTAGAGCCCATCGTACTGGAAGATTATCCCTTGGTGCGAGCAGCTAGAAGCCTGTTAACAGTACGCACGACTATCCAAGTATACCCCGGTGGCTAAACTGCACCGTTTGGACGCAAGAGATGTGGTCTTGAAGTCACAAGTTGTCCAACGAGGGCCTGATCAGAACCCTGTAGAACCCTGGTGGGCCCAACTACAAATAGGGGATGAAGACCCCCCGAGGAGCAGGTAGGAGGAGTCATCCAGGTAGCTAAGCAATACCAAGAAGCTTTCAGCAAGTTCCCCACTGACTTTGGCAGGACCATGATGATCAAGCACCGGATCCTCACTGGAGACAGTCCACCCATTAAAGAGAGGCATCGCCCCGTGGCTCCTGAGATGTATTAGACCATATAGAAAATGCTTGTGGAAAGGAAGGAAGCTGACGTTATCCAGGAGAGCCAGAGCCCTTGGGCGGCACCTTTGGTCCTTGGGAAGAAGAAGAAAGGGACTATCCATTTTTGTGTGGACTACAGAAAACTGAATGGAGTAACCCACAAGGACGCCTACCCTCTTCCCCGTATTGAAGAATCTTTGACTGCATTGGGGTCCGCCGCCTACTTCTCTACGCTGGACTTGACAAGTGAATATTGGCAAGTACCGATGGTGGAAGAAGATAGAGAGAAGACAGCATTTGTGACACCCATGGGACTCTTTGAGTTTAAAAGTATGCCCTTTGGACTGTGCAATGCACCAGCTACTTTCCAACGCTTAATGGAGCAATGTTTAGGGCATCTCAACTTCCAGAGTGTTCTCTTGTATCTAGATGACGTCATTGTCTATTCCCGGATGTATCAAGAACATCTGGACCACCTGAAAGAAGTTTTCCAAATCCTTATTCAACATGGACTCAAGGTTAAACCCTCCAAGTGTCATCTGTTGAAGCTGCAAGTACACTACCTGGGGCATGTCGTCAGTGCCGAAGGTGTCCAGCCCGATCCGGATAAAGTGAGTGCCGTGAGGGAGTGGCCTACACCCAAGACGGTGCGAGACATCCGAAGTTTCCTGGGATTTGCTGGTTACTACTGGCGTTTCATCCCACACTTTGCCCAAATTGCTGGGCCCTTGACCGAGCTACTGAGAGGCACTGCCGGGGAGAATTATAATGGGAGGCTACCGATACAGTGGGCCGAAGATCAAGAAAATGCCTTCCGAGCTTTAAAATACCTCCTTATGGCACCCATTATTCTGGTGTATCCTGACTACAGCCTGCCGTTCTGTCTGTATACAGATGCCAGCTTCGAAGGTCTGGGAGCAGTCCTATCTCAGGTACAGAATGGCAAAGAAAGAGTTATCGCCTACGCCAGCCGACACCTCCAAGGCGCCGAATGGAATGACGCCAACTACAGCTCTTTCAAACTTGAGCTCCTGGCCTTAATCTGGGCCATCACGGAGAAATTTGAAGACTATCTGGCCGATACTCCCTTCACGGTCTATACCGATAACAATCCCTTGGCCCATTTGAACACTGCTAAGTTGGGTGCTCTTGAACAGCGCTGGGCCTCCCGGTTGGACAATTATGATTTCAACATTAAGTACCACAGCGGAAAGACTAACGTTAATGCGGATGTACTTTCTCATATGGCCCCAGGGGAAAAACCCCCTGACGAAGATGTGTGGGAAGATGTAGAGATGCAGGCACCTTTCAACAATTCCCCACAAGTTTCTCAAGGTTGGGTGTCAGAGCATCGAAGGAGGATAGAGGAGGCCAGAGACATTGTTGAGAAGAAGATGGGCAAGGTCCACGGCCGCCAGCAGAAAGATTATAATCGGCATGCTTCAGCTCAGCCCTTACAGCTTGGAGATAAGGTGTGGCTAAAAAAATTCCCTTGGACCCATAAATTGGACTCGCTGTGGGAAACAGAACCTTATAGTATTACTGCGATACCCTATCCCGAAACGGATGTATATGAGGTACAGAAAGAAGGGATCAAGCCGCAAGTGGTCCACAGAAACAGAATAAAAGTGTGCCTAAAAGAAGATGTGCTTGGACTACCTTCACCTACTCTGCCTCCAGCAAGGCCAGTGAGAGAATACGTACCGGGAGAGGGGGTTCATTCTACTATGGACGTTCCCTTTTCTCATCTCATCAGCCTGCCATGTATTGGGGTATACCATGTCCAGCTCCACCCAGCCAGCTGCCACTGGTTGCTCCACCCAGCCAGCTGCCAGTAGCCGCTCCACCCAGCCAGCTGCCAATAACTTCTCCACCCAGTCAGCCACTTTTGGTTGCTACACCCAGTACCAGTCCTGCTCCTGTGGCTGCTCCAAGTCTTGCTGCACCTTCTCCACCTGACTTCAGACAATCTCCCAGTCCGACCGAAGATGTTGCTTCTGTTTCCAGCCCTCAAGCTGGTCCCTCGGAGTCTGAAGTTTCTGCAGAATCGTTAGGTGAAGAGATTCCTGATGGCTCAGAGGTGGTGTTGTGACGGTCTCAAAGGACTACTCAGGGTAAACTACCCTTAAGGTATCAAGACTAACTTTTAAGCAGTACTTGCACACATAGTACCTTAAATAGCTCACTTAAATGTACTACCTCAGTCTTTTCAGTACACCAAACAAAAAAACATATCACACTCAAGAAACACTTTAGAATTGTAGCCTATTGATATTCATTTCCTGCCACTATTATGTACACTAACTTTCTCTTTTTTCTTTATTACGTGTGTGAGATGCACATCTGGCCAGTAGGTGCTCTTGCGAGCTAAAAATGATACACGTATTTCTAAAGGTAACCTAGGTAAGGTTATTCTGTTGTGTTCTGGGGTAAGTAGCGTGTAGCCGATGGACCCTAGTGGCTAAATTTGTTGGTAGATAGCCTCAGGCAAGCCAGTAGGACTTTTGTGTACTAACAGGTGACTCATCGTTGGAAAAAAAAAAAAAGAAAATGTGGGGAGATTTCAAAAATGTCTAGACAGCTTGAGGCTAAATGTATAGAGAGCTGTCTAAAAATCTAGGGAGCTTGAGACTAAATGTTATACAGCTTCATAAATGTCTAGTGAGCTTCATAAATGTCTAGTGAGCTTTATCAATGTCTAGTGAGCTTCATCAATGTCTAGTGAGCTTCATAAATGTCTAGTGAGCTTTATCATTGTCTAGTGAGCTTCATAAATGTCTAGTAAGTTTTAAAGAAAAAAAAAACTAAAATGTCTAGAAGGCTTTAAAGTGTCTAATGTTTTACTCACATTATCTTCGGAAGAAGGAATTATCTCTAGTCAGAGAATTTTTTTTAGTCAGGATGTGTAATATGCTTAATAATCCTGTCCTAGTCCTAGTCCCTCTGCCTTAGGGGACAGGCGTCAGGGTCGACTTGTTTTGGGTAAGGAGGTTGGTGGTGTACCGTTTTGCATACCGTACCTTGGTAGAGGTCCCCAAAGTCAGAGTTCCTAGGAATGATGGGGTCCCTCTTTTCTAGTTAGCCCCTCTTCACCCCTCAGTTAGCTAATATCCATATAAATATCAGTGTAAATATGTATATTTAAATGCCTACCTGTTAGCGTTGCAGGACCTTAGGTCATGTGACTCGGTGTTCAAAACTCTATGGTTTGTTGAAGGACCTTCGGTGGTTCTTGTGTCAGGTGTTCACCCACAATGCCATGTAATGGTGAGTGACAGCTGTTCTGGACCAATCCTAAACTGCTCAGCCCCTGCCCATATATGGGAGCTGCAGCCAATAATCACTCTCTTGGGTTGCTGGATGAGGTAGGACCTCCGCAACTTCCAAAGACAATTACTAGGCCAAAGCCTTGCTGCCTTGGCCTACGCTAAAGACTGTGAGTTCTTACAATTCCCCTCTACCTCCGCAAGATCACTGGACCTAAACATACCCCTAAATCCAGCGGATCTATGCTACAAAATCCTCCTAAACTAAAGAGAACTTACCCGGTCCAAACCACTGTCAATCGCTGCTCAGCTGTATATAGACTCTATTATCTGGACTGTTACCGGATACTGCATGTTACAGGAAATCTTCAGTAAAGTTTCAACAAGTTTTCAGCTAAGCACTGGTTGTGGACAATCCGTTATTTTGCACTCACCTATCGCTCTTGGGATTGGTGGCGATAGGCCCACCATTACCTCAGCATTTAACCCCCACCCTGGCGTCATGAGTGACAAGGGTTAATAAACCCCTGATACCTGCTCAGCAACACCCCAGCTACCCTACACCCCCCGAGGCTTACCACAGTATGTTGGAGGACCTTTGGATGTCCTTGGGTCACGTGTTACTCCCAATACTTTGTAATGGTGATTGACACAAGTATTGGACCTATTAGCACTAGTCCAGCCCCTGCCCAAATAAGGGAGCTGTAGCCAATTATCGCTCTCTTGGGTTGCTGCTCTCGTGGATGCCGGACTAGCAGGATGGATCTGCGCAACTTTAAAGACACGCTAGGCCTGAAAACCTACCGGCCTCAGCGGAACTTAAACCGTGAGTTCTAAACTAGCCCCGCTAAAGCTAGTGTAACTACTGGAACGCAACTTATCCCCTAAATCCAGTGGAACAGCACATGTTATCTTAAAGACTCTAAAATGCTAAAGTCCCAACCTTTGTCAATCTCCAAAGAAAGCTTGCATGTATAGCAACTGTTCCGGTTATGAAGCTTGCTTAAAATCTTCAGTAAAAGTTACAACTGTTTCAGAAAACTCTCCGGTTGTGGACATTCCGCTATCGCTCTTGGGAAGGGTGGCGGTAGGACAAGCATTACTGAGGAGCCCTCAACCTGGCGTCACGAATAGCAAGGGTTAACAAACACCCTTTAGTCACTGCACAGCTATACTCCCCATACCCAACTCCCCCAGGCTATCACAATAGCATAACAGTGATTACAAGATCACAGTTTCAAATCTAAAAATCTTAAAAATACAAAATGTCAAAATAAATAGTTTTTCAATAAATAAAGTAAAAAATGTAAATGTCCGCTTTCATAATAAAGCTATATACAAGTACAAAACAAATAAAACTAAAATTCATGCTTATTAGGTATTGTTTCATTCGTAACTAGTGTTGCTCGCGAATATTCGCAATTCGAATATTATTCGCGAATATCGCATATTCGCGAATTCGCGAATTTCGCGAATATAGCGCTATATATTCGTAATTACGAATTTTCATTTTTTTTTTTTATTTTTATTTTTTTTTTTCTTCACAGTACACATCACAGTGATCACCCCTCTCTGCTTCCAGCTTGTGTGGTGTAAAGAAGGCTCTAATACTACTGTGTGAGACTGGCGTGCGAAAATTCGCATATGCGAAAATTAGTGTATACTAATTTTCGCATATGCGAATTTTTAGCATGCGAATTTCCTACATGCTAATTTTCACACATGTTAATTTTCGCATATGCGGAATTTCGCATATGCGAAAATAAAACGAGAATATAAATAATATGCGAATATTCGCGAATATATGACGAATATTCGTCCATATATTCGCGAATATTCGCGAATTCGAATATGGCCTATGCCGCTCAACACTATTCGTAACAACTTGCACAATAAAACAACAATGTTCTGTTCTGTACTGCCAAAAAAAAAAAAATAATCATGCCTCCAAGAAAGCAGGATGCCATAGAAAAATATATCAAAAACATTGACAGAAGTATTTTTTTTAATCTTGCCTTCCCAAAAAAAATTATTAAAAAAACATAAAAAAGGAATAGATGCCCTGTGTAAGTATCAATAAAACCCAGAAATGCTCTGTTTTTTTTTATCAAACCCAGAAAATACAGATAACTTGTCATTAATGAAGTATTCAACTTTCCCACTCACCAGTAGAAATGCTTTTTTGGTAAACTCAGTTAAAAATGCTATGTTATTTAAAGGGGTATTACAGGCAAAACCTTTATATATATATATATATATATATATATATATATATATATATATATATATATATATCAACTGGCTTTGGAAAGTTAAACTGATTTGTAAATTACTCCTATTAAAAAATCTTCATCCTTCCAATAGTTATTAGCTTCTGAAGTTTTCTGTCTAACTGCTCAATGATGATGTCATGTCCCGGGAGCTGTGCATGATGGGAGAATATCCCCATAGGAGCTGCACAGCTCCCGGGACGTGAGTCATCAGAGAGCAGTTAGACAGAAAACATCAAGTTCAGAAGCTAATAACTATTGGAAGGATTAAGATTTTTTAATAGAAGTAATTTACAAATCTAAGTAGAAAAAAAGCAAAAAAAGCCAGCAAGTAGAAGTAAAACGTCCGTCTTTATTCAGGGTTCTTCTTAAAAGCCTTCACGATGGCAGACAAACAGTGAATATATCAAAAATGTAAAATATTGCACAAAAAGAGAGGGGTCCCAAGCATGACTGACACGTTTCCGATCTATTGATCCTTACTCATAGCCTATAGATCCTCAAATGAGGCACCCTTATATACTCCAGGGCATATTCCCCATTCCCACAGGAAGGGGAGGGACAGGTCCACATCACATGTGCACGTGATTAAAACCAAAACAAAAACATGGGGCCAATTACAGATAAATTATTCGGAGACATATGAGTAATGTAATATTATATCCGTTTTGCTGTTTAAACCATAGGGTTGAATGCAATTCAAAAGATAAATCCACATCATTTCCTTATTGTGGAGGGATCGAATATGGTCACCTCCCCTTTTATTTAACTTCACCTTCTCAATGCCTGAGAACCTGAGGAAAGTAGTGTCTGAATTGTGACATATTAGAAAATGTTTAGATACATTAGAAATATTCGAGCTTAAAGGGCCAGCAGCATGGCTAATGTGCTCTTGCATGCGTTTTTTAACCCCTTAAGGACTTAGCCCTTTTTCACCTTAACCCAATAACGACCATGGACGAGTATAGACGTTCAGGTTGGCGGCCATTCCCGCACCTGGACGTCTATACTCGTCCATTATTCTCGTGGGTGCTGCCCAGTGCACCCACGAGATCGCGGCAGGGACTCGGCTGTATCACACAGCCGGGACCCTGCTGCACTGCCAGGACTGAAGTAAACTCGGTCCCGGCAGTTTTAACCCTTACAGCCGCGGTCGGAAATGACCGCGGGCTGTAAGTGTTATGACAGAGGGAGGGGGCTCCATCTGTCTCCTCTGCAGCACCTCGCATCACGATCGCGGGGTGCTGTGTGTAATACTAGGCTGGCCGGGACCTGCCGCACTGCCGGGAGTGAAGTTCACTTCACTCCTGACAGTTTAACCCCTACAGCCGCGGTCAGAAGTGACCGTGCGCTGTAAGGAGTTCTGACAGAGGGAGGGGGCTCCATCTGTATCCTCTGCAGCACCTCGCATCACGATCGCGGGGTGCTGTGTGTAATACGCGGCTGGCCGGGACCTGCCGCACTGCCGGGAGTGAAGTTCACTTCACTCCTGACAGTTTAACCCCTACAGCCGCGGTCAGAAGTGACCGCGCGCTGTAAGGAGTTCTGACAGAGGGAGGGGGCTCCCTCTGTCTCCTCTGCAGCACCCCGCATCGCGATTGCGGGGTGCTGTGTGTGGCCGTGGCTGGCCGGGACCTGCCGCACTGCCGGGAGTGAAGTTCACTTCACTCCTGACAGTTTAACCCTTACAGCCGCGGTCAGAAGTGACCGCACGTTGTAAGGAGTTCTGACAGCAGGAGGTGGCTCCCTCTGTCTCTCCTGCAGCACCCCGGAGCATCGCGGGGTGCTGCTGCATACCTGGGCAGCCGGGGGTCCTACAAAGACCCCCAGGTCTGCCCTGGGTATTGCCTGTAGGACGTGCCAGAGGCACGTCCTGATATGCTGCCTGCTAGTGAAAACTGGCAGGCAGCATATAACTGCAATGTTTTGGAATACTAAGCATTCCAAAGCATTAAAAAGTGTAAAAATAATTAAATAAATAAAATAAAAGTGTAAAAATAAATAAAAATGTAATGAAAGTGTAAAAAAATAAATAAACAAAAATAAAAAAATATTAAAAATACATTTATTAAATGAATCTAATAAAAAAAATGCATAATGTGTAGGATCGCATTGGCGGACATGATGGAGCATGTAATATGCTGCGGATGTCCACCATGTGATCCTACACATTATGCAGCAGTCACGGTAATGAGCTCCCTGCTGCGGCTGCTTAGTTTTGTGTGTCCACTCATAGTGGCGGATTTCCCGCCAGCAGTCATGAGCGGACACACTGAGCTACCCAGCCGCAGCAGTGATGGATATATTCGCCATGAGCGGGTGCTTATTCCCACAACATGGCGGATATATCCATCAGGAGCCTTAACTGTCACAGACAGACGCATTATATTGCCAGCCGACCAATCAGAGAGGTCCCTAGTCCAGCCAATAACTTGTAGGGGTGCGGTATATAAATGGGGTCACTTGTGGGGTTGGGGGTACTGTTCTGCCCTGAAAGCCAAATGGCGCTCCTCTCCTTCTGAGTCCTACCACGCGGCCAAGGAACCATATATGGCCTAAGCGGGGGTATTTCCGAACATGGGAAAAGCAGCTAAATAAAATATAGTGTGCATTTCTTTCAATATCAGAAGTGATGTACAAAAAATATGCCCCCCAAATGATGCATTTGTGAAAAATTGCAAATTTCGAATTTTTTACACTGACTTTGTAATAATTCCTGCCAAAAAACTATGGTGTTAAAATACTCACTGTACCCCCTAGCGAATACTTTGAGGGGTCTAGTTTTTAAAATGGGGTCATTTGGGGGGGGGGGGGTGTTCCTATGTTCTACTACCTTTTAATTTCTGCAAACCTTGCATAGCACATAAAAAATGATGTACTTTTCAAATTTTCTACATTTTATAAATTTCAAGTTAAATTGTTAGGCTTCTAACTAATTTAAAATGTTGTGTCACCTATAAGGCAATACAACAAAGAATATGTTGCCGAGGCCACCCACTGGGAAAATTCAACACCAACAACAAAAAGCGTCAGCAACAAGAATGTATGAAACATTACAAAAGTTTATTTATTGAGAATCATATAAAAAATGCATCATAACAATTAAAAAGCACAGTGTACACAGCTGGAAGAGAAGGCAGAAACATACAGGCTCAAAGTGAGGGGTATTTGGATGAAAAGAATACTGACAAACGTTGCATAAACAAGGGACTCACATGAAGAGATGCAAACTATGCAGTGAAGCTCAATAAACAGAGTACAAAATGCAACTACGGTCAGAAAGAATGACAAGTGTATATTACCACAACCGAGCCATGTAGTTACCTGCACCTACCCCAACGCACGTTTCACGCCAATGCGCTTCGTCAGGGGGCGTGAGCATTTTGACGGTAGTTGCATTTTGTACTCTGTTTATTGAGCTTCACTGCATAGTTTGCATCTCTTCATGTGAGTCCCTTGTTTATGCAACGTTTGTCAGTATTCTTTTCATCCAAATACCCCTCACTTTGAGCCTGTATGTTTCTGCCTTCTCTTCCAGCTGTGTACACTGTGCTTTTTAATTGTTATGATGCATTTTTATATGATTCTCAATAAATAAACTTTTGTAATGTTTCATACATTCTTGTTGCTGACGCTTTTTGTTGTCAATTTAAAATGTTAATTAAAACTAAAAAATTACGTCAAAATAAAGTAGACATCTGAAAGTATAAGTTTCATAAACTACTTGGTCAGTAAGTATAAATATATGCAACCTATTAGTGTTAAAATAGCAAAAAAATCGTAATTTTTTGTAAAAATTTCATGATTTTTTGCATTGTAAAAAAAAACTACAAATGATATCGGCTTACTTTTACTATGTACATGAAGGACAACTTGTGACAAAAAAACAATGTCAGAATTATCGTGATTGGCAAAACCTTATCAGAGTTATTCTCTAATAAAGACAGACATCCCCGATTTGAAAAAAAACAGGCCTGGTCTTTCAGGGGCATACAGGTTTATTTGCGTTGGTCCTTAAGGGGTTAAAGGGGTATTCCAGGCAAAAACTTTTTTTATATATCAACTGGCTCCGGAAAGTTAAACAAATTTGTAAATTACTTCTATTAAAAAATCTTAATCCTTCCAATAGTTATTAGCTTCTGAAGTTTTCTGTCTAACTGCTCAATGATGATGTCACGTCCCGGGAGCTGTGCATGATGGGAGAATATCCCCATAGGAGCTGGACAGCTCCCGGGACATGAGTCATCAGAAAGCAATTAGACAGAAAACAGCAACTCAACTTCAGAAGCTAATAACTATTGGAAGGATTACGATTTTTTAATAGTAATTTACAAATCTGTTTAAATTTCCGGAGCCAGTTGATATATAAAAAAAAGTTTTTGCCTGGAATACCCCTTTTTGCAAATCTGACCACTGTCACTTTAAACATTAATAACTCTGGAATGCTTTTAGTTATCATTCTGATTCCGAGATTGTTTTTTCGTGACATATTCTACTTTAACATGGTGGTAAAATTTTATGGTAACTTGCATCCTTTCTTGATGAAAAATCCCAAAATTTGATGAAAAATAAGAAAATTTTGCATTTTTCTAACTTTGAAGCTCTCTGCTTGTAAGGAAAATGGATATTCAAAATAATTTTTTTTTGTTCACATATACAATATGTCTACTTTATGTTTGCATCATAAAATTGATGTGTTTTTACTTTTGGAAGACACCAGAAGGCTTCAAAGTTCAGCAGCAATTTTCCAATTTTTCACAAAATTTTCAAACTCAATATTTTTCAGGGACCAGTTCAGTTTTGAAGTGGATTTGAAGGGCCTTCATATTAGAAATACCCCACAAATGACCCCATTATAAAAACTGCACCCCCCAAAGTATTCAAAATGACATTCAGTCAGTGTTTTAACCATTTAGGTGTTTCACAGGAATAGCAGCAAAGTGAGGGAGAAAATTCAAAATCTTAATTTTTTACACTCGCATGTTCTTGTAGACCCAATTTTTTATTTTTTGCAAGTGGTAAAAGGAGAACATTTTTACTTGTATTTGTAGCCCAATTTTTCTCTAGTAAGCACATACCTCATATGTCTATGTAAATTGTTCGGCGGGCGCAGTAGAGGGCTCAGAAGCGAAGGAGCGACAAGGGGATTTTGGAGAGAACATTATTCTGAAATGGTTTTTGGGGGGCATGTCACCTTTAGGAAGCCCCTCGGGTGTCAAAACAGCAAAAAAAAAAAAAACATATGGCATACCATTTTGGAAACTAGACCCCTCGGGAAATGTAACATGGGATAAAGTGAGCCTTAATACCCCACAGGTGTTTCATGACTTTTGCAAATGTAAAAAAAAAAAAAAATAAATAAAACTTTACCTAAAATGCTTGTTTTCCCAAAAATGTAACATTTTTAAAAAGGGTAATAGCAGAAAATACCCCCCAAAATTTGAAGCTCAATTTCTCCCGATTCAGAAAACACCCCATATGGGGGTGAAAAGTGCTCTGCTGGCGCACTACAGGTCTCAGAAGAGGAGTAGTCCCATTTGGCTTTTTGGAAGCAAATTTTGATCTGGAGGCATGCCGCATTTAGGAAGCCCCTATGGTGCCAGGACAGCAAAAAAAAAAACCACATGGCATACTATTTTGGAAACTAGACCCCTTGGGGAACGTAACAAGGGGTTAGGTGAACCTTTATACCCCTCAGGTGTTTCACGACCTTTGCATATGTAAAAAAAAAAATGCTTGTTTTCCGAAAAATTTTACTTTTTTAAAAAGGGTAAAAGCAGAAAATACCCCCCAATGTGGCCCTAAACTGTTGCCTTGAAATACGACAGGGCTCCAAAGTGAGAGCGCCATGCCTATTGGAAGTCTAAATTAGGGACTTGCATAGGGGTGGACATAGGGGTATTCTTCGCCAGTGATTCCCAAACAGGGTGCCTCCAGCTGTTGTAAAACTCCCAGCATGCCTGGACAGTCAGTAGCTGTCTGGTAATACTGGGAGTACTTGTTTTGCAACAGCTGGAGGCTCCGTTTTGGAAACAGTTGCGTACCAGACGTTTTTTATTTTTATTGGGGAGGGGAGGGGGGCTGTGTAGGGGTATGTGTATATGTAGTGTTTTTTACTTTTTATTTTATTTTGTGGTAGTGTAGTGTTTTTAGGGTACAGTCACATGGACGGGGGTTCACAGTAGTTTCTCGCTGGCAGTTTGAGCTGCGGCAGAAAATTTGCCGCAGCTCAAACTTGCAGCCGGATACTTACTGTAAACCTCCGCCCATGTGAGTGTACCCTGTACACTCACATTGGGGAGGGGGGGGGGACATCCAGCTGTTGCAAAACTACAACTCCCAGCATGCGCTGACAGACTGTAGTACATGCTGAGAGTTTTAGTTTTGCAACAGCTGTAGGCACACTGGTTATGTATCACTGAGTTTGTGACCTGACTCAGTGTTTCACAACCAGTGTGCCTCAAGCTGTTGCAAAACTACAACTCCCAGCATGTATGGTGCATGCTGGGAGTTGTAGTTTGCAACAGCTGGAGGCACACTAGTCGTGAAACACTGAGTTAGGTAAAAAAAAACTCTGAGTTTCACAACCAATGTGCCTTCAGCTGTTGCAAAACTACAACTCTCAGCAGTCACCGACAGCCAACGGGCATGCTGGGAGTTGTAGTTATGCAACCAGCAGATGCACCACTACAACTCCCAGCATCCACTTTAGCTGTTTGTGCAAGCTCGGAGTTGTAGTTATACAACAGCTGAAGGTACACTTTTCCATAGAAAAAATGTGCCTCCAGCTGTTGCAAAACCATAAGTCCCAGCATGCCCATAAGGGAATGCTGGTAGTTGTGGTGGTCTGCCTCTTGCTGTTGCATAACTACAGCTCCCAGCATGCCCTTTTTGCATGCTGGGAGCTGTCTCTAAGCAACAGCAAGAGGCTGTCACTCACCTCCAACTGCTGCTCCACGCCGCCGCACACAGGTCAGTCCCTCGCTGCCGCCGCTCCTGGGGCCCCGATCCAAACAGGGACGCCGGGGATCGGGGTCCCCAGCTGCCGGGGTCAACTTCCCGCACCCGGTCACATCTTCCGGAAGAGGGGCGGAGCGGGTTGCGGGAGTGACACCCGCAGCAGGTGCCCTGATTGGTCGGCCGGTAAACCGACGGACGAATCAGGGCGATCGTGAGGTGGCACCAGTGTGACCTCACCCCTGCTGGCTATGGCTGTTCGGGGCTGTCAGAGTCACTGGAGACCCGATTGACCCGGAATCACCTCAGATCGCTGGGCTGAATTGTCCAGCGATCTGCGGCCATCGCTGACATGGGGGGGGGGGCAAAAGGACACCCCAGGGCGATATGCCGCGATGCCTGCTGAACGATTTCAGCAGGCATCCGGCTCCGGTCCCCAACCAGCTAGCGGTGGGGACCGGAATTCCCACGGGAGTATGGATACGCGCTCCATCCTGAAGAGGTTAAGGGACCTTTTGGTGGAGCCTACGTACATTAAATGACATTCTGTGCACATGATTTTATATACCACGAAAGTGCTATCACAGTTTATAAAATCGTGAATGACTTTATATCTAGTCTCCTTGTTCCCAGTATGGTGGACACAACTTGTGTCACCACTCAGTGACTGAACACTAAGGGCTTCCACAAATGCGGAAAATCGCGATGTGTGGTATGTCCCTTTGCCGAAAAATGCCAGAAAATAGAAGGTACGGTGGATGGCAAACACCATGTCATTCACGACTTTATAAACTGTGATAGCACTTTCGTGGTATATAAAATCATGTGCACAGAATGTCATTTAATGTACGTAGGCTCCACCAAAAGGTCCCTTGAAAACGCATTCAAGAGCACATTAGCCATGCTGCTGGCCCTTTAAGCTCGAATATTTCTAATGTATCTAAACATTTTCTAATATGTCACAATTCAGACACTACTTTCCTCAGGTTCTCAGGCATTGAGAAGGGGAAGTTAAACAAAAGGGGAGGTGACCATATTCGATCCCTCCACAATAAGGAAATGATGTGGATTTATCTTTTGAATTGCATTCAACCCTATGGTTTAAACAGCAAAACGGATTTAATATTACATTACTGATATGTCTCCGAATTATTTATCTGTAATTGGCCCCATGTTTTTGTTTTGGTTTTAATCACGTGCATATGTGATGTGGACCTGTCCCTCCCCTTCCTGTGGGAATGGGGAATATGCTCTGGAGTATATAAGGGTGCCTCATTTGAGGATCTTTAGGCTATGAGTAAGGATCAATAGATCGGAAACGCGTCAGCCATGCTTGGGACCCCTCTCTTTTTGTGCAATATTTTACATTTTTGATATGTTCACTGTTTGTCTGCCACCGTGAAGGCTTTTAAGAAGAACCCTGAATAAAGACGGACGTTTTACTTCTACTTGCTGGCTTTTTTTGTTTTTTTTCTACTTGTCTGGAGGTAGCCGCGCAAGTCCCAGGTGAGCTGAAATTCCTTATATATTTTTTCTAATTTACAAATCTGTTTAACTTTCCGGAGCCAGTTGATATATATAAAAAAAAAAAAAGTTTTGGCCTGGAATACCCCTTTAATAAACCCCCCAAAAAAACAAGTAACTTGTCGCAAAAGTCTTATTCAACTTTCACTCTCACTGCTAGGAATGCCTTTTTTGTAAAAACCCAGCTAGATATGTTCTGTTTTTTGAATAAACCATTCAGAAATACAAGTTGATGTAAAAGGCCTATTTAGCTTTAACTCTTAAAGGGGTACTCCGGCGCTAAGACATCTTTTCCCCTATCCAAAGGATAGGGGATAAGATGCCTGATCGCGGGGGTCCCGCTGCTGGGGACCCCCATTATCTTCCACGCCATCCCCCGTTAGAATTAGCCCCCGGAGCGTGCTCGCTCCGGGTCTGATTACTTGCGATCACGGGGATGGAGCATAGTGACGTCACGGCTAAGCTCCCGTGTGACGCCACGCTCCATCCCCAGCGGCGGGACCCCCGCGATCAGGCATCTTATCCCCTATCCTCTGGATAGGGGATAAGATGTCTTAGCGCCGGAGTACCCCTTTAACTGCTAGAAGAATTTTTTTTTATATACAGGTCAGCCCACTGCACAATACTTTGCTCAAATTACTTTGTCTTGTAATGTTAGAGTTTCTATCGGCTTGTTCTGAGGTCACCTTGTTGGAATTTGTAGTGCAGTAACTGGACCCAGTAATACATGCCTCTTAAGTTATCCCACTGCAAAATGATTTGCTCATATTGCTTTGTACTATGGTGTGAAGGATTTCTGGGATCAGTAGTTCCACAGTGAGTTCTTCTATACTCTGCTCACTACTCAACTCTTTCTTCAAGATGGTGTCCACAAAAAAGTGCATTGGGATTGATACCTCCTCTTAATCCTACCTGCGGTCATGTGATCTTGCTGCTAGCTGCAAAGCATTCTGGGCTATCCTGGTGTCATGTCTGTATTCCGACTTCCTTATACCATGCCGAAATGGCACCAAAACTCCATGGGGGAGATTTATAAAAACTTGTGTAGCGGAAATGTTGACAAGTTGCCTATAACAACCAATCATATTGTAAGGACTCACGGCAGTAGGCAGAACACATGGAGGTCGTTAATCAGCTGGACCTGTGTGGCAGATGACGTGGGCCTTGCCAGGGAGCGGTGTCTATGGTGCCGCTGGTTTTCATCAGAGCACGATGCAAAGCGGGACGTACTTGCTGCGGCAGGCGGCACCCAGGTTGCTACCCCTGGCACGACTCGACCACACAGGCGGCTGAGGTGATGCGAGGCACAAGAGGGAAACAGCAAGACATGGTCAGGATAGCAGAAGGTCAGGGCTGACCGCAGAGGTGCGGAGTCAGGAACGTAGCAGAAGGTCTATAGGCCGGCAGCACAGGAATGAGGTCAGGTATTGGAGCAGAGGGTAAGGTCACGGCAAGGCAAACACAGAATACGCTTTCACTAGGGCTCTAAGGCAACAAATATCTGACAGGGGTATGTGGGAGGTGCAGAAGGAGGCAGAGGTGAGTGACGGGCTGAGACTAGCATGCTGGGACTGACAGAGAAGGGGGAGAGTTCACGGCCAGTGTGTCTGGCCAGAGCACTAATTGTAACGCAGATTTCTTCTTTTATTTTTCATAGGTCCTAATCAAAGTGAAAGAAGCCATCTGATTGGTAGCTATGGGCAACTGGTCAACTTTTCCTCTGATTAAGTTTTGATAATTCTCCCCATATGTGTTCCTCCTCCCTTCTCTATAATAGCGCAGTTGCCAGGGGCTCACAAACCCAGCATGGCAAACTTCTAATGCTCACCAAACCGCATTTAAGACCAACTTCTGAGCGAGACCAGGTTATAAAGGCTTAGCTAGCTCATGACCATCATGTAGTGAGATTTTTGCCTTTGACATTATGAGTCAATTCTATTCTATTCATCTTTAATATACAAAACTTAATAAATATCCATTACTTATTTATAGAAGAACATGGAATAAGTTACATCAGAATTTTTCCAAACTATTGTTTCGTTATTAAACTCCAGTTGATTTCCTTCCTGGGCTGATGTATTGAAATATCCTACAACATTGTGGGTCAATACTCCATTGAGGAGACTTGCATAGTTTAGGATAAAATACAATGAGGACAATTCTCCTTTCTCATTGAAATGAACGTCTTCTCCAAGAGGATCTCTGAAATGAACTCTTCTTAGGTACTAGGATAATAAACAACATTATACGTAACTTACAGGAACTGAAAATCATTTTCCTCATAGAATATTAATGAAAAAACTATATGTATATATATATATATATATATATATATATATATATATATATTTATATATTCACACATATATATATATATATATATATATATATATATATATATATATATATATATATATACATATATATCTATATCTATATATATCTATATCTATATATATATATATACATATATATATATATATATATATATATATACTATATGTTAGAGGAGAATTACATTGGTAAACAAAATGTAACTTTTTTTGTGTTTCTTTTTTTTTGTGTTTCTTTGATCCTATAGTATTTTGATCCTGATTAACTCCTTAAGGACTCAGCGTTTTTCCGTTTTTGCATTTTCATTTTTTCCTCATCACCTTCTAAAATTCATAACGCTTTAAATTTTGCACATTAAATTCCGTATGATGGCTTATTTTTTGCACCACCAATTCTACTTTGCAGTGACATTAATCATTTTACAGAAAAATCCACGTGAAACGGAAACAAAATTCAATGTGAAATGTCAATGTCAAATTGAAAAAGAAAAAATTTCATTTTGTAACTTATGGGTCTTCCGTTTCCACGCAGTACATTTTTCGGTAAAAATGACACCTTATCTTTATTCTTTAGGTCCATATGGTTAAAATGATACCCTATATAGGTTGGATATTGTCGTACTTCTGAATAAAAATTATAACTACATGCAGGAAAATGTATATGTTAAAAATGCTCATCTTCTAACCCCTATAACTTTTTAATTTTTCTGCATACGGGCCCGTATGAGGACTCATTTATTGTGCCGCGTACGGACATTTTTATCGGTACCATTTTTGTATTGATCGGACTTTTTGATCGCTTTTTATTCATTTTTTCATTAAATAAAAAGTGACCAAAAATACGCTATTTTGGACTTTGGAATTTTTTTTGCGCATACACCATTGACCGTGCAGTTTAATTAACAATATATTTTTATAATTCGGACATTTCCACACGTGGCGATACCACATGTGTTTACTTTAATTTACAAAGTTTTTTTTATGGGAAAAGGGGGGTGATTCAAACTTTTATTAAGGAAGGGGTTAAATGACCTTTATTAACTTTTTTTTCACTTTTTTTTGCAGTGTTATAGCTCCCATAGGGGGCTATAACATTGCACACACTGATCTTTCCCCTGATCCCCGCAAAGCCATAGCTTTGCATGGATCAGCATAATAGGGGGTTGATTTCTCATGCCTATGGCTCAGGCTTGGAGCAATCAAACGCTGATCGGAGCAAGGTAAGGGGGTCTACGCTCGCGTCCTAACTGATCGGCGTCCTAGCTTTTTTCATATATTGGATATTTTTACCACTGAAGTCTATGGCAAACGGATGAGCCTTTTGTACCTGGTTTATAATATCTGTTATTACTTCTGAGCATGCTCAGAAGAGGTGACAGCAGACTCCAGCAGGGCTGAGGGACTACTACTACTCCCATCATGGAACAGACTTGTTTAGATAATGGGATTAGTAATTTTCCGACTGCGGGAGTCTGGCTGGGGAGGCTACAATAGTGTTTGTACTACAATGCCCATCATGGAACAGACTATGTTCCATGATGGGGTTTGTAGTACAGGAACTGAGGAAATAAATGCACCAGGTCTCACTTCTGAGACCCTATGCGATTAGAAGTTATTAAACAGGGGGGCGGACGACATGCTGCGCTCCCCTGCGATGCAAGATGTATTTTATTTCATTTTTAAATTCCCCGCCAGGAGCCCTGAATGGCCGATACGGATGAGCCATTCAGAGCTCTCGGCTGGGTTTTTAAACTTCAGTGTTCCTTACTGTATAATCACATTCCCCTTTAAGTATATTCATTTTATTCCCCCATGTGTATATGTATAATTCCCCACCTGCCTGCTGCCTGGTCATCTTCTAGCACTGTCACAGCGAACAGCAGGGACATGCCTTTCCCTACCCTGCTGCTCATCTCCTTATCTGATAGACAAGGAGCAGAGGAGAATGGAAAGACCTGTCCACCCTGTGCACTGTTATAGTGCTCTATTCCCCCGCTGCAGCAGGTACCTGACCTGTACCCCCAATGCGCTGCCTCATTCATATATTCCCCACTGTCGAGTGACAGGTCCCAAGCACTCCAAGTGCAATCACAGCGCAGATCGGGAACATGTCAGTCTATTCCCCATTGACCATTTCCGTCGGGTACAGAAATTCAGGTGGGGGTAAAATCTTCACCTGTAAGGCCCTACTCTCACATTAATTTCCTTCTTGGCAAGTGTTACATTCCACCTTTTCGAGGAAAGTGATACTTGTCTTAAAAAGGACGGCCAAACACAGGGAACTCTCCCTATTTCCAAATACAAACCCATTTCCCAGGGTTTTTAGGTGGAAATAGGGATTGGTTCCTTTGCGGGGCTGCACTTTTTAAGACGAGTATCACTTTCCTCGAAAAGGTGGAACGGAACAATGTATTAAAGTACTCTCGCCCTATTAATTCCCTTCTTGGCAATTGTTGCTCACCCTAAAAAGGGCCGCCCCACACAGGAAACTCTACATCCAGCTAAAAACCCTGGGAAATGGCAGTGTTTGTAGGGCGAAATGGGGAGAGTTTACTGTGTGGCGCCACCCTTTTTAGGGCGAGTAACACTTGCCAAGAAGGGAATTAATAATGCGAGAGTAGGGCCTTACAGGGGACGTTTTTCCCCCCACCGGTTACAATGGACCATACGTTGTTCCCTTCCACCTTTTAGGTCTTTGCATCACATCAACACTTGGTGGTGTAGGTGGCACATGGTGTTTTTTTCACACCTTTTCTTTTGTTTGATTTAAAAAAAATATTGGGGTCCATATATTTTCTCCTAAGCATATTATTAAAAGTTAAGTTTTAGCTAATGCATATCCTCAAGACTTACTTGGGGTGTGATGCGGAGTAATGTCTATACCTGGGGAGCAGCACCTTAAATGTGTGCAGCACTATCCATATTTGTGAAGTGTTGGTGTGGCACCATGGTGAATCTACTCTGATGCATCAGGCATTGTTGGGTGGAAATCCTGGCTGATCCATGCCTGATTCATCTTCACAAAGGTCAGTCTCTCCACATTTTTCGTGGACAGACGAGTTCTCTTTGGGGTTACTATGGCCCCGGTTACACTAAACACCCGCTCTGATGGCACACTACTGGCCGGGCAGGACAGCTTTTCTAGAGCAAACTCTGCAAGTTGCGGCCACAAATTAAGATTGACTGCCCAGAAGTCCAGGGGATCTTCAAGGTGTGTTGGCTTGGTCATGTCAAGGTATGCCACCACCTGCTGGTTCAGGTCCTGCTCCAGGTCTACCTGCTGCTGATGAGTTACTTCACTATGCAGGTGAAGAAAGGTACTCATCAGCGACTGAAGACTCAGGCTGCTGCTGATGGAGCTGGTACTGCTCCTGCCACCCCACCCCACCCCAGCAGCCATGGCAGTGGAAGGTGAGCGCAGAGGGCCCCCTGAGTTAGATCTGCGAGAGGATGGACGATGGCGCTGATAGGCACCGGCCAACTGACTACGTAGGATGTGTCTGTAGGAGGTCAGTTTGTTCTCCCTCTCAGTGGGTGTGAAAAAGGCCCTTATTTTGTGCTGATAGCGAGGGTCCAATAAGGTGGAGAGCCTGAAGTCATCCCACTGCCGAATGGTGACAATTCGGTGGTCACTATGCAAGCAAGTGAGCATGCATCGAGCCATTTGTGCAAGTGACTAGGAGGGACTCCCTGCCTCCATCTCTACTGCATACTGCCACGGTGTCTGGGTTCTCTGTCTCGCCTTCCTC
Organism: Hyla sarda; assembly: GCF_029499605.1. Lineage (NCBI taxonomy): Eukaryota > Metazoa > Chordata > Amphibia > Anura > Hylidae > Hyla > Hyla sarda. The sequence continues at coordinate 23,488,745 of NC_079189.1, forward strand.
ATAACCCTCTATCTCCTCTAGCTGCTCCTCCTCCTCCTCTCCTGTCAGATGACTAGAAAAAACACCCCCAAAAAAATCCTAAACCTAAACTGTGCTCCACTGCGCCCCTCCTCCTCCAGTTCAGCCCCCACAGGGCTTATATGGCCGTGAGATGTATGTGCCATGTCTCCAGTGCCCTGACCAGCCATCATTTCCAACACGTGTTGTAGTAGATGAAGCAGTGGAATTGCGTTGTTCATCCCGTAATCCTGGTGTCTGACTAATAATGTGGTTTCCTCAAAGGGCCTGAGCAAACGGCAGGTGTCACGTATGAGCTGCCACTGGTTGATATTAAAGTTAAACAGTGGAGTCCCCCTATCCACTTGGATCATCAAGAAATCGATGATGGCTTTTCTCTGTTCGTACAGTCGGTCCAACTTATGGAGGATGTAATTCCAACGTGTGGCAACGTCACAAATCAGACTATGTTGGGGGATACCGTTCTGACGCTGCAGCTCAAGGAGGGTGTGCTTTGCGGTGTACGAGTGGCTGAAATGCATGCAAAGTTTCCTTCCCATTGTTTGGATGTCTTGCAGATGGGGGAAACACTTCAGGAACCGATTGACAACCAGATTGAACACGTGTGCCATGCAGGGCACATGGCTCGGGCTTGCTTGTCGCAGCGCAGACAAGATGTTCTTCCCGTTGTTGGTCACCATGGTTCCCATTTCCAGTTTTCGTGGAGTAAGCCATGATTCAATTTCTTGATGAATGACTTTTAGCAGTTCTTCCCCTGTGTGACTCCGTTTGCCAAGGCAAACCATGTGAAGGACAACGTGACACCGCTGTGCTCTGCACACATGGTATGCTGGAGGGGCACTGAGACTTATACGTGCAGTGGAGGCTGAGGACAAGGTGGAGGATGAGGAGGCAGAGTGACCAACGGCCTAAGAGCGTGGAGGCGGAAGTGGCGTGACCTGTCCAAGTTGCTGTTGTGGCTGTGCAGGAACCACATTCACCCAGTGGGCCGTAAAGGACATGTATTGTCCCTGACCGTAGTTACAGCTCCACACGTCGGCGCTGCTTTGCACTTTGGTACACACCGACAGGCTCAAGGGCTTGCCACTCCTTCTTTTCCACAAAATTGTGCAGGGCTGGTACTGCCTTCTTCGCAAAGAAATAATGGCTTGGGACTCTCTACCTCAGCTCGGAACAAGCCAGCAGTTTTCTGAAAGGGGCAGAGTCCACCACTTGAAAAGAGAGGGACTGCAGCACCAGAAACTTGGACAGGAGCACATTCAGCTTCTGCGCCGTTGGATGAGTGGGCGCCTACTGTTGTCTCTTGGATATGGCTTTGCCAATAGATTGTTGGCGGAATGACTGACTCGAAGTAGGAGGAGCAGGAGCAACTGGAGCAACAGAAGATGGGTTTGACACACAGCTCTCTTCGGCTGAGGTGGTGGAGCCTTCACTGTCTGAAACAGGCATGCCACTGGGTGATGCAGTAGGCTGGACCACCATATTGGAGCCACGTTCTCCCAGGCTTCTTTATGGTGGCGAAGCATGTGTTGACGCAGGGCCGTACTGATTGACTGCTACTGCCACCCACTCCAGGAACCCCTGTTTCACTACCTCCCAGGAAGTTAGGCTTCCGCGAAGCAGGTGGTCTACCCCAGGCATGTTTGGCTCCAGACTTTCCACTTCTGCCACCATGCTGACTGCCAACCATGCTACCACATTGCTGGCTCACCTGCTGTCTCACGGGCAACCTGCAACTCTCTTCTCCTGATGATTATGAAGCCCCTTCTGCACACGGCTCCCAAGTGCAATTGGCTTTATCATCATCGAATTGTGTCTGCACGTCACTGATGTCCTCCTCAGGTTCCTCAACAGTGTCTGCTTCAGGAGCCTGAACGCTCAAAACACTATCTCCCACGCCACTCTTCTCATCACTACTTGCCTGTTTAGCGGAAGAAGTGGTGGATGTCTCCTCCACTTCTTGGCTGGGCAATAGCTGCTGACTGTCTTCTATTAGATCGTCCTCACTAAATAGTGGAGCTGAACCCACAGCATAAGATACTTCTGTGGGGGAGGGAACAGCATAGGACAGAGGCAATGGGAGGACAGGGACTGCTCCCAGGCCTTGCAAACTGAGGGTTGCATCTGAGGAACCCACCGACGGTTGATTGGGGGTGTCAGATGTCACTTGTGATGAAGTGGATGACCAAGTTAACCAATTGATGACGGTAGATGGGTTGCTGGTCGAGACACAACGGCTAGCTAATACAGGGAGCTCAGGTCTCTCACTGCGTCTCCTGCTGCCACTCGCCCCTAGTCTGCGGCAACCTCTGCTGATGACTTTAGGCCTCTGCCACACCTCTGAGCACGTCCTGGTACTTCTCTTCCTGATATACTGCGTATATGAGGGTAGCACAATACGCTCCACTGCGCTTAAAACAGTATTTGTCTACAACATCGGCCGGTATGCTTTTGGCTGGCCTTTTGGCTGACCACAGTATCTAGGCCCTTAAGACTTTAGCAGGAACAAAATATACACCACTTAGATCTACGTATGTGGTATGCACTTATGAGGAGAGGACAATATGCTCAAGTACGCTAAAACAGTATTTGTCTACAACACCAGCCAGTGTGTACCTTTGGCTGGCCTTTCACAGTATCTAGGCCCTTAAGATTTTAACAGGAACAAAATAGTACACAACTTAGATGTGTGTGTTTGGTATGCACTTATGAGGGGAGGACAATGCGTTCCAGTATTCTTAAAAAAGTATTTGTGTACAATACCAGCCAGTGTAATGTCTGTATTTTTGTTTTTGTATTTTTCTGTTTAGGTGTGTATTCACACACTAGCACGTTCAGAGCAGTTTCCTATTTTCCCTGGATAGGGAATGGTTAATGCTCTGAACGAATGAGAACTCAGGTGTCTAGAAATCTCCAGCTCTCTCTAATTTCAGGGCTGATGATTGACATCCTGTCTTGCTGCTTACATGCCTGACATGAATGAAGTTGTTGGCTTAACACTCTTTATCTGTTTGTGTTACTATTTATGCTTTAGCATGCACTTTGTATTTATCTTTAATATTTTCTGGGTGTTTACCCATAGTTATATAGCATGCTCCTTAGATTTTAGTCTGTGTTACATTAGTCGGGTTTTTAGAATTTGCATGTCCTTTCTGCTAAGTAGCTATACACTGTGTTTCCTCTTGTATCCGTTTTCTGTGTTTATGTACCAAGATATCCCTGTTACCTGTCCATGGGGACTCCGGGAAATTGAGAATTAGTACAAGAGATCTCAATGTTCCCTAGTGGACTCTGGGAGATTGCATTCTAGTATCAAGATATTCCTGTGTCTTCTGGTGGTTCTGGGGTATTGTGTTAATTCCTGTTTAGCAATAGATCCCTTTTACCTTTGTGTAGGGGACTCTGGGGTATTGATTATTTCTTTGTCTACCGGAGTTTATTTGTGGGATTGAATATAATTCCTGTTGGTTCCTGGAGCCCATGCTGACTCATCTGTTTCTCAGTCTTGTGTTCTGAACCTAATCTGTTTATTAGTTTTGTTTTCAGTGTGAACAGTGTACTATATTTATATCCTGTTTGGTTGATCTGATTTTTGTCCTTTGTACTTGTACCTGTTTGTGAACAGTGTCCTATGTTCCTTATCAGTTTGCCTGTTATGTTATGTGCTTTTATGCCACTGCACTTTAGCGCAGGAAGGGACTGGTGGCCAGTTTTCGATCCATCATTTAGGATGGATGGGCAAGTAGGCAGGGGGAATGTTTTTAGGGTCAGTTTATAGTTCACTCTCCCTGCCCAAACCCCGCCCCCCGGTCGCTCCTGACAGCCGGTGTTTACTTTTGGCTAGCCTTTCACAGTATCTAGGCCCTTAAGACTATAACAGGAACACAATAGTAAACCACTGTTACGCCGAGCGCTCCGGGTCCCTGCTCCTCCCCGGAGCGCTCGCGGCGTTCTCTTCTCTGCAGCACCCCGGTCAGCCCGCTGACCGGGAGCGCTGCACTGTCACTGCCGGCGGAGATGTGAACCGCGTAGCGGGACATGCCCGCCCGCGGGTCGCATCCCAATCTACTCATCTGTCCCATTCCCCGGCTGTCACGTCCCGGCGCGCGCGCGCGTGCTGGCTCTCTAAGATTTAAAGGGCCAGTGCACCACTAATTGGAGCCTGGCCCAATCAGTGTCAATTAGCTTCCTGCTCCATGTGAATAAAAACCCACTTCCCCTTCCTGTCCTGGCCGGATCTTGTTGCCTTAGTGCTTAGTGAAAGCGTTTTGTGAGTGCCTTTACCAGTGTTTCCAGACCTTCTGCCGTTGCCCTTGACTACGAACTTTGCCGCCTGCCCTGACCTTCTGCTACGTCTGACCTGGCCTCTGTCTAGTCCTCCTGTACCATGCCAGTCTCAGCAGTCAGTGAGGTTTAGCCGCTACCGGTGGACACGACCTGGTTGCTACCGCCGCAGTAAGACCATCCCGCTTTGCAGCGGGCTCTGGTGAAAACCAGTAGCAACTTAGAACCGGTCCTCCGGTACGGTCCACGCCAATCCCTCTCTGACATAGAGGATCCACCACCAGTGTCCTCGCTGCATACCAGTCCGGATCCTGACAACCACTTATATGTACGTATGTGGTATGCACCTATGAGGTGAGGACAATGCGCTCCAGTACGCTTGAAAAAGTATATGTGTACAACACCAGCCAGTGTCTACTTTTGGCGGCCTTTCACAGTGTCTAGGCCCTTGAGACTTTAACAGGAACAAAATAGTACACCACTTAGATGTACGTATGTGGTATGCACTTATGAGGGGAGGACAATGCGCTTCAGTACGCTTAAAAAAGTATTTGTGTACAACACCAGCAGTACACACCAATGCTGCAGCACACAGCCACTGTGTACTACACCCAAAATTGCACTTTCTCTCTCATTTTCACTCCCTTTCCAATCAGTGCTTCTAGGCAGGATTTGGGCTTGAGGTAAATTGCTACTGTTCTATGAAACACAGTGTGTAACACATTGCTCTCTGTCCCTCTTTGTAATAAAGCGCTGTAGTGACTGGGAGGTGAATCGCTGCTGTAAAAATGCTTTTCTGTGCAACACACACTGCTCTCTGTCCCTCTCTCTGTGCAACAAAATGTTGATATGACTAGGAGGTGATAAAAGGCTGGAGTGATTGGCCGCAAGATGGCTGCCGATTATATAGGGCTGTGACATCATAGGGGTGTCTGGCTGCTGATAGGCTGCATCATGCATGTGATTCAGGGTCCTCCCGCCTACCCTAGTTCCCTCCTTCCCAGGATTCCTTGACGCATGTTCTTATATGTGGATCTACCATTTTAGATACCCTGGAGCCTGGACAGCACTAAATGGAGTTTAATAAAGTGACTCGGACGATCAAATTGCGGCAATATTTGCATTTGTTGCAAATCAAATTTTTCCTGAAATGTGTAACAAATTCAGATTGGTCACATTCGATTCACTCATCCTTAATAGCCACCAATAATTTATAAGTTATTATGTATTAAAGGGGTACTCCGGTGGAAAACAATTTCTTTTAAATCAACTGGTGCCAGAAAGTTAAACAGATTTGTAAATAACTTCTATATTCAAAAATCTTAATTCTTCCAGTATACTGCAGAGGAAGTTCTTTTATTTTTGAATTTCTTTTCTGTCTGACCGCAGTGCTCTCTGCTGACACCTGCTGCCATATTGTGTTCACTTTTGAAAACTATTGTGTATTAGGGCAATATACTCCCATCTAGTGGGCAATTTTTTTCCCCCTAACGTCTGCAGCAGCACAATAATGGGTTAACAATCCCCCCTGTGAGCTGGCAGGACCTGTGGAATTTTTAATAATTAAAACACACCACCCTGTAGTATAAATGGACCTCCCCCCGTCCCTCACTGAGTTTTTTTTCGTCCTGGCCGTCCTGTGACCACCCTGACCTCCTTGACTGCAGGATCCCTGCTGTTGTTTAGCTCCTGTACCGGGAGCTGCATATCTACCGGATAACGTTGTGCCTCCTGCTCCTTAGGAGCGCGCACGCCGACACTTCCTGGATTTATTACAGTGCGATCTGTGCGTGCATGTTGCCGCTGAGGTCAGAGGTGGGAGTGGTTAACTCCGGACAGCATCTTCTTTTCTTCTCTCCCTCGGTTTGTTTACCTTATCTACTGCTTGCTGTAGGTAAGGCAGCATTAGCGGAGAGGGATTTGTTTATATTTTCTTTAGTTCTATGTGCCTCTTCTTAGCAATGATAAGAAAGAGGCAGATGGGGGGGCGTGGCTTTCCTTATGTTGGCGCCAGTTTGTGTATTTAAACTGCACAATGTCAGTCAGCAGGTCTCTTTGAGCCTGCTTCAATCAATTAGTGCTAGTGCAGAGAGTTTCTTTAGAAACTATTTCCTTCTTAAAGAGGTATGTACCTTATTTTTCCCCCTATTTTGGTATGTAACTATACAGTCAGTTATAGTATATATATATATATATATATATATATATATATATATATATATATATTCCTTTTTAGATGTCTTCTAAAGATTCAGGCAGAGGTTCTGCTGGAAAATCTACACAGAAAAGAAAGCATATAGTTTGCTGAGAAGGCAATACACCAATTCCAGATGGTTATGATCATACTTTATGCCAGTCTTGTCGTCCTCGTCTCCCTGAAAATCAGGAACCCACAAAACAGGATGTGGTGGTGTGGGTTAAGGATTTTGCAGAAGGTTCTATTAAAGAACTTAAAGAAGTTTTTTCTACTCCAAGAAAAAGATCTAGATATGGTCCTTCTTCTCCCCAAAGGGGTTCATCCCCTATGTTAGATGAGGACGTTTCCATGGTAGAAGATAGAAATGCTTCATCAAAGGACTCTGAAGAAGAAATCTTTGACCAAGGGAAGGTGTTTTTTCCTGCTGAAAAGACACAGAAATTACTAAAATTGGTGCAGACCGAGGGTCAGCCTGGAGATCAGGGACAAGCTCCCTTAGATAGTAGAGGGCCAAGGGCTTTCAAAATAAATGTCTCGAACTCCGCCCTTATGCAGGCAGAGTGGAAATAACCTGAGAAAGCTCCAGTGATCTCAAAAAGGTTTAAAATGATGTATCCTTTGGAGGAATCCCAGTCAAAGGACTGGTTTTCCCCACCCAAGGTGGATACCGCCATTGCCAAGATATCCAAGAGGACTCTGGTTCTGGCGGAAGATGGGTCGAGTCTTAAAGACACTATGGACAGGAGGGTTGAGGTGGCTCTTAAAAGATCTTATATTACTGCTGCAAGCCAATCTGCTGTATCTATTGCCGCTTCTGAAGTTTCTTGTAATTTAAGAAAATGGTTGAATAAGGTCCAGGAAGACATTGATAGAGGTGTGCCTAGGGATGAAATTCTTTCTTCTTTTAAGCAGATAAATCTAGCTGTAGACTATCTCTGTGATTCTGCTAATAAACAATTACGTTTTTCCTCTAAAGCTATGGCCTTGTCTACCGCGGGGAGAAGAGCTCTATGGTTGCCCATCAAAGTATTAGCTCTGTAACTTGCTCTTCTCTCCTGGTAGACTTTTTGGGCCAGAATTAGACACCTTAATCTTGGAATTGTCAGAAAAGAAAGGGAAGTCATTACCTCGGGCTCCCAGACAATCTTGCAGATTCTTCCCTAACAGAGACAGGTCTCATCCCACATCTAGATTTCGTCCCTCTAATAGAGGTAGAGGAGCTGGTTCTTCTAGAAGAGGTGGCACTAGAATAAACAGACCTAACAAAAAGCAGCAATTTTGACAGTCAAGATACTCCAGTAGGCGGCCGTCTAAGTTTTTTTCTTTCTGTATGGGTACAAAAAATAAAAGACCCTTGGGTTATAAGCACTATCCAGTTTGGTTACGCGCTTTCTTTCCTCTTGTACCCTCCAGACAGGTTCATCTCATCACAGACCCTGCAGGAACCAAAAAGGACACTATTAGAGAATTCAATTCTAGACCTTTTATCTCTAGCCGCCCTGGAGCCAGTTCCCTCAACCCAAGAAGGGAAAGGAGTATACTCACCCGTTTTTCTTGTCCCCAAACCTTCAGGAAAATCATGTCTAATCATAGACCTAAGATATCTAAACAAATTTCTAGTAAAGAACGTGTTCCGAATGGAAACAATCAAGTCAATAAGGCCCCTCATATCTCAAGGAGATTTTATGGCGTCATTAGACCTAAAGGACGCCTATTTCCACATTCCTATATTTTCCGCCCACAGACGATACCTGCATATAGCGGTAAAGATCGGGGGAACACTGAAACATTTTCAGTTCAAAGTACTCCATTTCGGAATAACATCAGATCCGTTTGTATTCACCAAGGTGATATCCGCGGTAGTTGCCATCCTCAGACTCCAGGGTATAAGGATAGTTCCTTACCTGGACGATTGGCTAATTATAGCCAGATAAGAATTATAATCTCTCTCTTGACGGAGTTAGGGTGGATCATCAACAAGGAAAAATCAAATCTTGTGCCAGCCACCATAAAACAGTTCCTAGGTTTTATAACAAATTCTCAACAAATGAAGATATATCTCGAGTTGTCACATTGAGAACTTTAATGAGTTTCCTGGGTCTGCTATCCTCAGCTGCAGATGTGGTTCCATGGGCTCTCTGGCATCTCAGACCCCTTCAAACAGAGATTCTTCAGAAATGGAACAGAACCCAGTCAGATCTAGAGACTTTCCATACACTTTTTCTCAGTGTCAGGAAATCGCTTCGTTGGTGGGGCCAGCTCAGAGACGTTATGTCTCTACTAGAGCCAACTTGGCAGGTGTTAACGACAGACACCTCTGCATCAGGATGGGGAGCCCATCTTGCAAAGCACGTAGTAGCTGGATTGTGGAGTACAACAGTGAGGCTTCTTTCTTCAAATGTAAAGGAACTAAGAGCGATTTTTTACGCTCTAAGACATTTCGAGCCATTACTAATTGGAATTGGCAGAGCAGTCCGAGTAAAGACGGACAATATGTCCGCAGTCTTCTACATAAACAAGGAGGAACAAGATCACCAATACTACTTGCAGAAGCAGGGAAGATCTTGTCATGGGCAGAAGTAAGGATAACCAGGTTATCGGCTGTCCACATCAGAGCCACATTAAATATTCTTGCAGATCATTTAAGCCGCCAGATGACTATTCCAGGGGAATGGTCGCTGAATCAGGATATATTCCTGAAGATCACATATCTCTGGGGCACACCAGTCATAGATCTTATGTCCACCAGATTGAATGCCAAACAAGCAACATTTTGCTCCCTATATGCCGAAGACCATCCCTTTGCGATAGACGCGATGTCAATACTCTGGAATTTCAGTCTGGCATACATTTTTCCTTCCACAGCGATGATTCCAAAAGTACTCACCAAGATAAGACAGGAGGGATCTGTGATCATAGCAATAATTCCCTTTTGGCCAAAGAGAGCATGGTTACCGCTCCTCATGACTATGAGTCAAGGAATGTTCTGGAAACTTCCCCTAAAGAACAACCTAGTATCTCAGGTGTCCCAGTTATGCAACAATCTGAAATCCCTTCATCTTACAGCCTCGAGGTTTGTAGGTCCCTTTTAGAGGCTAGAGCTTTTTCTAACCATGTCTTGAACACTTTATCTCACTCTAGGAGTGTCTCAACTAACAAGACTTATTCCAGAATAAAAACAACTTTTTGCTCCTGGTGTGCATAAAGAGAAATTAATTCCTCTTCCCCGACTAGACCACAAATTCTTGAATTTCTCCAAGATGGATATGAGAAAGGTCTATCTACCCGTACTATTCCAGGTTGCTGTACTATCAGCTTATCTTCAATCCAAATTATGTAACTTCCAGGAAGTTAGAGATTTTTTAAGGGCTTTAAATAGGTTGAGACCCTTGAGAACCCTACCAGTAGCATCCTGGGATCTATCTCTGGTATTAAATCTACTGTGTAAACCACCTTTTGAGCCCTTGGAAAGTTCTTCCCAAAGTATCTTTCCTTTAAGACAATTTTTTTGTTGGCTAATACCTCAGCAAAAAGGATTGGAGAATTACAGGCCTTAGCAGCAGAGGAACCTTATTTATCTTTTCATTCAGAAAAGGTGTTATTATCATTTCTCTCTTCCTTTATTCCAAAGGTTCCTTCCTTTTCTAATCTAAATCAGATTATTACACTGCCCCGATATTCCCCCTTCAGGGAGGAAGAAGGGCAGTCTGACTACTCTACCCTAGATGTAGTAAGATGTCTAAGGATTTATGTTGACAGAACAAAGGAATTTCGTCAGAATAAGAACTTGTTTATTGCCTTTCAAGGTAATAAAAAAGGACATTCTGCATCTAAAGCAACCATTTCTAGATGGATTTCTGATTGTATATAGGAGGCCTATACAACTCAAGATCTACAAACACCTGAATTTGTTAAAGCACATTCAACAAGAGCAATGGCTGCTTCCTGGGCGGAAAGAATCGCTGTACCTTTGGAACAGATCTGTGCCAGTGCATCTTGGTCCACTCCAAGCACTTTTTTCTAACATTATAAGTAGAGATGAGCGAATGTACAGTAAATTTGATTCGTCACAAACTTCTCGGCTCGGCAGTTGATAACTTATCCTGCGTAAATTAGTTCAGCCTTCAAGTGCTCCGGTGGGCTGGAAAAGGTGAATACAGTCCTAGGAAAGAGTCTCCTAGGACTGTATCCACCTTTTCCAGCCCACCCGAGCACCTGAAAGCTGAACTAATTTATGCAGGAAAAGTCATCAACTGCCGAGCCGAGAAGTTCGTGACAAATCGAATTTACTTGTAAGTTTGCTCATCTCTAATTATAAGTTTAATTCTTTATTTTCTGAAAAAACACGTTTTGCCAAATCGGTCTTAGACTCTGTAAAGAATACACACCCACCCAGGGATACTACTAACAAATTTCCATTTCCTGCTGCTGCAGATGTTAGGGAAGGTAAGATTTAAGTAGTTAATCTGTTTTCCCTTAGTCTGTCAGCAGCACAAGCTTCCCTCCCTACTAATATATCCCTATAAATAACTTAGTGAGGGGGGAAGGTCCATTTCTACTACAGGGTGGTGTGCTGTAATTATAAAAAATGCCACAGGTCCTGCCAGCTCATAGGGGGGATTGTTAACCCATTATTGTGCTGCTGACAGACTAAGGGAAAACAGATTAACTACTTAAATCTTAACTTATTTATTCTATTGCTGTAATTGTATATGGCACAATATCAAATTTACCTATATTTATTATTTTATTTATTATTTCTATATTTTATTTAATACATTTATGCCTATTTTTGAATATTTTGTTGTTGGTATTTTATGTTTGCAACGATATCCCTATCTTCCAAATTTCAACTTACTGTACACTTTACATATATTCCTTACGTTTTTCATCAGTACTTGAATTTTTTTGTATTTTTCTTTGGTATTCCTGGGCATCTGTAATTGCATCTCATGTAGAGAATGGGCCATAGCATAGACAGATTTATACACTAGATAAGTGACTCCAAAACGCTCATTATAATAAAGATTTGGTTTAATGTCACCTAATTTTATAGTTCTGTTGCATTTGTGAAGTTGAAGGTATTGCAGAAGGATATTAATATTTGCATCTGAGGTTAAGCAATGAAAAGAATATGCTAAGATATATTCCACTAATATGTCATGTGGACGATTTATTGTGCTGATATCTTCCAGGAATCTTTTCAAATCTGGTATATTCTTAGAATCGGGTGAAAATATCAAACTTCCATGAAATGATGGTTTTCTGTTTTTGGGCATTAATATGTGAGAATTCCATCCTGCTGGTACAATGAATGTCTTCTCTTGAGCCTTATTGAATTTTAATTCAATAAAAAATCCAATACAAACAGAAAATTTTCCACATATTACAATGACTTGAGATGTTGATTTTTTAAGGATGCCTATGTTTTCTTTGAAATTACTTTTTTCCATATTGTCATATATTTTAATAATATACTCAATACAGATCTCATATTTAGCCGCCATTGTCTTCAGCTCCTGACTCTGCTTCTCACCGACATCATCATCAGATGTGATAACACCGATCCACGTCCAGTTATAATGTCTGAGTAATTGAACCATTGCCAGGAGTTGGGTTGAGTGATTGGGAAGTGCTTGGAAGAAGGATGGGAAGAGTTTGGTATTGCTCAGAATAGGATCCACTGTACCATAACCAATCTGAATAATATAGTAATAATTTAGAATCATAATGAAAATTACTAGATCCAGTGGGGGAGATTTATCAAAACCTGTGTAGAGGAAGAGTGGCTCAGTTACCCATAACAACCAATCAGATTGCTTTTTTCATTTTTCACAGGCCTATTTATGAATGAAAGAAGCGATCTGATTGGTTGCTATGGGCAACTGCAGCACTCTTACTCTCTGCGGGTTTTTAGTAAACCTCCCCCAGTATGTTCTACTACATTATAAAAATTACTGTGTATAATAAAAAATACTACACTGCTCAAAAAAATAAAGGGAACACTTAAACAACACAATGTAACTCCAAGTCAATCACACTTCTGTGAAATTGCACTGTCCACTCAGGAAGCAACACTGATTGACAATCAATTTCACATGCTGTTGTGCAAATGGAACAGACAACAGGTGGAAATTATAGGCAATAGCAAGACACCCCCAATAAAGGAGTGGTTCTGGAGGGGGTGACCACAGACAATTTCTGAGTTTCTATGCTTCCTGGCTGATGTTTTGGTAACTTTTGAATGCTGGCAGTGCTTTCTCTCCAGTGGTAGCAAGAGACGGAGTCTACAACCCACACAAGTGGCTCAGGTAGTGCCGCTCATCCAGGATGGCACATCAATGCGAGCTGTGGCAAGAAGGTTTGCGTAGTGTCCAGAGCATGGAGGCGGTACCAGGAGACAGGCCAGTACACCAGGAGATGGGGAGCAGGACGTAGGAGGGCAACAATTCAGCAGCAGGACCGCTACCTCTACCTTTGTGCAAGGAGGAGCACTGCAAGAGCCCTGCAAAATGACCTCCAGTAGGCCATAAATGTGAGTGTGTCAACTCAAACGGTCAGATACAGACTCCTTGAGGGTGGTATGAGGGCCTTATGTCCACAGGTGAGGGTTGTGCTTACAGCCCAACACCATTCAGGACGTTTGGCATTTGCCAGAGAACACCAAGATTGGCAAATTCACCACTGGCACCCTGTGCTCTTCACAGATGAAAGCAGGTTCACACTGAGCACATGTGACCGACATGACAGTCTGGAGACGACATGGTGAATGTTCTGCTGCCTCCAACATCCTCCAGCATGACTGGTTTAGCTGTGGATCTGTAATGGTGGGGGGTGGCATTTCTTTGGGGGGACGCACAGCCCTCCATATGCTTGCCTGAGGTAGTCTGACAGCCATCAGGTACCGAGATTAGATCCTCATACCCCTTGTGCCTTGTGAGACCATATGCTGGTGCGGTTGGCCCTGGGTTCCTCCTAATGCAAGACAATGCTAGATGTGTCTGGAGTGCGTCAGCAGTTCCTGCAAGAGGAAGGCATCAATGTTATGGACTGGCCCACCCGTTCCCCAGACCTAAATCCGATTAAGCACATCTGGGACATCATGTCTCGCTCATCCACCAACGCCATGTTGCACCACAGACTGTCCAGGAGTTTAGTCCAGGTCTGGGAGGACATCCCTCAAAAGACCATCTGCCACCTCATCAGGAGCATGCCCAGGCATTGTAGGGAGGTCATACGGGCACGTGGAGGCCACACACACTACTGAGCCTCATTTTGACTAGTTTTAAGGACATTACATAAAGTTGGATCAGCCTGTAGTGTGGTTTTCCACTTTGATTTTGAGTGTGACCCCATATCCAGACCTCCATGGGTTGATAAATTTGTTTTCCATTATTAATTTTTGTGTGATTTTGTTGCCAGCACATTCAACTATGTAAAGACGAAAGTATTTCATACGATTAGTTCATTCATTCAGATCTAGGATGTGTCATCTTAGTGCTACCTGTATTTTTTTGAGCAGTGTATTTGCCAATAGCCATAAGCAAACTTAACAAAGCTTGGTTCAGTAGGTGTGCCAACTTTTTACCAAAAAGTTTGGTTTGGGCCAAAAAAGTTAAAGTGAATCCTAAAGTTGAACACTGCCAATGAGCCCTTAAGCACTGAATAACCCTGCTAGATATCCCTCCACATTATGTCTCCAATCTCTCTCATACACACACAACACACACACACACACACACACACACATAGCCTCCTCTAAATACCTCCAGCCTCTCCTCCCTCAACACACAATGCTTCCAACTTCCAAATGCCTCCAGCCTCTCCCTTATACACATTGCCTCCAGCATCTCCCCCCAAACACACAATGCCTCCAGCCTCCCCTCAAATGCATCTAGCCTCTCCCACATGCAATGCCTCCAGTCTCGCCCACACTGAAAGCCTCCAGCCTCCCACAAAGGCCTTCACCCTTCCCCACACACAATGCCTCCAGCATCCCTCCAAATGCCTCCAACCTCTCTTACACACACAATGCCTCCAGCCTCTCCCATACACACAATTCCAGCCAACAAACTATTTACTTCTATTGCCTCCAGCCTCCCAGCCACCCACATTGCCTTAAGCCTTCCACATTGCCTCCAGCTTCCGACATTGCCACCTACCTCCAGCTTCCCACACTGCCTCCTGCCTCGCAGCCCACCAACATTGCCTCCTGTCTCCTAGCCCTCCAACATTGCCTTCCAGACAACCCCCATTGCCTCCCAGCCACCCACATGGCCTCCAGCCCTGCAGCCACCCTTATGGCCTCCCAGTCACCCAGTGCTATTATCTTTCACCTCCCAGTGGTATTGCCTCCATTAACCTCTCACCCCTATTGCCTCCATTCACTTCCATCTTGCCTCCATCTGCCCCACTATTGCCTCTATTGCCTCCTTTGACACAACCCCCTGCTATTGCCTCCATTCATAAATCCCCCCATTGTCTCCATTCACATATTCCCCCCATAGCCTTCGTTCACAAATCCCCCTATATTCTCCATTCACAAATCCCCCGCGCTAGTGTCCCCCCATCCCCCACTACCACTCCCCCCAATCCCCCCTCCCCCCCACTATTGCATCCTTGCATCCATTCACAAATTCTCCCTCGCTATTGCTTCCATTCTCAAAACCTGTGTGACAATGATGTTTCTGTTGAGGAGGGGAATCCTTTTTTTTTTTTTTTCATGCAAACATAATGACCACCAGACCCCTGCAGCACCCCTGTGTGTGAAAATATATGGCAAAAATATATACATAATTTAAAGGGGTATCCAAAGGATAGGGCATAAGATGTATGATTGCAGGGGTCCTGAAGCTGGGAACCCCCGTGATCTTGGTGCAGCGCCCAGCATTCTGTGCCAGACACTACGTCCAAAACAGGGACGTGACGTCACGACCATGCCCCTGGTAACATCAAGCCACACCCCTCATAGACATTCCTTAGACAATCCTTGGAAAGAAGGTTTGGATAGGTTATTTTTTTGTTTGGAAAATTACAGCACATATTCCCCTGGTCTGAAGGAATATCTTATGATAGCAGTAGAATTTTTGCTTAATCACAATTTTTTCATGTTCGATGAAGAATGTTTCCTTCAGACCAGAGGGGCTCCCATGGGAGCTAAATATTCCCCATCGTTAGCAAATATCTTTATGGTTTTTTGGGAGATTCAATTTATTTTTACTGCAAGTAATCCATTTTTTGATTGCATCCAATGGATAGGGTGTTTCATAGACAACTTACTCATTATTTGGAGGGGTACAAGGCAACAATTTGACTAATTTATACAATATATTAACAGCATCATTTAAATCTCAGATTGACGTCACAATTCAATACTATAACTATTAATTTTCTAGACATTACATTAAGTACTCAGGGTAATAAAGTCATTACAATCTGTACAGGTTGGAGACATCTACCAATTCTATTTTAATGGCAACATCTTGCCATCCGAAACATGTTATCGAAAATATCCCATATGAAGAATTATGTAGACTAAAGAGGAACTGTACACTAGAAGATACTTTTTCAATAGGGGCAAGAAGTCTAAATGATAGGTTAAAAGAAAGGGGGTACACAAAAAAAAATCTGGATACAATAAATGATCAAGGTAAAAACTGCATAGCATTAATTTAAAAAAGTGCAGCTACAGCTAGAGAGACTGCAAGGAGGAAACCAGCATTTGTAACAGCATATAGTGCTCATTTTGCAGCAATAAAACAAATCGTATTAAAGTACCTACCAGTTTTGTAGGTGGATACCACATTGAGAGAAATAATCGCATCGGGTGTGAATGTTGTACCTAGAAGAGGTCCGTCATTGGAATCAATATCATCCCCTAGTATGTATAGCAGCAAAAAGAATAGCAACCAGGTTGAGCAAATAAACGCACCATGGTTGAAATATACAAGGAATGTAGGATGTGGACTCACCAGATATTTAACATGTAAGTACATGGTGAAAGCAGGTGAGTTCACATCATATACTACGAATCAAATTTATTTTTATGAATAATTATATTAATTGCTGCTCTACATGCGTAGTCTACTTAGCTTCTTGCACACATTGCTGTTTACAATATGTGGGATCCAATAGCAACAAACTGAAGGTATGAATTAGGAGGCACATTTCTGACACAAAAGGTCTGAAGGTGGGCGTTTCTGCCCTAATTCATAATTTCATCAAAATACATAACGGAAATACGGATTTTCTCAAAGTAAAGGGCATTGAAAAAGTAAATAAAAAACCCAGGGAGGGGATAGAAGAAGGTTACTATTAAATAGGGAAACATTTTGGATGTTTGTACTTAAAACAGTCCATCGTTTAGGACTTAATCAAAGGTTGGATATGATCACAGTGTATTTAGAAAAGAAATCCTTCCATATGAAAAATATTCTGAATGTTTCTCCAACAAATCTGAATGTGAACATGATCTTTAAAGCGTTCCCCTCAGATCCAACAAAATTATTTTTTTTAAAAATATATCACTCAGTACCTAATCCTGACCATGTTCATCTAATTTTTGTGTCTAGCACCTTTATTTATTATTTTATTACACTTTTAATTTAGCTCACTAGCCTCTCAAAGGGAGGGTGTGTGGCCTCACTGCAGGTCTCCGCCCCCTCCCTCTGTATCCTGTCTGCTCACATCTCCCCTAGCATTAGCAAAACTGCAACTCCCAGCTTGTCCTCACAGACAGTAACGGGACACAAGATGACAGTGGGAGGATTTTTCCTCCAGCTCTGAGCCCTGCACTCACAGCTGTCAATCAAGGAAGTGTGTCCATGACATAGGTGATGACGCATGAACACAGCAGAACTACAGTAGTATGTGTCCAAGCAGGCAGGGGGGGCAGTTGTTTGACTGGCTTTTTCAGTATTAAATACTGAAATTTTTCTAATGAAAGCGATTGCAAAAACTATTGGTTTTGCATGCTTTACAACATAACAAACGTTTTTGTATCTGACAGTGCCCATTTAAAGAATATTAACGAATATTGTCGAAAACAAATCCGGTGCACCAAACTAAAAATCCAGAACATGTTTTCCAGCTGTCTATTTTAATGAAGTCAGCTATGACTAAGCGCTGTATTGCATAAAACACATCAGAAGTTTCCTGTTTCTATGTCTCGTTTATGTAATGTGAATCTGCAATAAAGGAAAGTTTTATTGGATCACCTTGAGCTGGACAGTTTTCTTCGGTTGGATATGTATATGGAAGCCGGGGCGGTGCCAGTGGGTCCGAGGCACAGGTGTGTCTGGTAGGCGGGAATGTAGCGGCATTTCTTGAAAGCTCAGGTGTAAACCAGCCTGGATGTCAGGTATTGGTAAATATCCCTTTGGTGAAGATTTATGTCAGGTTGGCATACTGGATAGAAAAACGTAGTCATCGTGTACTGCAACATAAACATACTCTTGGGCATCATCATCATCACTGTCATGTTATGTGGGTGACTCGTCCACTATCCATTCCACTAATTCCATCTCCAAATCATTTTCAGGTCCCACTACCTTATTTGCATCCAACTCCTCCTCGACATCAATTATTACTGTGAACATTTGCTTCAGAAAGAATATAGGAGGCATGATATCATTCATTCTGCTGTTGTCCCTGCTGACAAATCTTCATAAGGCCTAAGTGTGCAACATGTGTCTCTGAAAAGCTGCCAATGCCTGAGCTGAAAATCACACTTGCTCAAACAGCTGTCTGCTGCTATAGGTAATCAGTCACGGACTTCCACTGCTGATGCCGGCAGTCCGACTAATGTAAGATGCGAGGTGCAGCGTGGTGTAACATTGCATAATAAGTGGTTTCCATTTAGCTACTGTACAGTAAATGTAGGAGGTCATGCTTAAAAGCATAAGGATGGCAAAAGTGAACACACACTCTCCTGGATATGGCCAGCAAATACTTCTGACTGATACATTTTTAAGAAACGTTTTAGCCCATGTGCCACCCGCAGAAAATGTAAAAGTGTCATGCAGTCCAACCATGATGATCTCGCTGTTGTCAGCAACCACATTGTGCAATCTCATATACAACCAGCATGAGATGTTCTCCTGCAGACACATCAGCAACTTCTCCGTTGTGTGTTTTTTTTCACCCAGACATAACAGATGTAATAAAGTGTGGCAATGCATCACTTGGCACCAGTGAAAGGTGGGAGTAGGTAAAGTATTAGCTACGATTAATAAAGCCCTGCGCAGAACAGTTTTTTCAATCCCGCTCCTGCTTGCTCCCAATGATTTTCTGAACAACTCCGCCCGATCCAGCAGGGTGTTTGCTCCACTCCCGCCTACAACATTTGTGTCCAATCTCCAATGCTCCCACTAACATAACATAGGAACGCACAGACCCTAGGCTGCAATGCTTTGAAGTCTATGCATATCCCCATGTGTATAGCGGTGAGTGTGTACATTAATATACAAGTGGGGGTATGTGCAGAGTATTGTACTCTAGCCTGTAGTACAGACTAGGGTGCAATGCTCTGTACATACCCCCCATGTGTATAGCAGTGTCTGTAGTGTACAATCCTACACAGGTGGGGGTATGTGCAGACTGCAGTATGTGTCTGTAGAAGACACTAGGGTGCAATGCTCTGAAGTGCACTTACCCCATGTGAATAGCAGTGCAGACAGAGGCCCTGGCTGGGAGGATCACTGATGTCACTGCACTTACATACCCGGCCGGGGACACAGCACAGTAAACAGCATTTGTCTACAACACCAGCAGGTGTGTACTTTTGGCTGGCCTTTCACAGAATCTAGGCCCTTAAGACTTTAACAAGAAAAAAATGGTACACCACTTAGATGTACGCACAGGTTACACTTAATAGAGGACAATACACTTTTAGTGCTATGCTCACCCTAACTGGCTGGCTACTATTAGTTTTTCAGTTGTTATACACACCAGTGCTGCAGCACACAGTCGCTGTGTACTAGACCCAAAATTGTCTCTGTTACGCCGAGCGCTCCGGGTCCCCGCTCCTCCCCGGAGCGCTCGCAACTTTCTCGCATTTGCAGCGCCCCGGTCAGACCTGCTGACCTGGTGCGCTGCAATGTCTCTCTCAGCCGGGATGCGATTCGCAATGCGGGAGGCGCCCGCTCGCGATGCGCATCCCGGCTCCCATACCTGACTCGCTCCCCGTCGGTCTTGTCCCGGCGCGCGCGGCCCCGCTCCTTAGGGCGCGCGTGCGCCGGGTCTCTGCAATTTAAAGGGCCACTGCGCCACTGATTGGCGCAGCAGGCTTAATTAGTGTGTTCACCTGTGCACTCCCTATTTATACATCACTTCCCCTGCACTCCCTTGCCGGATCTTGTTGCCATTGTGCCAGTGAAAGCGTTTCCTTGTGTGTTCCTAGCCTGTGTTCCAGACCTCCTGCCGTTGCCCATGACTACGATCCTTGCTGCCTGCCCTGACCTTCTGCTACGTCCGACCTTGCTCTTGTCTACTCCCTTGTACCGCGCCTATCTTCAGCAGTCAGAGAGGTTGAGCCGTTGCTGGTGGATACGACCTGGTTGCTACCGCCGCTGCAAGACCATCCCGCTTTGCGGCGGGCTCTGGTGAATACCAGTAGCAACTTAGAACCGGTCCACCAACACGGTCCACGCCAATCCCTCTCTGGCACAGAGGATCCACCTCCAGCCAGCCGAATCGTGACCGTCTCTAAATCTTACTCCCTTTCCTATCAGTACTTCTAGGTTGGATTTGGGCTTCAGGTGAATCGCTGCTGTAGAAAAACTTTTCTGTGCAACACACTGCTCTTTGTACCTCTCTTCCCTGCAATGGAATGCTGATGTGACTGGGAGGTGAATCGCTGCTGTAAAAAAGCTTTTCTGTGCAGCACACACAGCTCTCTGTCCCTCTCTCTCTCTGTAATAGAACGCAGATGTTACTGGCTGCAAGATGGCTTCTGATATAGAGCTGTGAAATCACAGAGGTGACTGGCTGCTGATGGGCTGCATGCTGCATGTGATTCAGGGTCATCCCGCTAACTCTAGTTCCCGCTTTCCCAGGATTCCTTGCCCCATGTTCTCACATGTGGATCCGCCATTTTAGATGCACAGTGCCTGGACCACACTAAATGGAGTTTAATTAAGTGAATCGAGGCGATATTCACATTCATTCCGAATCAAATTTTTCCTGAAATTCGTAACGAATTCGGATTTAGCAGATTTCAATTAGCTTGTCCCTAATTAAGAGGTCAGCTTCCATGAGAGGGCTCTAAAGCCCACCCCCCCCCACACCTGTCTGTGGTTCAGGTTCACGTGAAACTATTTTAAGTGTTTTTAAATGTTTGTCTAGCCTATGTATTTCTAATAAAGAGTTTTTGAAATATTTATTTGTTGTACTTTCTGGTGTGCACCATTTTTTTAGTGTGTCTACTTTTTTTTGTTTTTCTTATCTAGTTCTTTATACAATTGACACACTTTGTGGCACCCGTTTAACCTCTTCAGGACCCATGACGTATGCATACGTCATCACACCCTGGGTCTTAAGGACCCATGACGTGTGCATACTTCATGTCTTTTCCTGGTCTCCGCCGCTCACCCGGCGGAGAACGGAAGCGGATCCCTGCTGAAGTCCTTCAGCAGGGATCCAGGGCAAACGCAGAGGGGGGCTATGTATGCCCCCCATGTCGGTGATCGCCGCAAATCGCAAGGGAAATCGCCCTTGCGATCTGCGGCGATACCGGGCTGATCGGGTCTCTGGGACCCGACCGCCCGGTAATTTCGCATGATCCCGGCTGTCACAGACAGCCAGGACCATGCTGAAGACTAGGAGCGAGGTGGCAAACCTGCCACCTCCTCCTATTCCCTGCGATCTGTCGGTTAGTTAACCGACCAATCGCAGGAGGGGGGGCGGTTACTTCCTCCCGTCCTGCCCGGTCCCTTGAAGTCCGGAGAGGACGGGAGGAAGACCGGAGGACGCGGCGGGGGACGGGGGAGTGCTGGGGACCGGCCCCGGTACTTACCTCGTCCCTGAAGACCCGGATCCCGGCGAGGAAGATGGTGGAGGCGGCGACAGGTGAGTAGATCTTCAGCCGCGGTCGGGCCCTTTACAGCAATGCACGTCGCCGTAAAGCGACATGCATTGCTGTATTGGGACCCTATATACTACAACTCCCAGCATGCCCAGACAGCCCTTGGCGTCTGGGCATGCTGGGAGTTGCAGTTTTGCAACATCTGGAGGTCCACAGTTTGGAGACCACTGTGCCCTTCCAGATGTTGCAAAACTACACATTCTCAGCATGCCCTTACTGTCCAGGCATGCTGGGAGTTGTAGTTCTGTAACATCTGGCCCTTCAGATGTGCAGAACTACAACTCCCAGTATGCCTGGACAGTTTTGGCATACTGGGAGTTGTAGTTTTGCAACATCTGGAAGGGCACAGATTGGGAACCACTGTATTAGTGGTGTGCAAACTGTAGTCCTCCAGATGTTGCAAACTACAACTCCAAGCATGCTGGGAGTTGTAGTTCGGCAACATCTGGCACTAAAGATGTTGCCGAACTACTACTCCCAGCATGCCTGAGAATGTTTGGGAGTTGTGGTTTTGCAACAACAGGAGGCACACTGGTTGGGAAACATTGTCTGTTTCCTAACTCAGTGTTTCCCAACCCGTGTGCCTCCAGCTGTTGCAAAACTATAACTACCAGCATGCACTGATAGACTGTGCATGCTGGGAGTTGTAGTTTTGCAACAGCTGGAGGTTCCCCCCCCCCCCCCTGTGAATGTACAGGGTACACTCACATGGGCAGGGGGCTTACAGTGAGTATCAGGCTGCAAGTTTGCGATGCAGCAAATTTTGCACGGCAGCTCAAACTCGCAGCGGGAAAATCGCTGTAACCCCCCCTGCCCATGTGACTGTACCCTAAAAACACTACACTACACTAACACAAAATAAAATAAAAAGTAAAAAACACTACATATACACATACCCCTACACAGCCCCCCTCCCCAATAAAAATGAAAAACGTCTGGTACGCCACTGTTTTCAAAATGGAGCCTCCAGCTTTTGCAAAACAACAACTCCCAGTATTGCCGGACAGCCGTTGACTGTCCAAGCATGCTGGGAGTTTTGCAACAGCTGGAGGCACCCTGTTTGGGAATCACTGGCGTAGAATACCCCTATGTCCACCCCAATGCAAATCCCTAATTCAGGCTTCAAATGCACATGGCGCTCTCACTTCGGAGCCCTGTCGTATTTCAAGGCAACAGTTTAGGGTCACATATGGGGTATCGCCGTACTCGGGAGAAATTGCCTTACAAATTTTGGGGGGCTTTTTCTCCTTTCACCCCTTATGAAAAGGTGAAATTGGGGTCTACACCAGCATGTTAGTTTAAAAAAATAAATTTTTTACACTAACATGCTGGTGTTGCCCTATACTTTTCATTTTGACAAGAGGTAAAAGGGAAAAAAGTCCCCCACAATTTGTAATGCAACTTCTCGTGACTACGGAGATACCCCATTTGTGGGCGCAAAGTGCTCTGGGGGCGCACAACAAGGCTCAGAAGGGAGAGTGCACCATGTACATTTGAGGTGATTTGCACAGGGGTGGCTGATTGCTGATTGTTACAGCGGTTTTGACAAACGCAAAAAAAAAAAAACACATATGACCCCATTTCGGAAACTACACCCCTCACGGAATGTAATGAGGGGTGCAGTGAGAATTTACACCCCACTGGTGTCTGACGGATCTTTGGAACAGTGGGCTGCGCAAATTAAAAATTTTGTACAGCCCACTGTTCCAAAGATCTGACAGACACCAGTGGGTTGTAAATTCTCACTGTACCCCTTGTTACATTCCTCAAGGGGTCTAGTTTCCAAAATGGTAGGCAATGTGGGGGTTATTTTGCTGTTCTGGCACCATTGGGGCTTGGGGGGGGAAACACACATTTTAGTGAAAAAATTTTTTTTTTACGTATGCAAAAGTCGTAAAACCCCTGTGGGGTATTAAGGCTCACTTTATTCCTTGTTACGTTCCTCAAGGGGTCTAGTTTCCAAAATGGTATGGCATGTGGGTATTTTTTGTTGTCCTGGCACCATAGGGGCTTCCTAAATGCGACATGCCCCCGAGCAAAATTTGCTCTCAAAAAGCCAAATATGACTCCTTCTCTTCTGAGCATTGTAGTTCGCCCAAGTCATGTCAGGTTTACAATTGAAAAAAAAGGGCCAATGTGTATGCAATGTGTATTCTGTGAGGTCAGGTGATCCTTCCTCCTTCTTGCAAGGCAATTGGCTAACATGAGGTCATGTGATCCTTCCTCCTACATGAAAAGTATTCTGGGCTACCCTGAGGTCATGTGTTCCTTCTTCCTTCACCTATTCTCACACAGTGCCGTTCAGAGATCAAGTCCTTCTGGGGAAAAATTGTGAGAACTCAACCAAGATTTCCACTTAAGGGCTGGTCCTGCAGGACTCCTGGAAATGAAAATAATGTTTCTGTTGTGGAAAAAGTACAGGAACTCTGTTCCCATGAGTTCTCATCAAATATGGGTTTTTAACACACATAGTACCTGAGGGGCAAAAAGTAGCACAATAAAGAGTTTTTTTTCTTTTTTTACAGTATCAAATAAGATTTTAATTTTATAGTTTAAGTTAATATTTTTTTGTCAATTTTTTGTAATCAATTTTTTGATTTGGACTTTTTATTAAACAGTTTTTAACTTGCTTTACTTTTTCAGTTCCAAAGGGACATGATGCTATGCTCATTTTATCTCAGACTTTTTCCATTTGCTTTTCCTCAGCAAACAACTATAACAAGGACAATTTAAAACCCATATCACCTCAGTAGCAGTGTCAAAGAAATACCAATGTGCAGTGGTCATAATACTCCTAGCAGTACCAACAAAATATCACCATGTGGTGCATATAATATACCAGCAGGCCCAACCAAATGTTAAAGTGCAGTACAATATACCTGCCCAGCAAAACAAAGAAAGAAAAACACAATGCGGCATCTCTCTAGCAGCACCCTGATTGGGAAACACAGCCTTAAGGAAACTGCTACTGTTACTACTTAAAGGGTACCTCTCATCAAAAAAACTTTTAATATATTATAGATATTATTCTGTATGCAGAATAACTTCACAATTGCATGTTATTAAAAAATATGCTTCTTTCTATTTAATTTTCCACTTTGAAGAAATGACCACTAGGGGTCTCCCTACCAGTCCTGGCAGCAAGCATTTCAGGTCCCACAAATATCCCAAAAAATTTTTGGTAGTCCATATACATAAAGAATGTCCTGCGTAACAGTGGTGGCTGGACAGAATCAGTGCAATTCAATAAATACCAGTAACAAAGAAAAGGGGTCCGGCAAATCACAGTAAGACGCTACCTGGTAGTCGACACGAGGTCCGTCCATGGGGCAGGAGAGAGTGAGGGAAGCTCAGGAGGCGATTAACCGGTTGATTTCGTGCACATGCACTTCATCCGGCCAGTGAGCTTCCCTCACTCTCTCCTGCCCCATGGACGGACCTCGTGTCGACTAGCAGCTAGCGTCTTACTGTGAGTTGCCGGACCCCTTTTCTTTGTTACTGGTATTAATTTACAAATCTGTTTAACTTTCTGGAGCCAGTTGATATAAAAAAAAAAAAAAAAGTTTTTTCCTGGAATACCCCTTTAAGACCTAAAGAGGGGCTGCTATTACCTATAGGGAGCTATTACTGCCTTGAAGGGAGCTACAACTACTATATATGGGGGCTGCAACTATATACGGGGGGGGAGGGGGGCTACCTACTTAACGCCCCGACCCACATATCTACCCACTCTACTGTGTACGACACTAATTGGGTTATTGTTACTGTAAAGAGCTCTATAGGTGCTGGAGAAGTGTGGATTCTGAAATGTTTGGCTGTGGAGACGAGTTATGGCTGGAAGAAATTGTCATGACAGTCTGAGCCGGATGTAGAAGAAAAAGCAAAGTAGCCGACACCGATCAGAGAAGACGTCATCGGATGTAACCATATGTAAGGACTTATATGTGTGTAGAGCTGAAATCTACCACTATATAGTCAATTTCCTCCTTGTATACTGGTATTATGGGAAATATTGGTCTCAGTATTAAAGGAGTCGGTCAGTAACGGTATGATGGTAATATGTATAGTGATAATATTCCTCCTTGTATACTTGTATTATTGTTAATCTAGGTCTCAGTATACAGGACTTGGTCACTAACAGTATGACTTTAAGGGGTATTCTGGACAAGTACATTTTATCCAGTATCCAAAGGATAGGGGATAAGATGTCTGATAGTGGGGGGGGGGGGGGGGGTTCCACTGGGACCCCCCGCAGTCTCCCTGCAGCACCCTCATTCTATGCGGGGCTGCGTGATGACCCCCACCAAAGACATAAATGGAGAAGGCGTGGTGTGACGTGACAAGGGAGGTTTCCAAAACTGGAGACACAAATAAATGAGGGTGCTGCAGGGAGATGGCTGGGGGTCCAAGCTGCAATCAGACATCTTATCTTTTGGATAGGGGATAAAATGTTTTTGCCTGGAATACCCCTTTAAACCCTTAAGGACCCAGCCCATTTTCACCTTAAGGACCCGGCCATTTTTTGCACATCTGACCACTTTCACTTTAAGCATTAATAGCTCTACGATGCTTTTACTTTTCATTCTGATTCAGAGACAGTTTTTTCGTAACGTATTCTACTTTATGTTAGTTAGTGGTAAAATGTTGTTGATCTTGCACAATTTCTGGGAGAAAATTTCAAAAATTTGATAAAAAATTTGAAAATTTTGCATTTTTTTAAAACTTTGAAGCTCTCTGCTAATAAGGAAAATAGACATTACAAATAAATTATATATTGATTCACATATACAATATGTCTACTTTGATTTGACATTATAAAGTTGACATGTTTTTACTTCTGGAAGACATCAGAGGGCTTCAAAATTCAGCAGCAATTTTCCAATTTTTAACAACATTTTCAAAATCGGAATTTTTCATGGACCAGTTCAGTTTTGAAGTGGATTTGATAGTGGATTTCATATTAGAAATACCTAAAAAAAATGACCCCATTATAAAAACTGCACCCCTCAAAATATTCAAAATGACATTCAGTAAGTGTGTTTACCCTTTAGGTGTTTCACAGGAATAGCAGCAAAGGGAAGGAGAAAATTCAAAATCAAGAGAAAATGCCCCCACAAATATTGTAACCCCATCTCTTCTGAGTATGGAAATACCCCATGTTAGGACGTAAAATACTCTGCGGGCGAACTACAATGCATGGAGTCACATTTGACTCTGGAAAGCAAATTTTGTTGAAATGGTTTTTGGTGGGTATGTCGCATTTAGGAAGCCCATATGGTGCCAGCACAGCAAAAAAAAAAAACACATAGCATACTATTTTGGAAACTGCACCCCTCAAGGAACGTAACAAGGGGTACAGTGAGTCTTAACACCTCACAGGTGTTTTACAACTTTTTGTTAAAGTTGGATGTGTAAATAAAAATAAAAAAAAACTAAAATGCATTTTTTTCTCTGCTGGCACACTACAATGCTCATAAGAGATGGAGAGCCATTGAGATTTTGGAGAGTAAATTTGTTTGTATTGGAAGTCAGGGGCCATGTGCGTTTACAGAGACCCCCCCACATATGACCCCATTTTGGAAACTACACCCCTCACAGAATTTAATAAAGGGAACAGTGAGCATTTACACCCCACTGGCGTTTGACAGATCTTTGGAACAGTGGGATGTGCAAATGAATAATAAAATTTTACATTTTCATGGACCACTGTTCCAAAAATCTGTCAGACACCTGTGGGGTGTAAATGTTCACTGTACCCCTTATTACATCATGCGAGGGGTGTAGTTTCCAAAATGGGGTCACATGTGGGGGGGTCCATTGTTCTGGCACTATGGGGCTTTGTAACCACACGTGGCCTTCAATTCCAGACAAATTTTCTCTTCAAAAGCCCAATGTTGCTCCTTCTCTTCTGAGCATTGTTGTTCGGCCGCAGGGCACTTTATATCCACATATGGGGTATGTTCTTACTCAGAAGAAATGGGGTTACAAATTTTGGGGGGCTTTTTTTCCTATTTTCCCTTGTGAAAATGAAAAATGTAGGGTAACACCAGCATTTTATTGAAAAATTTTTTTTTTTCATTTTCCCATCCAACTTTAACAAAAATTTGTCAAACACCTGTGGGGTGTTAAGGCTCACTATACCCCTTGTTACATTCCGTGAGGGGTGTCGTTTTCAAAATGTTGGTATTTATTTTTTTGCGTTTATGTCAGAACCGATGTAAAATCAGCCTCCCCTGTGCAAAGCACCATTTTAAGCCTCAAATTTACATAGTTTGCTCTCAATCCTGAGCCTTGTTGTGTGTTCGCAGAACATTTTACGCCCACATATGGGGTATTTCCTTATTCAGGAGAAATTGTGTTACAAATTTAGGGAGTCTTTTTTTCCTTTTACCATCAAAAGTATGGGGAAATACCAGCATGTTAGTGTACATTTTTTTTAATTTTTTTACTCTAACAGGATGGTGTAGCCCCCAACTTTTCCTTGTCATAAGGGGTAAAAGGAGAAAAAGCCCCCCAAAATTTGTAGTGCAATTTCTCCCGAGTATGAAAATACCCCATATGTGGCCCTAAACGGTTTCCTTGAAATATGACAGTGCTCCGAAGTGAGAGAGCGCCATGAACATTTGAGGACTAAATTAGGGCTTGCATAGGGGTGGACATTGGGTATTCTACGCCAGTGATTCCCAAACAGGGTGCAACCAGCTGTTGCTAAACTCCCAGCATGCCTGGACAGTCAGTGGCTGTCCGGAAATGCTGGGAGTTGTTGTTTTGCAACAGCTGGAGGCTCCGTTTTGGAAACACTGCCGTGCGAAACGTTTTTCTTTTTTATTGGGGGGGGGGGGGGGGGAGTGTAAGGAGGTGTATATGTAGTGTTTTACCCTTTATTATGTGTTGGTGTAGTGTAGTGTAGTATTTTTATGGTACACTCGCACTGGCGGGTTACGGTGAGTCTCCCGCTATGAGTTTGCGCTGCGGCAAATAATTTGCCGCAGCTCAAACTTGAAGCAGGAAACTCAGTGTAAACCTGCTCGTGTGCATGTACCCTGTACATTCACATGGGGGGCAAACCTCCAGCTGTTTCAAAACTACAACTCCCAGCATGTACTGACAGATCATGCATGCTGGGAGTTGTACTTTTTCAACAGCTGGAGGCACACTGGTCGGAATAGTCTCAGTTAGGATCTGTCACCTAACTCCGTATTGTCCAACCAGTTTGGCTCCAGCTGTTGCAAAACTACAACTCCCAGCATGTACTGATCGCCGAAGGGCATGCTGGGAGATGTAGTTATGCAACAGCTGGAGGTACGCAACTACAACTCCCAGCATGCCGAGACAGCTGTTCACTGTTTGGGCATGCTGGGATTTGCAGTTTTGCATCATCTGGAGAGCTACAGTTTAGAGACCACTGCACAGTGATCTCCAAACTGTGGCCCTCCAGATGTTGCAAAACTACAAATCCCAGCATGCCCAGACAGCAAACAGCTGTGTGGGCATGTTAGGAGTTGTATTTTTGCAAGATCTGGAGGGCTAAAGATTAGAGACCACTGTATAGTGGTCTCAAACTGTAGCCCTCCAGATGTTGCTAGGCAACTCACCGGCTTCCGGAGGATACAGGGAGCACCCGCACGACACCGCCGCCCGCCAATCTCCACCGTCCATCGTCTCCCGCAGTCTCCGCCGATGGGCAAGTGGACTTCGGCGCCGGTCCTCCTTGGTTTCCCTATTGTGGGTGGGCAGAACGGGGAAACCGAAAGTTTACCCTCCTGCCCCCGATCTGCTATCGGTCGTCGCTTCTACACGACCAATAGCAGTGATAGGAGGGGTGGCACCCCTGTCACCTCACTCCTATCCCTTCAGGGGGATTGTGGGTGTCTTGGACAACCCTGATCCCCCTTATATTCCGGGTCACCGGGTCACCATAGACCCGTATTATCCAGAATTGCGCAACTCGCCGATGTGAATTAATCAGCGATTTGTAGCGATCGCCGACATGGGGTCTGATGATCCACCTGGGCATTTGCATGGCATGCCTACTGATCGATAACAGCAGTCACCCCGGCGCGCGGCGGGGACCGGAATTTCCACAGACGTACGGATCGTTAACTATCAGGGTCCCATGACGTAGCATAAGTCAAGGGTCCTTAAGGGGTTAAAGACAGTTGTAGGAACCCCCTAAGGCTAAGTTTCCACTTGTTTTTTTTTTCTGGCAGTTTTTGGAAATCTGCCACTGCAGTTTTTGAGCCAAAGTCAGAAGTGGATCCATAAGGGAGGAGAAGTATAAGTCCTTCCTTTATATGACCTATTCCTCTTGAATACATTTCTGGCTTTGGCTCAAAAACTGCAGTGGCAGTTTTCCAAAAACTGCCAGAAAAAAAACCAAGTGGAAACTTAGCCTTAGAGAGCACTGTCAAACTAGGTTTCTGGTACTACTCGTTGGACATCAGGCCTATGCAACCCAAAGGTAAGTACAGGCTCTGCTGCATTTCCTAGCGGCTCTAGCACCCGCTGGATCATTTAAATGTACAAAATGTCTGCCCATATTATTTGGGGGCATATTACATCTTAAAAATATTATAATGCAACCCTAAACAACTTAAATAGAATAACATTTTCCTTGACATTGCTGTAGTCATATGTCTCACCTGTGAGTATCCAAAAATGCCTAATATTTGTGCTAAGTTTAAAGATATATCTGGATTCATATCTCCGATAACACCAACCAAGGTTCCCAACTTCTCACAATTGTAATTAGGAATTGAGTCTCCAAAACCAGAGAGAATCTGCAGAACATTGTTTATAGCGTTATTCACATTGTTACATGAGTCATACACATGGTATCCCAGGGTCGTATTTGGTAAAATATCCGGGTTCTTGTTAATCTCTTCAATGGCAAAAATAAAGGCCATGAGATATCTGTAGAAACGAGGCGTAGGCCTGAAGAAAGAAAAAAAAAGGTTTTAAGGACAAAATTAATATGTCCCTTCTATACAAAAACATAATTTTCATAGCACTTGACTGACTCAATAAGAATTACATTGGCATAAACTTAAACATATCAGCTAATAAACCTTGTGTAATGACAACACCTGCCCAGTCTGTGTATTTCTCCCTGGTCAGGTAAGAGTTACTGTCTTTGACCTATTAGTAGCTAGTGGGTTGTGTTTCTAGGCCTCCAGCCTTTGTGGTTTTGCTGCTGATTTTAAAGTGATTATCCAGGAATAGAAAAACAGAGCTTATTTCTTGTGAAAATTGCTCCCGACTTTCTCCAGTTTGGGTGTGGTTCTACAGCTCAGTTCCATTAAAGTGAATGGAACCAAGCTATAATACCACACACAACCTCAGGACAGACATGGAGCTGTTTTTGAACGAAATTAGCTCTTTTTTCTTTTCCTGCATAACCCCTTTAATTGTCTCGCTGTTTCACCTTACTTAATCCTTTCAGTACTTATGAGCTTCTGAAGTTAAGGTTGATCTTTTCTGTCTAAGTGCTCTCTGATGACACGTGTCTCAGGAAACGCCCAGTTTTGAAGCAAACCCCCATAGCAAACATCTTCTAAACTGGGCGTTTCCCGAGACACGTGTCATCAGTGAGCACTTAGACAGAAATGAACAACCTTAACTTCAGAAGCTCATAAGTACTGATTTAAGATTTTTAATAGAAGTAATTTACAAATCTTTTTAACTTTCTGGAGCCAGTTGAGATATAAAAAAAAGTTCTTTCCTGGAATACCCCTTTAAGGACTCGTTTTTTTCTCCTTCCCTTCTAAAAATCAGAACGCTTTCAATTTTACACCTACAGACCCATATAAGGGCTTGTTTTTTGCATCACCAATTGTACTTTGTAATTACATCACTTATTTTATAATAATATACTGCAAAAAAACAAAAAAATATTTGTGGGGTGAAATAAAAGAAAAAACCCAATTTTGTAAATTTTGGTGGCTCCCATTTTTACGTAGTGCACTTTTCGGTACAAATGACACCTTATCTTTATTCTGTAGGACCACACAATTACAAATATACCCAATTTAAGTAGGTTTTATTTTATTTTAATAGTTAAAAAAAATTATAAACTACATGCACCAACATTAGTATGTTTAAAATTTGGCATCTTCTGACCCATATAACTTTTTGCGTATGGAGCGCTATGAAGACCAATTTTTATTCTTTATTAAATTATTTATTTAAAACATGGGAAAGGGGGATAGTAGGAAAGGGGTTAACCCCTTAAGGACCCAGCCCATTTATACCATAAGGACCCGGCCATTTTTTTAAAATCTGACCACTGACACTTTAAACATTAATAACTCTGGCATGCTTTTACTTTTCATTCTGATTCCAAGATTGTTTTTTTTTGTGACATATTCTACTTTATGTTAGTGGTAAAATTTTGTCGATACTTGCATCATTTCTTGGTGTAATATACCAAAATTTGATGAAAAATTTTTAAATTTTGCATTTTTTTTTACTTTGAAGCTCTCTGCTAATAAGGAAAATAGACATTCCAAATAAATTATATATTGATTCACATATAAAATATGTCTACTTTATGTTTGCATCATAAAGTTGACATGTTTTTACTTTTGGAAGACATCAGAGGGCTTCAAAGTTCAGCAGCAATTTTCCAATTTTTTACAAAATTTTCAAAATCAGAATTTTTCAGGGACCACTTCAAGTTTTAAGTGGATTTGAAGGGCCTTCATATTAGAAATACCCCACAATTATAAAAACTGCACCCCTCAAAGTGCCCAAAATGACATTCAGTAAGTGTGTTAACCCTTTAGGTTTTTCACAGGAATACCAGCAAAGTGAAGGAGAAAATTCAAAATCTTCATTTTTTACACTTGCATGTTCTTTTAGACCCAGTTTTTGAATTTTTACAAGTGGTAATAGGAGAAAAAGCCCCCAAAAATTTGTAGCCCAATTTCTCTCGAGTAAGGAAATACCTCATATGTGTATGTAAAGTGTTCGGTGGGCGCAGTAGAGGCTCAGAAGGGAAGGGGCAACAATGGGATTTTGGAGAGTGAATTTTGCTGAAATGTTTTTTGGGGGGCATGTCACATTTAGGAAGCCCCTATGGTGCCAGAACAGCAGAAAACATCACATGGCATACCATTTTGGAAAATGCATCCCTCAAGGCACATAGCAAGGGGCCCAGTGAGCCTTAACACCCTACATATGTTTGATGACTTTTTGTTAAAGTCGGATGTGTAAATGGAAAAAAAAAATACACTAAAGTGCAGTTTTTTTTCCCAAATTTACCATTTTTACAAAGGGTAATGTGAGAAAATGCCCCCCAAAATGTGTAACTTCATCTCTTCTGAGTATGGAATCACCCCATGTTAGGAAGTAAAATGCTCTGCGGGCAAATTACAATGCTCAGAAGAGAAGGAGTCACATTTGACTTATGGAAAGCAAATTTTGATGAAATGGTTTATGTAGGGCATGTCGCATTTATGAAGCCCCTGTGGTGCCAGCACAGCAAAAAAAAATTAAAAAAAAACATGGCATGCTATTTTGGAAACTACACCCCTCAAGGAACATAACAAGGTGCACAGCGAGCCTTAACACTTCACAGGTGTTTGACGACTTTTTGTTAAAGTTAGATGTGTAAATGAAAAAAATATATATTTTCACTAAAATGCATTTTTGTGTAATAGGAGAAAATGACCCCCAAAATTTGTAACCCCATTTCTTCTGATTATGGAAATACCCCATGGACGTCAAGTGCTCTGCTGTCGAACTACAATGCTCAGAAGAGAAAGAGCGCCATTGAGATTTTGAAAAGAGAAATTGTTTGGTATGGAAGTCAGGGGGCATGTGCATTTACAAAGCCCCCTGTGGTGCCAGAACAGTGGACCCCGCCACATGTGACCCCATTTTGGAAACTGCACCCCTCACATAAGGTAATAAGGGGTACAGTGAGCATTTACACCCCACAGGTGACTGACAGATTTTTGGAACAGTGGGCTGAGCAAATAAAAAATAACATTTTTCATTTTCACCGACCACTGTTCCAAAAATCTGTCAGACACCTGTGGGGCATAAATGCCATCTGCAACCCTTATTACATTATGCGAGGGGTGTAATTTCCAAAATGGGGTCACATGTTTGGGAGGTCCTTTGTTCTGGCACTATGGGGGCTTTGTAAACACACGTGGCCTTCAATTCCGGACACATTTTCTCTTCTGAGCATTGTTGTGCGCCAGCAGAGCACTTTACATCCACATATGGGGTATTTTCTTACTTAGAAGAAATGGGGTTACAAATTTTGTGGGGCTTTTTTCCTACTTTCCCTTGTGAAAATGAAAAATATTTTTTTCATTTTCCCATCCAACGTTAATGAAAATTCGTCAAACACCTGTGGGGTGTTAAGGCTCACTATACCCTTTGTCACGTTCCGTGAGGGGTGTCGTTTCCAAAATGGGGTCACATGTGGGTATTTATTTTTTTGTGTTTATGTCAGAACTGCTGTCAAATCAGCCTCCCCTGTGCAAATCACCAATTTAGGCCTCAAATGTACATGGTGCGCTCTCACTCCTGAGCCTTGTTGTGTGCCCGCAGAGCATTTTACACCCACATACGGGGTATTTCCATACTCAAGAGAAATTGCGTTACAAATTTTGGGGGTCTTTTTTTGCTTTTATCACTTGTGAAAATAAAAAGTATGGGGCAACACCAGCATGTTAGTGTAAAAATTTACATTTTTTACACTAACAGGCTGGTGTAGAACCCAACTTTTTCTTTTCATAATGGGTAAAAGGAGAAAAAACATAGAAAAAGGGGGGATTCAGCTCACCACCGTGCGGTATTGGATGCAGGAGCTCTGTAGTTGCAGGAGAGCAAGGCAGGCAAGGCGCGGGCCGTGTCCCGGAGAACAATAAAAAGAAGAAAGCACACGTGCAGGGGGGCCTCCAGCTGCTCCAAAAAGTCCAATTAGAAAATTAAAACTTCACCTTTAATATAGCATGTTTAAAAACGAAGGATATCCATGATGGAAATAAAAGAAGAAGGAAGGTAAACCAACGTGTTTCGAGCCTGTACTGGCTCTTAGTCGTGGCACAAACTAAGAGCCAGTACAGGCTCGAAACGCTTCAGTTTACCTTCCTTTTTCTTTTATTTCCATCATGGATATCCTTCGCTTTTAAACATGCTATATTAAAGGTGAAGTTTTAATTTTCTAATTGGACTTTTTGGAGCAGCTGGAGTCCCCCCTGCACGTGTGCTTTCTTCTTCCAAAAGGAGAAAAATCCCCCCAAAATTTGTAGTGCAATTTCTCCCGAGTACGGAAATACCCCATATGTGGCCCTAAACTGTATCCTTGAAATACGACAGGGCTCCGCAGTGAGAGAGTGCCATGCGCATTTGAGGATTACATTAGGGATTGCATAGGGGTTGACATAGGGGTATTCTACGCCAGTGATTCCCAAACAGGGTGCCTAAGGCTGTTGCTAAACTCCCAGCATGTCTGGACAGTCAGCAAAAGGCTGGGAGTTGTTATTATGCAACAGACAGGACAGACAGGCTGGGAGTTGTTATTATGCAACAGCTGGAGGCTCCGTTTTTGAAACACTGCCGTACAATACGTTTTTCATTTTTATTGGGGGGGGGGCAGTACAAGGGGGTGTAAATGTAGTGTTTTACTTTTTATTTTGTATTAGCGTAGTGTAGTGTTTTTAGGGTACGTTCGCACTGGCGGCTTCCCGATATGAGTTTGCGCTGAGGCAAAAGATTTGCCGTAGCCCAAACTTGAAGCAGGAAACTTACTGTAAACCTGCCTGTGTGATTGTACATTAATGGGGGGGGGGGGGAACCTCCAGCTGTTTCAAAACTACAACTCCCAGCATGCACTGACTGACCGTGCATGCTGGGAGTTGTACTTTTGCAACAGCTGGAGGCACACAGGTTGGAAAACCTTCAGTTAGGTTGTGTTACCTAACTCAGTATTTTCCAAACAGTGTGCCTCCAGCTGTTGCAAAACTACAACTCCCAGCATGTACTGATTGCTGAAGGGCATGCTGGGAGATGTAGTAATGCAACAGTTGGAGGTACGCAACTACAACTAACAGCATGGCAAGACAGCTGTTTGCTGTTTGGGCATGCTGGGATTTGCAGTTTTGCAACATCTGGAGGGCTACAATTAGAGGCCACTGCACAGTGATCTCCAAACGGTGGCTCTCCAGATGTTGCAAAACTACAAATCCCAGCATTAGAGATGTCGCGAATTGTTCGCCCGCGAACAGTTCCCAGCGAACTTAGCATGTCCGCGTTCGCATCAGTGGGCGAACATATGTCCGCCCCCTATATTTTAACATTGCGGTTAACTTTGACCCTGTGAGTCAGAGTCAGCAGACACATTAGAGCCAATCAGCAGCAGTCCCTCCCTTCCAGACCCTCCTACCTCCTGCACGGATGCCATTTTACCTTCATTCGGCATGCTGCAGGCTTAGAAAGTGGATGGACAGAGAAGCGCTCCTGCTGTAATAGGGAAAGTGATAGCTAGGTTGCTGCTAGGTGGTGTATTCAGGGTCCACTCTATTTCTAAAGCACTAGTCTAACATCTGCTTTAAGGACAGCTTCCAAAAAGCCCTTTTTAGGGCTCAAATATCAGTCTGTGTTTCTTGCAACAGCTGGAGGCACCCTGGTTGAGAGGGAACCGCTAGTTAAAAGGGGTACTCCAGTGTAAAACTTAAGTTCCTTCAAGCAACTAACTACAGTATTGAAAGGGCAATAAGTTCAGTCCGTGTGTCTTGCAACTGCTGGAGGCATCCTGGTTGGGGACCTCTGCTTAAAAGGGGAACTCCGCTGGCAACCTTTTTTGCTCATTGTCACCCTAGTGCAAATCACATTTGGTGTGACACTTGTGCAAATAAAAAAAAAACTTTTTTGACTGTGTAATAAAACCAGTCAGTTCACGTCACAGTTGTGGCTTTTTTTTTTTCCCTGCAGGGCTAATTGTGTCACCCTAGTGAAAATCACATTTGGTGTGACACTTGTGCAAATTTAAAAAAAAATACCTTTTTTGGCTGTGAAATAAAACCAGTCAGTTCACGTCACAGTTGTGACTTTTTTTTTGCCTGCAGGGCTAATTGTGTCACCCTAGTGCAAATCATATTTGGTGTGACACTTGTGCAAATTTATCCAAAAAAAGACAGGCAGAGACAGGCCACCCTGCAGGGGCCATCGTGGTGCTGGGATTCCCTTTGGCCCTAGAATAATGGACAGTGTTCAGAGGCCACGTACCCTGAACCCCCAAAGTTCTGAGGACATAGTTGACTGGCTAGATACCCAATCTTCTACAGCTTCCGCTCGGAACCTTGACGCACCATCCTTCTCCTCTAGCTTAGCTTCGGGCACCTCTCATGCTACCACTTGCCCGCCTGCTGCCACCACCAACACTAGCACTACACCAGCTTTACTTGATAAGTCATTATGAACTCTGTTTCTTTATTAGATTAAAAATGTTATTTAGAAAATAATTTCTTTGTCTGTTTTTCCGTCCTGCATTATAGAGTCTTCTGGACTCTTGGATATGCGCTTGTTCTTATTTTTCTGCCATGTGTACTTGCCTAATTTTTCTGGTACTCTCTGCTGACATATCTGTCCATTTTAGCAACCGTGCATATTAGATGTATGGTAAGGGTAGCATGGTGGCTCAGAGGTTAGCACTGCTGACTTGCAGCGCTGGGGCCTTGGGTTCAAGTCCCACTATGTGCTGCCTAAAGGGGGGCTCTAACTATGTGCTGCCTAATATGGGGGAATCTATCTGCTGCCTAAAGGGAGGCTCTAACTATATGCTGCCTCAAGGTGGCCTCTATGTGCTTCCTAAAGGGGGCTAAAGCACGATATTCCAAATAATTTAGGAATAATAGGTGATTTATGCCTTTTATGGATTAAAACCAGACTCTGCATCAACTATGTAATTTTCCATGAGAGTTTTGCCATGGATCCCCCTCCAGCACGCCACAGTCCAGGTATTAGTCCCCTTGAAACAACTTTTAAATCACTATTGTGGCCAGAAAGAGTCCCTCTGGGTTTTAAAATTCGACTGCCCATTGAAGTCAATGGCGTTTTGCCCGGTTCGCCGGTTTGCGAACATTTGCGGAAGTTCGTGTCCGCCGTTTGCGAACCGAAAATTTTATGTTCGCAACATCACTACCCAGCATGCCCAGACAGCAAACTGCTGCTGTATTGGCATGCTAGAAGTTGTAGTTTTGCAAGATCTAG
The DNA here is from genome assembly GCF_029499605.1 of Hyla sarda. NCBI lineage: Eukaryota > Metazoa > Chordata > Amphibia > Anura > Hylidae > Hyla > Hyla sarda. The sequence continues at coordinate 23,526,553 of NC_079189.1, forward strand.
AGGGCAATAATTTAGAGATCACTGCAAAGTGATCTCCAAACTGCAGCCCTCCAGCTGTTGCAAAACTACAAATCTCAGCATGCCCAAATCGCCGTCACCCACAGCCTCCGGATGGTAGGTGGATCTTCTGCCGCTGGTCCCCTTCGGTTTCCCTGTTCTACCCCGCTTATTTTGGGTGGGCAGAAGGGGGAAACCGAAAGGTAACCCCCCCCCCACCCCCGATCTGCTATTGGTCGTCACTTCTGCCGACCAATAGCAGGCATGGGAGGGATGGTACCCCTGCCACCTCACTCCTATCCCTTCAGGGGATCGTGGGTGTCTTAGACAACTGCGATCCTCCTTGTATTCTGGGTCACGGGTCACGTTAGACCCGTATGACCCAGAATCGTCGCAAATCGTCGGTGTGAATTCACCAGCGATTTGTGACGATCGCTGACATGAGGGGGTCTGATTACCCCCCCTGGGCATTTGCACGGGGTGCCTGCTGATAGATATCAGCATTCACCCTGGTCCGGTCCCTATCCGGTGCCCGGCGGGGACCGCAATTCCCACGGGCGTATGGATATGTCCTGGGTCCTTAAGTACCAGGAAGCCAGGGCGTATCCATACGTCCTAGGTCCTTAAGGGAGTAATGAATATTAAATTTTTTTTTTACATTTTTTCTTTAGCCCCCATAGAGGGCTACAACATGCAATCTTCTGATTGCTAACACTGATCAATGCTATGCTATAGCATAGCATTGATCAGTGTTCTCGTTGCTCTGCTGCTCCTGCCTGCTGAGCAGGCATGGAGCAGTAGATCGCTGATTGGATGATAGAGAGGCAGGTAAGCACCCTCCCGTCATCCGGTAAGCTAATCGGGACATCGCAATTTTGTTGTGATAGTCCCGATCAGCTCCGCTGAGCACCTGGGATTCTTTCACCTTCGCTTTAGATGCCGCGATCAACTTTGAACGTGGCATCTAAAGGGTTAATGCCAGGCATCGGCCCGGTTGGCCATGCCCGGCATTAGCCATGGGTCCTGGCTGCCTGTAGCAACCAGGACCCACCCAGTTTAACCCATTCTCCTTTAATACGCCGTGTGTCCCCAAGAGGTTAATAGGGCAATTGGGACTTGAAAAGTCTTATGTAGATATATATATATATATATATATATATATATATATATATATATATATATATAAGCCTCCACCCACAAAAAATATCAATCACCCTTTCCCCATAAATAAATGAAAAGTTAAAAAATGTTTATTAATAATAATAAAAACATTACATATCTGATATTGTCATGTGCCTATATGTTGCACCTATTAAAATATGTTTGTTATCCTGTACGATAAATGCCAAAATCAAAAAGAAAAGCCAGAATTGCAGAATTTTTATGACATCTATTGTCAGAATTTTTTTTATAAAATGCAAACGAAAAGTCAAAATAAAAATGGTACGTCTAAAAACTACAAATTAGAATAAATAAAATATGACAGTTTTACTATAAAGAATACAGTGTGAAAATGAAAACAACCCAAAATTAGCAAAATTGTAGTTTTCTTCCTAATTTTCCCACACAAATAATGTTTTTTTCGTTGCACCTCACACCTTATGGTAAAATGAAAGATATCATTACAAAGTACAATTGGTCATGTAAAAACAAGCCCTCAAAAGGTCTTTGGATGGAAAAAAAAAAGTTATGCCTCTTAGAAGGCGAGAAGAAAAAAGGAAAGGACGTATGGCGTATGGGTACGCCCGTGGGAATTCCGTTCCCCGCCGAAAGCCGATCAGGGACCGGACCGGGATAACTGCTTATATCTATCAGCAGGCATCCTGTGCATATGCCCAGTGGGGTCCTGAGACCCCCCCCCCCCACCGTGTCGGCCATTCTGGGTCATACGGGTCTACGGTGACCCAGTGACCCAGAAAATAAGGGTGATCACGGGGTGTCCATTCGTCGATCAGAAGACTGACCAATAGCAGATCGGGGGTGGAGGGGTTAAAGTTTGGTTCCCCCGTTCTGCCCACAGACATTAACCCGGGCAGAACAGGGGAACTGTAGTCTGACCGGCAGCGGTGGAAGTCCCTTACCTACGATTGCCGGCAGCAGCTGGCGATGACGTGCAGAGCCCTGGTGCAGCTCCTTGGTACAGACTATGGAAGCCGGTGATTAGTTACCTAGCAACACCTGGAGGGCTACAGTTTGGAGACCACTATACAGTGGTCTTTAAACTGTAGCCCTCCAGATGTTGCAAAACTACAACTCCCAGCATACCCAGACAGCCGTTTGGGCATGCTGGAATTTGTAGTTTTGCAAGATTTAGAGGGGTACAGTTTGGAGATCACTGTGCAGTCGTCTCTAAACTATGGCCCTCTAGATCTTGCCAAACTACAACTCCCAGCATGCCCACACAACAGTTTGCTGTCTGGGCATGCTGGGATTTGTAGTTTTGCACCATCTGGAGGGCCACAGTTTGGAGATCACTGTGCAGTGGTCACCAAAACTGTGGCCCTTCAGATCTTGCAAAACTACAAATCCCAGCATGCCAAAACAGCAAACATCTGTCTCAGCATGCTGGGAGTTATAGTTGCACACCTCCAGCTGTTGCATAACTACATCTCGCAGCATGCCCTTCGGCAATCAGTACAAGCTGGTAGTTTTGCAACAGCTGGAGGCATGGCAAGGAGGTTGAAAAATACTGAGTTAGTAACTGAAGGTTACTCCAGCTGTTGCAAAATTACAACTCTCAGCATGCACAGTCTTTACCTGCATGCTGGGAGTTGTAGTTTTGCAACAGCTGGAGGTTTGCCCCCCCCCCCCCCCCCCCCCCCCCGGTCGGGTTTAAAGTGAGTTTCCTGCTTCAAGTTTGAGCTGCGCAAATTTTCCGCCACAGCGCAAACTTATAGCGGGAAACTCACCGTAAACCTGCGCATGTTTGAATGTACCCTAAAAACACTACACTACACCAGCACATAATAAAGAGTAAAACACTACATATACACCCCCTTAAACTGCCCCCCCCCAATAAAAATTAAAAGGGTATCGTACAGCAGTGTTTCCAAAATGGAGCCTCCAGCTTTTGCAAAACAACAACTCCCAGCATTTCCGGACAGCCACTGACTGTCCAGGCAGGCTTTAAGTTTAGCCACAGCTGGAGGCACCATGTTTGGGAATCACTGTCGTAGAATACCCCCATGTCCACCCCTATGTAATCCCTAATTTAGACCTCAAATGCGCATGGCGCTCTCTCACTTTGGAGCCCTGTCGTATTTCAAGGAAAAAGTTTAGGGCCACTTATGAGGTATTTCCGTACTCTGGAATTGCGTTACAACTTTTCGGGGGGCTTTTTCTCCTTTTACCCCTTATGAAAAGGAAAAGTTGGGGTCTACACCAGCATGTTAATGTAAAAAAAAAATAAAACATTTTACACTAACATGCTGGTGTTGCCCCATACTTTTTATTTTCCCATGAGGTAAAAGGAAAAAAAGACTCCCAAAATTTGTAACACAATTTCTCCTGAGTACGAAAAACCCCATATGTGGGCGTAAAATGCTCTGCGAAAGCACAAGGCTCAGAAGTGAGAGCGCACATGAAATACTCACATGTGACCCCATTTTGGAAACTACACCCCTCACAGAACGTAACAAGGGGTATTAACACCCCACAGGTGTTTGAAGAATTTTTGTTAAAATTGGATGGGAAAATGAACAAAAAAAATTATATATTAAAATGCTAGCATTACCCTACATTTTTCATTTTTACAAGGTAAAATAGGAATAAAGTCCCCCAAAATTTGTAACCCCATTTCTTCTGAGTAAGAACATACCCCATATGTGGACATAAAGTGCTCTGCGGGTGAACTACAATGCTCAGAAAAGAAGGAGCACAATTGGGCTTTTGAAAAGTAAATTTGTCTGGAATTGAAGGCCACATGTGTTTACAAAGCCCCCATAGTGTCAGAAGTATGGACCCCCCCACATGTGACCCCATTTTGGAAACCCCCACCTCATGTAATGTAATGCATTAAGATGTACAGTGAGCATATTCGCCCTACAGGTGTCCGACAGATTTTTGGAACAGTGGTCCATGAAAATTAAAAATGTAATTTTTCATTTGCACAGCCCACTGTTCCAAAGATCTGTCAAACGCCAGTGGGGTGTAAATATTCACCGCACCCCTTATTCAATTCTGTGACGGGTGTAGTTTCCAAAATGGGGTCACATGTGGGGGGGGGTCCACTGTTCTGGCACCATGGGGGGGGGGGGCTCTGTAAATGCACAAGGCTCCCGACTTCTATTTCAACCAAATTCTCTCTCCAAAGGCTCAATGTTGCTCCTCCTCTTCTGAGCATTGTAGTGCGCCAGCAGAGCACTTGATGTCCACACATGGGGTATTTTCACACTCAGAAGAAATGGGGTTACAAATTTTAGGGGATATTTTCTCCTATTACTCCTTGTAAAAATGTAAAATTTGGGGAAAAACCTGCATTTTAGTAAAAAAAATGTTTTTTCATTTACACATCCGACTTTAACGTAAAGTCGTCAAACACCTGTGGGATGTTAAGGCTCACTGGACCCCTTGTTACTTTCCTTGAGGGGTGTAGTTCCCAAAATAGTAGGCCATGTGTTTTTTTTTTTTTTTTTCTGCTGCTCTGGTATTATAGGGGCTTCCTAAATGTGACATGCCCCCAAAAACCATTTCAGCAAAGTTGGCTTTCCAAAAGCAAAATGTGGCTCCTTTTCTTCTGAGCATTGTAGTGCACACGCAGTGCACTTGACGTCCACACAAGGGGTATTTCCATACTCAGAAGAGATGGGGTTACAATTACCCCTTGTAAAAATGTAAAATTTGGGGGAAAAAATGCATTTTAGTGAAAAAAACTAATTCATTTACACAACCAAGTTTAACAAAAAGTTGTCAAACCGTATAGGGGCTTCCTAAATGTGACATGCCCCCCAAAAAACATTTCAGAAAAACTCACTCTCCAAAATCCCATTTATACTCCTTCCCTTCTGAACCCTCTAGTGCACCCACAGAGCACTTGACATACACATATGAGGTATTTCCTTCCTCGAGAGAAATTGATTTACAAATTTTAGGGTGATTTCTCTCCTTTTACCCTTTGTAAAATTCAAAAACTGGGTCTACAAGAACATGCGAGTGTAAAAAATGAAGATTTTGAATGTTCTCCTTCACTTTGCTGCTATTCCTGTTAAACACCTAAAGGGTTAACACACTTACTGAATATCATTTTGAATACTTTGAAGGGTGCAGTTTTTATAATGGGGTAATTTATGGGGTATTTCTAATGTGAAACTCCCTCAAATCCACTTCAAAACTGAACTGGTCCGTGAAAAATTCAGATTTTGATAATTTTTTGAAAAATTGGAAAATTGCTGCTGAACTTTGAAGCCCTTTGATGTCTTCCAAAAATAAAAATATGTCAACTTGATAAGCAAAGAGTTTCAAAGGTAAAAAATGCAAAATTTGAAAATTTTTCATCAGATTTTGGTATTTTTTACCAATAAATGAGGCAAGTATTGACAAAAAATTTACTACTAACATAAAGTAGAATATGTCACGAAAAAACAATCTCGGAAACAGAATGAAAAGTAAAATCATCCCAGAGTTATTAATGCTTAAAGTGACAGTGGTCAGATTTGCAAAAAAGGGCTGCATCCTTAAGGTGAAAATGAGCTGCATCCGTAAAGGGTTAAGGGGATTTTCTAATGGAAAAAAAATGTTTTCAAATCAACTGGTGCCAGAAAGTTACACAGATTTGTATATTACTTCTATTTAAAACCTTAATCCTTCCAGTACTTATCAGCCGCTGTATAATACAGAGGAAGTTCTTTTCTTTTTGAATTTATTTTCTGTCTGACCAGAAAGTTACACAGATTTGTAAATTACTTTAATTTAAAAATGTTAATCCTTCCAGTACTTATCAGCTGCTGTATAAAACAGAGTTGTTGTTCAGCCTTTCCAGTCTGACCACAGTGCTCTCTGCTGACACCCCTGTCCATGTCAGGAACTGTCCAGAGTACAAGCAAATCCCCATAGCAAACTTCTGCTCTGGACAATTTCAATAGAAATTTTTTTTAATCAACTGGTGCCAGAACATTAAACAGATTTGTAAATCACTTCTCTTTAAAAATTTTAATCCTTCTAGTACTTATGAGCTGCTGTATGCTCCACAGGAAGTTCCTATCTTTTAAAAAAAAATTCCAGTGTGACCACAGGGCCCTCTGCAACCTCCTCTGTCCATGCCAGGAACTGCCCAGAGGAGGAGAGGTTTGCTATTGGGATTTGCTCCTTCTCTGGACAGTTCCTGACATAAACAGAGGTGTCAGCAGAGAGCACTGTGGTCAGACTGGAAAGGCTGCACAACTACTCTGTTTTATACAGCAGCTGATAAGTACTGGAAGGATTAACATTTTTAAATAAAAGTAATTTACAAATCTGTGTAACTCTCTGGCACCATTTGATTTGTTTCCCACTGAAGTACTCGTTTAAGGGGTTAAACCACAAGTTATGGATCCCTTTTGTTTTCCTACTGTAGCTCTACAACCGAGCCAACCAAGTGCTAGTTTTGAGTTAAGCTGAAGAGAACTATTGCAAGACATTTTTTTGTCTGATTCAGAGAACCCCGAGCATATGACGGCCTCACACATCTCTATGACAGTAGTACAACCATCTACGTGACCCCTAAATCTAATGCTTGGTTAATACATTAAACAAAAAATATTGACCCCATAAAAAGATGTAGCTAAAAAAAATATTTAAAATGGTGAACAGAGTTGTACAATGTACTTACCAGAAACAATAGGATGAATTGTATATCAGCGGACTGTCCGAATACTGTAAGTAAAAACTGACAGAAAACATCCCCCCGATGATCAGGTCTCCATCCTGCACATATCTGGCATTCAATAAAGTCTGTTTCTTCTGCATAAAACATTGTGTACTGGAGCTTACATTCTGGCACTGCGCTGGTGAAATGATACAGAGACATAATGTAAAAAATAGAGATTCACCAATCATTCCTGAATTATAAAGTATTGGGTTCAATTATCTTCAATGGAAAGATGCAGCACAGATCATAACTCAGCCCCAGTGTAGCTGATGTTATGTGAAGTGTTCAGCCTTAAGCAGTCTTATATAGTCTGAGCAGTGGAAGGGAGACAGATTTATCCAGATTCTCATAAAATTATGATTTTTTTTTTAATATTTCCAAATTTAACAAAATAAAAACAGATTTGTAGTACTTGCCAACATTTCCCTACACGACCTTCAGTCTCAATGCTTTTAAATGCATGGTTATTAGAGATGAGCGAATCGAAGCTGATGACTCCAAATTTCTTACGAATTTCATGAAAAATTTGATTTGCAACGAATTCGAATATGGCTTCATAAAACTCAATTTAGTACGGTCCAGGCTCCAGGGTATCTAAAATGGTGGATCCACATGTGAGGACATGGGGCAAGGAACTCTGGGAAGGCTGGAACAACGGTAGACGGGATGACCCTGAATCACATGCAGGATGCAGTCTATCAGCAGCCAGTCACCCCTTTGATGTCACAGCCCTATATAATCGGCAGCCATATTGCGGCCAGTCACTTCATTCATTACACTGTAGAGAGATAGGACGGACAGCTTGTGTGTGTTACACAGAGAAGCTTTTTCCAGCAGCGTTTCACCTCCTTTTTCCACTTAAAGGATTTTTACTGCAGCCATTAACCTCCCAGTCACTTTCTACAGCATTGTATTACAGAGAAGGGCAGAGAGCTGTGTGTTGTCTCACACATTTCAACAAGCTGCCTCAACATCATAAACCTTAGCAGAGGAGGCAGGAATCATTTTTCAGAGCAATTCTTTGTTCCACAACAAATGGTCTGCTGGTTATACTAGTCTGTAGACAGTATAATACCCAGCAGTCCATTCCTAATAGTCTTTTACAGAGTGCAATTTTGGGTGCAGTTCACAGCTTTTTGTGCTCCAGCACTGTTGTGTACCGCTGTTGTTGTGCAAAAATAAGATTTTTTTTAAGCGTACTGTAGCGCATTTTTCTGCCCTCATAAGTGCATACCACATACCTACATCTAAGTAGTGTACTTGTAGTTGTAGCTGTTAATCTGTCAAGGGCCTAGATACTGTGAAAGTCCAAGCAAAAGTAATCACCGGCTGGTTTTTTACTCCAATAAGTTTGTTACACACTGCGCTCCAGCCGGGCATGCTGGCCGTGAGCGCATCTCCCCTCTCATGTCACCAGCCGACTGGGCTGGGATTCGCATCGCTGGATGTGCCCGCATGCGAGCCCCAGCCCGTCACTCACCTTCGCTCTCTGCCTCCGTCTCTCAGCTCCGGCGCACGTGCCTCCGCCTCCTAGGGCAGACACGTGCCGGAGCTCTGAAATTTAAAGGACCAGTGCACCCATAATTATGTGCTTCACCTGTTCCTCGGTGATAAGTTTCTGCACCTCCCACATACCTCTGCCGGATCTTTGTTTGCCCCAGTGCCTTAGAGAAAGCATTATTCTGTGTTTCTTTGCCATGTTCCAGACCTGATCGTGTTCCTTGCCGCCTGCCTATTGACCTACTGCTACGTTCCTGGCTTCGCTCCTGTGCCGCCTGCATTTACCTCCTGCTTTCCTGACTACATCCTGTCTCATCCCTTCTGTGCCTGACTTCACCTATGCCGCCTGTATAATCGAGTCGTGCCTTTGCGGCGGGCTCTGGTGAAAACCAATGGCACCTTAAACTCCTCTCCCTGGCACGGCCCACATCATCAGCCACACAGATCCAGTGGATCTACCACGTCTCATGTTCCAGACTACTGTGGTCCAGCGGATCTGCTACCTCCCAAGTTCCAGTCGACTGCAGTGAGTCTAACAGTAAGATCAGGCCATGGATCCCGCTAAGGTACCTCTGCCAGAGATTTCGGACCTTCCCTCCGTTGTGGTCCATCAGTCGCAGCAGTTAGCTCATCAGGCACAGCAACTAAGTCAACTGTCCTCCATGATGCAACAATTACTGACCATGCAGCAACAGCAGCAGCCGCAGCCACCTCCAGTCTCTCCACCCATTTCTGCAGCTTCTTCCGGATCAAAGCTTTGTCTACCCCTTCCCACGAAGTATGATGGTGACCCAAAGTTGTGTAGAGGTTTTGTGACTCAGTGTTCCATGCACCTGGAACTTATGGCGGATCAGTTCCTGATGGAGCGAGCGAAGGTGGTGTTTGTGGTCAGCCTCTTGTTCAGAAAGGCCCTGGCCTGGGCTGCTCCTCTCTGCGACCCAATTACCTCTAACCTCTTGGCCGTTTTTGAAGAACCCGCACGTGCCTCCTCTGCCGAGATGGCTCTTCTGAACCTCAGCCAAGGGACTTCCTCCGTAGGAGACTATGCTATTCAGTTTCCCATCCTCGCTTCAGAATTGGCATGGAACAATGAAGCCTTGTGTGCAACATTTAAAAAAGGATTGTCCAGCAGAATAAAGTATGCTCTTGCTGCACGAGATCCTCCTAACCTTTGTGAACTAATCCATTTATCCACACGTATTGATTTGCGTTTTGCCGAGAGGCAGGAAGAACTTCATACTGAAAGAGAACCTGCCTAAACACAGCATTTTCCTCGCGTGGCATCTATGTTCCAACATCCACCTCTACAGTCTCCTTGGCCTCTTGCTGAAGAGGCTATGCAAGTGAACCATACTCGCTTAACGCAGCTGGAAAGAACCCGACGATGCAAGGAGAATTTGTGCTTATACTGTGCCAGTCCGGAGCACTTTCTCAAAGACTGTTCTACATGTCCTCAGCGTCCGGGAAACACTCGCACCTAGGACATGTGGGAGAGGCATCCCTAGGTGTGAATACTACCTCTCCTCGCTTGAATATATCTGTTCAAATCCACGCTTCTGCCAAGACTTCATTCATCATTTCTCCATTCTTCGACTCTGGTTCCGCTGGCAACTTCATTGATGCCTCTCTCTTACATGAATATTGTCTTCCAGTAACTCGGCTTGCCAAGCCTTTGTTCATCTCTTCAGTCAATGAACAAAATCTGGTCTGTAAGGTGCATTTCCGCACAGAGCCTCTCACCATGCAAGTGGGAGTCCTGCATATGGAAAAGATTGAATTCTATGTGCTTCCTCACTGTATTTCTCAGCTACTTCTTGGTCTTCCTTGGCTCCAATGTCATTCTCCACAAAGGAGAGATCCTTCGCTGGGGACCAGGGCCGGTTTTAGACTAAGTGTGGCCCTGGGCAAAAATGAAAAATGGGGCCCCTAGATTGCGTGATGAAAGATCCCTATGTTGCGCCCCCTGAATTGTGCTGTATCTAGGCTAATGCAAGTAAATGAGACTGCGCTGCAAACCACAAATGGCTGTGACTACAACATGAGAAACGTAATAATAATTCCATCCAGGATGAATTTGTGGCTGTGATAATTTGGGGGTCGCAATGTGACCCCATTTAGTGTAGATCAGCTCAGCTCCCCCCTTTTGCAAGACGTAAGTGCATGGACACCTGTGGAGCAACAGCAACTTGTAAGGACACACGTAGATAAATCCAGCACAAAACGGCATCATAAAATGTATGGTCACAGGAAACCACTGGGTCACAGAAAGCCATACATTTTATGATGCTGTTTTAAGGGTTTAATAAACCACCTAAAGAGCAAAAACTGATTTGCGCTGGATTTCTCTATGTGTGACCACATTTACTTACATTAGCTGAGATTCAGCATGATTCAAGGAGAACAGCATGGCGATCTTTGACTGTCGACCCATTTTTGCCATGTAGCCCTAACCTTATATTGTAACCTTGTTCTTTATACAGTAATAGTCACTGTACACAGATAAACAGTGATCGCAATTAGAGATGAGTGAATCGAAGTTGACGAACCCGAATTCATTACAAATTTCATGAAAAATTCGATTTGCAACGAATACGAATATCACCGCGATTCTATCGCTCGAATCGCTTCATCAAAGTCCATTTACAGCGTTTCAGGCTATTGGAGACCTAAGATGGTGGATCCACATGTGAGTACATGGGGCAGGGGATTATGGGAGTGCGGGAAACAGCGGCGGGAATGAAGGTAGGCGGGCTGACCCTGAACCACATGTGAGATGCAGCCTATCAGTGTTCACTGACCCCTGTGATATCACAGCCCCTATGTAATCAGCAGCCATCTTGCCTCTCTTCATTTCATCTATGCACTCAGATGGAGAGGACGGGACTGCGTGTGTGTGAATAGCTCATACCACAGCGTTACACTGCAACTGCTAGTCACATCAGCATTAGGGAAAGACAGGAGTGCAGAGTACTTTGCTGTAACACTGAGAAGGATCATTGATAGCTAAACCTCCTATTCACATTATTGAGCATTGCAGCAGAGAGGGTCAGATAGCTGTCAGCTGCCTCATACAGATCTCCAAGCTGCCTGAACTTTCTGAAGCATCTTATCTCCTCATTTTTCAGCCCAATTGAGTTTTTTTTGCTCCACAAATCTTCTGCTGCTCAGAATTGTGTGACAGAGTGCAATTTAGGGTTTAATCCCTGGATTTTTTTTTTGTGTGATGCTGCACTCTTGGGTCCTGCTGCTTTTCAGAAATAAGTCATATTAGTGTGCACTTTAGTGCCTTTTTACCATTTTTCACCTGTTACTCTGTCTCGGTGCTAAATTCAGTGTTATACCACACGTTATACACCTGCCGGTGTATTAAAGAAAAAAAAGTTTTTCCTGCGTACAAATACGCTTAACAGTGGCCTTATCATTGCAAAGGGCCTACATACAAGCAAATAGCGTACCATATACCACCTTTTTTTTCTGTCTCTGTGCTAAATTAAGTGTTATACCACACGTTATACACCTGCCGGTGTATTAAAGGAAAAAAAAAACGTTTTTCCGGCGTACAAATACGCTTAAAAGTGCGCTCATCATTGCAAAGGGCATACATACAACCAAGTAGTGTACTATTTAGTACCTGTATTTCTGTCTCGGTGCTAAATTCAGTGCTATTCCACACATTAGTATACACCGGCAGGTGTATACAACAAAAAAAGAGTTTTTTTCTGCGTATAAATACGCTTAACAGTGCGCTCATCATTGCAAAGGGCATACATACAACAAAGGATTGTACTATTTAGTAACTGTTATTATCTCTAGGGCCTATATACTTTGAAAGGACAGCCGTAAGTAATGCTGTTCTATACCCTCATAAACGCACTAAGTATGTCAGGCAGGGAAGTGCCAGGACGTGCACAGAGAAGGGGCAGAGGCCTACATACGTCAGGCAGAGTTGGCAGCAGACTTGGGGCGAGTGGCAGCAGGAGTCACAGCAATAGGCCTGAGCTCCCGTTAACACCCAGCGGTCGTGTCGTCGACCTATCTCTCCTCGTCAATTGGTTTGCACATCCATCCCCATCTTCACAAGGGACATCTGACAACTCCAGTCAAGAGTCGGTGAATTCCTCAGACACAACCCTCAGTTGGCATGGCCCGAGAGCAGTCCCCGTAATCCATTGCCTTTGTCCTATGCTGTTCCCTCTCCCAAAGAAGTATCTCATGCTTTGGGTTCAGCTCCACTATTTAGTGAGGACGAGGTAATAGAGGACAGTCAGAATCTAATGGGCAGCCAAGAATGTGAGGAGACATGCGTCCCTTGCTCCGCAAGGCGGGCAAGTATTGATGCGGAGAGTGACGTGGGAGGCGGTGTTTCAATTGTTCAGGGTCCTGAGGCAGACACTGTTGTGGAACACGAGGAGGACATCAGTGACGGGCACACATCTTTTGATGATGACGAAGCCGATCGCAATTGGGAGCCGGGTGCAGAAGCCGGGGCTTCATCATCATCAGGAGAAGAGATTTGCTCTTTGTCTATGAGGCAGCAAGGCGGTAGCACGGTTGCAAGTCAGCGTGGTGGTGGCAGTAGTGGAAATTCAGGAGCCAAACCTGCCAGGGGGAGACCACCTGCTTCGCGGCAAGCTACCATTCAGGGAGGTAGTGGAACAGGGGTTCCTGGAGACGGCGCCAATAGCAGTGAAATACTGCGAACTGCGGGTGGGAAAATCAGCTACTCTGCGGTGTGGTTGTTCTTCACTTTGCCCACTGGGTAAATGTTGTTCCTGCACAGCCACAACAGCAACTTGGACAGGTCACACCGCTTGCTCCTCCACGCTCTGGCTCCCAGGCAGTTGGTCCTTTTGCAGTGTGTGCCTCCTCCTCCCCGGTGTCCTCGGCCTCCACTGCACTTCCAAATCTCGGTGGCCCTTCATCGTGCCACGTGTGTAGTGCACATCGTTGTCAAGCCGTCCTTCACATGGTTTGCCTTGGCGAACGGAGTCACACAGGGGAGGAACTGCTAAAGTTCATTAGGGAAGAAATCCGAGTATGGCTTACTCCACGAAATCTAGAAATGGGAACCATGGTGACCGACAATGGGAAGAACATTGTGGCCGCGCTGCGACAAGGAAGTGTGAACCATTCGCCCTGCATGGCACTCGTGTTGAATCTGGTTGTCAAGAAGTTCATCAAGTCTTCACCCCATTTGCAAGACGTCCTGACAATGGCAAGGAAACTGTGCATGCACTTCAGGCACTCGTATACAGCCAAGCACACTTTGCTTGAGCTGCAGCGTCAGAACGGTATCCCACAACATAGTCTCATTTGTGACGTTGCCACACGTTGGAATTCCACCCTCCATATGTTGGACAGACTATATGAACAAAGAAAAGCCATCACGGATTTTTTGATGATACAAGCAGATAGGAGTACTCCCCTGTGTAACTTCAATGTGAACGAGTGGCAGCTCATACGTGACACCTGCCGTTTGCTTAGGCCCTTTGAGGAAGCCACATTTTTGGTTAGTCGCTCGAATTACGCCATGAACGACATAATTCCACTCCCACATTTACTCCAAAAAATGATTGAAAACATGGCTGGTCACGGCAATGGAGATGTTGCGCCTACATCAGAAGGCTACATGAGTCCTGTGGGGGATGAACTGGAGAAGGATGATGAGGGGCAGAGCGGAGCACAGTTTACGGTGGATGAGATGGCCGGTGTTTCTGGTCATTGGACAAGAGAGGAGGAGCAGGAGCAGCCAGAGGAGCTGGAGGGTTATTACGAGGGAGGCGAGACAGAGGACCCAGACACACCGTGGTAGTATGCAGTGGAGATGGAGGCAGTTAGTCCCAGAGAGTCACTGTCACAAATGGCACGATGCATGCTGAGTTGCTTGCGTAGTGACCCCCGAATTGTCAAAATTCATCAGCGCGATGACTTCTGGATCTCCACCTTATTAGACCCTCGCTACCGGCCCAGAATGGGGGCCTTTTTTACACCCACTGAGAGGGAGGACAAATTGACCTACTTCAGGGAGCTTCTATGTAGTCGGTTGTCCGATGCCTATCGGCCACATGGTCCATCCACTCGCAGGTCTGACTCTGGGGGCCCTCTGTGTTCACCTTCCACTGCCACGGCTGCTGGGGAGAGGAGGGGTGGCAGGAGCAGTACCGGCTCAAGCAGCAGCAGCCTGAGTCTACAGTCGCTGATGAGTAGCTTCCTTCAGCCGCATAGTGAAGCTACTCATCAGCAGCAGGTGGACATGGAGCAGGACCTGAACCAGCAGGTGGTGGCTTACCTCGACATGACCCTGCCAACAATCGTTGAAGATCCGCTGGACTTCTGGGCAGCCAAACTCGATTTATGGCCGCAACTAGCGGAGTTTGCCCTGGAAAAGCTGTCCTGCCCTGCCAGTAGTGTGCCATCAGAGCGGGTGTTTAGTGCGGCCAGGGCCATAGTCACCCCAAGGCGAACTCGTCTGTCCACAAAAAATGTGGAGAGACTGACGTTTGTCAAGATGAATCAGGGATGGATCAGCCAGGATTTCCAGCCACCAATGACAGATGGGTCTGAGTAGATTGACCATGCTCCTACAACCAAATTTTCTCTATTGTGGTTGGTTATGAAACCCTCTGGGGCAGACCTGGACATTGTACGGCCCGCTTGCCACTTACGGCCCTTTGATTGGCTCTGACCAGCCCACGCTGATTGGGGGTCAACTATGCTGCCTAATCTGGGGGACAACTATGCTCCTAATCTGGGGGACATCTATGCTGCCTAATCTGGGGGACATCTATGCTGCCTAATCTGGGTGACATCTAGGTTGCCTAATCTGGGGGACAACTATGCTCCTAATCTGGGGGACATCTATGCTGCCTACTCTGGGGGACAATTATGCTCCTAATCTGGGGGACATCTATGCTGCCTAATCTGGGTGACATCTGTGCTGCCTAATCTGGGGGACAACTATGCTGCCTACTCTGGGGGACAAGTATGCTCCTAATCTGGGGGACATCTATGCTGCCTAATCTGAGTGACATCTATGCTGCCTAATCTGGGGGACATCTATGCTGCCTAATCTGGGGGACAAGTATGCTCCTAATCTGGGGGACATCTATGCTGCCTAATCTGGGGGACATCTATGCTGCCTAATCTGGGTGACATCTAGGTTGCCTAATCTGGGGGACAACTATGCTCCTAATCTGGGGGACATCTATGCTGCCTACTCTGGGGGACAATTATGCTCCTAATCTGGGGGACATCTATGCTGCCTAATCTGGGTGACATCTGTGCTGCCTAATCTGGGGGACAACTATGCTGCCTACTCTGGGGGACAAGTATGCTCCTAATCTGGGGGACATCTATGCTGCCTAATCTGAGTGACATCTATGCTGCCTAATCTGGGGGACATCTATGCTGCCTAATCTGGGGGACAAGTATGCTCCTAATCTGGGGGACATCTATGCTGCCTAATCTGGGGGACAAGTATGCTCCTAATCTGGGGGACATCTATCCTGCCTAATCTGGGTGACATCTATGCTGCCTAATCTGGGGGACAACTATGCTCCTAATCTGGGGGACATCTATGCTGCCTAATCTGGGTGACATCTATGCTGCCTAATCTGGGGGACAAGTATGCTCCTAATCTGGGGGACATCTATGCTGCCTAATCTGAGTGACATCTATGCTGCCTAATCTGGGGGACAACTATGTTCCCAATCTGGGGGACATCTATGCTGCCTAATCTGGGGGACAAGTATGCTCCTAATCTGGGGGACATCTATGCTGCCTACTCTGGGGGACAACTATGCTCCTAATCTGGGGGACATCTATCCTGCCTAATCTGGGTGACATCTATGCTGCCTAATCTGAGGGACAACTATGCTCCTAATCTGGGGGACATCTATGCTGCCTAATCTGGGTGACAAGTATGCTCCTAATCTGGGGGACATCTATGCTGCTTACTCTGGGGGACAAGTATGCTCCTAATCTGGGGGACATCTATGCTGCCTATTCTGGGGGACAACTATGCTCCTAATCTGGGGGACAACTAAACTCCTAATCTGGTGGACATCTATGCTGCCTAATCTGGGGGACATCTATGCTGCCTAATCTGGGGGACATCTATGCTGCCTAATCTGGGGGACATCTATGCTGCCTAATCTGGGTTACATCTATGCTGCCTAATCTGGGGGACATCTATGCTGCCTAATCTGGGGGACATCTATGCTGCCTAATCTGGGGGACAACTATGCTTCTAATATGGGGAAAACTGATGCTTCTGGCCTTGGGCCTATAATTTTTTTAAGTTTAGCAGTAGCTAAATACATGCTTTATGCAAATGTCAACATTGATATTTAAATGTAAGGGGTTATGAAACCCTCTTGGGTACTGCGAATGACTGTTCCAGACTAATTCTGTGTCTTTCACAAACTATTTGCCTCACTGGTGCCTCAGGCCTTGGGCCTATAATTTTTTGAAGTTTAGCAGTAGCTAAATGCATGTTTAATGCAAATGTAAACATTGATCTTTAAATGTAAGGGGTTATGAAAACCTCTTGGGTACTGCAAATGTATGCTCCAGACTCATTCTGTGTCTTTCAGGAACTACTTGCCTCCCTGGTGCCTCTGGCCTTGGGCCTTAAATTTTTGTATGTTTAGCAGTAGCTAAATACATGCTTAATGCAAATTTTTACAATCATCGTTAAATTCTCGGTGCGCTGCCAGGGCCTTCTCCTACCCCGCCTGGGCCGATCCGAGGACCTCACTAACCAACTCACTAACTAATCCAATCGCTTATAGCGACAGGCGGTGTGTACAAAGGGCAGGGACTTAATCAACGCCAGCTTATGACCCTCACTTACTGGTAATTCCTCGTTTTAAGTTTAAATAATTGCAATCCCAGATCCCTATCACGAACTGGTTTCAGCGTGCAACACGCAACTGTCCTTGAAAGACAGAGACACGCTAATCCGTTCAGTGGAGCGCTACTGCGGCCCAGGACATATGAGGCCATAAAACACCTGCTATTGCTCTATCTCGCAATTGATCGGGCAAGGTAAGGGGTTATTAAAGCCTATTGGGTACTGCTGAGGCCTACTCCTGACTGCTCCTGGTGCAATGCATGGGGTAATTAAACACTCTTGGGTAGTGTTATTGTTAAATTTACTGGTAATTTTATCAGTAATAAAATTTAATTTTGCAGAATGCTAACCGTTACACAACGGAACGCTTGTTGCGTGTGATTTTTTAATGAAAAAAATATAGATGGAGAGGGATTAACTCTGCTTAATAATTTTTGGTGATTAGAATCCTTTTGTCATCTGATTTTTTGGAGACAGATGTGCTTACACACATGTAATAATTTTTTTAACAAAATTTCAAACATTGTGTGATTTATTATTTTTCAGAAGAATGTCTTTTGGTGGTCCACCGTCCTGCATTATAGAGTCTTCTGAACTGCTGTATATGCGCTTGTTTTTAAAAAACAGGTATTTTGTCAGACAATTTCAATAAAATTTTGCGTTTTTTTGGGGTGGATTGTGAAGCCCCGGTGTGTACTCGTGCATCAGCCAACTCCAGGCTGTGTCTTTCAGGCAATCTATGGGTTCCTGATGCCACAGAGGAGGGGCCTGGGTCTGGGAATTAAAATTTTTTGGATTGCGGGTGCTACCAAAAAAGATGCGGCCCCGGACATCTAAGGGCATAACACGCCTGTTATTGCTCGATCTCAGGAGAAGAGGGGTTCATCATCGGGAGAAGAGAGTTGCAGGTTGCCCTTGTGTCAGCAAGGCGGTAGCACGGTTGTCAGTCAGCGTGGTGTGGCAATAGTGGAAATTCTGGAGCCAAACGTGCCCGGGGGAGACCACCTGCTTTGCGGCAGCTTACCTTTCCAGGAGTTAGCGGGTTACCAGCACCGGTCGATGAAAGATAGAGACACGCTAATCCGTTCAGTGGAGCGCGCCTGCGGCCCCGGAAATCTGAGGGCATAACACACCTGGTATTGCTCAATCTCGCAATTGATCGTGCAAAGGTAGGGGGTTATTAAAGCCTCTTGGGTACTGCTGAGGCCTACTCCTGACTGCTCCTGGTGTAATGAATGGGGTAATTAAACACTCTTGGATAGTGTTTTTTTTTTTTTTTTACTGATAATTTTATCGGTAATAAAATTGAATTTTCCAGAATGCTAATCGTTACACAACGGACCGCTTGTTGCGTGTGATTTTTTATGTTTATATATTTTATTATTGTTATTTTCAGGATACAATTATCGCACATATACCGTATATACTCGAGTATAAGCCGACCCGAGTATAAGCCGAGACCCCTAATTTCAACCCAAAATCCCAGGAAAAGTTATTGACTCGAGTATAAGCCTAGGGTGGGAAATACCTCATCCCCCCATGTAATCATCCAGACCCGTCATTAACATCCTCATCATCATCCCATTGTCATCATCCCATACATCCCCCCTTCATCATCCCCTTATCATCCCACACATCCCCCCTTCATCATCCCCTTATCATCCCGCACATCCCCCCTTCATCATCCCCTTATCATCCCACACATCCCCCCTTCATCATCCCCTTGTAATCATCCCACACCCCCCCTTCATCATCCCCACCCCCCTTCATCATCCCCACACCCCCCCCTTCATCATCCTCTTCTCATCATTCGCCCTCAGTGGTCTTCAACCTGCGGACCTCCAGAGGTTTCAAAACTACAACACCCAGCAAGCCCGGGCAGCCATCGGCTGTCCGGGCTTGCTGGGAGTTGTAGTTTTGAAACCTCCGGAGGTCCGCAGGTTGAAGACCACTGCGGCCTTCAACATCATCCAGCCCCCTCTCACCCCCTTTAGTTCTGAGTACTCACCTCCGCTCGGCGCTGGTCCGGTCCTGCAGGGCTGTCCGGAGAGGAGGTGGTCCGGTGAGGAGGTGGTCCGGGCTGCTATCTTCACCGGGGGCGCCTCTTCTCCGCGCTTCCGGCCCGGAATAGAGGCGTTGCCTTGACAATGAGGCAGAAGTACGTTGGCAATGAACGCACCTCTGCGTCGTTGTCACGGCAACGTGACTATTCTGAGGCCGGGCCCGAAGCGCTTAGAAGAGGCGCCCCCGGTGAAGATAGCAGCCCGGAACCACTATCCCACCGGACCACCTCCTCTCCGGACAGTCCTGCAGCACCGGACCAGCGCCGAGCGGAGGTGAGTATTCAGAACTAAAGGGGGTGAGAGGGGGCTGGATGATGTTGAAGGCCGCAGTGGTCTTCAACCTGCGGGCCTCCAGAGGTTTCAAAACTACAACTCCCAGCAAGCCCAGACAGCCGATGGCTGCCCGGGCTTGCTGGGAGATGTAGTTTTGAAACCTCTGGAAGTCCGCAGGTTGAAGACCACTGCGGGTGGGGGAGTTCACTCGAGTATAAGCCGAGGGGGGTGTTTTCAGCACGAAAAATCGTGCTGAAAAACTCGGCTTATACTCGAGTATATACGGTACATAAATAAGACCCAAAACAACAAAACCTGTACTTAACAACATCCTACAAACTCTCCCTCTCTCTCACCCCTCTCACCCAACTATCCTTCCGCCTCCCTTTTCCACTCACACCCAGAGTTCACCCCTGATATTTAGGGAGATTCACACCAACTTATTTAATTGGGTTTCAAAAAATTCCCAGATCTCCTGCCATTTATCTTTTGACTTTTCCTTTACAATCCTATTTAATCTTAATTTCTCCATAATACATATTTGTTTCAATGTTCTAACAATGGAAATTATATTTGGAAGAGTTTGGCTATTCCAACAACTGTCTATCGCCTCTCTTGTTGTAACCAGTACATGGAAGGCTATCACTGAATATTTCAGTTGAAGGTGATTCAAACCCATTGATAATAACGCCATTCCTGGCCCCCAGGGAATATCCATAGTATCTCCCCACAATAGCTTCAGTAATTCATATATCTCATCCCAAAACCTTTTTATATGTGGGCAATCCCACCAAATATGTTTTAATGTACCCACCCCCAGCTTACACCGCCAACAAACCGAAGAGTTTTTCATATTGAATTTAGCCAATTTAACCGGGGTCAGGTACCACCTATATAGTAACTTACGCGATGACTCCAAATGGGAGAGACAATGTGAAAACTTGACTGGGATAGTAAAGATACCCGACCATGTTTCTTCAGAGATAGGATATCCTAGATCAATTTCCCATTTGACCTGAAAATTCATTATTTTGGGATCTGTTTGTTGTAAAGCTTTATATGATCTAGATATCCCACCTCTACCCCCCTTATTATTAAAGAAATACTCATTGTATCTTGACTTTACTTCAATTCTCCAATCAAAAGAGGAGACACAATGTCGCAGCTGTAAATACTTAAAGAAGTCTTTTGGAGGGATTTCAAATTTGTTAGTGATATGTTCAAATGGCAGCAGTCCTGTATCCCCCACAATATCTCCTAATGTTAAAATACCCTTCTTCATCCAGGCAGCAAAATCTGTTGTTGGTATAAGGAACTGGACTACCGCCAGTGGAACACTCTCCAATATGCATGGGTTTAGGATTTGATGTTGCAGCGCGTACCGCCATGCCTCCAAACCCGCGACAACCGTCGCAACATCCCTTCCCATTTTCTTATTTAATAAAGCTGATACCCACAAAACTAACCCAGGGGGCACTCCCCCCATCAGCTCAGTTTCCAAGACTACCCAGTGCATCCCCACTTCATTATGCCATAATCTCTGAACCTGGGTTAAGAGGGAAGCGTAGTAATATTTTAAAAGGTTTAGGCAGCCTAATCCCCCTTCTTTGATTGGACGATATAGTGTTTGAGCAGAGATTCTTGGTTTCTTGTTTTTCCAAATATAGTTTAATATTATTTGCTGAAGGATTTTAATTGACTTATTTGGTATTTTGATTGGCATATTGCGAAAGATGTATAAAATCTTAGGCAGCAGCATCATTTTAACTATTGACACCCTCCCCAGCCATGAAATCGGCAGTCTGGAGTAAGTTGCCACATCCAGCTTCATTTGGAGTATCAGTGAATCCACATTTAGTTTCCCCGTATACTGTAGCGTAGTTCCTAATTTTATGCCTAAGTAAGTTATGTTTTCCTCTGTCCACATGAATGGATATTTTTCCCCCAAGCACCTCCTAGTTACTTTATCAATATTAAGCATAAGGGCCACAGATTTTGTTATATTAAGTTTATAAAAACTTACTTTGCTGAACTCCTCTAATATCTTTACTATTGATTTTAAAGATTTAAGTGGGTCGATATATGAAATCAGTATGTCATCTGCAAAAAGACTTATTCGATAATCTCCAGTGCCTGTACCTACTGGGATACCTCGTATGTCACCTGACCTTCTCATTTGTTCCACCAATGGTTCTATTGCTAGAACAAAGAGCAGGGGAGACAGGGGGCAACCTTGCCTTGTACCATTAGAAATAGAGAAGGTTCTAGAAGTTGCCCCCTCTGTTCGCACCTTTGCACTAGGAACAGTGTACAAGGCCATAATTGCCCCAATAACCGCTGGTGACAAACCAAACCTCTCCATTACCGAACTCAGATAGCCCCAATGAATGCGGTCGAACGCCTTCTCTGCGTCCAGACCCAGCAGGAGAGAAGGCGTCCCACCGCGACCCACCCAGTCCATGAGGTCTAACATGTGACGGGTCCCATCTGATGATTGTCTGCCTTTAACAAAACCCACTTGATCTACATGGATCAGTTCTGGTAGTAGTGGACCCAATCTCACTGCTAATAATTTAGCGTATATTTTTATATCTTCATTCAGCAGCGATATGGGTCTAAAATTGGATGTGATCGTGGGATCTTTCCCCTCCTTTGGAATTAATATAATCTGGGCCTCCAGCATCTCTTTCAACACTATACCTTTATTAAAAATTTCATTGGAAAGCTCCGTAACCACTGGTGCTAGCCTTATTGCATGTGTTTTATAAATTTCGCCTATTAAGCCATCTGGCCCTGGAGATTTAGCTAGTTTTAATTTATGTATTTGTTGGAACACTTCCTCTAGTTGGAATGGGGCTTCTAATCTCAACTTTTGATCATCGGAAAGTTGTGGTAAGGGTATTTTAGATAAAAAGTGTTTTATTGTTTCAGGGGTGGGTTGAGTAGTTTCTAAGTTATTATTCAAATTGTATAATTGCTCATAGCAATCTGCGAAAGCATTGGCTATACTTTTGGGATCAAAAATTCTAATATTATTTTGTAACGTTATATATGTAATTTTCCCCCTTTTTTTTTTAATTTTTGTTTGTCTAGCTAAATATCTCCCTAATCTGTTAGCTAAGTAATATGTATCTGATTTCTTGTTAATTAAAGCTCTGTTTAGTTTATATAAATCCATATTATGTAAATCAGCGGTAATATTTGATATGCGGGTTGCTATGGAATTATTAAATAAAATTTTGTTCTTTCTATGGAGATCTGCCAACTCCATCGTTAGCGCTCTTCTCTTGGCTCTATCTTCTTTTTTATAATGAGCTGTTAAACTTATAATTTGTCCTCTGAGTGCTGCTTTAAACGCACACCAGAGCATGGAGACAGAGGTAACTGATCCTGAATTTATTTCAAGAAAGGTATCAATAAAAGAAGCCAGGGATTTTTTACATTCTTCTTTATTGACAATATAAGAGCTAGCCCGCCATGGCCTATCTGGCGTAACTAAGCCAGGGCCTTTTAATTCCAAGATAATTGGGGCATGGTCCGACCATGTTATTGTTTTTATTTCGGATGCTACTACTGAATCTAAGAGTGATCTATTAATAAGAAAAAAGTCTATGCGTGTGTATACTTTATGCACGTGTGAGTAAAATGTAAAGTCTTTTTCCATGGGATGTTGGATCCTCCAAATGTCAAATAATTCATACTTTGAAATGGTTTTTGATACTGGTGTCGGTTCTTTACCTGTTACTTTAGATGATGAGTCTACTGAGGGCCAAATGGTTTGGTTAAAGTCCCCCATAATCACAACTCTATCACTAATTAAAAAAGGAGTTCTACTAAGAACCATATTCAAAAATCGGTTTTGATTGCGATTTGGAGCATATAATCCAATAAATACGTAGTAAATCCCTCCGATCTTGCACCTGAGGGACACATATCTTCCTTCCGTGTCGATATCTACCACTGGGTCTATTAGTTGTATCGACTTACTGATAATTAGTGCCACCCCTCCTTTTTTACTCGGTGCTGGGGCCTGATAAATTACAGGGAACATTTTGTGGTTCAACCTAAAAGTATTGTCACGATGCCGGCTGGCAGGTAGTGGATCCTCTGTGCCAGAGAGGGATTGGCGTGGACCGTGCTAGTGGACCGGTTCTAAGCCACTACTGGTTTTCACCAGAGCCCGCCGCAAAGCGGGATGGTCTTGCTGCGGCGGTAGTGACCAGGTCGTATCCACTAGCAACGGCTCATCTCTCTGGCTGCTGAAGATAGGCGCGGTACAAGGGAGTAGGCAGAAGCAAGGTCGGACGTAGCAGAAGGTCGGGGCAGGCAGCAATGATCGTAGTCAGGGGCAACGGCAGAAGGTCTGGAACACAGGCTAGGAACACACAAGGAACGCTTTCACTGGCACAATGGCAACAAGATCCGGCGAGGGAGTGCAGGGGAAGTGAGGTGATATAGGGAAGTGCACAGGTGAACACACTAATTGGAACCACTGCGCCAATCAGCGGCGCAGTGGCCTTTTAAATCGCAGAGACCCGGCGCGCGCGCGCCCTAGGGAGCGGGGCCGCGCGCGCCGGGACAGGACAGACGGGGAGCGAGTCAGGTACGGGAGCCGGGGTGCGCATCGCGAGCGGGCGCTACCCGCATCGCGAATCGCATCCCGGCTGGCAGCGGAATCGCAGCGCCCCGGGTCAGAGGATGTGACCGGGGCGCTGCAGCGGGGAGAGTGAAGCGAGCGCTCCGGGGAGGAGCGGGGACCCGGAGCGCTCGGCGTAACAGTACCCCCCCCCCTTGGGTCTCCCCCTCTTCTTAGAGCCTGAGAACCTGAGGAGCAGACTTTTGTCTAGGATGTTGTCCTCAGGTTCCCAGGATCTCTCTTCAGGACCACAACCCTCCCAGTCCACTAAAAAAAAAGTTTTCCCTCTGACCTTTTTGGAAGCCAAGATTTCCTTGACAGAGAAGATGTCCGAGGAGCCGGAAACAGGAGTGGGAGGAACAGATTTGGGAGAAAAACGGTTGAGGATGAGTGGTTTGAGAAGAGAGACGTGAAAGGCATTAGGGATACGAAGAGAAGGAGGAAGAAGTTTATAAGAGACAGGATTGATTTGACACAAAATTTTGAAAGGACCAAGATAGCGTGGTCCCAACTTGTAGCTAGGGACACGGAAGCGGACATATTTAGCGGAGAGCCATACCTTGTCTCCAGGGGAAAAAACGGGAGGAGCTCTTCTTTTCTTATCCGCGAACCTCTTCATGCGTGAAGAAGCCTGTAAGAGAGAATTTTGGGTCTCTCTCCATATAATGGAAAGGTCACGAGAAATTTCATCCACAGCGGGCAGACCAGAGGGCAAGGGGGTAGGGAGGGGGGGAAGAGGGTGACGGCCGTACACCACGAAAAATGGGGATTTGGAGGAAGATTCAGAGACCCTGAAGTTATACGAGAATTCGGCCCATGGAAGGAGATCTGCCCAGTCATCCTGGCGGGAGGAAACAAAATGTCGCAAATAATCACCCAAGATCTGGTTAATTCTTTCTACTTGTCCATTGGACTGGGGATGATATGCAGAAGAAAAATTTTATTTAATCTTGAGTTGTTTACAGAGAGCCCTCCAGAATTTAGACACGAATTGGACACCTCTATCCGATACAATCTGCGTAGGCAACCCGTGAAGACGAAAAATGTGTACAAAAAATTGTTTAGCCAACTGAGGCGCAGAAGGAAGACCAGGAAGAGGGATGAAATGTGCCATTTTGGAGAATCGATCAACGACCACCCAAATAACAGTGTTGCCACGGGAAGGGAGTAAATCAGTAATAAAATCCATACCAATCAGAGACCAAGGCTGTTCGGGGACAGGCAGAGGATGAAGAAAACCAGCGGGTTTCTGGCGAGGAGTCTTATCCCGGGCACAGATAGTGCAGGCTCGCACAAAGTCCACAACATCCGTCTCCAGAGTCGGCCACCAATAGAAGCGGGAGATGAGTTGCACAGATTTCTTGATGCCCGCATGACCTGCGAGATGGGAGGAGTGACCCCATTTGAGGATTCCGAGGCGTTGGCGTGGAGAAACAAAGGTCTTTCCTGGAGGAGTCTGCCTGATGGAGGCAGGAGAAGTGGAGATCAGGCAGTCAGGTGGAATGATGTGTTGCGGAGAGAGTTCAACTTCTGAGGCATCCGAGGAACGAGAGAGAGCATCGGCCCTAATGTTCTTATCGGCAGGACGAAAGTGAATCTCAAAATTAAATCGGGCAAAGAACAGAGACCACCGGGCCTGGCGAGGATTCAGCCGTTGGGCAGACTGGAGGTAGGAGAGGTTCTTGTGGTCGGTGTTCTTCTAGATTGGCAGAAAAAATTAGGATATCGTCCAGATATACAACAACACAGGAGTATAACAAATCACGAAAAATTTCATTGACAAAGTCTTGGAAGACGGCAGGGGCGTTGCACAGGCCAAAGGGCATGACCAGATACTCAAAGTGTCCATCTCTGGTGTTAAATGCCGTTTTCCACTCATCCCCCTCTCTGATGCGGATGAGGTTATAGGCGCCTCTTAAGTCCAATTTAGTAAAGATGTGGGCACCTTGGAGGCGATCAAAGAGTTCAGAGATGAGGGGTAAGGGATAGCGGTTCTTAACCGTGATTTTATTAAGACCGCGGTAGTCAATGCAGGGACGTAGGGAGCCATCTTTTTTGGACACAAAGAAAAATCCGGCTCCGGCAGGAGAGGAGGATTTACGGATAAAGCCCTTTTTTAGATTCTCCTGGACGTATTCAGACATGGCAAGAGTCTCTGGGGCAGAGAGAGGATAAATTCTGCCCCGGGGTGGAGTAGTACCCGGGAGGAGGTCGATAGGACAATCATAAGGCCTGTGAGGAGGTAGAGTCTCAGCTTGTTTTTTGCAGAAAACATCCGCGAAGTCCATATAGGCCTTAGGGAGACCGGTTACTGGAGGAACCACAGAGTTACGGCAAGGGTTACTGGGACAGTTCTTGGAACAAGAGGACCCCCAACTCTTGATCTCCCCAGTGGACCAATCCAGGGTTGGGGAATGAAGTTGAAGCCAGGGAAGTCCAAGGAGAATTTCCGAGGTACAATTGGGAAGGACCAAAAGTTCAATCCTCTCGTGATGAGATCCGATGCTCATAAGAAGGGGCTCCGTGCGGAAACGTATGGTACAGTCCAATCTTTCATTATTTACACAATTGATGTAGAGGGGTCTGGCGAGACTGGTCACCGGGATGTTGAACCTGTTGACGAGAGAGGCCAAAATAAAATTTCCTGCAGATCCAGAGTCCAAGAAGGCCACAGTAGAGAAGGAGAAGGCAGAGGCAGACATCCGCACAGGCACAGTAAGACGTGGAGAAGCAGAGTAGACATCAAGGACTGTCTCACCTTTGTGCGGAGTCAGCGTACGTCTTTCCAGGCGGGGAGGACGGATAGGACAATCCCTCAGGAAGTGTTCGGTACTAGCACAGTACAGGCAGAGGTTCTCCATACGGCGTCGTGTCCTCTCTTGAGGTGTCAGGCGAGACCGGTCGACCTGCATAGCCTCCACGGCGGGAGGCACAGGAACAGATTGCAGGGGACCAGAGGAGAGAGGAGCCGAGGAGAAGAAACGCCTCGTGCGAACAGAGTCCATATCTTGGCGGAGTTCCTGACGCCTTTCGGAAAAACGCATGTCAATGCGAGTGGCTAGGTGAATAAGTTCATGTAGATTTGCAGGAATTTCTCGTGCGGCCAGAACATCTTTAATGTTGCTGGATAGGCCTTTTTTGAAGGTCGCGCAGAGGGCCTCATTATTCCAGAACAATTCTGAAGCAAGAGTACGGAATTGTACGGCATACTCGCCAACGGAAGAATTACCCTGGACCAGGTTCAACAGGGCAGTCTCAGCAGAAGAGGCTCGGGCAGGTTCCTCAAAGACACTTCGGATTTCCGAGAAGAAGGAGTGTACAGAGGCAGTGACGGGGTCATTGCGGTCCCAGAGCGGTGTGGCCCATGACAGGGCTTTTCCGGACAGAAGGCTGACTACGAAAGCCACCTTAGACCTTTCAGTGGGAAACAGGTCCGACATCATCTCCAGATGCAGGGAACATTGGGAAAGAAAGCCACGGCAAAACTTAGAGTCCCCATCAAATTTATCCGGCAAGGATAGGCGTAGCCCAGGAGCGGCCACTCGCTGCGGAGGAGGTGCAGGAGCTGGCGGAGGAGATGACTGCTGAAGCTGTGGTAGTAACTGTTGAAGCATAACGGTCAGTTGAGACAGCTGTTGGCCTTGTTGCGCTATCTGTTGTGACTGCTGGGCGACCACCGTGGTGAGGTCAGCGACAACTGGCAGAGGAACTTCAGCGGGATCCATGGCCGGATCTACTGTCACGATGCCGGCTGGCAGGTAGTGGATCCTCTGTGCCAGAGAGGGATTGGCGTGGACCGTGCTAGTGGACCGGTTCTAAGCCACTACTGGTTTTCACCAGAGCCCGCCGCAAAGCGGGATGGTCTTGCTGCGGCGGTAGTGACCAGGTCGTATCCACTAGCAACGGCTCACCTCTCTGGCTGCTGAAGATAGGCGCGGTACAAGGGAGTAGGCAGAAGCAAGGTCGGACGTAGCAGAAGGTCGGGGCAGGCAGCAATGATCGTAGTCAGGGGCAACGGCAGAAGGTCTGGAACACAGGCTAGGAACACACAAGGAACGCTTTCACTGGCACAATGGCAACAAGATCCGGCGAGGGAGTGCAGGGGAAGTGAGGTGATATAGGGAAGTGCACAGGTGAACACACTAATTGGAACCACTGCGCCAATCAGCGGCGCTGTGGCCCTTTAAATCGCAGAGACCCGGCGCGCGCGCGCCCTAGGGAGCGGGGCCGCGCGCGCCGGGACAGGACAGACGGGGAGCGAGTCAGGTACGGGAGCCGGGGTGCGCATCGCGAGCGGGCGCTACCCGCATCGCGAATCGCATCCCGGCTGGCAGCGGAATCGCAGCGCCCCGGGTCAGAGGATGTGACCGGGGCGCTGCAGCGGGGAGAGTGAAGCGAGCGCTCCGGGGAGGAGCGGGGACCCGGAGCGCTCGGCGTAACAAGTATCTTTTATTGCTAAATGTGTCTCTTGTAAGCACATTATGTCTGCTTTAAGTTCTACCGCCTCACTCCATACCTTAGATCTCTTGATCGGGGAATTCAATCCTTTACAGTTCAAAGATACCACCCGCAATGCCATACCCGATGTACTTCTTTTCTTTCTTTTTTTTTGGCGTGGACTCCCTATGGGTGACTCTGGGTGGGGGGAAGGAGAGGCAGTCATAAACAAACATACAATTCAAAAAAAAACTTATGTCCCTTGAAATAATTTTATTCCCTGGACATTTCACAAAACATACCAAATTAACATATGGCGTCCCGAAGGACGCTTGGTGGAGAGTATGGCTTACACCTTCTGCCATACTCCTGTGTCAGCTATACCGGCTTAGTGGTGGAGGGAAACACAACTAATAACAGCTACATATATCTATAGTTTTCCGCCTTAGAGAACGAGCGGCAAATCAGAAAACTGCCAAAAAAAAAAAAAAGGATAGCGCCTGTGGGCAGTGACTCTCTGCTTTATTTCCATTAACCTTTTCCCCTATCTACTTTTACTAAAAAAAAAAAAAAATACTAATACTTCATTTATCGGTTTATACTCTCTTAATTCCAATTTTAACCCATTTTCTGCCTAGCTACCGACCATTCTCTAGGTAGATAAGGACTTTTATCAAAAGGTTCCTGTTGGGTGTGATTTTTTAATGAAAAAATTAAAATAAAAAAACGGACAGGGATTAACTCTGCTTCATCATTTTGGGCGAAAAAAGTCCTTTGGTGATCTGATCTTTTGGAGACAGATGCGCTTACACACATATTGAATTTGTTTTTGTAAAAAAAATTCAAACATTGTGTGGTTTATTATTTTTGAGAAGAATGTCTTTGGGTGGTCCACCGTCCTGCATTATAGAGTCTTGTGAACTGTTGGATATGCGCTTGTTCTTACACAAAGGTATTTCTTTAAAAAATGTCTAAAATGTTGTTGTTTTTTGGAGGGGATTGTGAAGCCCGGGTATGTACTGGTGCATCAGCCAACTCCAGGCTGTGTCCTTCAGGCAATATATGGGTTCCTGATGCCGCAGAGGTGGGGCCTAGGTCTGGAAAGTTCTAATTTTTGGATAGCGGGTGCTACCTATGAGAAATCTTTGTCAAAAATGTCATATATTGTGTTGTTGTTTTTTTTTTGGGGGGGGAGGATTGTGAAGCCCTGGTGTGTACTCTTGCATCAGCCAACTCCAAGCTGTGTCATGCAGGCAATATATGGGTTACTGATGCCGCAGGGGTGGGGCCTGGTTCAGGAAATTTCAAATTTTTGGATAGCGGGTGCTACTAAATAGAAGTCTTTGACAAAAATTTCTCATTATGTTGTTTTTGGAAGGGGGATTGTGAAGCCCTGGTGTGTACTGGTGCATCAGCCAACTCCAGGCTGTGTCCTTCAAGCAATATATGGGTTACTGATGCCGCAGAGGTGGGGCCTGGGTCTGTTAATTTCAAATTTTTGGATAGCGGGTGCACCAATGAGAAATCTTTGACAAAAATTTCATATATTGTGTTGTTTTTTTAGGGGGAAATGTGAAGCCCTGGTGTGTAGTGTACTAGTGCATCAGCCAACTCCACGCTGTGCCATTCAGCCACTAAATGGTCTCCTCTTGCTGCCAACATGTCCACGCTATGTCATTCAGTCACTATATGGTCTCCTGACACTGATGCCACCACCAGGCTCTGTCATTGTGCTGCTGTGCGGCAGTGATTCTAAGAGCGATGCCGGTAATCTGCATGCTATTCTGAATAACAGTATTATTTCACTACTCCAGCACACTCCATATGCGTTTTAGGACACAGCAAAGTGTTCTATACCCCTATAGAGGCTGTATGTAGGCTAGAAATAGCCTTTTTTTAATATCGATTCGCCGCGAACAAATTCAGATCGAAACAAACTTTTCGGGAAAATTCGGCGAATCGGCCGAATCGAATTTTTGAAAAGTTCGCTCATCTCTAATTGCAATGCTACCTATCAGTAATAGCGCCCACACATACTATAAGGCTAAGTTCACAGACAGAATGTCCACATGGATAATTTCCGTGCAGATATTCCGCAAACTGCAGGACACCGACATAATATGCCGCCACTAGGACTGCACAGGAATGCAGCGTCTCATAGACAGACATGCATTCTGTTCGGACACAGAAAATGGAATTTCCGTGCCAGAAACATCTGTGGATCCGCCGGTGACCTGACCCATTTAGTGCCTCCAGCTGTTGCCACCCCCCTTCCCCTGCCTCACCTGCCCCTGGCCTGCTGAAAATGTTCCGAACGCTAGGGCAGTGGACTACCCCTTTAAGTACGCAGCAAAATTCCCCCTCCCCATATTAAGTTGGCAGCACAGTTCCCCCCACATTAGGTGCAGTATAGTTCCCCCACATTATATTGGTAGTATAGTTCCCCTACATTATGTTGGCAGTATAGTTCCCCTACATTAGGTTGGCAGTATAGTTTCCCCCCACATTAGTTTGGCAGTATTGTTCCCCCCCCCCACATTAGTTTGGCAGTATAGTTCCCCCACATTAGTTTGGCAGTATAGTTCCCCCACATTAGGTTGGCAGTATAGTTCCCCCACATTAGGTCGGCAGTATATTTCCCCCACATTAGTTTGGCAGTATAGTTCCCCCACATTAGTTTGGCAGTATAGTTCCCCCACATTAGGCTTGGCAGTATAGTTCCCCCCACATTAGGTTGGCAGTATGGTTTCCCCACATTAGGTTGGCAGTATATTCCCCCACATTAAGTTGGCGGTATAGTCCCCCCACATTAGGTTGGCAGTATATTTCCCCCACCTTAGGTTGGCAGTATAGTTCCCCCACCTTAGGTTGGCAGTATAGTTCCCTTTCATTAGGTTGGCAGTATGTTCCCCCACATTAGGTTGGCAGTATAGTCCCCAATATTAGTTTGGCAGTATAGTTCCCCAACATTAGGTTGACAGTTTAGTCCCCCACATTAGGTTGGCAGTTTATTCCCCCCACATTAGTTTGGCAGAATAGTTCCCCCACATTAGGCTGGCAGTACGTTCCCTCACATTAGGTTAGCAGTATGTTCCCCACATTAGGTTGGAAGTATGTTCCCCCACAATAGGCTGGCAGTATGTTCCCCCACATTAGGTTGGCAGTATAGTTCCCCACATTAGGTTGGCAGTATGTTCCCCCACATTAGGTTGGCAGTATAGTTCCCCACATTAGGTTGGCAGAATAGTTCCCCCACATTAGGCTGGCAGTATGTTCCCCCACATTAGGTTGGCGGAATGTTCCTCCACATTTGGCTGGCAGTATCTTCCCCCACATTAGGCATGCAGTATGTATCCCCATATTAGGCTGGCAGTAGATTCCCCCCACAGACATACAGCCTACAACCATATTCAGTGTATGGCTGGAGGCTGTATGTCTATGTATTGACCTGTTTCAGTGCTCCGACCACTGCTCCTCCAGAGGAGCAGTGGTCGGAGCACTGAAGATGATGTGCCACTGGTAACTTACCATGCCGGCAAGCGGGCGTCCTCCTGCTCGATGCTCCGCGCCTCCGTTCCTATGCTCGCAGTAATGTCCCAGTGTGTGCTATATCCCGGCAGCCCCTGCGTTTTTAAAGTTAATGCAGGGCCGCAGAGAGTTAATGGGAGCCCGAAAAGATCTTGGGGGGGGGGGGGGGCAACTGCGGCCCCGTTGCGGCCCCTCCCCCCCTCCGGGATCTCATTGATACTTACACTACCAATACCATCTTTAATTTTGATTAGACCCTGGGCAAGCAATTCTTTTTGCCCCCCCCCCCCCCCATCTGTTCAACCCCAGGCAAAAGCTATTTTTGCCACTCCTTCACTTCGCCCTTCACTCCAACCTTACTACTGGGGTGACACACTGTAACAAACCTCCTCCCCATGTAATCTCATTACTACTGGAGTGACACACTGTAACAAACCTCCTCCCCATGTAATCTCCTTACTATTGGGGTGACACACTGTAACAAACCTCCTCCCCCTGTAATCTCCTTACTACTGGGGTGGCACACTGTAACAAGCCTTCTCCTCATGTAATTAGCATACTAATGGGGTTACACACTGTAACAAACCTCCTCCTTATGTAATCTCCTTACTACTGGGGTGACACACTGTAACAAACCTCCCCCTCATTAAATCTCCTAACTACTGGGTTTATTGAAAGAGCTTTATTGTCCGATCAGTCATTTCAAGTCATACAATAACTGTAACAAACCTCCTCCTCATGTAATCTCCTTACTACTGGGGTAACAAACTGTAGCAAGCCTCCTCCTCATGTAATTAGCATACTACTGGGGTGACACACTGTAACAAGCCCCCTTCACATGTAATTAGCATACTAATAGGGTGACACACTGTTACAAGCATCCTCCTCATGTAATTACCTTACTACTGGGGTGACACACTGTAACAAACCTCCTCCTCATGTAATCTCCTTACTACTGGGTGACACACTGTAACAAACCTCCTCATGTAATCTCCTTACTATTAGGGTGACACACTGTAACAAGCCCTCTTCACATGTAATTAGCATACTATTGGGGTGACACACTGTAACACACCTCCTCCTCATGTAATTACCTTACTACTGGGGTGACACACTGTAACAAACCTCCTCCTCATGTAATCTCCTTACTACTGGGTGACACACTGTAACAAACCTCCTCCTCATGTAATTACCTTACTACTAGGGTGACACACTGTAACAAACCTCCTCCTCATGTAATCTCCTAACTACTTGGGTGACACACTGTAACAAGCCTCCTCCTCATGTTATCTCCTTACTACTGGGGTGACACACTGTAACAAACCTCCTCCTAATGTAATCTCCTTACTACTGGGGTGACACACTGTAACAAACCCCCTCCTCATGTAATCTTCTTACTACTGGGGTGACACACTGTAACAAACCTCCTCCTTATGTAATGTCCTTGCTACTGGGGTGACACACTGTAACAAACCTCATACACACATCATACATACATGCATGCATCATAGATACACATCTAACACACAGATCATACATACACTTAAATCTATCATGCACACATAATATATATACACACATCATACAAAATCATACACATACATATACAATACACATCCCCAACCCAAAGCCTCTCCTTACCCCCAGGAGGTGATTGCTGGAGATCGGATTAGCTAAGGCTGCTTTGCTTCTGCGCCAGGGTCACGTCAGTAGGAGCTCCCAGCAGCCCCTGGCCTCCTCAGCCCTGCAGGGCCACACATAGTAGAAGTAAAAAAAAAAAGTACTGGCAGCGATCGCCCGGGCCCCGAGCAGTGGAGCGCAAGCAGGATGTGAGGGGGATTTACTAGTGGAGCGCTGCTGGATAATTAACAATATATTTTAATAGTTCATACTTTTACGCATGCGGCGATACCAATCACAATCACGGATGTCCGCCATTACCGGTGGGTCCCTGGCTGCTGATATCCGGTGCTCGCGATCATGTTGGCGCGTAAATGTACGTCATGGTGCGATAAGTACCACGTCACCATGACGTACATTTACGTCCATTGTCGTTATGGGGTTGAGTTGCATTTACAGGGAGCTTATAATCGGATTCGAATCCGTGAAGGAGACGAATGGAAAACAGCCTTTAATACCTGTGATGGATAGTTTGACTATCTTGTGATGCCTTTCAGCCTTTGCAATGCTCCAGCTGTTTTTCAGGAATTTGTCATTGATATTTTCTGAGATCTTCTCTACACCCTTGTTGTCGTGTATCTTGATGACATCTTGATCTTCTCTTCCAACTTAAAAGAGCATCGTCCACATGTTCGTCTGGTTCTTCAACTCCTCCAGTGGAATCATCTCTACGCCAAACTGGAGAAGTGCCTATTCGAGAAATCTAGTCTCCCGTTTCTTGGATACATTGTTTCTCATCAAGGTCTGCAGATGGATCCTGAGAAACTGTCTTCAGTTTTAAATTGGCCTTGTCCTACTGGTCTTCGGGATATTAAATGCTTTCTGGCGTTTGACAACTGCTATCGTCAGTTCATCCCACATTTGTGTTCCTTTGCAGCTCCTATTGTAGCCCTAACCAGAAAGAACTCTAGCCCTAAGTCATGGCCTTCTGGGGCCGAAGAGACTTGTTCTCGCTTAAGTCTGCGTTTGCCTCAGCTCCTGTGCTTTCAAGACCTGATCTGGAAAGACCTTTCGCTTTGCAGGTGGACACTTCGTGTGTAGGAGCTGGTGCCATTCTTACCCAGGAAAACTCCAAGGTAAGACTGTAACCTGTGGTTTCTCGCCAGCAGAGAGGAATTACTCTATCGGAGATCGAGAACTTCTTACTATAAAACTAGCCTTAGAGGAGTGGCGACATTTGTTGAGAGTCTCCTCATCCGGTCAGTATCTACTCAGACCATAAGAATCTACTATACCTACAGTCTGCTTAGTGTTTGAGTCCTTGCCAGGCAAGGTGTTCTTTTCCAGATTTTATTTCTTCATTCACTTCTGTCCAGCTAACAAGAATATCAGAGCTGATGCCCTTATAAGATCCTCTGACGTTGTAGGTTTGGACTCTACGCCTAGGCATTAGAAATGAGCGAATCGAAGCTAATGAACCCGAATTCGTTACGAATTTCATGAATTATTTGATTTGCAACAAATGCGAATATCGCCGCGATTCTATCACGGTAATTGCTTCATTAAACTCCATTTACTGTGGTGCAGGCTCCAGGGCATGCAAAATGGCACATGCCAGTACATTGGTCAAGGAACTCTGGGAAGGCGAGAAGGCAAGGCGGGAAGGAAAGTAGGTGGGATGACCGTGAATCACATGCAGGATGCAGCCTATCGGCACCCAGTCACCCCAGTGATGTCACAGCCCTATATATTCGGCAACCATTCTGTGGATCGTCATATCATTCATTACACTCCATAGAGATAGTACGGACTTTGCTGTGTGTGTGTTACACAGAAAAGCTCATTCCATTCCAGCAGCATTTCACATCCTAGTCACATAAACGTTCTGGTGGACAGAGAGCAGTGTTTTTTTCTTTGAAAATAATTTTTACTGCAGCCATTAACCTCCCAGTCACTTTCTTCAGCATCATATTGTAGAGAGGGGCAGAAAGCTGTGTATTTCCTCACACATGTCAACATGCTGCCTCAGTTTCATAAACCTTAGCAGAGGAGTCAGGAATAATTTTTCCGTGCAATTCTGTGTCTTTGTTCCACAACAAATCATCTGCTGATTATACTAGTCTGTAGACGATATAATACCCAACAGTCCATTCCTAATAGTCTTTGACAGAGAGCAGTTTTGTATTTTAGTATGCAGATTTTTGGGCTGCAATACTGTTGTGTACTGCTGGTGTTGTGCAAAAATACATTTACATACCACATACATAAATCTAAGTAGTATACTATTTTGCACCTGTTAATCTGTCAAGGGCCTAGATACTGTGAAAGTGCAGGCAAAAGTAATCACCAGCTGGTGTTTTACTAAAATAAGTTTTATTTAAGCATACAGTAGCGCATTTTTCTGCCCTCATAAGTGTATACCACATACCTACATCTAATGGGTTTACTATTTTGTGCCTGTTAATCTATCAAGGGCCTACATACTGTGAAAGGACATCCAAAATTATTCACTGGCTGATGTTTTACTCCAATACATTTATTAAGCGTACTGTAGCGCTTTTTTCTGCCCTCATAAGTGCATACCACATGCCTACATCTAAATAGTGTACTATTTTAAACCTGTTAATCTGTCAAGGGCCTACATACTGTGAAAGTCAACGCAAAAGTACTCACTGGTTGATGTTTTTACTCGGATACTTTTTAAGTGAACTGTAGAGCATTTCTCTGCCCTCATAAGTGCATACCACATACGTACATCTAAGTAGTGAACTATTTTGTACCTGTTAATCTGTCTAGAGCCTAGATACTGTGAAAGTCCAGGCAAAAGTAATCACTGGTTAGTGTTTAACTAAAATAAGTTTTTTTAAAGCGTACTGTACCGCATTTTTCTGCCCTCATAAGGGCATACCACATACCTACACCTAAGTAGTGTACTATTTTGTACATCTTAATCTGTCAAGGGCCTAGATACTGTGAAAGTCAAGGCAAAAGTACTCACCATTTTTTGTTGTACTCAGATGTTTTTTATGTGTACTGTAGTGAATTTTTCTGCCCTCATAAGTGCATACCACATACGTACCTCTAAGTACTGTACTATTCTGTACCTGTTAATCTGTCAAGGAACTAGATACTGTAAAAGGACAGTCAAAAGTGCACCCCTGCTGCTGTTCTAGACAAATACTGTTTTAAGCATGGTGAAGCGTATTGTATTCCCCTTATATACGCACTAAGTATGTCAGGCAGAGAAGTGCCAGGGCGTGCACAGAGAAGTGGCAGATGCCTAAATTCATCAGGCAGAGGTCGAAGCAGACTAGGGGCGAGTGGCAGCAGGAGTCGCAGAGAGAGGCCTGAGCTCCCGGTATCAGCTAACGGTCATGTCTCGACTAGCAACATATCTGCCATCATCGATTGGTTAACACGGCCATCCACTTCATCACAAGTGACATCTGACACCCCCAGTCAACAGTAGGTGGGTTCCTCAGACACAACCCTCAGTTGGCATAGCCCGGGAGCAGTCCCTGTCCTCTCATTGCCTCTGTCCTATGCTGTTCCCTCCCCTAAAGAAGTATCTTATGCTGTGGGTTCAGCTCCACTGTTCTGTGAGGACGATCTAATAGAGGACAGTCAGCAGCTACTGCCCAGCAAAGAAGTGGAGGAGACATCTGCTGCTTCCCCCTCTAGGCAAGCAAGTAGTGATAAGGAGAGTGACGTGGGAGGTGGTGTTGCCAGGGTGCAGGGTCCCAGACACTGTTCAGAAACCTGAGGAGGACATCAGTGATGTGCAGACACTAGTTGATGATGATGATGAAGCCGATCGCAATTGGGAGCCGGGTGCAGAAGGGGCTTCATCATCATCAGGAGAAGAGAGTTGCAGGTTGTCCATGAGGCAGCAGCTGAGCCAGCAAGGCGGTAGCACGGTTGTCAGTCAGCGTGGTGGCAGAAGTGAAAATTCTGGAGCCAAACATGCCCGGTGGAGACCACCTGCTTCACGGAAGCCTACCTTCCTGGGAGGTAGCGGAACAGGGGTTCCTGGAAACGGCGGCAGTAGCAGTCAATTAGCCCGGACTGTTGGTGAGAAAATCAGCTGCTTGGCGATATGGCAGTTTTTCATCAAGCATCCGGAGGAGGTTCACATAGCCACATGCAAGATATGTCGGCAAAAGGTGAAGCTTGGCCAGGGTCCTAATGTTGGCACCAAGGCCCTGCATCAACATATGCTTCACCACCTTAAAGCGGCCTGGGAGAACTGTGGCTCTGATGTAGTGGTGCAGCCTGCTGCATCACCTAGTGGCACGCCGCTCCCCCTTTCAGACATCCAAGGCTCCACCACCTCAGCCGAAGGGAGCTGTGTGTCATACCCTCCTTCTGTTGCTCCAGATACTCCTGCTTCTCCAACTTTTAGTCAGCCATTCTGCCAACAATTCATCTACAAAGCCATGTCCAAGAGAAAACAGTATGTGCCCACTCATCCAACGGTGCAGAAGCTGAATGTGCTCCTGTCTAAGTTTCTGGTGCTGAAATCCCTCCCTTTTCAAGTGGTGGACTCTGCACCTTTCAGAGAACTGATGGCTTGTGCCGAGCTGAGGTGAAGAGTGCCAAACCGTAATTTCTTTGCGAAGAAGGCAGCACCAGCCCTGCACAATTTTGTGAAAGAGAAGGTGGTCCAGTCCTTGAGCCTGTCGGTGTGTACCAAAGTGCACAACAGCGCCGACGTCTGGAGCAGTAACTACAGTCAGGGACAATACATGTCCTTTACGGCTCACTTAATGAATGTGGTTCCTGCACAGCCACAACCCCAACTTGGACAGGTCACGCTGCTTCCTCCTCCACGCTGTCAGCCCGTGGGTGTTGTGACAGTGTGCGACTCCGCCTCCACCGTGTCCTCAGCCTCCACTGCCCAGACAAGTCTCAGTGGCCCTTCAGCATACCATGTGTACAGGGCACTGCGGTGTCATGCTGTTCTTCAAATGTTTTGCTTTAGCGAAAAGAGTCACATACAGGATGAACTGCTAAAAGTCTTTCGTAAAGAAGTGGTGCATGGCTTACTCTGCAAGAACTGTAACCACGGTGACCGACAACGGGAATAACATCTTGGCTGCGACAAGGAAGGGTGAGCCATGCGCCCTGCATGGCACACCTGTTAGATTCGGTTGTCAAGCAGTTCCTTAAGTGCTCCCCCATTTGCAAGACATCCTAAAAATCGGAAGGAAACTTTGCATGCACTTCAGCCACTCGTACACCGCAAAGCACACCCTCCTTGATCTGCAGCGTCAGAATGGTATCCCCCAACATAGTCTGATTTGTGACATTGCTACACATTGGAATTCCACCCTCCATATGTTTGACCGCCCAGACCAGAGCAAGGAGTTCAAGCTTGAAAGAACTGTAGTTAGCATCATTGTTCTCTGCACCCCGAAGGTGTCAGCTAGCATAGGCTATGACTCTCACCTTACCATCTTGCATCTGCGACAGGATAGCCCCCAAGCCTTCAAAGCTGGCATCAGTATATAACCGGAACAGCTGGCTGTAGTCGGGGTAGGCTAGGATAGGAGATGCTTCAGAGCCCGAAAAGCTACTTCTTGGTCTTCACCCCACTGTATAGGGAGTCTCTTGTTGTAATTCTCCTTGGCAATTCCCTGTAACAGTGTAGTCAGAGGCCCGGCGATCTGGGCAAAATTAGGGATGAACCGTCTGTAGTAACAGGCAAACCCCAGGAAGCTTTGAACCTCTTGTGCAGTTCTTTCACGGCACTCACTTTATCGGGATCGGCTTGCACACCTTCAGCACTGACGACATGCCCAGATAGTGGACCTTGGGCTTCAACAGGTGGCCCTTGGAGGGCTTTACTTTCAGGCCAAGCTGTATTAGAACCTGGAAGACTTCTCGGAGATGTTCTAGATGCTCTTGGTACGTTCGAGAGTAGACGATGACGTCATCCAGATAGAGAAGGACACTTTGAAAATTCAAATGTCCAAGGCATCTCTCCATCAACGGCTGAAAGGAATGTTGCAAAGCCCAAAGGGCATACTCTTGAACTCGAAGAGCCCCATCGGGGTCACAAATGCCGTCTTTTCTTGATCCTCTTCGGCCATAGGGACTTGCCAGTACCCACTCATCAGGTCCAGTGTGGAAAAGTAAGCCGCTGATCCCAGAGCGGTTAGGGACTCTTCTATTCTAGGAAGAGGGCATGCATCCTTATGGGTGATGTCATTCAACTTCCTGTAGTCCACACAGAATCGGACAGTTCCATCCTTTTTCTTAACAAGGACTAAAGGAGTGGCCCAAGGACTCTGGCTTTCTCGGATGACATCAGCTTCCTTCATTTCCTGCAACAATTTTTTTACAGTCTGGTACATTGCAGGAGCAACCGGCCAGTGCCTCTCCTTGATGGGGGGACTATCTCCAGTTAGAATCCGATGCTGGATCATCGTGGTCCTACCAAAGTCAGTGGGGTGTTTGCTGAAGGCTTCTTGAAACTGTTTGGCCACCTGGATGACTCCTCCAACCTGGTTCGGGGGAGTTTCGTCGTCTCCTATCTGCAACTGAGTCCAGCAGGGGTCCTTCCAGTCCTTGTCGGGTCCTGGGTCAGTCTGAGCAGTCCATTGTCTGGCCACTTGAGGTTTGGACATCACATATCGGGGGTCCAGATGATGCAGCTGAGCAACAGGGGTATATTTGGCCAATCTGGTGACAACTGGGGAGAGGTTGACCACTCGAACCGGAACTCTGCCATTCCGTACCATGACAAGGCTTCTTGCAGCACGTACCAAAGGGTAGTCTTCCAATTGCATGGGTTCCAAGAGTGCTTGGTACTCTTGATTCTTCACCCCTGGTCGGGCTCGACACCATATCATAGTTTATGTCTGTGCTTGCAGCGTGACGGCCCGCATGTCTTGAATTCTCACCCGGCAGATCTCTCTGTGAGGATTGACAAATTTTCGTTCAGCTTGGAGTGTCCTGAGGTGGTGTTGCACAGCTCTCCTGCCAGAGGGGGACATGTAGGGATAGAAGCCTGTAATGCATTAACTATGTCATCAAAACAGTGTCTCATGATGTTCATTCCCAAAATAAACTCAGCTGCATGATCATCAACAACACTAGTAATAATAACACCTTGTCCCCTAAGAACATGATTCCCCATTTGCACTGTGAGCTCCCAGTAGCCATGCTTCGGTACTGGTTTCCCATTCCCTGCCATTACATGAAAATCTACATCATGAGGTTCACGCAACATTTCAGGACCCCAATGCTTATAAAACACCCCTCTAGGTCGACACCTGGGACCCAGTGTCATTAAAGCTTGCAATTTAACCCCTCCTACTACTATTTGTACATAGGGGCAAGGGGCAACATACATGGAGAGTCCTGTTTTGGTGCTGGGTGATTCTGGACCTTCTGTAGTTACTCCCGGGGTGCGGTCCTCGACCCCAGGGGATGCCCGTTTAAAGCCCAGCATTGACTCTTCCAGTGTCCAGGCTTGCTACAATAACTACAGACAGGCCGTTGAGTCCCAGGGGGCCGTACAGGGGAATTATTAGGCAGCCTGGTGGGACGAGGGGCACTCTCTTTAGAAGATGGGGAACTAGTTCTCACCACCATTTCTTTCACAGCTTTAGTTAACTGGTCAATGTCTTGTCGGACATGTTGTAAGTCAGTAGCCCATGGACTAGAGGGGTGTGTAGTTATTGCTGGGGTGGGGGCCGAGCCCCCCAAGGGTCCAGGAGAAAGGGGGCTATTTTCTTCAGCTTCGGTGCTGGATTCAATGACCTTAATGGCCAGTCTCTTGAAGGTGGGAAAAGCCATATCGGGATTTTGTGCTGCCAGCATCCTGAGTTGGGCCTTATCCCACTTATTCTGGGCCCCGTCTATGAGCCTGTTCATCAGCACCCGGTTACCCTGATCGGGTGTGATGCCGTCTAGCTTTTGTACTGATTTTAAGGCGTTCTGCAGGGCCACAGCATAGGCCCGGAGAGTCTCACCTGGTTTCTGTCGTTGTTCATACAATCTTAAACGTACCTCAGAGGGGGAGTGAGACTCAAACACTTGATAGAGCCCCTCAAAAATCTTTTCCACTGTAGCCTTGTCGGCCGATGACCATGTGCGTACTTCCTCCAATGCAGGTCCCTGCAACTGTCCAGTAAGTAAATGCACCTGTAGATGAGGGGAGAAAGCATAAAAAGCGAAGAGGCTGAATATCTTCTCTTTGAAGTCCCTCAGCGTAAACGGATCCCCGCTATAATGTGGGAGAACAGGGTTCCCCAAGAAGACAGGAGTGGCCGCAGGTGCCCTGGAAGTAAGAGCAGCAGCGGGGGATGTATCCGGTTGGGCCTGTCCCGCTAATGTCAGGATCCGGGCTGGTATGCAGCAAGGACACTGGTGGTGGATCCTCTGTGTCAGTGAGGGATTGGCGTGGACCGTACCGGTGGACCGGTTCTAAGTTGCTACTGGTTTTCACCAGAGCCCGCCGCAAAGCGAAATGGTCTTGCTGCGGCGGTAGCAACCAGGTCGTGTCCACCGGTAACGGCTCAACCTCACTGACTGCTGAGACAGGCGTGGTACAGGAGGACTAGACAGAGGCGAGGTCAGACGTAGCAGAAGGTCAGGGCAGGGCAGGCGGCAAGGTTCGTAGTCAAGGGCAACGGCAGAAGGTCTGGAAACACTGGTAATGGACACACACAAGAACACTTTCACTAGGCACAAGGCAACAAGATCCGGCCAGGACAGGAAGGGGAAGTGGGTTTATATACACATGGATCAGGGAAGCTAATTGACACTGATTGGGCCAGGCACCAGTTAGTGGTGCACTGGCCCTTTAAATCTTAGAGAGTTGGCACGCGCGCCCTAGAGAGCGGAGCCGCGCGCGCCAGGACATCACAGCCGGGGAACGGGACAGGTGAGTAGATTGGGATGCGACCCGCGGGCGGGCGCGTTCCGCTACGCGGAGCGCATCCCCGCCGGCAGTGACAGTGCAGCGCTCCTGGTCAGCGGGTCTGACCGGGGCGCTGCAGAGAGGAGAACGCCGCGAGCGCTCCGGGGAGGAGCAAGGACCCGGAGCGCTCGGCGTAACAGCTAACTGTGCTGGTTCCCCTGAGGCAACCACTGGAGCATCACCATCTTCCTGACTAGGGGGTGCAGGTGACGCTGGGACAGGCACCGGAGCAGGGTTCGGTGGTGGAGCAGGTCCTGGAAGTGGTACTGCCACTGTGGGATCCGACATCTTGGCAAACAGGATTGTCCCTTTAAATGAAGCTCGGGAACGTCGGTCCCTTTAAGAGATGTAGCTGTTCTCTGATCTGGAACTTGAGTGCGTAGATCTCGAACTTGAGAGCGTTGATCTGGAAAGTGTGCTGACCTGCAACTTGAGTGCGACAATCGGGAGTTGAATATCGTGCAACCAGGATTTTAGTTTAGCAATCTGGTGCTTCAAGACTTTACACTGGGCTGGTTGTTTAACCTTTTTAGTCTTCAGCCCAACTCTACGTTTCTTTTCCGCACCTGCTAGGTCTGTTTGCAAATTTTCTGAATCACGCGCGCGGGAAGGAATAGCTATGCCCTTAACCCCTTGCGATGCGAATTGCGGCTCCAAAGTATTTTTTGCCTCCCCCTTACTTTTCTTGCGCACTTTCTGCACACCGCACCAACAGTAACGTCCCGTACTTTAGCAGGCGATTCACAATACATTAATATAGTCTTTCACCTAGGGGGGAGTACACTTTACTTGGTGGAAACAGCTGGAGGCACA
Source organism: Hyla sarda (assembly GCF_029499605.1). Lineage (NCBI taxonomy): Eukaryota > Metazoa > Chordata > Amphibia > Anura > Hylidae > Hyla > Hyla sarda. Next base: position 23,570,047 of record NC_079189.1, read on the forward strand.
CACCCATATCCTGTTCGTAAGATGCCAAAAAGCTATGTGGTAGCTTGGGGGGTGTAGGGTATTTGTTAACCCTTGCTATTCGTTACGCCAGGGTGAGGGCTCCTCAATAAAACTTTTCCTACCGCCGCCCTTCCCTGGAACGATAGGGAGGTAGATGATACTGAGTTTAAGTAGTGAGTAATAATGGATTGTGCACAACCGGAAAGCTTCTGCAAACAACGTTAACTTTACTTAAGATTTTCTGTATACTTCAACAACATAACAGTCTATCATTGACAATGGTTGGGACAATGGTCTCTAGACTATTGCGCTGTTCCACTGGATTTGGAGAATTAGTTGTGGTCCAGTAGTCAGGCTAGTATTAGCAGGAATTGGTATAATACTCACGATTTTTGGTTCTGCTGAGGCCGTAGGTTTTGAAGCCTAGCGTGTCGTTGAAAGTTGCGTAGCACACACCGTCCTGTTAGTCCGGCATCCACGAGAGCAGCAACCCAAGAGAACGATAATTGGATGCAGCTCCCTTTTATGGGACTAAAGCTAATCGGTCCATACGGATGTCAATCACCATTACAGAGAATGCTGGGTATCATGTGACCCAAGGACCTCCTAAGGTCCTGCAACATACCATAGAGGTTACTAGCTTGGTCACATGACCGAAGGTCCTGCGGCGCTGAACGAGGTAAGTACTATACAGTCCTATATAATACAAATAGACTTACTAATATGTACATTTATTACTATACAAGTTAAACTTAAGGAGAGGCGACTAGGGGCTGTCCCACCTGAGGAACCCTACCTGAACGTAGTTACTCTGACTTTGGGGACCTCTACACTAGGTACTGGATGCAATACAGTACCGAGACACCACAAATTCTTTGATGATAGCACAAGGTAACATACCTCTTCAATAGAGATTTCAACATTCATCTTTCAATCTTAGGGGTTATGAAACCCTCTTGTGCACTGCTGATGCATGCTCCTGAGTGTGTCTTTCAGGAACTACTTGGCTTCTGTATGCTGCTGGGGTTGGTCCTTACATTTTTGGATGTTAGAACTAGCTTACATACAGCGCTTAATTGAGATTCCAACATTGATCTTTCAATGTAAGGGGTTATGAAACCCTCTTATGTACTCCTGCTGCTGACTGCTTTTGTCTGTGTCATTTAGCAACTACATGGTTTAGTGATGCTGCTGGGCCTAGGACATTACCTATATATGTTTATGGTAGCACTAGGTACCATACATCATCAATGGAAATTTCAAAATTCATCTTTTATTCTCAGAGATTGTGAGGCCCTATTGTCTCCTCATCTGCCGCCAACTCCAGGCTGTGCCATTCAGACACTATATGGTCTCTTCTCATGCTTCAGCCAAATCCAGGCTGTGCCATTTAGCCACTATATGGTCTCCTCCTACTGATGCCACCTCAAGGCTCTGTCATTGTGCTGACATGTGACATGTGACTCCTTGTTAGATTTGGTCCTTTGTACCCACACGCCAGGGCCCAGGACACTAAACCTTGGGAGTTAAAAGTTCAATTTCAAAACCCTCAATTTCAATTTAAAAATCTTAAATTTCTATTTAAAATTCTTAAATTTCAATGGTCTCCTCATGCATCAGCCACCTCCAGGCTGTGCCATTCAGCCAATATATGGTCTCTTCTCATGCTTTAACCAACTACAGCCTGGGCCATTCAGCCACTATATGGTCTCCTCCTACCAATGCCACCTGCAGGCTCTGTCATTGTGCTGCCATGTGACTCCGTTAGATTTGGTCCTTTGTACCCACACGCCGGGGCCCAGGACACTACAACTTGGGAGTTAAAAGTTCAATTTCAAAATCCTTAATTTAAATTTCAAAATCTTAAATTTAAATTTCAAAATCATACATTTCAATGGTCATTCAACCAATATATGGTTTACTGATGCTGCTGGCCCTGGGAATAAAATTCGAACTTTCTCTGTTTTTTCTTTGGGATTGGGAAACCCTGGTGTCTACTCATGCTGCTCCCATCTCTTGCCTGTGCCATTCAGACACTATATGGTCATGGTAGCACTAGCTACCCAAAATCTTCGGTTTAAATTTCAGAATTCATTTTATAACCTTAGAGATTGTGAAGGCCTAGTGTCTACTCATGCTGCTGCCAACTCCTGGCTATGCGATTCAGCCACTATATGGTCTCCTCATGCTGCCAACACCTCCACGCTGTGTCATTCAGCCACTATATTGTCTCCTCATGCTGCCAACACCTCTATGCTGTGTCATTCAGCCACTATATGGTGTCCTCATGCTGCCAACACCTCTATGCTGTGTCATTCAGCCACTATATGGTCTCCTCATGCTTCAGCCTCATCCAAGCTGTTTCATTCAGCCACTATATGGTCTCCTCCTGCTGCCAACACCTCCACGCTGTGTCATTCAGCCGCTATATGGTCTCCTCATGTTTCAGCCTCACCCAAGATGTGTCATTCAGCCACTATATGGTCTCCTCATGCTGCCAAAACCTCCACGCTGTGTCATTCAGCCACTATATGGTCTCCTCATGCTGCCAACACCTCCACGATGTGTCAGTCAGCCACTATATGATCTCCTCCTGCTGCCAACACCTCCACACTGTGTCATTCTGCCACTATATGGTCTCCTCATGCTGCCATCACCTCCATGCTGTGTCATTCAGCCACTATGTGGTCTCCTCATGCTTCAGCCTCACCCAAGCTGTGTCATTCAGTCACTATATTGTCTCCTCAAGCTGCCAACACCTCCATGCTGTGTCATTCAGCCACTATATGGTCTCCTCATGCTGCCAACACCTCCAGACTGTGTCATTGCGCCACTATATGGTCTCCTCATTCTGATGCCACCTCCAGGCTTTGTCATTGTGCCGCTCTGCGGCAGTGATTCCAAAAGCAATGCTGGTAATCTTCATGTCATTCTGAATAACAATATTATTTCACTACCCCAGCACACTCCATATGCATGTTAGAACACAGCAAAGTGTTCTAAATCCCTATTGAGGCTCTCTCTAGGCCAGAAATAGCCGTTTTTAATATAGATTCACCGCAAATACATTTGAATCGAAACAAATAATTCTTTTTAAATTTGGCGAATCGGACGAATCAAAATTTTCTAAAGTTCGCTCATCTCTAGTGGTAACCCATTGTAACTATTCAAACACGTATTCAGACCTTAGGGTGGCTTCCCATTGTCTACCTCAGGGCTCCTTCACCTGAGAATATTCAACTGTACTCATAGCAAAAAAAGACATATAACCGTGAATTGCACTTAAAAGTTCCTTTTTATCTCAATTTTCATTCATTACAAAAAACGCAGTGAGAATTTAGAACATATTCACCCAGTACATAAAAACTGTTCAGAGATCCTTCCATATGGTGTTTTCAGAACTATCCATCCGGAACTTGCTGTCTGTAGGACGGTATGTCCCTGGCCGCTGATTCTGAGGGGGTAAAGACGAGCTCGTTGGCGTGAGAGCCGCTGAAGGACGTTTCAGGAGTCTCCTCCCTTTCTCAACATAGTTCCCGTGAACCCATCACCACCTACTAATACAGGTATTTCTCTCGCGAGATTTCTCATTTCTTTATACAAAATGACATAAAATCATTAAAACAGGTTCATGACCGGACAGTACTTGTAGGAAAACATTAAAATTACAGCTCTCATTGGTCCCTTTTGGTGCCAGAGAATAAAGACAATGTATCCAAAATACCTCCCTTTGATCTAATCTTTTCTTTATCTGTTCAATATTGGTGCCCTCATTCTCCTCCAGTATTTGCCACCTTATCTCACTTATTTGATGTCTATTTTCAATGAAATGCCTAGCCAGGCTGGTTTCTCCATATTTTTCTCTGGATACATTGTCTTCATCCTCCACTTTCTTTTTATATGTCCTAATAGAGCTCCTATGTTCATTCAGTCTAACTTTTATTGCACAAACTGTCTGTCCAACATATGACATTCCACAAGGACATTTTAACTTATAAATGACCTGCTTGGAATTGCAAGTATGAAATCCTTTTAATCTAATTTTATTGCCACGTGTGGGATGAATGACATTGTCACCTCTCATTATACTATTGCAGTTTTGGCACGATCTACATGGGAATGTCCCCACCTTCTGCATTTTTAAGAAGGACTGTCTGGTTTCTTTTTTCTCTGTTATATCTGCCCTGATCAAGTGATTGGCAATGGACTAATTTTTCCGATAAATGAATCTAGGTTTCTGTTTGAATAACTTCCCATATTTTTCATCAGCTTTAAGTAAACCCCAGTATTTATTGACCACCTTTCTTATTAAAGGGGTATTCCAGGCCAAAACTTTTTTTTTTATATATATCAACTGGCTCCGGAAAGTTAAACAGATTTGTAAATTACTTAAAATCTTAATCCTTCCAATAGTTATTTGCTTCTGAAGTCGAGTCGTTGTTTTCTGTCTAACTGCTCTCTGATGACTCACGTCCCGGGACGTGACATCATCATTGAGCAGTTAGACAGAAAACTTCAGAAACTACTAACTATTGGAAGGATTAAGATTTTTTCATAGAAGTAATTTACAAATCTTTTTAACTTTCCGGAGCCAGTGGATATATATATATATATATATATATATATATATATATATATATATATAAATATATATATGAAAGGTTTTGCCTGGAATACCCCTTTAATTTGGCATGGCCATCATATGTGGATAGATATGTAAAGCCTCTATCTTTCTCTTTCTTTTTCATTTTATTCTTTTTTCTCAATTCTTCTCTGGGAATTTGATCCACTTCTTCCGCTACTCTCATCAATTCTTTTTCTTCATAACCCCTTTGGACAAAGTTTTTAATTATTTTCTCATTATTTTTAATATATTCTTCTTCTGAACTACAGATCCTTTTAGCTCTTATTATTTGCCCCTTCGGTATTCCTCTGAATACTTGTGGGGCATGGCCACTGTTTTTATGTAACAAATTATTTCTGTCGCTCTCTTTGGAGTACAGAGTGTTTTCAAACCTACCTTCTTCATATTGTACTTCGACATCTAAATAATGGATCAACTTGACCCACATATGATGGCCATGCCAAATTAATAAGATAGGTTGTCAATAAATACTGGGGTTTACTTAAAGCTGATGAAAAATATGGGAAGTTATTCACACAGAAACCTAGATTCATTTATCGGAAAATAAGTCCATTGCCAATCACTTGATCAGGGCAGATATAACAGAGAAGAAAGAAACCAGACAGTCCTTCTTTAAAACGCAGAAGGTGGGGACATTCCCATGTAGATCGTGCCAAAACTGCAATAGTATAATGAGAGGTGACAATGTCATTCATCCCACACGTGGCAATAAAATTAGATTAAAAGGATATCATACTTGCGATTCCAAGCAGGTCATTTATATGTTAAAATGTCCTTGTGGAATGTCATATGTTGGACAGACAGTTCATAAAAGTTAGACTAAATGAACATAGGAGCTCTATAAAGAAAGTGGAGGATGAAGACAATGTATCCAGAGAAAAATATGGAGAAACCAGCCTGGCTGTTACGCCGAGCGCTCCGGGTCCCCGCTCCTCCCCGGAGCGCTCGCTACACTCTCTCCGCTGCAGCGCTCCGGTCAGATCCACTGACCCGGGGCGCTGCGATTCTGCTTCCAGCCGGGATGCGATTCGCGATGCGGGTAGCGCCCGCTCGCGATGCGCACCCCGGCTCCCGTACCTGACTCGCTCTCCCTCGGTCCTGTCCCGGCGCGCGCGGCCCCGCTCCCTAGGGCGCGCGCGCGCCGGGTCTTTGCGATTTAAAGGGCCACTGCGCCGCTGATTGGCGCAGTGATTCCAATTAGTGTCTTCACCTGTGCACTTCCCTATATCACCTCACTTCCCCTGCACTTCCCTGCCGGATCTTGTTGCCATTGTGCCAGTGAAAGCGTTCCTTGTATGTTCCTAGCCTGTGTTCCAGACCTCCTGCCGTTGCCCCTGACTACGATCCTTGCTGCCTGCCCCGACCTTCTGCTACGTCCGACCTTGCTTCTGTCTACTCCCTTGTACCGCGCCTATCTTCAGCAGCCAGAGAGGTTGAGCCGTTGCTAGTGGATACGACCTGGTCACTACCGCCGCAGCAAGACCATCCCGCTTTGCGGCGGGCTCTGGTGAAAACCAGTAGTGACTTAGAACCGATCCACTAGCACGGTCCACGCCAATCCCTCTCTGGCACAGAGGATCCACTACCCGCCAGCCGGCATCGTGACAGTAGATCCGGCCATGGATCCCGCTGAAGTTCCTCTGCCAGTTGTCGCTGACCTCACCACGGTGGTCGCCCAGCAGTCACAACAGATAGCGCAACAAGGCCAACAGCTGTCTCAACTGACCGTTATGCTACAACAGTTACTACCACAGCTTCAGCAGTCATCTCCTCCGCCAGCTCCTGCACCTCCTCCGCAGCGAGTGGCCGCTCCTGGGCTACGCCTATCCTTGCCGGATAAATTTGATGGGGACTCTAAGTTTTGCCGTGGCTTTCTTTCCCAATGTTCCCTGCATCTGGAGATGATGTCGGACCTGTTTCCCACTGAAAGGTCTAAGGTGGCTTTCGTAGTCAGCCTTCTGTCCGGAAAAGCCCTGTCATGGGCCACACCGCTCTGGGACCGCAATGACCCCGTCACTGCCTCTGTACACTCCTTCTTCTCGGAAATCCGAAGTGTCTTTGAGGAACCTGCCCGAGCCTCTTCTGCTGAGACTGCCCTGTTGAACCTGGTCCAGGGTAATTCTTCCGTTGGCGAGTATGCCGTACAATTCCGTACTCTTGCTTCAGAATTGTCCTGGAATAATGAGGCCCTCTGCGCGACCTTTAAAAAAGGCCTATCCAGCAACATTAAAGATGTTCTGGCCGCACGAGAAATTCCTGCTAATCTACATGAACTTATTCACCTAGCCACTCGCATTGACATGCGTTTTTCCGAAAGGCGTCAGGAGCTCCGCCAAGATATGGACTCTGTTCGCACGAGGCGTTTCTTCTCCTCGGCTCCTCTCTCCTCTGGTCCCCTGCAATCTGTTCCTGTGCCTCCCGCCGTGGAGGCTATGCAGGTCGACCGGTCTCGCCTGACACCTCAAGAGAGGACACGACGCCGCATGGAGAACCTCTGCCTGTACTGTGCTAGTACCGAACACTTCCTGAGGGATTGTCCTATCCGTCCTCCCCGCCTGGAAAGACGTACGCTGACTCCGCACAAAAGTGAGACAGTCCTTGATGTCTACTCTGCTTCTCCACGTCTTACTGTGCCTGTGCGGATGTCTGCCTCTGCCTTCTCCTTCTCTACCGTGGCCTTCTTGGACTCTGGATCTGCAGGAAATTTTATTTTGGCCTCTCTCGTCAACAGGTTCAACATCCCAGTGACCAGTCTCGCCAGACCCCTTTACATCAATTGTGTAAACAATGAAAGATTGGACTGTACCATACGCTTCCGCACGGAGCCCCTTCTAATGAGCATCGGATCTCATCACGAGAGGATTGAACTTTTGGTCCTCCCCAATTGCACCTCGGAAATTCTCCTTGGACTTCCCTGGCTTCAACTCCATTCCCCAACCCTGGATTGGTCCACTGGGGAGATCAAGAGTTGGGGGCCCTCTTGTTCCAAGGACTGTCTAAGACCGGTTCCCAGTAACCCTTGCCGTGACTCTGTGGTTCCCTCAGTAATCGGTCTCCCTAAGGCCTATATGGACTTCGCGGATGTTTTCTGCAAAAAACAAGCTGAGACTCTACCTCCTCACAGGCCTTATGATTGCCCTATCGACCTCCTCCCGGGTACTACTCCACCCCGGGGCAGAATTTATCCTCTCTCTGCCCCAGAGACTCTTGCCATGTCTGAGTATGTCCAGGAAAATTTAAAAAAGGGCTTTATCCGTAAATCCTCCTCTCCTGCCGGAGCTGGATTTTTCTTTGTGTCCAAAAAAGATGGCTCCCTACGTCCTTGCATTGACTACCGCGGTCTTAATAAAATCACGGTTAAGAACCGCTACCCCCTACCCCTCATCTCTGAACTCTTTGATCGCCTCCAAGGTGCCCACATCTTTACTAAATTGGACTTAAGAGGCGCCTATAACCTCATCCGCATCAGAGAGGGGGATGAGTGGAAAACGGCGTTTAACACCAGAGATGGACACTTTGAGTATCTGGTCATGCCCTTTGGCCTGTGCAACGCCCCTGCTGTCTTCCAAGACTTTGTCAATGAAATTTTTCGTGATCTGCTATACTCCTGTGTTGTTGTATATCTGGACGATATCCTAATTTTCTCTGCCAATCTAGAAGAACACCGCCAGCATGTCCGTATGGTTCTTCAGAGACTTCGTGACAATCAACTCTATGCCAAAATTGAGAAATGTCTGTTTGAATGCCAATCTCTTCCTTTTCTAGGATATTTGGTCTCTGGCCAGGGACTACAAATGGATCCAGACAAACTCTCTGCCGTCTTAGATTGGCCACGCCCCTCCGGACTCCGTGCTATCCAACGCTTTTTGGGGTTCGCCAATTATTACAGGCAATTTATTCCACATTTTTCTACCGTTGTGGCCCCTATCGTGGCTTTAACCAAAAAAAATGCCGATCCCAAGTCGTGGCCTCCTCAAGCGGAAGACGCCTTTAAACGACTCAAGTCTGCCTTTTCTTCGGCTCCCGTGCTCTCCAGACCTGACCCTTCCAAACCCTTCCTATTGGAGGTTGATGCCTCCTCAGTGGGAGCTGGAGCTGTTCTTTTACAAAAAAATTCTTCCGGGCATGCTGTCACTTGTGGTTTTTTTTCTAGGACCTTCTCTCCGGCGGAGAGGAACTACTCCATCGGGGATCGAGAGCTTCTAGCCATTAAATTAGCACTTGAGGAATGGAGGCATCTGCTGGAGGGATCAAGATTTCCAGTTATTATTTACACCGACCACAAGAACCTCTCCTACCTCCAGTCTGCCCAACGGCTGAATCCTCGCCAGGCCCGGTGGTCTCTGTTCTTTGCCCGATTTAATTTTGAGATTCACTTTCGTCCTGCCGATAAGAACATTAGGGCCGATGCTCTCTCTCGTTCCTCGGATGCCTCAGAAGTTGAACTCTCTCCGCAACACATCATTCCACCTGACTGCCTGATCTCCACTTCTCCAGCCTCCATCAGGCAAACTCCTCCAGGAAAGACCTTTGTTTCTCCACGCCAACGCCTCGGAATCCTCAAATGGGGTCACTCCTCCCATCTCGCTGGTCATGTGGGCATCAAGAAATCTGTGCAACTCATCTCCCGCTTCTATTGGTGGCCGACTCTGGAGACGGATGTTGTGGACTTTGTGCGAGCCTGCACTATCTGTGCCCGGGATAAGACTCCTCGCCAGAAGCCCGCTGGTTTTCTTCATCCCCTGCCTGTCCCCGAACAGCCTTGGTCTCTGATTGGTATGGATTTTATTACTGATTTACCCCCTTCCCGTGGCAACACTGTTATTTGGGTGGTCGTTGATCGATTCTCCAAAATGGCACATTTCATCCCTCTTCCTGGTCTTCCTTCAGCGCCTCAGTTGGCTAAACAATTTTTTGTACACATTTTTCGTCTTCACGGATTGCCTACGCAGATCGTCTCGGATAGAGGCGTCCAATTTGTGTCTAAATTCTGGAGGGCTCTCTGTAAACAACTCAAGATTAAATTAAATTTTTCTTCTGCATATCATCCCCAGTCCAATGGACAAGTAGAAAGAATTAACCAAGTCTTGGGTGATTATTTGCGACATTTTGTTTCCTCCCGCCAGGATGACTGGGCAGATCTCCTTCCATGGGCCGAATTCTCGTATAACTTCAGAGTCTCTGAATCTTCCTCCAAATCCCCATTTTTCGTGGTGTACGGCCGTCACCCTCTTCCCCCCCTCCCTACCCCCTTGCCCTCTGGTCTGCCCGCTGTGGATGAAATTTCTCGTGACCTTTCCATTATATGGAGAGAGACCCAAAATTCTCTCCTACAGGCTTCATCACGCATGAAGAGGTTCGCGGATAAGAAAAGAAGAGCTCCTCCCGTTTTTTCCCCTGGAGACAAGGTATGGCTCTCCGCTAAATATGTCCGCTTCCGTGTCCCTAGCTACAAGTTGGGCCCACGCTATCTTGGTCCTTTCAAAATTTTGTGTCAAATTAATCCTGTCTCTTACAAACTTCTTCTTCCTCCTTCTCTTCGTATCCCTAATGCCTTTCACGTCTCTCTTCTTAAACCACTCATCCTCAACCGTTTTTCTCCCAAATCTGTTCCTCCCACTCCTGTTTCCGGCTCCTCGGACATCTTCTCTGTCAAAGAGATCTTAGCCTCTAAAAAGGTCAGAGGGAAAACTTTTTTTCTAGTGGACTGGGAGGGTTGTGGTCCTGAAGAGAGATCCATGGAACCTGAGGACAACATCCTAGATAAAAGTCTGCTCCTCAGGTTCTCAGGCCCTAAAAAGAGGGGGAGACCCAAGGGGGGGGGTACTGTTACGCCGAGCGCTCCGGGTCCCCGCTCCTCCCCGGAGCGCTCGCTACACTCTCTCCGCTGCAGCGCTCCGGTCAGATCCACTGACCCGGGGCGCTGCGATTCTGCTTCCAGCCGGGATGCGATTCGCGATGCGGGTAGCGCCCGCTCGCGATGCGCACCCCGGCTCCCGTACCTGACTCGCTCTCCCTCGGTCCTGTCCCGGCGCGCGCGGCCCCGCTCCCTAGGGCGCGCGCGCGCCGGGTCTTTGCGATTTAAAGGGCCACTGCGCCGCTGATTGGCGCAGTGATTCCAATTAGTGTCTTCACCTGTGCACTTCCCTATATCACCTCACTTCCCCTGCACTTCCCTGCCGGATCTTGTTGCCATTGTGCCAGTGAAAGCGTTCCTTGTATGTTCCTAGCCTGTGTTCCAGACCTCCTGCCGTTGCCCCTGACTACGATCCTTGCTGCCTGCCCCGACCTTCTGCTACGTCCGACCTTGCTTCTGTCTACTCCCTTGTACCGCGCCTATCTTCAGCAGCCAGAGAGGTTGAGCCGTTGCTAGTGGATACGACCTGGTCACTACCGCCGCAGCAAGACCATCCCGCTTTGCGGCGGGCTCTGGTGAAAACCAGTAGTGACTTAGAACCGATCCACTAGCACGGTCCACGCCAATCCCTCTCTGGCACAGAGGATCCACTACCCGCCAGCCGGCATCGTGACACTGGCTAGGCATTTCATTGAAAATAGACATCAAATAAGTGAGCTAAGGTGGCAAATACTGGAGGAGAATGAGGGCACCAATATTGAACAGATAAAGAAAAGATTAGATCAAAGGGAGGTATTTTGGATGCATTGTCTTTATTCTCTGGCACCAAAAGGGATCAATGAGAGCTGTAATTTTAATGTTTTCCTATAAGTACTGTCCGGTCATGAACCTGTTTTAATGATTTTATGTAATTTTGTATATAGAAATGAGAAATCTTGTGAGAGAAATACCTGTATTAGTAGGTGGTGATGGGTTCATGGGAACTATGTTGAGAAAGGGAGGAGACCCCTGAAATGTCCTTCAGCGGCTCGCACGCCAGCGAGCTCGTCTTTACCCCCTCAGAATCAGCATCCATGCGACCACTAACATACTGTCCTACAGACAGCACGTTCCGGATGGATAGTTCTGAAGACACCGTATGGAAGGATCTCTGAACAGTTTTTATGCACTGGGTGAATATGTTCTGAATTCTCACTGTGTTTTTTGGAATGAATGAAAATTGAGATAAAAAGGAATTTTTAACTGCAATTCCCGGTTATATGTCTTTTTTTGCTATGAACCCATTGTAACTAACAGCTTGTTTATAAACACAATGCACTAGTGCTTTTTTTAACACTAAAATAAGGCTATATAAAGTATGCCTTTTTGCTAACAAATGCCTACTGGTGTTAAATGGACATGGAAGTATCGGAAGATGCACCTTTTTTTTATTTTATTTTTTTAAGCATTCCCAATATTATCCTTTTTTGCCAGTAGCAACAGGATTGAATGTGGCAAGTGAGAAAGACGCAATGGATTTTTCCAAGCGTTCCAAAAATTATGCCTTTTGGAGTTGAAACAGTATATTGAAGAAACTGTTCACAATAAAGAAATTACTTTAATGAAAAACAATTGGCAACAATGGCAAAATTGACAAAACTTCAACTTCTTTGAAAGTTGCAGCAGGATATTGAAGTAGTAGACAGTAAAGAAATAGCTTTTTAAAAAACTTTGACAAATTCTCAATAGGTCTGTAGACACATGAGAAAAATGTAACTTTTTGAAATTTGAATAATGAATTGGCCATAGCTACTGCTTCAAGTATCTACTGTGGCATGCACTGTGCTGCACACTGACAACTGCATGAATTGGCCCACCCTCTTCATAGCTGTAGCCAGTAGCTGTAGTTAGTGGACTGATGCATGTAGCCAGACCTTATGATGCCTTTCCCTGTGCTTACATTTGGGAAACCTAAACTTGGACCCTTGCTATGCCTTACTTTCTGCAGAAACAAAACTGTGCATCTGGTAAGATAATAAAGAATTTTCACATGACAGGATACCATAAAGACATAGGTACACAATAACCCAACTGTGCCCCTACTCTTGAAAGCTGTTTTCTCAAACCTACAGACACAGCAGTGTCTCTCTCACCTGTTTCGGAGGTTATCAGACCAACAGGCCTGCTGACATCCACATTATCAAACTCCTTTTCATCCATCATCTCCACCACTCCTCTCAGTATAAATTTCTGATGTCTGATCATGGGCTCTTTGCTACCCTTTAGCATATCTACTATGATGCCTTACAGTATTCCCACCACACCTACTACCACCATTCCCACTAGTGCTTTGCATGGCCACTGCTTCCACCTTGAACAAATCAAAATGTCTACAAAAGCCAGGCTATCTTCTGAAACCACACAAACCCTGAAAGACATTGAGAACTTTTGCTTGCTGGCATGGCTGCTACTACTGATAAACGGCAGCACACCCAACATAATTAATCAACAATATTTATTAGTACAAAAAAAATATATATATATATATATTAGGACATGCAATTGCACACAAAAAAGTTAAAAACAATAAAATCTCTGGCTAACTAAGGCCAGCACACAACTAGGGGAGGGGCCATGAACCCCCTCTCCTACCTGACACCCGTCCTCAATAATGCAATAAACGACCTTGTGTCGGGTCCGCGTATCATATACAAACAGTATTACAGAAAGAAATGATATCAATAAGCAATATATATCACAATATAAATATAATAAACCATACACTAACTGACTGCAACATTAGTACTATGCTGGATTACCAAACAGACCAGACATCAAGGGCCAAATAAAGATGGAATGAAAAGGAGGACGTGGTCACCAAATCCCGGGACCCCGTCCTCTTTTTCATTCCATCTTTATTTGGCCCTTGATGTCTGGTCTGTTTGGTAATCCAGCATAGTACTAATGTTGCAGTCAGTTAGTGTATGGTTGATTATATTTATATTGTGATATATATTGCTTATTGATATCATTTCTTTCTGTAATACTGTTTGTATATGATCCGTGGACCCGACACAAGGTCGTTTATTGCATTTTTGAGGACGGGTGTCAGGTAGGAGAGGGGGTTGATGGCCCCTCCCCTAGTTGTGTTCTGGCCTTAGTTAGCCAGAGATTTATTTATTTATTTTTTTTTGTGTGCAATTGCATGTCCTAATATATATATTTTTTGTACTAATAAATATTGTTGATTAATTATATTGGGTGTGCTGCCGTTTATCAGTGATAGCTTTTTCTGGTTTAGACAAATTGTTGTTTTTTCACTGGGAAGCACCTCGCTTGCATTAGGTTGAGCCCCTCCTGTCTTTTTGTGTTTCCTGGCTGCTACTACTGTCACCAGGCACCTGTCTGCTGCTACCTGTAATGGTGCGGGTACTGCAGCCAATATTTTTATTGGCAGATGACATGGCAGGGGAACTCTGTCCTCGACCCAGTCCAACAATTCCTTTAACAGACATATATATATATATATATATATATATATATATTTATTATAAAAGATTTTGAGGTTATTTGAATTGTTTGGGGGGATTTGTCATTTACCTACTAGTCAGTTTTCAATATCAACAGATTTAACTGCGTTGTTATCTTAAACACCGGTAAATTACTTGGTTTTATGAAACCCGGAAAATAAGTGTAACTGTGATGGCTAATGTGTGTTAACTTTTAACTGTATTGGTAACTCAACCCCAAGTAAAAAAAAACACTTTGCTTAAGCCTAGAAAATACATGTAACGGACACTTAGATTAATATGCCACGTTTATAATGCTTTTAATATGTATTGCTAAAGTACAATTCAGCCTTTTGCTTTTCTGAGTTTGCTAGTTATTTGTAATATGATAGCTTTTTATTGGCTGGTTCAGTACTGGCTCGACTTTGTAGTGCACCTACTGTACAAACGAGTGCAGGTAGTTACTGGAGGTCCCTGTTTGAGGTCAGCCCATAAATAAATGTTGCAATAAGTTTACTGTAGAATTGTATTAAAATATGTAAAGGCTTCCTGGCTTTAGTAGTTCTCTCATCTCCCTCGTCTTGTGATAGCTTCAAGGTGTTCACATGAGCCGAACCTGGCAATGTTAAAATATTAGAAAGTTCTGGGAGCCGCAGTCACCCTCAAATTCATCTCTACTCCCCAACATGGAAATGTATTATTTTTTTTTTTAAGTAATCATGCAGTAGACATGCATACATTGACACAGCTTTTTAAACTTTCTAAAGATTAATTTCTTTGGTATTTATTTAGGAGCCATGTATGAAAGAATGGTGCATGCTTGCCCACAAATTATTTACAATGCTAGTCTCTAAAGAAAGAACAAAGATCTACATGCACAATCATTCATAGTTTTGTCTTCATTTGCCTTGATAAACCACTTTTTGTATTTAACTCTGGTCTCACCAGTATTATAAAACATTTAGGGAAGAATATGCACCCCAAAATACCAACACTTGAAGATATTACAGCAAATATTTCTACAAGAACTGTATTCTTCCCAGTAACACTCATATAGGAGGGGATAAAAGCCACCCAGACACTGCAGACAACCAGCATGCTGAACGTGATGTTTTTAGCTTCATTAAAACTATCTGGTAAATTTCTGGCCAAGAAAGCAACAATGAAGCTAACAGCTGCAAGTAGTCCCATATAGCTCAGGAGTATGGAGAAGGCCACCATGGACCCTTCATTACACTGGAATATTATCTTGTCTTTATATACGTGAGAGTTCTTTTCTGGGAATGGAGGAGATGTAGATAACCAAATGATACTTAGTAGGATTTGAAGAACTGAACAGAAGAAGACAACACAGTTTGTAATTTTCACACCAATAAATTTCCTCCAGGAACTTCCAGGTTTGGTGGCTTTGAAGGCCATGTAGACCATGATGGTTTTAGCCAGAATAGAAGAGATAGCTACTGAGAAGATGATCCCGAATGAAGTCTGACGGAGCATACAGGTGACATGTGTAGGGCGACCCAGGAACAAAAATACACAGAGGAAACTCAACATGATGGAAACCAGGAGAATGAAGCTCAGGGTTTGGTTATTTGCTCTGACCACTGGAGTGTCTCTAAATAGAATGAAGATTCCTAAGATTGTAGACGTTTTGACAAAACATAGGGCTGTAAGTATGGAGACTATGAAAACTGTGGGGTCATTTTTGTAAGACAGAAATTCAATAGGTTTTGGTACACACTCATTCATGTCATTTGGCCATTGATCTTCGGGACATTTTAGACAGGAAACACTATCTACAAAAAAAAATGCAAACAGTGAGCAGGACATGACAAGGTTGTACTTAAAAATAAATAAAAATATACAAAACAAACAATGAGATTATTCTCAAAGATAATTATGATGACACAACTAATTTTAAAATGAAAACGTCATGAAAAAGCGATGTTATTTTTTAGCACACCTAAAAGATGTTCAATATTCAGGGTATTCCCTCCATTAGAGTAATCTTATTTACTGATGAAACAGGAGGAAGCAGTGCTGACAGTGACAATGAGAATTTTGGCAAAATAACTGTAGAAAACCAATAAAATGTTCGGTTTTTTGTTACCTGTTTCATTAGATATTTCTCCCTCTGAGCATGGTAAACATTCAAAGCAGCATTTGTGCATTCCCAGCTTTAATATCCTTTTGTATCCTGGAAGACACTGTTTAGAGCAGATAGATTCTGGGATCTGTGACAAGTAATCAGAAATAGGAAATTTAGAAGAATATTCTTTTTGTTTTTGTTATTTTTTATAAACAAAGTAAATAAATCAATGATTTGATAATTTAATAAATATCCTTAACGTAATAAACCTTGGTTTAGGCCAACACATCAGCACTGTTAAATGGAGCTTGTCACAGTGGTAAGAATAAATCCCTAAAAATTATAACTCTTTTATATTTATTTTTGTCTTGAAATGACATCACTTATTTTACCACAAAATGTATGGTGAAAAAAAATATTATTTGTGTGGGGAAATTGAAAAGAAGACCCCAATTTTGCTAATTTTGGAAGGTTTCGTTTTCTCGCTGTATAATTTACGGTAAAAATGATGTTTTCTTTATCCTCTGGGTCAATAGTACTAAAATGATACCCATGGTTACATGCTTTTCTTAACAGAATTAGTATATTTAAAATCACTGTAACTTTCTAATTTTTTGTATACATCATTAGTAGTTTTTTTTGTATCACTTTTGCGTATTTGTAACTTTTTAATCACTTTTTATTAATTGTATTTGGAATGTGATGTGATAAAAAAAAAACAGCCATTTTGGACTATTTTTTTTCTTTTTTTTTAAAGTTTATGCCTTTCATCATAAGAAATCATTAACATTGTATTTTGATAGTTCAGACATTTATGCACGCAAATATGTTTATTAAAAATTATTTTTTACGTTTTTTGGGATGAAATCGGGAAAAGGGGCCATTTAAAGGGAACCAATCATCAGATTTTACCCTATATAACGCATATTCTTTGGCCGGCAGTGACGCCTCCTCTGCTTGATTGACGGGCCGTGATCTGTATTGATCATGGCATCTGAGGGGTTAATGATAGCAGTCTGGACCAGCCGTGCAGGATGCAAGCACATTAAGTACCAGGACACCAGGATGTCCTGTGTCATTAAGGGGTTAAGGCATGGATGGATCATTAGATTAGAAGACTAGTGTGTAAAGGTCCATCCTGTACTGTAAGTGAAATTGGGCATCACACAAAGCTGTCGAGTAGTGTCTACACAAACCATTAGAAGCATTTACACAACATTGGGCTATACTCTTATCCTTCCTCCTCTACTGTCTGGTAGTGTGTATACAACATTGCTAAATATGTGTTCACTAATGTTGATGCCATTTGATCCTTAAAACCCTTGTATGAATGCCAGCCAGCAAAGAGCTGCTCAGTCCCCAAAAAACACAAGGCTCTTACAAGGCTATGTACTGAATAATGAGTTCATCAAAGCCTGTCTATTTAAATCCACTAAGATCTGAGTGTAAGCTTACATTTCACAGTGCAGTTCCTGGTCAGTTTGCCTTTGTTCATGTAAAGCCAGCCTCAGGCTAAGTATCCGAATGGGTTTTTGTTGGGCAAATATACCCAAAAAAACACTCTACAGTCAGATGTTTGCAGGGAGTCAATAGGGAAATCTAAATGCCAAACCCATTAAAATTTTATTTACTTACTCATCTTGGTCATTTTGCTGCAATTTTGGGCTCAGTGACAGTGTTCCGAAATCTCAGCATGCTGAGACGATAGCGTTTTTTAAGGTAAAAATTCCATAATGTCATCACTAGAGGCCGAGCCAAGATGAGAACAGGAGCCAGTTGGGTATGTGGACGTCTCTGCCCACAGTATACAGAATATACAGCCATCTACATAGATGGCTGTATATACTGTATATCCACATAGCCCTCTGACACTAAAAGAGTTAACTACAATGTGACCAGAGCCATGCTTAACACCCTGGCTCCGGCTGTAGCTTTGCCTCTAATGACATCATTACTCACAAGAGATAGGGCTACACCGGACGAGGCCAAGGCAGGAACCAGGGGGAGGGATAAGTGGACCTCTGGCTACTCTGGATGAAGGCATATACTGTATACCCCACAAAGAGTTAAACAGCACAGCTCAGCATTGCACTTTAACTTTGTCCTTTCTTTTCTAGGGCTCAGCCCAGAAAAATGTTGCAGTAAAGGAGTGATCTAAACAGATCTTCTTGAAAGTTTGGCAAGGACGGTCTATGGTGACCCGGAAAATAAGGGGAATCACAATTGTCCAAGACACCGACGATCCCCCTGAAGGCATAGGAGCGAGGTGGCAGGGGTGCCACCCCTCCTATCCCTGCTATTGGTCGTATAGACGCGACAACCAATAGCAGATCGGGGCGGGGGGGGGTTACTTTCGGTTTCCCCATTCTGCCCACCCACAATAGGCGTGGCAGGATGGGGAAACCGACAGGGACCTGCACCGAAGGTCACTTACCGATCTGTCAAGGCTGCGGGCGACGGTGATCGATGGGTGGCAATGATGTGCGGCTGGCTCCATGGATACTACAGAACCCGGTGAGTTGCCTAGCAACATCTGGAGGGCTACAGTTTGAGACCACTGTACAGTGGTCTCTAAACTATAGCCCTCGAGATGTTGCAAAAATACAACTACCAGCATGCCCAGACAGCTGTTTGGGCATGCTGGGAGTTGTAGTTTTGCAAAAGCTGGAGTTCTACAATTTAGAGACACTGCACAGTGATCTCCAAACTGTAGCCCTCTAGATCTTGCAAAACTAAAACTCCTAGCATGCCCACACAGCAGTTTGCTGTGTGGGCATGCTGGGATTTGCAGTTTTGCTACATCTGGAGGGCCACAGTTTGGAGATCACTGTCCAGATGTCGCAAAACTGCAAATGCCAGCATGGCCAAAGAGCAAACAGCTGTCTCGGCATGCTGGGAGTTGTAGTTGTGCACCTCCATCTGTTGCATAACTACATCTCCCAGCATGCCCTTTGGCGATCAGTACATGCTGGGAGTTGTAGTTTTGCAACAGCTGGAGACACACTGGTTGGAAAATACTGTTAGGTAACAGAGCCTAACTGAAGGTTTTCTCCAGTTTGCCTCCAGCTGTTGCAAAAGTACAACTCCCAGCATGCACGGTCTGTCAGTACATGCTGGGAGTTGTAGTTTTGAAACAGCTGGAGGTTCCCCCCCTCCCATGTGATTGTACAGGGTACATTCACACGGGCAGGTTTACAGTAAGTTTCCTGCTTGAAGTTTGAGCTGCTGCAAATTTTTCGCCGCAGCGCAAACTCCTATCGGGGAACTCACTGTAACCCGCCAGTGCGAATGTACCCTAAAAACACTACACTAACACATAATAAAGGGTAAAACACAAGATATACACCCCCTTACACTGCCCCCCCCCCACCCCAATAAAAGTGAAAAACGTGTTGTATGGCAGTGTTTCCAAAACGGAGCCTCCAGCTGTTGCAAAACAACAACTCCCAGAATTTCCAGACAGCCACAAGGAAAAAAAGACCCCCAAAATTTGTAACGCAATTTCTCCTGAGTACGGAAATACCCCATATGTGGGTGTAAAATGCTCTGCGGGCTCACAGCAAGGCTCAGGAGTGAGAGCGCACTACGTACATTTGAGGCCTAAATTGGTGATTTGCACAGGGGTGGCAGATTTTACAGCGGTTCTGACAGAAACGCAAAAAAAGAAATACCCACATGTGACCCCATTTTGTAAACTACACCCCTCATGGAACGTAACAAGGGGTATAGTCTGCCTTAACACCCCACAGGTTGTCACGATTCTGCAGGCTGGAGGTGGATCCTCTGTGCCAGAGAGGGATTAGGGTGGACCGTGTCAGTGGACCGGTTCTAAGTTGCTACTGGTATTCACCAGAGCCCGCCGCAAAGCGGGATGGTCTTGCAGCGGCAGTAGCAACCAGGTCGTATCCACTGGCAACGGCTCAACCTCTCTGACTGCTGAGATAAGCGCGGTACAAGGGAGTAGACAAGAGCAAGGTCAGACATAGCAGAAGGTCGGGACAGGCGGCAAGGTTCGTAGTCAATGGTGGAATAGCAGGAGGTCTGGAACACAGTATGGGTAACACAGTAAAGCTTTCTCAAGGCACAAGGCAACAAGATCCGGCAAGGGAGTGCAGGGGAAGTGAGCATAAGTAGGGCAAGGAACAGGTGCAGCTAATCAGGGTGATTGGGCCAGGCACCATCATTGGTGCACTGGCCCTTTAAATCTCAGAGCGCTGGCGCGCTCGCGCCCTAGAGAGCGGAGCCGCGCGCGCCAGAGCATGACAGCCGGGGACCGGGACAGGTAAGTGACCTGGGGTGCGATTCGCGGGCGGGCGCGACCCGCTATGCGAATCGCATCCCCGCCGGCCATGTTAGTGCAGCGCTCCCGGTCAGCGGGTCTGACCGGGGCGCTGCAGGGAGAGAAACGCCGCGAGCGCTTCGGGGAGGAGCAGGGACCCGGAGCGCTCGGCGTAACACAGGTGTTTAATGAAAATTCTTCAAAGTTGGATGGAAAAATGCTGGTGTCACTCTAAATTTTTCATTTTCACAAGGGAAAATAGGAAAAAAGCCCCCCTAAATTTGTAACCCCATTTCTTCTGAGTAAGAACATACCCCATGTGTTGATGTAAATTGCTCTGCGTTCGAACTACAATGCTCAGAAGAGAAAAAGCACCATTGGGCTTTTGAAAAGAAAATGTGTCTGGAATTGAAGGCCACGTGTGTTTACAAAGCCCCCATAGTGCCAGAACAATGGACCCCCCCACACACACACATATGACCCCATTTTGGAAACTACACCCCTTACGTAATGTAATAAGGGGTTCAGTGAGCATTTACGCCCCACAGGTGTCTGACAGATTTTTGGAACAGTGGTCTGTGAAAATAAAAAATTTACTTTTTCATTTGGACAGCCCACTGTTCCAAAGATCTGTCAAACACCAGTGGGCTATAAATACTCACTGCACCCCTTATTAAATTCTGTGAGGGGTGTAGTTTCCAAAATAGGGTCACATGTGTGGGGGAGGGTCCTCTGTTCTGGCAGCTCGGTGGACTTTGTAAACGTACATGGCCCCTGACTTACATTGCAAACAATTTTTTTTCCAAAAGCTCAATGGCACTCCTCCTCTTCTAAGCATTGTAGTGCGCCAGCAGAGCACTTGACGTCCACACATGTGTTTTTCCATACTCAGAAGAAAAAAACTAGCACTTTAGTGAAAAAAAAGTAAATAAAAATCATTTACACATCCAACTTTAATGAAAAGTCATCAAACACCTGTGGGGTGTTAAGGCTCACTGGACCCCTTGTTACGTGCCTTGAGGGGTGCAGTTTCCAAAATACTATGCCATGTGTTTTTTTTTTTGCTGTCCTGGCACCATAGGGGCTTCCTAAATGGGACATGCCCCCCAAAACCATTTGAGCAAAATTTGCTTTTCAAAAGCCAAATGTGACTCCTCTTCTGAGCAATGTAGTTCGCCAGCAGAGCACTTGACGTCTACACATGGGGTATTTCCATACTCAAAAGAGATAAGGTTACAAATTTTGGGGGCATTTTGTCGTATTATCCCTTAAAAAAAATTACATTTAAGGGAAAACTAGTACTTTAGTGAAAAAAAAATTATTTACACATCCAACTTTAACGAAAAGTCATCAAACACCTATGGGGTGTTAAGGCTCACTGGACCCCTTGTTACGTTCCTTGATGGGTGTAGTTTCCAAAATAGTGTGCCATGTTTTGTTATTTTGCTGTTCTGGCACCATAGGGCTTCCTAAATGTGACATGCCCCCCAAAAAACATTTCAGAAAAACTCACTCTCCAAAATCCCACTGTCGCTCCTTCCCTTCTGAGCCCTCTACTGTGCCCGCCGAACACTTGACATACACATATGAGGTATTTTCTTACTCGAGAGAAATTGGGTAACACATTTTAGGAAGATTGATCTCCTTTTTTTTTTAATTTTGTGAAAAGTTGGATAATTGCTGCTATACTTTGAAGCCCTCTGATGTCTTCCAAAAGCAAAAACATGTAATATTTATGATGGAAACACAAAGTAGACATATTGTATATGTGAATCAATATATAATTTATTTGGAATATTCATTTTCCTGATAAGCAGAGAGCTTCAAAGTAAAAAAAATGCTAAATTTTACATTTTTTCATCAAATTTGGGAATTTTTCACCAAGAAATGATGTAAGTATTGAAAATTTTTTACCACTATCATACAGTAGAATATGTCACGAAAAAACAATCTCGGAATCAGAATGAAAAGTAAAAGCATCCCAGAGTTATCAATGTTTAAAGTGACAGTGGTTAGATGTGCAAAAAATGTCCGGGTCCTACAGTGAAAATTCGCTGGGTCCTTAAGGGGTTTAACATCAACTTGAAGAAGTGACTGTTCACATATTGTCAAATATCTCATGACCATGATAAAAGTTATGTAGTGAGATTTTTTTCCACTGTCAAGAGATATTGAAATCAATTCAATTTGCATGTGGTGTAATTGCTGTAATGGCTCAATCTACAACATGTGTCAGATCAGGTCATCTTTAAAATACAAAACATAATTAATATCCATTATTTATTTATAGAACAAGAAATAATATACATCAGAATTTTTCCAAACTATCATGTCATTATGGATGTGCAGTTGATTTCCTTTCTGAGCTGATGCATTGAAATGTCCAACAACTCTATACATCATTTTTCGTTCAATGAGACTTGCATAGTTTAGGATATAATATAATGTGGACAATTCTCTTTTCTCATTAAAATGAACGTCTTCTCCAAGAGGATCTCTGAAATGAACTCTTCTTAGGTACTACGAGAATAAACAATACATTATGAGATTTACAGTAACTGAAAATCATTTTATTGGTAGGACATTAACGGTTGCCGACTAAGGACAAGCCGGATCGTCCCGAGAATGCAACTTCTGTACGATACAGGGCTCCTGACTCGAGCCTGTGTCATACCGGCCGGCCCCCAGCTGATTCTTGTAGCTGGGGGCTGGCGTTATAGGGACATTTAAACATTTCTTGGAGGTCCAGTGGGGTGGATAGCCCCCCGCGGCACAATCAATCAAGCGCAGAGCACACAGATCACTGTGGTTCTATGAAACCACATTGATCTGTATGAGTAATCTAATGATTCCTCCTAAAAGTCCCCTAAGGGGACTAAAAGTGCAAAAAAAAGTTTAAAAAAAGTTTAACTCCTTAAGGACTGAGGGGCGTAGCTGTATGCCCTGAGTCCGCTTCCGTTCTAAAACGTGAGGCCACAGCGCGGCTAATAGCTAATTAACCCTAATAGCCGCACACTATTAACCCTTTAGCGCAAAGTTCAAAGTTGATAGCCGCATCTAAAGAGAAACTGAAACATTGCTGGTTAGCTCAGGGAGCTGTTCGGGATCACCGCGGTGAAATCTCGGCATCCCAACAGCTGTAGGACAGCAGGAGGGTCCCCTTACCTGTCAACCTGTGTCCAATTGCCGAATCACTGCTCAGTGCCTGAGATCCAGGCATGAGCAGTCAAGCAGCAGAATCATTGATCAATGGTTTCCTATGAGAAAACATTGATCAATGTAAAAGATCAGTGTGTGCAGTGTTAGAGACCCTATGTGATCTATAACATTGCAAAAAAAAGGGAAAAAACATAGATCATTTTAACCCCTTCCCTAATACAAATTTGAATAACCCCCCCTTTTTCCCATTTTATAAAAAAATAACTAAATAACTAAAAATAAACATATGTGGTATCGCCACGTGCACAAATGTCCGAATTATAAAAATATATCATTATTTAAACCACACGGTCAATGGCGTACGTGCAAAAAAATTCTAAAGTCCAAAATAGCGTATTTTTGGTCACTTTTTGTATCATGAAAAAATAAATAAAAAGCAATCGAAAAGTCCGATCAATACAAAAATGATACTGGTAAAAACTTCAGATCACGGTGCAAAAAATGATCCCTCATACCACCCCGTACGCAAAAAAAAAGTTTTAGGGGTCAGAAGATGACAACTTTAAACGTATAAATTTTCCTGCATGTAGTTATGATTTTTTCCAGAAATATGACAAAATCAAACCTATATAAGTAGGGTATTTTAATCATATGGACCTACAGAATAAAGAGAAGGTGTCATTTTTACCGAAAAATTTACTGTGTAGAGACGCATTCCAATTTACAAAATTTCTTTAATTTTGTCACACAATGACATGTCAATACAATGTAGAATTGGTGGCACAAAAAAAAGTAATCATATGGATTTTTAGGTGAAAAATTGAAAGAATTATGATTTCTTTAAAGTTAAGGAGAAAAAAACGAAAGTGTTTTTAATGTTGAAATTTGTAAATTACTTCTATTAAAATATCTGAATCCTTCCAGTAATTATCAGATGCTGTATGCTCCACAGGAAATTATTTTCTTTTTGAATTTATTTTCTGTCTGACCACAGTGCTCTTTGCTGACACCTCTGTCCATGTCAGGAACTGTCCAGAGCAGGAAAGGTTTGCTATGGGGATTTGCTCCTACTCTGGACAGTTCCCGACATGGAAAGAGATGTCAGCAGAGAGCACTGTGGTCAAACAGAAAATAAATTAAAAAAGAAAAGAACTTCCTGTGGAGCATACAGCAACTGATAAGTACTGGAAGGATTAAGATTTTTAAATAGAAGTAATTTACAAATCTGTTTAACTTTTGAGTTGAGTGGATTTTTTTTCCCATTGGCTGTACCCCTTTAAGGACCAGGTCAATTTTATTTTATTTTTTGTTTTTTCCTTCCCGCCTTCTAAAAAATCATAATTTTGTTATATTTTCATCCACAGACCTATATGAGAGCTTGTTTTCTGTGTGACCAATTTTACTTTGTAATTACATCACTCATTTTACCATAAAATGTATGGCGCAAAAAAATGATATTTATGTGGGGAAATTGAAATGCAAACCACATGTTTTCTTTATTCTATTGGTCAAAACAATTAAAATGATACACATGTTTTATATGCTTTTTTATAATTGTACTCAGGGCTCAAGTCCTGCAGGAATGCGTGGAAACTGAGTTCCTGCACTTTCTTTTTTTACAGCAGGAACACCATTCCCATTAGCAGAAGTTCTTTAAGTGGAAATCTTAGGTAAGTTCCCATACTTTTTTCCCCAGGACTTGACCTCTGATTGTATTGCTTAAAAAAAATCGCAAACTATTTTAACAAAATTAGTGTTTAAAATTGCCCTATAACTCTAATTTTTCCGTATACAAGGTGGTAGGAGAGCTCATTTTTTGCTCTGTGATCTATAGTTTTTATCTTTACCACTTTTGCTTATATTTTACTTTTTAACCACTTTTCATTAATTTGTTTTTTGGAATAAAATGAGAAAAAAAGGAGCAATTTTTGACTTTTTTAAAAATTATATTTTGATAGTTTGGATATTTATGCACGTGTCAATACCAAATATATTAATGAATTATATTTTAATGCATTTTGGGGGTAAAATGGGAAAAAGGGCCAAGGAACAAACTTTGTTTACCAGTATTATCTGTGATTAAAAAAATATGTTGCATCCCTAAGTCCTATGTACATATTTCTAGTGATGCCTGTTGATCATATTTGGGGAATCACTTATTGAATAATGTTTTCCAAACTCTTGTTTTGAAAATGCTTATATGAAGAACAAGAAGAGTAAAATAATCTGCAACATCCGAAGAGAATGGGAGGAAATATTTAGCATTCAATTTCTTTGTTTTCATAATTGTGAAGAACATACACTGGAACATCTGTAAAAGATTCCCCCTTAGGCCCCTTTCACACTATAAAGTTCCTCCGTTGAAAGACCCAATATAAACTTCCATTAGAAAATCCTTAAAAAACGGATGTTAAATGGCCATTACAAAATCGCATTAAAGTCTCTGGGATTTTTTGATTATCCGTTATGACCGGTTATGGCCCGTCATGAATAACGGATGTTATTTGTGACAGAAGAAAAAACAGCATATGCACTAATTTTTCTTTCGTCACAAGAAACGGGTAAATTAACGGCCATTATTTTTACGACTGAAGCAAAGAGGATTATGAAATTGAAAGCGCTGGGCCCTTTAGGTCTGAATGAAAGAAATGATTTTAGTTCTTTTCTATGAATCAGCAGGATATTTGCTTTGGTCTCTCTTGGTTTTACTACCGTATATACTCGAGTATAGGCCGAGTTTTTCAGCACGATTTTTCGTGCTGAAAACACCCCCCTCGGCTTATACTCGAGTGAACTCCCCCACCCGCAGTGGTCTTCAACCTGCGGACCTCCAGAGGTTTCAAAACTACAACTCCCAGCAAGCCCGGGCAGCCATCGGCTGTCCGGGCTTGCTGGGAGTTGTAGTTTTGAAACCTCCGGAGGTCCGCAGGTTGAAGACCACTGCGGCCTTCAACATCATCCAGCCCCCTCTCACCCCCTTTAGTTCTGAGTACTCACCTCCGCTCGGCGCTGGTCCGGTCCTGCAGGGCTGTCCGGTGAGGAGGTGGTCCGGGCTGCTATCTTCACCGGGGAGGCCTCTTCTAAGCGCTTCGGGCCCGGCCTCAGAATAGTCACGTTGCCTTGACAACGACGCAGATACGTCGTTGTTAAGGCAACGGCTCTATTCCGGGCCGGAAGCGCGGAGAAGAGGCGCCCCCGGTGAAGATAGCAGCCCGGACCACCTCCTCACCGGACAGCCCTGCAGGACCGGACCAGCGCCGAGCGGAGGTGAGTACTCAGAACTAAAGGGGGTGAGAGGGGGCTGGATGATGTTGAAGGCCGCAGTGGTCTTCAACCTGCGGACCTCCGGAGGTTTCAAAACTACAACTCCCAGCAAGCCCGGACAGCCGATGGCTGCCCGGGCTTGCTGGGAGTTGTAGTTTTGAAACCTCTGGAGGTCCGCATGTTGAAGGCCGCAGTGGTCTTCAACCTGCGGACCTCCGGAGGTTTCAAAACTACAACTCCCAGCAAGCCCGGACAGCCGATGGCTGCCCGGGCTTGCTGGGAGTTGTAGTTTTGAAACCTCTGGAGGTCCGCATGTTGAAGGCCGCAGTGGTCTTCAACCTGCGGACCTCCGGAGGTTTCAAAACTACAACTCCCAGCAAGCCCGGACAGCCGATGGCTGCCCGGGCTTGCTGGGAGTTGTAGTTTTGAAACCTCTGGAGGTCCGCAGGTTGAAGACCACTGAGGGCGAATGATGAGAAGAGGATGATGAAGGGGGGGGGGGTGTGGGGATGATGAAGGGGGGGTGTGTGGGATGATTACAAGGGGATGATGAAGGGGGGATGTGTGGGATGATAAGGGGATGTGTGGGATGATGACAAGGGGATGATGAAGGGGGGATGTGTGGGATGATGACAAGGGGATGATGAAGGGGGGATGTGTGGGATAAGGGGATGTGTGGGATGATGACAAGGGGATGATGAAGGGGGGATGTGTGGGATAAGGGGATGTGTGGGATGATGACAAGGGGATGATGAAGGGGGGATGTGTGGGATGATGATAAGGGGATGTGTGGGATGATGACAAGGGGATGATGAAGGGGGGATGTGTGGGATGATAAGGGGATGTGTGGGATGATGACAAGGGGATGATGAAGGGGGGATGTGTGGGATGATGACAAGGGGATGATGAGGATGTTAATGACGGGTCTGGATGATGACAGGGGGGGGATGAGGTATTTCCCACCCTAGGCTTATACTCGAGTCAATAACTTTTCCTGGGATTTTGGGTTGAAATTAGGGGTCTCGGCTTATACTCGGGTCGGCTTATACTCGAGTATATACGGTATATATGTATGATTTTATATACTATGTATTTCTTTGGTGAAGGGTCACTCTTCCCTCCTTTTCTCCATATATACCTGTATAGTAATCCAATGGATCAGGAACCGGATGATGCGTCACTGACGCAAAACCGCGCAGTTGTCCTGTTGATATGCTTCGGCTGCCTGCTGGTAGCGGCCTTCCCTCCCTGCAACTGGGTGAACATGCTTTGTATATGGACTATGGTTCATTAAAGTACGAACAAGATTTGTACATGTACATTGTTTCAATAAAGTGGGAATTTTATTCTTTCTACATGGTGAGTGCAGACATGCTTTTTTTTCTATATTGAATATTTTTACCACTGAAGTCTATGACAAACAGATGAGCAAATTACAAATTACCATATCATCCATTTGCACGTGGTTTATAATATCTGTTATTACTTCTGAGCATGCTCAGAAGAGGTGACATCAGCAGACTCCTGCAGTGCTGAGGGACTACTAATACTCCCATCATGGAACAGACTTGTTTCCATGATGGGAGTAGTAATTTTCCGGCTGCAGGAGTCTGTCAGTGGCTGGGAAGGCTAAAATAGTGTTTGTACTACAAAGCCCATCATGGAACAGACTCTGTTCCATGATGGGAGTTGTAGCACAGGGGCTGAGGGATTGATCGTACCAGGTCTCACTTCTGAGTTTAAGTTATTATACAGGGGGGGCGCACGACATGCTGTGCACCCCTGCGACGTAGGATGTATCTTACTTTCATTTTTAAATTCCCCGCTGGGAGTCCTGAATGGCCGGTATGGATGAGCCAAACGGGGTTTTTCAACTTCAGTGATCCTTACTGTATAATCACATTCCCCCATAAGTATATTCATTAGATTCCCCCCATGTGTATATGCATGATTCCTCCCTGAATGCTGCCTGGTCATCTTCTAGCGGTGTCACATTGCACAGCAGGGACATGCCTTTCCATATCCTGCTGCTCATCTCCTTATCTGACAGAGAGGAGCAGCGGAGAATGGAAATACCTGTCCACCCTGTGCGCTGTTATATCGCTCCATTCCCCACCGCCGCCGTTATGTGACCTGTACCCCCAATGCGCTGCCTCATTCATATATTCCCGCTGCTGCCCTGCTCCAAGCGCAATAAGACCGCAGAGCGGAGACATGTCAGTCTATTCCCCTCTGACCATCTTTGTACGGAGATGAGCAGTGGGGAATAAACTGACATGTCCCTGCTGTGCGCTTCGATTGATTTGGGGCAGGGCAGCAGCGGGGAAATGTCGGGTGGATGTGGGGAATGAATGAAAGAAGCTGCGCACAGGGGGGACAGGTCAGGTACTGGCGGTAGCGGGGAATGGAGCACTATAACAGAGCACAGGGGGGACAGGTCCCTCCATTCTCCGCTGCTCCTCTGTCAGATACAGAGATGAGTACCAGGGAATGGAATGGCATGTCCCTGCTGTGCGCTGTGACAGAAGATGATTGAGCAGCAGGCAGGGGGGGAATCATACATATACACATGGGGGGAATAAAATGAATATACTTAAGGATACGTGAATGGGATTTTACAGTAAGGAATACTGAAGCTTAAAAACCCCGTCAGGAGCCCTGAATGGCTTATCCGTATCGGCCAATCAGGGCTCCCGGCGGGGAATTTAAAAATGAAAGTAAAATACATCGTACATCGCAGGGGAGCACAGCATGCTGTCCATTCCCCTGTTTAATAATTTCTAATCGCATCAGGTTTTAGAAAATAATGGGCCTATTTATCCGTTAAGACACGTTATAACATCTGTAATGTATGGCCGTTTTAACACCTCTTGGAAACAACTACTTCTCTCATCATGGAAACAAGTATGTTCCATAATGGGAGTAGTAGTAGTCCTGGCTGTGGGAGTCTGTAGGCAAAGGTGTTAAAATGGCCATACATGACAGATGTTATAACATGTCTTAACGGATGAATAGGCCCGTTATTTTGACCGACGTTATTCAGCCTTTAGCACCCGTTATTTCATCCATTATTATACATCTGTTTTTACACAGAAAATGGATGGTTAATAACGAATGAATACTCATAGTGTGAAAGTAGCCTTATCCAGACCAGATTTCATGAGACAGATATTCAGTATACCATACATTAGGTGTTGTGGCTATTTTCTTTGAGAAGACCACTGCCATAGAAGATCACTTCTTTAAGCGGTTTCATGTTGCCAGACACATGGCTGCAACCTGTTGGGGTCCAATTTTTATAGTTCTGCTCCAACAGACAACAATGAGAAAAACATAGTGCAGGAGTGAAAATAAAAGAAAAATGTGAAAGGGGGCATGGTAAACAAATTTTTTAAGCACTCAACTGTACATATACTTTACATCTATTCTATTCCTTACATTTTTAAATAGTACTTGATTTTTTTTGTATTTTTCTTTGGTATTCCTGGGCATATGTAATTGCATCTCATGTAGAGAATGTGCCATGGCATAGACAGATTTATATACTAGATAAGTGACTCCAAAACTGTGAGTAAAATAAATATTTGTTCCAAGTTCAGCTAATTTTATAGTTCTGTTGCATTCGTGAAGTTGAAGGGATTGCAGAAAGTTATTCATATTGGGATCTGAGGTTAAGCAATTAAAAGAATATGCTAAGATATTTTCCACTAATGTGTCATGTGGACGATTTATTGTGCTGATATCTTCTAGGAATATTTTCAAATCTGGTATATTCTTATAGGCGGGTGAAAATACTAGACTTCCGTGAAATGATGGTTTTCTGTTTTGGGGTAGTAACATGTTAGAAATCCATCCTGCTGGTACAATGAATGTCTTCTCTTGAGCTTTAAATAATTTTAATTCAATAAAAAATAGAATGAAAACAGAAAATTTTCCACATATGACAACAACTTGAGAAGTTGCCTTGTTAAGGATCAATAACATGTTTTCATTAAACTCTTCAGTTTTTTCATGTCCATCATTTATTCTAATTATATACTCAATACAGATATCATATTTAGCCGCCATTGTCTTCAGCTCTTGGCTCTGTTTCTCACCGACATCATCATTAGATGTGATAACACCGATCCACGTCCAGTTATAATGTCTGAGTAATTGAACCATTGCCAGGAGTTGGGTTGAGTGATTGGGAAGTGCTTGGAAGAAGGACGGGAAGAGTTTGACATTACTCAGAATGGGATCCACTGTACCATAACCGATCTGAATAATACAGTAACAATTAAGCATAATGAGTATTTCTACACTCTACATTAAAGCTAAGTGAGCCAAGCCTCGGTAACTCAGATTGGACCCAAGTTCAGCAGTAGCTGCGGCTAATAAAACTTTCCCGGTTCAGTTCATGTGAACCGGGCAATGTGCGTAAATATGTCACCGAGTCTGTTTTTCTTTTATCTTCATATACTTTTTACAACTATTAGCCTGCTGTTATTTGCTATATCTGCTGCTTGAACCCCACTGGTTTGATTTACTTATAGCTGCTAGATCCACTGTTGGATTGTGTGTTTCTGTTTTGTGTGATACACTTGCACATTAGTTTGCACCTTATTTTTATATATTTATTTACATATTTATATATTCCCCCTCCCCCTGTTTTCACATATTTCACCAGTGTGATTAATGTATTTACTTGTCTGATTGTTCTCACTATCTCACTGAGTGGTGTGTGATTCCTCCTTTTTCTCAGCACCTCTTTGGCATTTATAAATAATTGCTTTTACTTGCACAACCATCCCAGCTGCATCTGCGCAGACCCCAGCAATAGCACTTTATTAGCAGCATTAAGACTCCAAGTACTATTCTATTCATTTATTTTGTTTGGTATACAGGCTCTCTCACCCCAGTATCCACCTTGTACTTTGTATTTTATATCTTTTATTCTTACCCATAATGAATTGATTCTGTATATATATGTATATATGTATATATATATATATATATATATATATATATATATATACAGTGACCCCCCGACCTACGATGGCCCCGACATATGATGAAATCGACATACGATGGCCTCTCAGAGGCCATCGCATGTCGATGTCAGCATCGACATACGATGCTTTTTTATGTCGGGGCCATCGCATTAAGTGTTATCCGGCAGCGCCAAATGCTTAAGCTGCTGCCGGATAGCAGCTTAATGTTCCCCGTGTAGTGCGGTAAGTATTACTTACCCCTCCACGATGCTCCGGGGTGCCCTCCGGGTCCAGCGCTGGTCTTCCGGCGTCTTCTCGGCCCTCTCCGATGACATCAATACGCTGCTGCGCACGCCATCCAATAGGAATGGCATACGCAGCGGCGTAATGATGTCGCTACGCAGGCCCAGTAAGGCCTTGCGGAAGACAGAAGAGGACCGGAGAAGACAGAAGAGGACCGGAGAAGACAGCGGAGAGCCCAGCGGAGGCCCGGGATCACCATCGGGAGCAGCAGGGACACCATCTCGAGCGGCGGGGACAGGTGAGTACAGCTTCCTATACTTTAACCCCTTCAGGACCAAGCCCATTTTGGCCTTAAGGACCAGAGCGTTTTTTGCAAATCTGACCACTGTCACTTTAAACATTAATAACTCTGGAATGCTTTTACTGATCATTCTGATTCCGAGATTGTTTTTTCGTGACATATTCTACTTTAACATAGTGGTAAAATTTTATGGTAACTTGCATCCTTTCTTGGTGAAAAATCCCCAAATTTGACGAAAAAATTGAAAATTTTGCATTTTTCTAACTTTGAAGCTCTCTGCTTGTAAGGAAAATGGATATTAAAAATACATTTTTTTTGTTATTCACATATACAATATGTCTACTTTACGATTGCATCATAAAATTGACGAGTTTTTACTTTTGGAAGACACCAGAGGGCTTCAAAGTTCAGCAGCAATTTTCCAAATTTTCACAAAATTTTCAAACTCAATATTTTTCAGGGACCAGTTCAGGTTTGAAGTGGATTTGAATGGTCTTCATATTAGAAATACCCCACAAATGACCCCATTATAAAAACTGCACCCCCCAAAGTATTCAAAATGACATTCAGTAAGTGTTTTAACCCTTTAGGTGTTTCACAGGAATAGCAGCAAAGTGAAGGAGAAAATTCAAAATCTTCATTTTTTACACTCGCATGTTCTTGTAGACCCAATTTTTTTATGTTTGCAAGGGGTAAAAGGAGAAAATTTTTACTTGTGTTTGTAGCCCAATTTCTCTCGAGTAAGCACATACCTCATATGTCTATGTTAATTGTTCGGCGGGCGCAGTAGAGGGCTCAGAAGCGAAGGAGCGACAAGGGGATTTTGGAGAGTATGTTTTTCTGAAATGGTTTTTGGGGGGCATGTTGCATTTAGGAAGCCCCTATGGTGCCAGAACAGCTAAAACCGCCCACATGCCATACCATTTTGGAAACTAGACCCCTTGAGGAACGTAACAAGGAATTAAGTGAGCCTTAATACCCCACAGGGGTTTCACAACTTTTTGCAAATGTAAAAAAAAAAAAAAAAAAATATCTAAAATGCTTGGTTTCCCAAAAATTTGACATTTTTACAAAGGGTTAAATCAGAAAATACCCCCCAAAATTTGAAGCCCAATTTCTCCCAATTCAGAAAACACCCCATATGGGGGTGAAAAGTGCTCTGCTGGCGCACTACAGGTCCCAGAAGAGAAGGAGTCACATTTGGCTTTTTTGAAGCAAATTTTGCTCTGGGGGCATGCCTCATTTAGGAAGCCCCTATGGTGCCAGGACAGAAAAAAAAACCACATGGCATACCATTTTGGAAACTAGACCCCTTGGGGAACGTAACAAGGGGTAAAGTGAACCTTAATACCCCACAGGGGTTTCACGACTTTTGCATATGTAAAAAAATATATATATTTTTTACCTAAAATGCTTGGTTTCTCAAAAATTTTACATTTTTGCAAAGGGTTAAAGCAGAAAATGCCCCCCAAAATTTTAAGGCCAATTTCTCCCGATTCAGAAAACACCCCATATGGGGGTGAAAAGTGCTCTGCTGGCGCACTACAGGTCTCAAAAGAGAAGGAGTCACATTTGGCTTTTTGGAAGCAAATTTTGCTCTGGGGGCATGCCGCATTTAGGAAGCCCCTATGGTGCCAGGACAGCAAAAAAAAACCACATGACATACCATTTTGGAAACTAGACCCCTTGGGGAACGTAACAAGGGGTAAAGTGAACCTTAATACCCCACAGGGGTTTCACGACTTTTGCATATGTAAAAAAATATATATATTTTTTACCTAAAATGCTTGGTTTCTCAAAAATTTTACATTTTTGCAAAGGGTTAAAGCAGAAAATGCCCCCCAAAATTTTAAGGCCAATTTCTCCCGATTCAGAAAACACCCCATATGGGGGTGAAAAGTGCTCTGCTGGCGCACTACAGGTCTCAAAAGAGAAGGAGTCACATTTGGCTTTTTGGAAGCAAATTTTGCTCTGGGGGCATGCCGCATTTAGGAAGCCCCTATGGTGCCAGGACAGCAAAAAAAAAACACATGACATACCATTTTGGAAACTAGACCCCTTGGGGAACGTAACAAGGGGTAAAGTGAACCTTAATACCCCACAGGGGTTTCACGACTTTTGCATATGTAAAAAAATATATATATTTTTTACCTAAAATGCTTGGTTTCTCAAAAATTTTACATTTTTGCAAAGGGTTAAAGCAGAAAATGCCCCCCAAAATTTTAAGGCCAATTTCTCCCGATTCAGAAAACACCCCATATGGGGGTGAAAAGTGCTCTGCTGGCGCACTACAGGTCTCAAAAGAGAAGGAGTCACATTTGGCTTTTTGGAAGCAAATTTTGCTCTGGGGGCATGCCGCATTTAGGAAGCCCCTATGGTGCCAGGACAGCAAAAAAAAAACACATGACATACCATTTTGGAAACTAGACCCCTTGGGGAACGTAACAAGGGGTAAAGTGAACCTTAATACCCCACAGGGGTTTCACGACTTTTGCATATGTAAAAAAATATATATATTTTTTACCTAAAATGCTTGGTTTCTCAAAAATTTTACATTTTTGCAAAGGGTTAAAGCAGAAAATGCCCCCCAAAATTTTAAGGCCAATTTCTCCCGATTCAGAAAACACCCCATATGGGGGTGAAAAGTGCTCTGCTGGCGCACTACAGGTCTCAAAGGAGAAGGAGTCACATTTGGCTTTTTGGAAGCAAATTTTGCTCTGGGGGCATGCCGCATTTAGGAAGCCCCTATGGTGCCAGAACAGCAAAAAAAAAACACATGACATACCATTTTGGAAACTAGACCCCTTGGGGAACGTAACAAGTGGTAAAGTGAACCTTAATACCCCACAGGGGTTTCACGACTTTTGCATATGTAAAAAAAATATATATTTTTTACCTAAAATGCTTGGTTTCTCAAAAATTTTACATTTTTACAAAGGGTTAAAGCAGAAAATACCCCCCAAAATTTGAAGCCCAATTTCTCCCGATTCAGAAAACACCCCATATGGGGGTGAAAAGTGCTCTGCTGGTGCACTACAGGTCTCAGAAGAGAAGGAGTCACATTTGGCTTTTTGGAAGCAAATTTTGCTCTGGGGGCATGCCGCATTTAGGAAGCCCCTATGGTGCCAGGACAGCAAAAAAAAAACACATGGCATACCATTTTGGAAACTAGACCCCTTGGGGAATGTAACAAGGGGTAAAGTGAACCTTAATACCCCACAGGTGTTTCACGACTTTTGCATATGTAAAAAAATATATATATTTTTTACCTAAAATGCTTGGTTTCTCAAAAATTTGACATTTTTACAAAGGGTTAAAGCAGAAAATGCCCCCCAAAATTTGAAGCCCAATTTCTCCCGATTCAGAAAACACCCAATATGGGGGTGAAAAGTGCTCTGCTGGCACACTACAGGTCTCAGAAGAGAAGGAGTCACATTTTGGCTTTTTGGAAGTGCTCTGGGGGCATGCCGCATTTAGGAAGACCCTATGGTGCCAGGACAGCAAAAAAAAAAACACATGGCATACCATTTTGGAAACTAGACCCCTTGGGGAATGTAACAAGGGGTCAAGTGAACCTTAATACCCCACAGGTGTTTCACGACTTTTGCATATGTAAAAAATAAAATAAAAAAATCACTAAAATGCTTGTTTTTCCCCAAATTTTTCATTTTTACAAGGGGTTATAGCTGAAAAATTACCCCAAAATTTGTAGCCCCATTTCCCTTGAGCAAGGAAATAACCCATAAAAGCACGTAAAATGCTTTGCTGGTGAACTACAGGTCTCAGAAGGGAAGGAGCAAAATTTGGAGAGAGAATTTTTTGGGGGCATGTCGGATTTAGGAAGCCCCTATGGAGCCAGAACCCCGGGAACCTGCTGAGGTATTCATCTAGGGGTATAATGGAAATTTTTTTAAGTTTTGTTTAGGGGTTTAGCAAGATAGTGAAAATAAAACTATACCTGCCAAGGTATTCATCTAGGGGTATAATGGAATTTTTTTGTTAAGGGTTTAGCAAAATGTTGAAAATATAAAACTATACCTGCCAAGGTATTCATCTAGGGGTATAATGGGAATTTTTAGTTTTATTAGGGGTTTGCCAATTAGATTTTTTTAAATAGTTTAGTGGAGAAAAAGGGGGAAATAAATGAATTGCTCACATGTCATTCCAAGGGTGCATTGGGTAGAGTTATCCAAAGTCATTCTAAAAATAATTAAAGGGGACAAAATTAGATATCATATGTTGTGTGATAGATTTTAAAACAGTCTTCAATGCACAGACCGGGTTTGTGGGGACATGTCTCACAGTGGTATATAGTGCATTTTCTAATGCCACGCTTGGAACACACCCGACACCGCTTCTGTTGCCTACTCCCCGATTCTCTACGGGGAACTACCGCAGGAAAATGTTGCCCTGGAACTATTCTGTTCTCCGATCCTGTGGCTCTGCTTTCCTCCCCTTCCGGATCCCCAAACAGAAAGTCCTTAATAACATTTTTCTGGAATTGCAGGTATGTGCATGTATTTCCTGCATGTTTGTACACCACAAATGAATTGTACATGGTAATTTGGAAGAGGTGCAGTGCCAATTTTTTATACCAGGTCTTAGTTTTGCGTAGGGCAGTGTACGGCTGCAAGGCCTGATCTGACAGATCCACCCCTCCCATGAACTTATTATAGTCCTGGATACACACCGGTTTAGGGGCACTCTCTGTGGTACCACGGACTTGGACAGGGGTGGATCTGTCTGGGTGTAAGGTGGTTAGTACAAGAACATCACGCTTGTCCTGGTACTTCACAAGCATCATGTTGTCCTTGCACACAGCCTTGCTTTCCCCCTTCTTCAACTTTTGCCGTACAAAAATTTTAGGCAGATCCCTTTGATTTCGCCTGATGGTACCACAGGCCACAGTCCCCTTGGCAAACAGGCATTGTAGTAATGGGACGCTAGTGTAAAAATTATCAAGGTAGATGTTATACCCTTGATCTAGCAGGGGGTGAACTAGATCCCATACTATTTTTCCCGTTGTTTTTAGTACGGGGGGACACTCTGGGGGCTCTATTTTAGAGTCTTTCCCCTCATAGACTCTGAATTTGAGCGTATAGCCGGTTGTGCTCTCGCACAACTTATAAAGTTTTACCCCATACCTGGCCCGTTTGTTAGGCAGGTATTGCCTAAAGTGCAACCTTCCTTTGAAGTGCACAAGAGATTCGTCCACTGCAATCTCTTTTTCTGGGGTGTAAACTTCAGAAAATTTTTGATTTAAATAATTAACAAGGGGCCGAATTTTATATATGCGATCAAAATTTGGATCACTGGGAGGTGGACAATTTTCATTATTAGCATAATGTAGAAATTTGAGGAGGGCTTCAAACCGATTCCTTGGCATGACCGACCGGTACAGTGGAGTATGGTAAAGCATATCATTACTCCAATAGGAGCGAATTGTGGGCTTTTTAACTATGCCCATGTTAAACAAAAGGGCAAAAAAAATTTTGAGCTCTAGTGCATTGGTTGGCGTCCATTGATAAGGCCTAGCATGATATGCCTGTGGATTGGCCGCAATGAATTGCTCAGCATACCGGTTGGTTTCCTCCACTATCAAATTAATCAGCTCTTCTGAAAAGAAGAGCTGAAAAAAATCAGCTTCTTTCAACCCCACGGTGTCAACACGAATGCCTGCAGTGGCCACAAACTCAGGCAAATTGGGTATAAAGTTTGAAGCTGGAGCCCACTCAGAGATGGCACTAGGACCTGGCTCAATATTGGTACTAGGACTGGTACTAGGACCTGGCCTAGGGCGGTGGCGGGGAGGTTCCTCGTCAGAATCAGTGGAAGAGGAAGAAGAAGAGGGCAAATATAACAACTCTTCACCACTATCTGAACCAGAGGAAGATGCCAAGAAGGCATATGCCTCCTCAGTGCTGTACATGCGACGCCTTGACATATTGGATGACACTATAAGTGGCGAAGTGTCTCTGATGTACAACACTAGAACAATATTTTTTTTGTATTTTTATATTTTTATATATTTTTTTTACTTTTTTACTTTTTTTATAACAACGGAAAAACTGAAACAAAAAGCGCCACTAGAACTAAAAAAAAACAGCGGCGAACTGTCACTGCTGTCACTAATCAGTGACGCACCAGGAAAAAACGTAACAGGGTAGTATGGAGGTGTGCAAGGTGGTGATGGGATGAAAGGGTGACAGTCACTTCAGGGGCACTGACAGTATTTTATATTATTTTTCACTGTCACTGTTATGGTCAGTGACAGACTTCAATTTCTTCACAGCTGATGAATGAATGAATGAATGAACGAATGAATGAATGAATGAACGAATGAATGAATGAATGAATGAACGAATGAATGAATCAGCAGCAGGATAAGGGGCACTGATGGGCACTGAAACTTTATTACTGTACTGTACTGTAGAATGTAACTATATTCAGTTACAGTTACAAGTTACAATCTTCACTGCAGCCTGTCAGATCACACAGGCTGCAGACTTCAGACAGGGAGGACAGCAATTGGAAGGGGCACTGCTGGGCACTACTGGAGACTGATGGGCACTGCTGGGCACTGATGGGCACTACTGGACACTGATGGGCACTAGACTGTCACTGTTATATTCAGTGACAGTCACTAGGATCTTCACTGCAGCCTGTCAGATCGCACAGGCTGCAGACTTAGGAGGCAGCAGATGGGCACAGATGGGCACTGGGGGGCACTGCTGGGCACTACTGGGGCACAGATTTATACAAGACTGTCACTGTTATATACAGTGACAGTCACTAGGATCTTCACTGCAGCCTGTCAGATCGGACAGGCTGCAGACTTCAGACGGCGGCAGCAGCAGCAGGGTAAGGGGCACTACAGGGGGGGTTCTTTTACTTCCACTTAAATTTTTAGCTTTTAGAAAAGCTTTTTAACACTCTTCTGTCTTCTGTCTTCTGTCCTAACACTAACACCGGCTCCGATCGCTGTTCAGAACGAACTGAAAGCTTCGGAGCCGGTGTTATTGTAACAAAGACACTGATACACTGTGATTGGTCCACAGGGACCAATCACAGGGCTCTAATCCCAGGACCAATTACAGATGGTCCTGGGATGTCAAGAAGAACTTGTCTCCCGCCGCTGGGCACGGGATTTCTGCCTGTTAACCCTTGCGCTGCTGTGCAGCGCCGAGTTAACTGCATGTCATTTATAAACGCCGGGATGCGCGAACGCACTGCACAACCCGGCGTTTATATATGACATTCTGCGGGAAGGGGTTAAATTGCACGGATCCCTCAACATATGATGGATTCGACAAACGATGGCTCGTTTGGAACGAATTACCATCGTATGTTGAGGGACCACTGTATATATATATATATATATATATATATATATATATATATATATACATATATATATATATATTGCAATAAATTCTATCACAAGGAATTAGAGCTCTCTTTGACCTGAACTTGGTACTGTATGTGCTACATGTAATTACTCTTCTGGAGATTTTTTAACTATTCAACTATCACATGATTATTTGCTGGTTTATGTGTCATTCAGCTCTCAGGTCAATAAGCGACAGCAAAGAGCGTAGAGTTTTAGACACAAATAAAGCCCCATGTATTGTGTGCAGCAGGCATTCTGTAGAGAGATAGTGAAAGTTTAAGCAAGCTCTGCAGAAGCCTAAATGCCTTCTCATACTCTAATCTATACCACAGCTGGCTGAGCACAAACTCTAATCTATACCATTTGCCAAATCCAAAACTAGCTGAGCACAAAACCTAATCTATACAATTCCACATCAAATTGAGCACATAATTAATCTGTATGCCGTTCTCAGAAACTTCCTGTCACTACCTGAAGTAGTCTAATCATGTTCTACAAATCCCAGCCAGCAGTGTTCCAGCCCATAAACAGTATCACATACAAATATCTGTAGAACTTAGCAAAGCTGTGGGCTGACCTGTATTTTGTCAATATGTATTCAAAAGCGCCGTAAATGCAGCATAGCCATCTGAAGCACATGCATGTGTATTTTCTGGGTTTATGTGCACACAAAGTACTTCTACCTGGTTATAATATAACGCAATTATGAGCATTTACATAAAACATGAATTGGGCATCTAAAGCGCGTTTACATATATTTTCAGGGTTTAATTGCACACACAGTATTAGTATCTGGTTGTATGATAGCAACACATCATAAAAAGTACCTGTCATCACAAAAACTTTTTATATGCTGTTAATCAATGTATTAGAAACAACATTCTAATACCATGTCATTTAAAAAAATGATATTTATATATTTATTTTCACTTGTAAAAACTGACCACTAGGGGTTTCCCTACATGTCCCGGCTGCAAGTCTCTTATAGAGTTCAGACTCATGCATGAGTCCTAACTCTCATAGTGCAGCCTGGACACTGAAGAGCACAACTCAGCTCCCTGCCTGTCAATCAGACTGACGGGAGCAAGCTCTGTGCATGCCGCATGGCACAAGTCAGCTACATTGAACACTGCCTGCAGTGAGCAAGTTTGAAATAGGATTATAAAGAAAATACATGGCGAAAATTAAAAAGAAAAACTAAGGGGGGCAGGTAATGAAGAGGACAACATACCAGCAGCATAATATAAAGAAATGGAGACGGTGGCAGATACTCTTGAAAGTGTGTACGTTGAACAGGCATGAGCCATCTAAAGTGCTTTTATGGAAATGTGTCTTTAATTTCCCACATACTCTGTATTCCTGCCTGGTTGATATTAACAGCATCAAAGTAAAGGGGTGATGTAACCGAAATGGACTTACAAGTTTCCTCCGCATAGAAACAGTTACCAAAATTTAGGAAAAAGCATATAAAACTTAACTTTTAATGAAATATGGTAAAATATAAAAATATTGAACCTATGAAACGAGTAATTCCGCACAAAAGGGAAATAATTCAAAATATATACATCAAAATGTCACATTGGCATGTAGGGGGTTCACAGGTGGGGGCCAAGGGTATACATGGGCCAGGGGTATATATTTTCCCTACTAATCTCGAAGCGTGTGCTCCGAGAACTACCATGCTGCCCGCAACCATTGTGAGATGACAGTGCGGGCTCCCCTGGACCACGGCACCATTGTGTCTTTTGTCCGCTACCCACCAGCAGCTAGGTCTGGCTGCTTTATATTAAAGCTCTCTTTGCCCCGAACTTGGTACCGTGAGTAGTGACCTGGGGGCTTATGTGCTCAGTATTGTGGGTTGTACATTTAATTACACTTCTGGGGATTTTTTAAAGGCTAAGACTGTACACCTATATCTTGGCCTCCCCAGAAGTGTTCCATGTCATTACTGTTTTGTATTTTGGGAGACACAAAAATTTGGTGCCCAAGTGATAATTGATCTGGGTACATGAGAGATTTTTTCTGTCTCTGGACCTTTGTGGACATTTTAGTCTGGTGATAAGTGACCCAGGAATGTGTGTTTTTATACTAAATATTTTCATACACATCACTGTATATACTTTTGTTCATTGAATTGTCCCTTACCATTGTTCTACTGTGTTATATACTTCCCTCCTGTATTCCCCTGAGGATTCCACTCTAACCTGGGGAGGAAATGTGTAGGGAGTTGAGGGCACTAATAGGATTTTTTTAAGGACAGGTTCCTGTGAGGGGCTGCCTTTTTCAAGGCGATGCAACACTAGCCAAAAAAGGGTGGACTAGGGGCTAGATTTGGGTCAGTATATGAGACCCCAACTTTCTATTTATACCCTTGGCCCCCACAAGTGATTCCCCTATATGCCAATGTGACATTTTGATGTATATATTTTGAATTGTTTAAATTTTGTGTGTAATCACTCACTTGTGTTTCATAGGGTCAATATTTTTACACTTTACCATGTATCATTAAAAGTTAAGTTTTAAATGCTGTTTCCTCAATTTTGGTAATTATTCCTACTTGGTTTTAAGATAACAAAGGAGTTTAAAGCATGTGCATCAACAGGCATAAGCCATCTAAAGTGCTTTTGTGTCTTTTTTCTGGGTTCACTTGAACACGGAGTATTTCTAATCAGTAGGAACATAATGCAATAAAGAAAACTTAAAATGCAATATATATTAGCCTTCTTAATTGCATTATCGCATATGTTACATAGTTAGTTATGTAGTTAGAGATATTGGGGAAGGGATGGGATTTTATATGTCTTCATAAGCATTAATGTTATTTTGTTCCAGGAATGTATCTAACCCTGTTTTAAAGCTGTTAATTTTTCCTGCTGTGACCAGTTCCTGAGGTAGACTGTTCCATAAGTTCACAGTTCTTATGGTAAAGAAGGTGTGTCGCCTCTTGAGACTAAACCTTTTCTTCTCCAGATGGAGGGAGTGCCCCCTCGTGCTTTGGGGGGGGGGGGGGGGGTTGACCTGGAACAGTTTTTCTCCATATTTTTTGTATGGGCCATTAATATACTTATATACATTTATCATATCCCCCCCTTAAACGTCTCTTCTCAAGACTAAACAATTGTAACTCCTTTAATCGCTCTTCATAGCTAAGATGTTCCATGTCCCATATTAGTTTAGTTGCGTGTCTCTGCACCCTTTCCAGCTCCACAGTGTCCCTTTTATGGACTGGTGCCCAAAACTGAACAGCATATTCCAGGTGAGGCCGTACCAATGCTTTATAAAGGGGGAGTATTATGTCCTTGTCCCTCGAGTCTATGCCTCTTTTTATACATGACAATATCCTGCCGGCCTTGGAAGCAGCAGCCTGACATTGCATGCTATTCTGAAGTCTGTGATCCACAAGTACACCCAGATTCTTCTCTACCAGTGACTCTGCCAATTTAATCCCCCCTAAGACATATGACAAATGCATGTTATTAGTACCCAGATGCATAAGTTTACATTTATCCACATTGAACCTCATTAGCCAAGCGGATGCTCAGACACTTAGTCTATCCAAGTCATCTTGTAACCTATACACCTCCTCTATAGACTGTACCGTGCTACAAAGCTTGGTGTCATCTGCAAAGATAGAAACAGAGCTGTTAATGCCATCCTCTATATCATTGATAAATAAATTAAACAACAGCGATCCCAGTACTGAACCTTGGGGTACACCACTAATAACCAGGGGACCAATCAGAGTATGAATCATTGACCACCACTCTCTGGGTACGATCCATGAGCCAGTGTTCAATCCAGTTACAAACTGAAGTTTCCAAACCCAAAGAC
Organism: Hyla sarda; assembly: GCF_029499605.1. Classification (NCBI taxonomy): domain Eukaryota; kingdom Metazoa; phylum Chordata; class Amphibia; order Anura; family Hylidae; genus Hyla; species Hyla sarda. The sequence goes on from NC_079189.1 coordinate 23,613,566, forward strand.
CTTAACTTACCTGTCAGACATCTATGAGGGACAGTATCAAACGCTTTGGCAAAATCCAGAAACACTATATCCACAGCCATTCCTCTGTCAAGGCTTCTACTCACATCTTCATAAAAGCAAATTAGATTGGTTTGACAACTTCTATCCTTAGTAAACCCATGCTGGCTATCACTTATAATACTATTATCCCCTATGTATTCCTGTATGTAATCCCTTATAAGTCCTTCAAACTATTTACCCACACTGCACGTTAAACTTACCGGTCTATAGTTTCCTGGGGAAGACCTAGAGCCCTTTTTGAAGATTGGCACCACATTCGCCTTGCGCCAGTCCCTTGGCACAATACCAGACACCAGTAAATCTCTAAATATCATGAACAGGGGTACAGATACGATTTTTCGTGCTGAAAACACCCCCCTCGGCTTAGACTCGAGTGAACTCTCCGCCCTCAGTGGTCTTCAACCTGCGGACCTCCAGATGTTTCAAAACTACAACTCCCAGCAAGCCCGGGCAAGCTGGTCCGGTGCTGCAGGACTGTCCGGTGGGGAGGTCGTCCGGTGGGATAGTCATTCCGGGCTGCCCTCTTCACCGGGGGGCCTCTTCTCCGCGCTTCGGGCCCGGCCCCGGAATAGTCACGTTGCCTTGACGACGACGCAGAGGGACGTTCATTACCAACGTCCCTCTGCGTGGTCGTCAAGGCAATGCCTCTATTCCGGGTCTGAGGTGCGGAGAAGAGGCTCCCCGATGAAGATGGCAGCCCGGAACCACCATCCCACGGGACGACCTCCCCACCAGACAGTCCTGCAGCACCGGACCAGAGCACCCCAACGTCCCACCGAGCGGAGATGAGTACAGAACTAAAGGGGGTGAGAGGGGGGGGGGCTGGATGATGTCGAAGGCCGCAGTGGTCTTCAACCTGCGGACCTCCAGAGGTTTCAAAACTACAACTCCCAGCAAGCCGGGGCAGCCATCTTGCTGGGAGTTGTAGTTTTGAAACATCTGGAGGTCCGCAGGTTAAAGACCACTGTATCAGACATTGACAAGCGGTGATGATGAAGGTGGGGACATGTGGTGATGATGACATGTGGTGATGATGAAGGGGGGGTGTGGGATGATGACAAGGGGATGATTAAGGGGGGTGTGGGATGATGACAGGGGGATGATGAAGGGGGGGTGTGGGATGATGACAATGGGATGATGAAGGGGGGTGTGGGATGATGACAATGGGATGATGAAGGGGGGTGGGGATAATGACAAGGGGATGATGAAGGGGGTGTGTGGGATGATAACAAGGGGATGATGAAGGGGGGGTGGGATGATGACAAGGGGATGATGAAGGGGGGGTGTGGGATGATGACAAGGGGATGATGAAGGGGGGGGTGGGATGATGACAAGGGGATGATGAAGGGGGGTGTGGGATGATGACAAGGGGATGATGAATGGGGGGTGTGGGATGATGACAAGGGGATGATGAAGGGGGGGTGTGGGATGATGACAAGGGGATGATGACGGGGGGGGTGTGGGATGATGACAAGGGGATGATGAAGGGGAGGTGTGGGATGATGACAAGGGGATGATGAAGGGGGGGTGTGGGATGATGACAAGGGGATGATGAAGGGGGGGTGTGGGAAGATGACAAGGGGATGATGAAGGGGGGGTGTGGGATGATGACAAGGGGATGATGACGGGGGGGTGTGGGATGATGACAAGGGGATGATGAAGGGGGGGGTGGGATGATGACAAGGGGATGATGACAGGTGGTGATGATGAAGGGGGATGATGACAGGGTGATGATGAAGGGGGGATGATGACAGGCGGTGATGATGAAGGGGGGATGATGACAGGGTGATGATGATGAGGGTGTTAATGACGGGGGTCTGGATGATGACAGGGGGGATGATGTATTTCCCACCCTAGGCTTATACTTGAGTCAATAACTTTTCCTGGGATTTTGGGGTGAAATTAGGGGCCTCGGCTTATATTTGGGTCGGCTTATACTCGAGTATATACGGTACTGAACTTAGTTCTCTAAGAACTCTTGGGTGCAATCCATCTGGCCCGGGAGATTTGCTCACATTTATATTACTTAACTTACCTTGTACCATTTCTACATTAAGCCAGTTCAGTACATTACATGATGTGTTACCAGCACTGACCTGTCCAATGTCAGCTCCTTCTTCCATAGTGTATACAGAACTAAAGAACCCATTCAGTAGCTCCGCCTTCTCTTGATCGCCCGTGACAACCTCCCCATTATCATTATTAAGGGGTCCTACATGCTCTGTCCTTATTTTTTTTTGCATTTATATATCTAAAAAAAATATTTAGGATTAGTTTTGCTTTCTTTGGCCACCTGTCTCTCATTTTGAATTTTTGCTGTTTTTATTACATTTTTAGAGATTTTATTAAGCTCTTTGTACTGTTTAAATGTTATAGCTGACCCATCAGATTTGTATTTTTTTAAAGCTATTTTTTTGTTGTTGTTTATTGCTCTTTTAACATCATTTGTCAGCCATGTAGGATTTAGTTTTAATCGTTTATATTTGCTCCCCTTTGGTATATATTTAGCTGTATAGTTATTTAGAGTTGATGTAAAGATGTCCCATTTACCTTCTGTACGCCCTACGCCTGGTCTCGGTGTTTAAAATGGGGTCACACCCGATCAGCTAGGACGCAAGCGGAGTCCCCCTTACCTTGCTCCATCGTGTCCGATCGAGCGGAAATGTCCGAACTATAGAAATATATTGTTAATTAAACCACACGGTCAATGGCGTACGCGCAAAGAAATTTCAAAGTCCAACATAGAGCATTTTTGGTCACTTTTTATTTCATCACAAAATGAATAAAAAGCGATCAAAAAGTCCGATCAATAAAAAACATGGTACCACTAAAAACTTAAGAACACGGCGCGAAAAATGAGCCCTCGTACACCGAAAAATATAAAAGTTATAGGGGCTAGAAGATGACAATTTTTAACATATAAATTTTCCTACATGTAGTTATGATCTTTTTCAGAAGTACGACAAAATCAAACCTATATAAGTAGGGTATCATTTTAATCGTATGGACCTACAGAATAAAAGATAAGGAGTTATTTTTACCACAAAATGAACTGCGTAGAAACGGAAGAATTTTGTCGCACAATTTTTTTTCTGTTTCGCAGTGGATTTTTGGGTAAAATTACTAATGTCACTGCAAATTAGAAGTGGTGGCGCAAAAAGTAAGCCATCATATGGAATTGTATGTGCAAAATTGAAAGCATTATGATTTTTAGAAGGTGATGAGGAAAAAATGAAAATGCAAAAACGGAAAAACCCTGTGTCCTTAAGGGGTTAAAGTGCATTTCATATATTTTCTGGGTTTATTTGCACACACAGTATTTCTTCCTGGGTGTAACATAACAATGCAGTTTAAAGCATTGAGATTGAAAGTTGACTAGTAGGTGAGTGACAAGTCCCCCAAAAACTAAAGAAAAAACGTGGTCAAAATCTTCGAAATATAAAATCTGGTAAAGGAATGGTTAAAGACAGACAGGACACTGTCATGTCCTCCGCCAATAAGAATGTTGGTGGCAGTACAGCACCATTACAGATAGCAGTAGCAGCTGCCAGCGGCCTGGTGATAGTAGTAGCAGCAGCATCAGCAAACAAAAGTTCTCACTATCTTCCAGGGGCTGTGTGGTTTCAGAGGATTGTATTAGTAGATTGTAGATTGTTGACTGGTTTAAGGTCTTCTCAGGTGAAGGAAGAGTTTGACGATATGACAACAAGCCCGCTGTCAGTGGATTCCTCATCCTCTACAGTTACATGGCACAGTGGAAATGTCTCTTCTAGACAGTGTTCCTTTATCTCTGTCTTTACTTTTAACCCTAAGCAGAAGGAAAGCATTAGCCATGAGGAGGAGTTGTGTCATGCTTAGCCTTTGTAACGTGCTGCTGAGGTGGTGGAGGTGAAAGACAGGGCCGAGCATAACACTAGTGGGACTGGTAATGGAAGGCATTAGGGATTAGCAAATCGAATGTGACGAATCTGAATTTGTTATGAATTTCAGGAAAAATTTGATTTGCAATGAATGTGAATATCTCCACAATTCAATAGTGCAAATCGCTTCATTAAACTCCATTTAGTGCGGTCCAGGCTCCAGGGCATCTAAAATGGTGGATCCACATGTGAGGACATGGGGAAAAGAATCCTGGGAAGATGGGAACAAGGGTAGGCGGGATGACCCTGAATCACATGCAGGATGCAGCCTATCAATCACCCTTGTGATGTCACAGCCCTATATAATCAGCAGCCATATTGCGGCCAGTCACTTAAGCCTTTCACTGCTGAGAGATAGATAGGGACAGCCAATGCTGTGTGTTGCACAGAAAGCTTTTTCCAGCAGCGATTCACCTCCTAGTCAAGTCAGCGTTCCATTGCACAGAGATGGGGAAAGAAGGCAGTGTGTGTTTCACAGAAAAGCATTCTTACTGCAGAGAATTACCTCCCAGTCACTGTCTACAGCGTTCTACTGTACAGTAGCTTTTCAGCTCAAGCACAAATCCTGCCTAGAAGCACTGATAGAGAAGGGAGTGAGATTGAAAGAGAAAGTGAAATTTTTGGTGTAGTGCGACTGTGTGCTGCAGAACTGATGTGTACTGCAGGTGTTGTGCACAAATACTTTAAGTGTACTGTAGCACTTTTTTCTGCCCTCATAAGTGCATAGCACATACGTACATCTAAGTGGTGTGCTATTTTGTTCCTGTTTAAGTCTCAGGAGCCTAGATACTGTGAAAGGCCAGGTAAAAGTACTCACCGGCTGGTGTACACAAATACTTTTTTTAAACGTACTGTAGCACATTTTTCTCCCCTCATAAGTGCACAGCACATACGAACATCTAAGTGGTCTACTAATTTGTTCCTGTTAAAGTCTCAAGGGCCTAGATACTGTAATAGGCCAGGCAAAAGTATCCACCTGCTGGTGTTATACACAAATGTTTTTTAAGTGTACTGTAGTACATTTTTCTGCCCTCATGAGTGCATGCCACATACGTACATCTAAGTGGTGTACTATTTTGTTCCTGTTAAAGTCTCAAGGGCCTAGATATTGTGATAGTCCAAGCAAAAGTACTCACCGGCTGGTGTTATACATAAATTCTTTTTAAGCCTACTGTAGCACATTTTTCTGCCCTAATAAGTGCATAACACATACGTACATCTAAGTGGTGTACTATTTTGTTCCTGTTAAAGCCTCAAGGGCCGAGATACTGTAAAAGGCCAGGAAAAAGTACTAACTGGCTGGTGTTGTACATGAATACTGTTTTAAGCGTACTGTAGCACATTTTACTATTTTGTTCCTGTTAAAGTCTCAAGGGCCTAGATACCCTGAAAGGACAGCCAAAAGTTCACACCTGCTGCAGTTCTAGAGAAATATGGTTAAGCATAGTGGAGCACATTCTACTGCCCTCATAAGTGCATACCACATACGCACATCTAAGTGTTGTACCATTTGGTTCCTGATAAAGTCTTAAGGGCCTAGTTGTTGTTAAAGACAAGCCAAATGTACACACCTGCTGCTGTTCTAGACAAATACTGTTTTAAGTGTAGTGAAGTGTATTGTACTCCCCTCATATACGCACTAAACATGTCATACAGAGAAGTTCCAGGATGTGCGCAGAGGAGTGGCAGAGGTGGCACAGAGGAGAGGCCTAAATTCATTGGGCACAGGCAGAGGTCGCAGCAGACTAGGGGCAAGTGGCAGCATGAGTTGCAGTGAGAGGCCTAATCTCCCGGTACAAGCTAGCGAATGTGTCTCCACCAACAACCCATCTGCTGTCATTGATTGGTTAACACGTTCATCCACTTCATCACAAGTGACATCTGATACTCCAAGTCGACAGTCGGTGGGTTCCTCAGACACAACCTTCAGTTGGCATCAACCAGGAGCAGTCCCTGTCCTTTCATTGCCTTTGTCCAGTGCTGTTACCTAACCTAAAGAAGTATCTTATGCTGTGGGTTCAGGGAGGACAATCTAATAGAGGACAGTCAGCAGCTACTGCCCTGTTGCTTCCACCGCTAGGCAGGCAAGTAACGTGGGAGGTCATGTTGCCAGCGTTCAGGGTCCTGAAGCAGACACTGTTGAGGAACCTAATAAGTATATCAGTGATGTGCAGACACTTGTTGTTGATGATGAGGCTGATCACAATTGGGAACTGGGTGCAGAAGGGGCTTCATCATCATCAGGAGAAAAGGGTTGAGGGTTGCCCGTGAGGCAGCAGCTGAGCCAGCAAGGTGGTAGCATGGTTAGCAGTCAGCATGGTGGCAGAAGTGAAAATTCTGGAACCAAATGTGCCCGGGAGAGACCACCTGCTTCGTGTCGCTGCCTACCTTACCGGGAGGTAGTAGAATAGAGGATACTGGAGATGGCGGCAGTAGCAGTCAATTAGTGCGGACTGTTGGTGGGAAAATCAGCTACTCGGCGGTGTGGCAGTTTTTCATCAAGCATCCGGAGGAGGTTCACATAGCCACATGAAAGATATGTCAGCAGAAGGTGAAGTGTGGCCAGGACCCCTGCATCAACAAATGCTGTGCCACCATAAAGCAGTCTGGGAGAACCGTGGCTCCGATGTGGTGGTCCTGCCTGCTGCATCACCCAGTAGCTCGCCGCTCCCTGCTTCAGCCAGCCAAGGCTCCACCACCTCACCCGGAGGGAGCTGTCTGTCATTTCCATTCTCTTTTGGTCCCGGTACTCCTTCTTCTCCTACTTCTTGTCAGTTATTCCGGCAGCAATCCATTACAGAAGCGATGTCCAAGAGACAGCAGTATGCGCCACTCATCCAATGGAGCAGAAGCTGAATGTGCTCCTGTCCAAGTTGCTGGTGCTGCAGTCTCTCCCTTTTCAAGTGGTGGATTCTGCACTTTTCAGAGAACTGATGGCTTTTGCCAAGTCGAGGTGGAGAGTCCCAAGCCGTCATTTCTTGGTGAAGAAGGCAATACCAACCCTGCATAATTTTGTGGATGAGAAGGTGGGCCAGTCCTTGGGACGTCCCCAACGCACGTCATGACGTCACCATCAGTGCGCACAGTGACAGCGCACAGCAAGAGCACCGAAGCCAGGAGCATCGCGGACCTCGGACCCCGGACCCCCGGCAACAGATAATTATAACACCAGGGATGGGGGGAGGCGATGGGGAAGCTCCGGTGATGGCTGAGAATTGTGTTTTGTAGCGCAGTAGGGACCAGATAATGCTATATGTCTGCTCCCCACTTCGCTTCTATACACATGCCTCTAAAGCGCTATCATTAACAAGTATTAGCCAGTGGTCTCCAACTTGCGGACCTCCAGACGTTGCAAAACTACAACTCGGAGAATACTTCGTGCATGCTGGGAGTTGTAGTTTTCCAACATCTGGAGGTCCGCAAGTTGGAGACCACTGCATTAGTCATTGATAGCGCTTCAGAAGCATGTGTATATAGATGCGCTGTGCGGGGGCATGTATAATATATATCTGCATGCGCTGCGGGGGGTATATAATAGCGCTATGCGGGGGGTATATAGTATATATATGTGTACACATGAGCTGCGGGGGGTATATAATAGCGCGGCGGGGGACAAGACATATTGCGCAGTGGGGGGCAAGATATATAGAAGCTGTGGGGACATATACATTCCCCCCAGCGATTCTATATATCTTTCCCCACCGCAGCTCGCAGGGATTCCTGAATGGCTCCTCAGTACGGGCTATTCAGGGATCCCGGCTGGGAAAATTAAAGTAAGACAGCTCAGAGCTGTCGGGTTTTGGTGAAGAAAAATTCACAGGTTTTCCAGTGAGTTTTTCATCATACTCCGAGTGTTTTTTCTTTTTTGTTGGGGACACGCCCCTTTTTGTGATAACCACGCCCATTTTGACGGGTTTAAAAAACACTCGGACTGATGATATCTTTTGTCGGGTTGTGCGACCAAATTTGTGTCGCATGGGCTATGCAACACAAATTTGGTCGCACAACCAGACAAAAACTGTTGGTTTCACGTTAGTAAATGAGGGACATAGTCTCACTAATGGGATTTTCTGAGTTATTGGGGTTAATGTTATTATTTGAGTTATAAGGGCTAATTGTACTATTTAAGTTATTGGGGCTAATGGGATTTTTTGCATTATTGGGTCTAACGTTATTATTTAAGTTATTGGGGCTAATTGTATTTTTTTAGTTAATGGGGCTTATTGTAGTTATTGAGTAATTGGGGCTAATGGAATTTTTTGAATTATTGGGGTTACAATTTTTCGGGCTACATTTATTTTTACGGCTGGTTTTTAACCCATGGATCTCCTTATTCACTGCTCTTAACCTCCCCCCCACAGGACTCCTCTCCACCCACCATTATGTCCTGACCCCTCTCTAACCTATCCATCCCACTGTCTGCTTTCTTTGCTTTATTATCCTCCCTCCACTCACCTAGTTTAAATACTCAGCCACCCCTTCCAGGATTCTCTCCCCCAGCACAGCGGACCCTCTTCCATTCAGGTGCAAATTATCCGTAGAAAAGAGTTTGTACCACAATGAAAAGTCAGCCCAGTGCTCTAAAAACTCAAACCCTCCCCCCTTACACCACGACTGAAGCCATGCATTTAACTCCCTAAGCTCCAGCTGTGTTTCCTGTGATGCGCATGGCACAGGAAGTATTCCAGAGAACACAACCTTAGAGGTCCTTCCCTTCAGCTTGGCACCTAGTTCCTTGTAATTATTCTTCAAGGACCTCCGCCTACCATGTATTCTGTCGTTGGTTCCCACATGGACCACAACAGCTGGGTCATCCCCAGCCCCCCCAGTAATTTGTCCACACTTTCCACCATATGACGAACCCCAGGGAGACAGCAAACCATTCGGTTGAGGTGGTCTTAGCGACAAATTATTTTATCCGTCTTCCTGATTATAGAATCCCCTACCACAACTAACTGTCTTACCATCCCCCACACTACTAGTTGATCTGTTCCCCCGGCTGCTAGGGTTGCCATCTCTGATACTGAGGCCCTCACATCTTTGCCCAACTTGGCAATTTTACTTGGGAGATCAGAAGCAGAAGTGACCTTCCTTTTTCTTGCCCCCTTTCCAGTCCCTCTAACTACATTAACCCAGCTCCCTACTTGGGCCCCCTGGCTAGTATCTCCAACCTCCATTTCTACCCCACTAACTGCTTGCTCTGTAAGATTGTCAATCGCCCTCAATGTTGCATTTTGCTCCTCTAGATCTCTAATACGAGCTTCCAGGTGGGCAACATGCTCACATTTGTCACAGCGGTATTCACCCTGAAGCTGCTGCTCCAGAGATGTATACATGTGGCACAATGTGCACTGAAGAAAACCTCCAATCCTGCTGTCCATATCCTTGGTGACAAACAGCTGTTATTAACTATTAAGAAAAACTACTTTTATCAAGGGAGTGTAATACTTACAGTTACAGTGGGTCCTGCTTACAACTCCTGCTTTTTAAACTTCTCAGATGTTCACACTTAAGAATACAATACTTTAGAATACAAACCAAAGCTTCAGAGAGACTCAGCCCCTATTCTGCTGGATCTCTGTCTGCGTCTGATAAATTTAGGCCTCTTCCAGTCCCCTGTGCACGTCCTGGCACTTCTCTTCCTGACATACTTGTATAGCAGCTGAGTGCGTATATATTACACTTAGTATAGGAAGCTACGCCCCTGTACGGTTACATCTGAATTAGGCGTTAAAAGCAGGTGTGTAGGTTTTTATGGCCTTTAACCTCTTAAGGACCAATGACGTTGTGGAACGTCATGGCACCCTGGGCTTTAAGGACCAATGACGTTCCACAACGTCATGGCATTTTCCGGTCTCTGCCGCTCGCCGGGCAGAGATCGGAACTGAATGCCTGCTGAAATCCTTCAGCAGGCATCCAGGGCAAACGCTGAGGGGGGCCATGTAGGCCCCCCATGTCGGCGATCGCCGCAAATCGCAAGGGAAATCGCCCTTGCGATCTGCGGCGATACCAGGCTGATCGGGCCTCTGGGACCCGACCGCCCGGTAATTTCGCATGATCCCGGCTGTCACAGACAGCCAGGACCATGCTGGAGCCTAGGAGCGAGGTGGTAAGCCAGCCACCTCCTCCGATCCCCTGCGATCCGTCGGTTAACTAACCGAGCAATCGCAGGGGGGGGGGGGGGGCGGTTACTTCCTCCCGTACTGCCCGGCCCCTTGTAGTCCGGAGAGGACGGGAGGAAGACCAGAGGACGCGGCGGGGGACGGGGGAGTGCTGGGGACCAGCCCCGGTACTTACCTCGTCCCTGAAGACCCGGATCCTGGCGGCGGAGACGGCGGCGGCGGCGACAGGTGAGTTGATCTTCAGCCGCGGTAGGGCCCTTTACAGCAATGCACGTCGCCGTAAAGCGACATGCATTGCTGTAATGGGACCCTGTAAACTACAACTCCCAGCATGCCCAGACAGCCCTTGGCATCTGGGCATGCTGGGAGTTGCAGTTTTGCAACATCTGGAGGTCCACAGTTTGGAGACCACTGTGCCCTTCCAGATGTTGCAAAACTACACATCCTCAGCATGCCCTTACTGTCCAGGCATGCTGGGAGTTGTAGTTCTGTAACATCTGGCCCTTCAGATGTTGCAGAACTACAACTCCCAGCATGCCTGGACAGTTTTGGCATACTGGGAGTTGTAGTTTTGCAACATCTGGAAGGGCACAGATTGGGAACCACTGTATTAGTGGTCTGCAAACTAGTCCTCCAGATGTTGCAAAACTACAACTTCAAGCATGCTGGGAGTTGTAGTTCGGCAACATCTGGCTCTAAAGATGTTGCCGAACTACTACTCCCAGCATGCCTGAGAATGCTGGGAGTTGTGGTTTTGCAACAACAGGAGGCACACTGGTTGGGAAACATTGTCTGTTTCCTAACTCAGTGTTTCCCAACCCGTGTGCCTCCAGCTGTTGCAAAACTATAACTACCAGCATGCACTGATGGACTGTGCATGCTGGGAGTTGTAGTTTTGCAACAGCTGGAGGTCCCCCCCCACTGTGAATGTACAGGATACATTCACATGGGCAGGGGGCTTACAGTGAGTATCAGGCTGCAAGTTTGCGATGCAGCAAATTTTGCGCGGCAGCTCAAACTCGCTGTAATCCCCCGCCCATGTGACTGTACCCTAAAAACACTACACTACACTACACTAACACAAAATAAAATAAAAAATAAAAAAACACTACATATACATATACCCCTACACAGCCCCCCTCCCCTCCCCAATAAAAATGAAAGCGTCTGGTACGCCACTGTTTTCAAAATGGAGCCTCCAGCTGTTGCAAAACAACAACTCCCAGTATTGCCGGACAGCCGTTGACTGTCCAGGCATGCTGGGAGTTTTGCAACAGCTGGAGGCACCCTGTTTGGGAATCACTGGCGTAGAATACCCCTATGTCCACCCCTATGCAAGTCCCTAATTTAGGCCTCAAATGCGCATGACGCTCTCACTTTGGAGCCCTGTCGTATTACAAGGCAACAGTTTAGGGCCACATATGGGGTATCGCCGTACTCGGGAGAAATTTCTTAACAAATTTTGGGGGGCTTTTTCTCCTTTCACCCCTCATGAAAAGGTGAAGTTGGGGGTCTACACCAGCATGTTAGTGTAAAAAAATTTTTTTTTTATACTAACATGCTGGTGTTGCCCCATACTTTTCATTTTGACAAGAGGTAAAAGGGAAAAACGCCCCCCAAAATTTGTAATGCAATTTCTCCCGACTACGGAGATGCCCCATATGTGGGCGCAAAGTGCTCTGGGGGCGCACAACAAGGCCCAGAAGGGAGAGTGTACCATGTACATTTGAGGTGATTTGCACAGGGCTGGCTGATTGTTACAGCGGTTTTGACAAACGCAAAAAAAACAAAACCTCACATGTGACTCCATTTCGGAAACTACACCCCTCACAGAATGTAATGAGGGGTGCAGTGAGAATTTACCCCCCACTGGTGTCTGACAGATCTTTGGAACAGTGGGCTGCGCAAATTAAAAATTTTGTACAGCCCACTGTTCCAAAGATCTGACAGACACCAGTGGGGGGTAAATGCTCACTGTACCCCTTGTTACGTTCCTCAAGGGGTTTAGTTTCCAAAATGTTATGCCATGTGGGGGTTATTTTGCTGTCCTGGCACCATAGGGGCTTCCTAAATGCGACATGCCCCCCGAGCAAAATTTGCTCACAAAAAGCCAAATATGACTCCCTCTCTTCTGAGCAGTGTAGTTCGCCTGTAGTGCGCTTCAGGTCAATTTATGGGGTACCTCCATACTCAGAAGAGATGGAGTTACAAATTTTGGGGGGTATTTTCTGCTATTAACCCTTGCAAAAATGTGAAATTTGGGGGGGAAACACACATTTTAGTGAAATTTTTTTTTTTACGTATGCAAAAGTCGTGAAACCCCTGTGGGGTATTAAGGCTCACTTTATTCCTTGTTACGTTCAACAAGGGGTCTAGTTTCCAAAATGGTATGCCATGTGGGTATTTTTTGCTGTCCTGGCACCATAGGGGCTTCATCAATGCGACATGCCCCCAAGCAAAATTTGCTCTCAAAAAGCCAAATATGACTCCTTCTCTTCTGAGCATTGTAGTTCGCCCGTAGTACACTTCAGGTCAACTTATGGGGTACCTCCATACTCAGAAGGGATGGGGTTACAAATTTTGGGGGGGTATTTTCTGCTATTAACCCTTGCATACATGTGAAATTTGGGTGGAAACACACATTTTAGTGAAATTTTTTGAATTTTTTTTTTACATATGCAAAAGTCGTGAAACACCTGTGGGGTATTAAGGCTCACTTTATTCCTTGTTACGTTCCTCAAGGGGTCTAGTTTCCAAAATGGTATGCCATGTGGGTATTTTTTCCTGTTCTGGCACCATAGGGGCTTCCTAAATGCAACATGCCCCCCAAAAAACATTTCAGAAAAACGTACTCTCCAAAATCCCCTCGTCGCTCCTTCGCTTCTGAGCCCTCTACTGTGCCCGCCGAACACTTTACATAGACATATGAGGTATGTGCTTACTCGAGAGAAATTGGGCTACAAATATAAGTATACATTTTCTCCTTTTACCCCTTGTAAAAATTCAAAAATTGGGTCTACAAGAACATGCAAGTGTAAAAAATGAAGATTGTGAATTTTCTCCTTCACTTTGCTGCTATTCCTGTGAAACACCTAAAGGGTTAAAACGCTGACTGAATGTCATTTTGAATACTTTGGGGGGTGCAGTTTTTATAATGGGGTCATTTATGGGGTATTTCTAATATGAAGACCCTTCAAATCCACTTCAAACCTTAACTGGTCCCTGAAAAATTGTGATTTTGGAAATTTTGTGAAAAATTGGAAAATTGCTGCTGAACTTTGAAGCCCTCTGGTGTCTTCCAAAAGTAAAAAATCGTAAATTTTATGAGGCAAACATAAAGTGGACATATTGTATATGTGAATAAAAAAAAATTATTTGGAATATCCATTTTCCTTACAAGCAGAGAGCTTCAAAGTTAGAAAAATGCAAAATTTTCAATTTTTTCATCAAATTTTGGAATTTTTCACTAAGAAACGATGCAAGTATCGACAAAATTTTACCAATAACATAAAGTAGAATATGTCACGAAACAACAATCTTGGAATCAGAATGATAGGTAAAAGTGTCTTAGAGTTATTAATGCTTAAAGTGACAGTGGTCAGATGTTCAAAAAACGCTCTGGTCCTAAGGTATAAAATGGCCTGGTCCTTAAGGGGTTAACATTAATTGTCCCCTATGATTTTAACAGTAAAAAACAGACAACAGCTGAGAGCGTATATATTACACTTATTATAGGAAAGTACGGTTAACCCCTTAAGAACCAAGCCCATTTTAACCTTAAGGACCAGGCCGACTTTATTTTTGCATTTTCGTTTTTTCGTCCTCGCCTTCTAAAATCCATTACTCTTATACGTCCATCTACAGACCCATATAAGGGCTTATTTTTTGTGTGACCAATCGTACTTTGTAATGAAACCTCTCATTTTACCACAAAATGTACAGCGAACCCAAAAAATTATTTTTTTAGGGAGGAAACTTAAATGAAAACCACAATTTTGCTAATTTGGGAGGGTTTCATTTTCACACTGTACACTTTACGGTAATTTTATTTTTTACATGTGTTCTTTATTCTGTGGGTCAATATGATTAAAATGATAAACAGGGCTTTTATATTTTTGTACCGCTTAAAAAAAAATCTAAAACTTTTTCTACAAAATCAGTAATCTAAAATCGCCCTATTTGTACCACCAATAACTTTTTCATTTTTCCTTATATAGGGCGGAATGAGGGCTAATTTTTTTGCACTGTCATCTGTACTTTTTATCAAAACCACATTTGCATATAGAAAAGTTTTAGATAATTTTTAAAAAAAATTTGGGGGAATAAAATGTGACCAAAAAAAGCTGCATTTTTGGACTTTTTTTTTATTTTTTATGTTTATGCCATTCACCATACGGGATCATTAACATTATATTTTGATAGTTCGGACATTTACACATGCGACGATAGCAAATATGTTTATGAAAACATTTTTTAACGCATTTTGGGGGTAAAATGGGAAAAACTGACAATTTTCATTTCTATTGGGGGAGGGGATTTTTCCCTTTTTTTTTACTTTTCATTTTAAAATTTTTCAACATTTATTTTATTTTATTTTTTTTACACTTTTTATGTCCCCATAGGGGACCATCTATAGCAATCATTTGATTGCTAATACTGTTCAGTGCTATGCATAGGGCATAGCACCGATCAGTATTGTCGGCTATCTTCTGATCTGGTCTGTTCCATCTCAGACCAGAGCAGGAGACACCGAGAGACGGACGGAGGCAGGTGAGGGGATGTCCGCCCGCCATTACAGATGATCAGATCGCCATGGCAGTGATGCTGGCGATCCGATCCTCTATTTTAACATGCGCATTACCGCAGATGCCATGATCTGTACTGATCACGACATCTGAGGGGTTAATGGTGGACATCCGCCTGATTGCGGATGTCAGCCATTACCGGGCGTATATATTACGCCCGGTATGTAGCAGTCAGAATCTCTCTCTCTCTCTCTCTCTCTCTCTGTCCCTGTCCGCCTGCCTGCAGTGATGTGTGATTTTCTCAGTAACAGACAGACACTGTCTCAGGAAAATATCCCAGCAATACCTATGTGCAGCAATGGCTGTTGATTATAGAGGGTTGTGACATCACAGAGCTCGCTAGCTGCCAATAGGCTGCATGCTGCATGTGATTCAGGGTAATCCCGCCTACCCGCCTTGTTCCTTGTTCCATGTCTTCACATGTGTAGCCACCATTTTAGATCGCCTAGACCGCATTAAAAGGAGTACAATTAGGTGATTCATTTTATCGAATCGCTGCAATATTCGGATTTGTTACAAATGGAATTTTCCAGAAAATTTGTAGCGAGTTCGGATTTGTTCGATTCTCTAGTTGTAATGTAGAGGGACAGCATTAAGACCAGAGTTACTTACACAATTCTGTCCAGCAGATTAAAAGTTATCCCTTCTGTTAGCTAACCACAATTGCCCCCAAAGGCAATCCGGGATCTGATGAACTACTAAACACAATTACCCCAGATCACATTGCCTGGGGTACAGATATCCCTATATTGTTGGATTACCGAAAACGTAACTTTTATTGAACTATTATAAAATGGAATAGAAAAAATAGGAATGATGCTCAGAGTAAGGTAAAATTACATGTCATATATGCCCATCCTCTCATGTAATCAGGTGGAACAACCACTTTCTATATCTAGTAATGGTGGGAGATCCAAATTAGGTCCCAAAAAGACTGACTGGGAATGATTGGAGCAGTAGTTTAGCAACACAGAGCCTTTAGCTAAACTGGAGGCTCGCTGTTGCTTAACTACAATTCCCATCATAATGGAATAATGGGGGTTGTAGTTTAACAGCTGGAGGTTCCCTGTTTGGGAAACCACAGCCAAAAAAGGGTCTCTTCACATCATACATTTTTAATATGCCTTTTAAAAGCAAAAAGGCGTTCTAAAAACACACAATGTGAAAGACCCATACTCACCAACCTTCATCTCTATTGGTCTTTTCCTGTAGCCTCGCCTCTAATGATGTAATCATGACAGAAGAAGACTGACGGACCAAGATTAGGGTTGGTAAGTGATCGTCTTCTGTATACAGCAAAGGTTGTATACTGTATACAATCCCCCAAAGGGTTAATTAGCGCTCAGTAGCATTAATTAACTCTTTACTTGCTGGACTGGCACACTCAGCTCAGCAAGAAACAACTTTTGACAGGTCAATCAGAAATGTCAATAGTTATTGATCGCATTGAGGTCTCTGACTGACAGAGACACCTGCCGACCGGAGAGCTGAGTAAAATGTCGCCTGCATCCCTGGCCTGTAAATAAGGATCGCAGCAGATCTCAGGGGTGAAATCAAATGCAATCAACAACTTATTAGTAGTTTTTTACTACTGCAGCCCTAACTCATAGCTGTACTGAACACATAACGCTCAGCCTAGCAAGAGTTAAAGGGGTACTCCACTGGGAAACATTTTTTTTTATCAACTGGTGCAAAAATGTAAACAGGTTTGTAAATGACTGAAATAAAAAAAAATCTTAATCCTTCAGGTACTTAACAGCTCCTGTATGCTCCACAGGAAGTTATTTTCTTTTTGAATTTGCTTTCTGTCTGACCACAGTGCTCTTGGTTGACACATCTGTCCATTTTAGGAACTGTCCAGAGCAGGATAGGTTTTCTATGGGGATTTTCTCCTGCTCTGGACAGTTCCTAAAATGGACAGAGGTGTCAGCGGAGAGCATTGTGGTCAGACATAAAGGAAATTCAAAAAGATACTGTGGATCATAACAGCAGCTGATAAATCCTGGAAGGATTAAAGGGGTATTCCAGGAAAAAACTTTTTTTTATATACATCAACTGGCTCCAGAAAGTTAAACAGATTTGTAAATTACTTCTATTAAAAAATCTTAATCCTTCCAATAATTATCAGCTGCTGAAGTTGAGTTGTTCTTTTCTGTTTGGAAACAGTGCTCTCTGCTGACATTTCTGCTTGTCTCAGGAACTGCACAGAGTAGAATAAGTTTGCTATGGGGATTTGCTTCTACTCTGGACAGTTCACGAGACACGTGTCATCAGAGAGCACTTAGACAGAAAAGAACAACTCAACTTCAGCAGCTTAAAAGTATTGAAAGGATTAAGATTTTTTAATAGAAGTAATTTACAGATCTGTTTAACTTTCTGCAGCCAGTTGATATATAAAAAAAAGTTTTTTTCCTGGATAACCCCTTTAAGATTTTTTAATATAAGTAATTTACAAATCTGTTTAACTTTCTGGCACCAGTTGATTTGGGTTTTTCCAGTGGAGAACACCTTTAAAGCATTAACTGTGCTTGCAGCTGTCTAGCTGCAGGCACAGCTTAGTTCCAACATTTCCAGGTTTGGCTAGACTCGAAAGTTCTGTGAGTCTTGAACTCCCCGAAATTTGAATCAACTCAGGCTTTGGGGGGCTCAGCTCGCTCAACTATACTTCTGACTACCTACAGTATATAACTGCATACCTGGCTACCTAGCTAGCAGATAGCTGGCTACCTACCTACCTATGTACCTACCTGCATATCTACATAGCTACTTACCTACATACCTAGCAAATTAGTAGTTAAGTAGGTAAGTATCCAAGTAGCTAACATAGCTAGCTACCTACTTACCTAAGGCTACCTGGCTACCTATTCACTTACCTGCATAGCTAGCTACCTACCTGTCTATCTACTTTTCTCTATGCTGTTAAAAAAAATTGTATTGAACACCTAAGAAGCTAATAGAATAAAATTGTCTATGACATTGTAATAATACAACTCACCTGTGAGTACCCAAAAATGTTTAATATTCGTGCTAAGTGTAAAGATATTTCTGGACTCATATCTCCAATAACACCGACTAAGTCATACAACTTCTCACAATTGTAATTAGGAATAATGTCTCCAAAACCAGAAAGAATCGGCAGAACATTGTTTATAGCGTTATTCACATTGTTACATGAGTCATACACATGGTATCCCAGGGTCGTATTTGGTAAAATATCTGGATTCTTGTTAATCTCTTCGATGGCAAAAATAAATGCCATGAGATATCTGTAGAAACGAGGCGTAGGCCTGCAGGAAGTAAAAAAAAAATAAAAAAAAAGGCTTTTAAATGAGTATGTCAAATTCATGTGAAAAATACCACGGCATTGCACTGTTTAACTTTATCAGAATAACATTTGGCTTAGTTTAAAGGTCACCCTATTTAACTATTAGCAAACAAAGTTTGTGTAGACATCCTGCTACGTCAAGGTTGGGATCAATGCAGACCTGAGCTAGCCCCAAACCGCTGTTCCTACCTACTTGACTGATCCAGCCTAAATGGCAGTCCCCAACTTTGCCGCTGTCCCTAAACTGGACTGAAAGTGCAAAGAGCTTCAGAGAAGCCAGGTCAGAAACACATGGGGAGATAAATTAGAAAAAAGCAGAAAAAGGGTAAAATTTTGGGGGGCTTTTTCTCCTTTCACCCCTTATGAAAGGTGAAGTTGGGGTCTACACCAGCATGTTAGTGTAAAAAAAAAAATTTTTTTACACTAACATGCTGGTGTTGCCCTAACTTTTCATTTTGACAAGAGGTAAAAGGGAAAAAAAGCCCCCCAAAATTTGTAATGCAGTTTCTCCTGACTACGGAGATACCCCATATGTGGGCGCAAAGTGCTCTGGGGGCGCACAACAAGGCCCAGAAGGGATAGTGCACCATGTACATTTGAGGTGATTTGCACAGGGGTGGCTGATTGTTACAGCGGTTTTGACAAACACAAAAAAAAAAAAAACACATGTGACCACATTTTGGAAACTACACCCCTCACGGAATGTAATGAGGGGTGCAGTGAGAATTTACACCCCACTGGTGTCTGACAGATCTTTGGAAAAATGGGCTGTGCAAATTAAAAATTTTGTACAGCCCACTGTTCCAAAGATCTGACAGACACCAGTGGGGGTAAATGCTCACTGTACCCCTTGTTACGTTCCTCAAGGGGTCTAGTTTCCAAAATGGTATGCCATGTGGAGGTTATTTTGCTGTCCTATCACAATAGGGGCTTCCTAAATGCGGCATGCCCCCGAGCAAAATTTGCTCTCAAAAAGCCAAATATGACTCCTTTTCTTCTGAGCATTGTAGTTCGCCCGTAGTGCACTTCAGGTCAACTTATGGGGTACCTCCATACTCAAAAGAGATGGGGTTACAAATTTTTCTGCTATTAACCCTTGCATAAATGTGAAATTTTTGGGGGAAACACACATTTTAGTGATTTTTTTTTTTTTTTTACGTATGCAAAAGTCGTGAAACCCTGTGGGGTATTAAGGCTCACTTAATTCCTTGTTACTTTCCTCAAGGGGTCTAGTTTCCAAAATGGTATGCCATGTGTTTTTTTGTTTTTTTTTTGCTGTCCTGGCACCATAGGGGCTTCATCAATGCGACATGCCCCCGAGCAAAATTTGCTCTCAAAAAGCAAAATATGACTCCTTCTCTTCTGAGCATTGAAGTTCGCCCGTAGTGCACTTCAGGTCAACTTATGGAGTACCTCCATACTCAGAAGAGATGGGGTTGCAAATTTCAAATTTTGGGCGTATTTTCTGCTATTAACCCTTGCATAAATGTGAAATTTGGGGGGGAAACACACATTTTAGTGAATTTTTTTTTTATTTTTACTTATGCAAAAGTTGTGAAACCCCTGTGGGGTATTAAGGCTAACTTAATTCCTTGTTACGTTCCCCAAGGGGTCTAGTTTCCAAAATGGTATGCCATGTGTTTTTTATTTTTTTTTTGCTGTCCTGGCACCATAGGGGCTTCATAAATGCGACATGCCCCCGAGCAAAATTTTCTCTCGAAAAGCCAAATATGACTCCTTCTCTTCTGAGAATTGTAGTTCGCCCGCAGTGCACTTCAGGTCAACTTATGGGGTACCTCCATACTCAGAAGAGATGGGGTTACAAATTTTGGGGGGTATTTTCTGCTATTAACCCTTGCAAAAATGTGAAATTTGGGGGGAAACACATTTTAGTGAATTTTATTTTTTATTTTTTACATATGCAAAAGTCGTGAAACACCTGTGGGGTATTAAGGCTCACTTAATTCCTTGTTACGTTCCTCAAGGGGTCTAGTTTCCAAAATGGTATGGCATGTGTTTTTATTTGCTGTTCTGGCACCATAGGGGCTTCCTAAATGCAACATGCCACCCAAAAACCATTTCTGAAAAACGTACTCTCCAAAATCCCCTTGTGGCTCCTTCCCTTCTGAGCCCTCTACTGTGCCCGCCGAACTCTTTATATAGACATATGAGATATGTGCTTACTCGAGAGAAATTGGGCTACAAATACAAGTATAAATTTTCTCCTTTTACCGCTTGTAAAAATTCAAAAATTGGGTCTACAAGAACATGCAAGTGTAAAAAATTAAGATTGTGAATTTTCTCCTTGCACTTCAGGTCAACTTATGGGGTACCTCCATACTCAAAAGAGATGGGGTTACAAATTTTTCTGCTATTAACCGTTGCATAAATGTGAAATTTGGGGGGGAAACACACATTTTAGGGATTTTTTTTTTTACGTATGCAAAAGTCGTGAAACCCTGTGGGGTATTAAGGCTCACTTAATTCCTTGTTACTTTCCTCAAGGGGTCTAGTTTGCAAAATGGTATGCCATGTGTTTTTTTTTCTGCTGTCCTGGCACCATAGGGGCTTCATTAATGCGACATGCCCCCCGAGCAAAATTTGCTCTTAAAAAGCCAAATATGACTCCTTCTCTTCTGAGCATTGAAGTTCGCCCGTAGGGCACTTCAGGTCAACTTATGGAGTACCTCAATACTCAGAAGAGATGGGGTTGCAAATTTTGGGCGTATTTTCTGCTATTAACCCTTGCATAAATGTGAAATTTGGGGGGAAACACACATTTTAGTGATTTTTTATTTTTTTTTACTTATGCAAAAGTTGTGAAACCCCTGTGGGGTATTAAGGCTAACTTAATTCCTTGTTACGTTCCCCAAGGGGTCTAGTTTCCAAAATGGTATGGCATGTGTTTTTTTTTTTTTTTTTTGCTGTCCTGGCACCATAGGGGCTTCATAAATGTGACATGCCCCCGAGCAAAATTTGCTCTCAAAAAGCCAAATATGACTCCTTCTCTTCTGAGCATTGTAGTTCGCCCGCAGTGCACTTCAGGTCAACTTATGGGGTACCTCCATACTCAGAAGAGATGGGGTTACAAATTTTGGGGGGTATTTTCTGCTATTAACCCTTGAAAAATGTGAAATTTGGGGGGAAACACACATTTTAGTGATTTTTTTTTTTTTTTTTACATATGCAAAAGTCGTGAAACACCTGTGGGGTATTAAGGCTCACTTAATTCCTTGTTATGTTCCTCAAGGGGTCTAGTTTCCAAAATGGTATGGCATGTGTTTTTATTTGCTGTTCTGGCACCATAGGGGCTTCCTTAATGCAACATGCCACCCAAAAACCATTTCTGAAAAATGTACTCTCCAAAATCCCCTTGTGGCTCCTTCCCTTCTGAGCCCTCTACTGTGCCCGCCGAACTCTTTATATAGACATATGAGGTATGTGCTTACTCGAGAGAAATTGGGCTACAAAAACAAGTATAAATTTTCTCCGTTTACCCCTTGTAAAAATTCAAAAATTGGGTCTACAAGAACATGCAAGTGTAAAAAATGAAGATTGTGAATTTTCTCCTTCACTTTGCTGCTATTCCTGTGAAACACCTAAAGGGTTAAAATGCTGACTGAATGTCATTTTGAATACTTTGGGGGGTGCAGTTTTTATAATGGGGTCTTTTATGGGGTATTTCTAATATGAAGACCCTTCAAATCCACTTCAAACCTGTACTGGTCCCTGAAAAATAGTGAGTTTGAAAATTTTGTGGAAAATTGCTGCAGAACTTTGAAGCCCTCTGGTGTCTTCCAAAAGTAAAAACACATCCATTTTATGATTCAAACATAAAGAAGACATATTGTATATGTGAATAAAATAAAAAAATATTTGGAATATCCATTTTCCTTACAAGCAGAGAGCTTCAAAGTTAGAAAAATGCCAAATTTTCTAATTTTTCATCAAATTTTGGGATTTTTCACCAAGAAAGGATGCAAGTTACCACAACATTTTACCACTATGTTAAAGTAGAATATGTCACGAAAAAACATTATCGGAATCAGAATGATAACTTAAAGCATTCCAGAGTTATTAATGTTTAAAGTGACAGTGGTCAGATGTTCAAAAAAACGTGTAAGGTGTAAAATGGCTTGGTCCTTAACCCCTTAAGGACCAAGGACGTACCGGTACGTTCTTGGTCCTGCTCTCCTGATATAACGCGGGGTTACACAGTAACCCCGCATCATATCACGGCGGGCCCGGCGTCATAGTGAAGCTGGGACCCGCCTCTAATAGCGTGCAGCGCCGATCGCGGCGCCGCGTGCTATTAACCCTTTAGCCGCGCGCTCAGAGCTGAGCCGCGCGGCTAAAAGCCAAAGCGAAAGTTGCCGGCTAGCTCAGTGGGCTGTTCGGGATAGCCGCGGCGAAATTGCGGCATCCCCAACAGCTTACAGGACAGCGGGACGGCCCCTACCTGCCTCCTCGCTGTCCGAACGCCGAATGACTGCTCAGTGCCTGAGATCCAGGCATGAGCAGTCATGCGGCAGAATCGTCGATCACTGGTTTCCTATGAGAAACCAGTGATCAATGATGAAAATCAGTGTGTGCAGTGTTATAGGTCCCTATGGGACCTATAAAACTGCAAAAAAAAAGTGAATAAAGATCATTTAACTCCTCCCCTATTAAAAGTTTGAATCACCCCCCTTTTCCAATAAAAAAAAAACACAGTGTAAATAAAAATAAAAATAAACATATATGGTATCACCGAGTGCGGAAATGTCCGAATTATAAAAATATATCATTAATTAAACCGCTTGGTCAATAGCGTGCGCGCAAAAAAATTCCAAAGTCCAAAATAGTGCAGTTTCATTTAAAAATGAATAAAAAGCGATCAATAAGTCCTATCAATGCAAAAATAGTACCGTTAAAAACTTCAGATCACGGCGCAAAAAATGAGCCTTCATACCGCCCCATACACGGAAAAATAAAAAAGTTATAGGGGTCAGAATATGACAATTTTAAACGTATTAATTTTCCTGCATGTAGTTATGATTTTTTCCAGAAGTCCGACAAAATCAAACCTATATAAGTAGGGTATCATTTTAATCGTATGGACCTACAGAATAAAGATAATGTGTCATTTTTACCAAAAAATGTACTACGTAGAAACGGAAGCCCCCAAAATTACAAAACGGCAGTTTTTTTTTCAATTTTGTCGCACAATGATTTTTTTTTCCATTTCACCGTAGATTTTTGGGCAAAATGACTCATGTCATTACAAAGTAGAATTGGTGGCGCAAAAAATAAGCCATCATATGGATTTTTAGGTGCAAAATTGAAAGAGTATATTTTTTAAAGGCAAGGAGCAAAAAACGAAAATGCAAAAACGGAAAAAACCCCGTTCCTTAAGGGTTTAAGGGGTTAAGGGGTATTCCGGTGAAAACCTTTTTTTTTTTAAATCAACTGGTGGCAGAAAGTTAAACATATTTGTAAATTACTTCTATTAAAAAATCTTAATCCTTCCAGTACTTATTAGCTGCTGAATGCTACAGAGGAAATTCCTTTCTTTTTGGAACACTGATGACATCAGGAGCATAGTGCTCTCTGTCCAACAATGCATAGCAGATATATGCAAAGGGCAGCATGGTGGCTCAGTGTTTAGCACTGCTGCCTTGCAGCGCTGGAGCCTTTGGTTCAAATCCCACTAAGAACAACAATAAATAAAGAGTTATTATTATAATGACGACAGCAAAGAGCACTGTGCTCGTGATGTCATCAGAGAGAATTCCAAAAATAAAAGAATTTCCTCTGTAGTATTCAGCAGCTAATAAGTACAGGGAGGATTAACATTTTTTAATAGAAGTAATTTACACATCTGTTTAACTTTCTGGCACCAGTTAATTTAAAAGAAAAAAGGTTTTCACTGGAGTACCCCTTTAAGGAACCAAGTGTTTTTTGCACATCTGACCACTGTCATTTTTAGCATTAATAACTCTTGGATGATTTTACTTTTCTTTCTGATTCCGAGATTGTTTTTTCATGACATATGCTACTTTATGTGCATGGTAAATTTTCATCGATACTTGCATCATTTCTTGGTGAAAAATTTGATGAAAATTTTGAATTTTTCTAACTTTGAAGCTCTCTGCTTGTAAAGAAAATAGACATTATAAATAAATTATATATTTATTCACATATACAATATATCTACTTTATGTTTGCATCATAAAGTTGACATGTTTTTAGTTTTGGAAGACATCAGAGGGCTTCAAGTTCAGCAGCAATATTCAAGTTTTCAGGGACCAGTTCAGTTTTGAAGTGGATTTGAAGGGCCTTCATATTAGAAATACCCCATAAATGACCTCATTATAAAAACTGAACCCCTCAAAATATTCAAAATGATATCAAGAAAGTTTGTTAACCCTTTAGGTGTTTCACAAGAATAGCAGCAAAGTGAAGGAGAAAATTCAAAATCTTCCTTTTTCACATTTGCATGTTCTTATAGATCCAGTTTTTGAATTTTTACAAGGTGTAATAGGAGAAAAAGCCCCCCAAAGTGTGTAACCCGATTTCATCTGAGTAAGGAAATACCTCACAAGTGTATGTGAAGTGTTTGGCGGGAGCACTAGAGGGCTCAGAAGGGAAGGAGCAACAATGGGATTTTGGAGAGTGAATTTTGCAGAAATTTTTTTGGGTGAGCATGTCACATTTTTGAAGCCTCTATTGTGCCAGAACAGAAAAAAAAAAACACATGGCATACTATTTTGGAAACTACACCCCTCAAGGCACGTAACAAGGAGTTCAGTGAGCTTTAAAGGGGTACTCCGGTGGTTAATTTTTTTGACTATATGGCATCTTCTTTGTAAGTAGTGATGTCGCGCACATAAAATTTTTGGTTCACGAACCGCGAACGCGAACTTCCGCAAAGGTTCGCGAACCGGCAAACCGGGCGAACCGCCATTGACTTCAATGGGCAGGCTAATTTTAAAACCCACAGGGACTCTTTCTGGCCACAATAGTGATTTAAAAGTTGTTTCAAGGAGACTAACACCTGGACTGTGGCGTGCCGGAGTGGGATCCACGGCAAAACTCCCATGGAAAATTACATAGTTGATGCAGAGTCTGGTTTTAATCCATAAAGGGCATAAATCACCTAACATTCCTAAACGGTTTTGGAATAATGTGCTTTAGCCAACACATAGAGCCCTCCATAGCTAGAGCTCCCCTTTAGGCAGCACATAGTGGGATTTGAACCCAAGGCTCCAGCGCTGCAAGGCAGCAGTGCTAACCTCTGAGCCACCATGCTACCCTTAGCATATATTTAATATCCACGCTTGCTAAAATGGACAGAGATGTCAGCAGAGAGTACCAGAAAAATTAGGCATGTACACATGAATGAAAAATTGGGTATTGTCGCAGCCGCAGCTTTAGCAGCGGCCAGAAAAATTGCAGCACCATAACAAGTGCAGCAGCAGAGGCCCGAAAAATTAGGCATGTACACCTGGCTTTAAAATTTGGTATTGTCGCAGCTGTAGCAGCGGCCATAAAAATTGCAGCACCATAAGGCTAGGTTTCCACTTGTTTTTTTTTTTACAAAAATGCCAATAAAAACGCCCATTCTGCCGTATGGCGTTTTTTTTGTGAAAAAACGCTGCTGCCAGATGTTAGCTGCAAGTCAATAGTAAACTGCAAAATGCCAAATTCACTTGGCGTTTTTCAGTTTGGCGTTTTTTTTAATCCTTTTGGCGTTTTTTGGCTCCTTGGCAGTTTTTAAAAAACGACCTCTTGTCGAGACTTTGGCGTTTTTTTCGGGAAAAAACGCCAAGAAAAATGCCATGTGGGTCTTAAATTTGGCGTTTTTTCAGGCGGTTTTTATTCTCTTTTGGACTTTAGCGATGCAAAAAAGTGTTGGAGATACCTTTTTTTATTCAAATTTAGTAAGGTACCATTGAAAAATAATAATAAAAAAGATACAGTAGTGATGGAAAAAATTGTATTTAACGAAATATATCTTTTTTCTAACAAAATTTTTAATAATTTTTAAACAGGGATCAATTTATGTGCACGGGTAGGGCACTAAAAATGTAGCCGACAATAATAAAAATGTAGTGTGTGTGTGTGTTTCACTTTTTTTTTACAATTTTTAGGTAGTACTACTACTCCCAGCATGGAACACACTGTTCCATGATAGGAGTAGTAGTTACCTGTGTCAGGATTCGGCAGGCTGGAGGTGGATCCTCTGTGTCAGAGAGGGATTGGCGTGGACCGTGTCGGTGGACCGGTTCTAAGTTGCTACTGGTATTCACCAGAGCCCGCCGCAAAGCGGGATGGTCTTGCAGCGGCGGTAGCAACCAGGTCGTATCCACCGGCAATGGCTCAACCTCTCTGACTGCTGAGATAGGCGCAGTACAAGGGATTAGACAAGAGCAAGGTCGGACGTAGCAGAAGGTCAGGGCAGGCAGCAAGGATCGTAGTCAGGGGCAACGGCAAGAGGTCTGGAACACTGGCTAGGAACACACAAGGAAACGCTTTCACTGGCACAATGGCACTAAGATCCGGCAAGGAAGTGCAGAGGAAGTGAGGTAATATAGGGAAGTGCACAGGTGAACACACTAATTAAAAACCATGCGCCAATCAGTGGCACACCGGCCCTTTAAATCGCAAAGAACCGGCGCGCGCGCGCCCTAGGGAGGGGGGCCGCGCGCACCGGGACAGCACAGATGGGGAGCAAGTCTGGTAAGCGGGTCGGGATGCGCACCGCGAGCGGGCGCGTCCCGCATCGCGAATCGCATCCCGGCTAGGGACATTATTGCAGCGCACCCGGTCAGAGGGTCTGACCGGGGCGCTGCGAACAGGAGAACGCTGTGAGAGCTCTGGGGAGGAGCGGGGACCCGGAGCGCTCGGCATAACAACCTGTACTAATTCACAGATCGCTGGGGTCTGTTGTGATCCTTCTGTATAATGTATAGATGCTGCGGCTGCTCTTCTATGGTCCCCTGCACTGACGTATATATACACATATTCATATTTCCCAAAGAGCTGTGATTGGTTAGATGGTTCCAGCCAATCACAACTCTGTGGGAAATAGGAATATGTGTATATATACGGCAGTGCAGGGGACCATAGAAGAGCGGCCGCCGCATCCATACATTACACTGGAGGATCGCAACAGGTGTCAGGAGGAGTGACACTCGCTGCGATCTGTCTATTAATGCAGGTACTACAGCTCCCAGCATGGAGCAGAGTATACTCCATGTTGGGAGTGTTAGTACCTGCAGTAAGGGACACCCGCTGCGATCAAAGTGACTGTTGGGATCAGCTGTTCTCAAGGCTACAGAGCCAGGAGATCAGCTGATCCTGAGCAGTAGATATACATCGTATATCTACTGCCCAGCAAGAACTTACAGTGAGCCTGCAATGTGTATACAGTATACACATTGCTGGCTCACTTAACCCCTTGCTGAGCTGTGCGCTATGCACCAGCCCAGCAAGGAAAGAGTTAACTTACACTGCTAGACAGTGTAGGTTAACCCTTTGGGCGGTATACACTATATACAGCTATCTATAGATAGCTGTATATAGTGTATACAGAAGATGGAGAAGTCCCCTTACCTCCGTCCAGTCCCCGCGGGCCCGCGTAGCTCCGCCCCCTAGTGATGATGTCATTAGGGGCGGAGCTACAGACGCGATCCAGACTGGCAAGGGTATAAGGCTCTGTTAACATTGTCCGTATTGGATAATGGGAACAGACCCTTCTGCCAGTGTCTACCCAGACAGGGAGACTCCAGCTGTTGCTAAACTACAACTCCCAGCATGCCCAGACAGCCAAAGGCTGTCTGGGCATGCTGGGAGTTGTAGTTTTGCACCAATTGGAGGCTCACTGTTTAGGTAGACATTGCATTATGAGCGCGAAAAATGTCCTAACCTATTTTTTTTGTGTTTTTTCCTTTCTTCTCGTGTATGCAGAGGATTACGACGGATTCGATGGATTACGACGGATGAACAGGATTTTTTTTATATTTTAATAAAATGGTTAACGAGGGCTGTGGGGGAGTGTTTTTTAAAATAAAATAATTTTTCCAATGTGTTGTGTCTTTTTTTTATTGAATATTCAGGCTTAGTTATGGAGGCTGTCTAATAGACAGAATCCATGACTAAGCCGGGGCTTAGCATTAGCCCCAAAAACAGCTAGCGCTAACCCCCAATTATTACCACTTTGTTACTGGCCCTCCCCAGCCTAAATAACGCCAGCCTGTTACCGCCTAGGCCCAGGAGCGCCACTTTTGACGCTCGGGGCCTGTTGGTAACGGCTCTTCCTGGCACCCCTGTGGCGGTGGGTACCAGGGTAATAATTGGGGGTTAGCGCCAGCTGTTTTTGGGGCTAACACTAAGCCCCGGCTTAGTCATGGATTCCGTCTATTAGACAGCCTCCATAACTAAGCCTGAATATTCAATTAAAAAAAGACATAACACATTGGAAAAATTATTTTATTTAAAAAAACACTCCCCCACAGGCCTCATTAACCATTTTATTAAAATTAAAAAAATAAAGTTCATCCGTCGTAATCCATTGAATCTGTCGTAATCCTCTGCATACACGGATCTGAAATGAGATGAAAAAAAACATTTAAAAAAATGGGTTAGGACATTTTTTGCACTCTCTGCAGGGGAGAGCGCCCATAATGCAATGTCTACCTAAACAGTGAGCATCCAATTGGTGCAAAACTGCAACTCCCAGCATGCCCAGACAGCCTTTGGCTGTCTGGGCATGCTGGGAGTTGTAGTTTAGCAACAGCTGGAGTCTCCCTGTCTGGGTAGACACTGGCAGAAGGGTCTGTTCCCATTATCCAAAACGGACAATGTGAACAGAGCTTCAGACTAGTCTGAATATGTCTGTAGCTCCGCCCCTAATGATGTCATCACTAGGGGTGGAGCTACACGGACCGGCAGTGACAGAAATGAGGGAGGTAAGTGGACCTCCTGTTCTGTATACACTATATACAGCTATGTATAGATAGCTGTATATTCTGTATACCGCCCATAGGGGCTATAGGAGCAGGGAGTCCTGTCAGTCTGGTGACAGGATTCCTGGCGGCTGTATAGTATACACGGATACACTATGCCCCCCTGTATACTATACTGCCGGGAGGTGAGTAGTGATGCTGTACATCATTTCTCATCTCCTTACACTCTGTGGACCGGGCGCTCAGCATCCGACCCACAGAGTGGTACCCAGAAGGCAGTGAGAAAACTGCCACAGGGGACAAATTTGGCTGTTTCCACACACCAGGGAAAACGCCAGAAAAAACGCCAGAAAAACTGCCAAAACTCTGGAAAAACCTGTGGCAGTTTTTCTGGCATTTTTGCTGGTGTTTTTTTAGGTGTACAAAAAAAAAACAAGTGGAAACCTAGCCTAACAAGTGCAGAAGCAGAGGCCACAAAAATTAGGCATGTACACCTGGCTGGAAAATTTGGTATTTGTTTTGCCAGGCAGAAAGTGCCCTAAAACATTGCGGCTTGAACCCTAGTTGGTGTCCGATAAGTCGCACAAGTCATCCGGCATTCAGAGTTCAAATACAGCAGCGTGTGGACCATTTTTAGGCCAAGGCAGCTCATCTGATCAGGCTTTGTTCAGTCAAATGTATCGCCCAGTGTCAGCCCCTTCGGGATCCATCCCTCATTCATCTTAAGAAAGGTGAGGTAATCCAGACTTTTTTTTACCAAGGTGACTCCTCTTCTCAGTTACAATACCTCCTGCTGCACTGAAGGTCCTTTCTGACAGGACACTGGAAGCGGGACAGGCCAGAAGTTCGAGCGCAAATTGGGATAGCTCAGGCCACAGGTCAAGCCGGCACACCCAGTAGTCAAGGGGTTCATCACTCCTCAGAGTGTTGATATCTGCGGTTAAGGCCAGGTAGTCTGCTACCTGTCTGTCAAGTCGCTCTCTGATGGTGGACCCCGAAGGACTGTGTAGTGCTTAAAAAGCTCTCCATGTCCTCCATCAACAGCATGTCTGTACAGCATCCTGTCCTTGCCAGCGTGTTCGTGGGAGGAGGAGGAGGATTACTTTCACCTTTTCCCCTGTTGTGCTGTGACATGACCCTTATGTGCTGTGTACAGCATACTTCTTAATTTATTTTGGACCTGCTGAATCCTTTCTGCCTTGCTGTAATGCGGTAACATGTCAGGCACTTTATGTTTATACCGGGGGTCTAGTAGCGTGGACACCAAGTACAGGTCGTTCTCCCTCATCCTTTTTATACAAGGGTCCCTCAACAGGCACGACAGCATGAAAGACCCCATTTGCACAAGGACGGATGCCGAGCTACTCATGTCCCGTTCCTAGTCCTCAATGATATCAGGAAAGGTATCATCTTCTTACCCCCAGCCACGTACAACACAACGGGAACCAGATAGGTGACAAGGAGCATCTTGGGATGCCTGCTGTGGTTGGTCTTCCTCCTCCTCTTCAAAGCCTCATTCCTCCTCTGACTCCTCTTCATTAGGAGTATTGAATTCCAACGTGTCGGGCTGTCGCAAATCAATCATGTTGTTTCGCCGCTGGATATCTGACAAGTGCGCCATGGCCGTGTAGGAACGCCTGAAATGGCCACACACCTTCCTGGACTGCTTCAGGACATCCTGTAAGCACATAGCGTTGTACAATCAGATTACACACATGTGCCATGCACGGCACATGTGTCAACTCTCCCAACCTCAATGCCGCCAACAAATTTGTTCCGTTGTCACAAACCACCTTGCCGATCTCCAGTTGGTGCGGAGTCAGCCACTGGTTCACCTCTGCGTTCAGGAGCGCTGGTGCGGTGTGACTCTCCGCTTTGAGGCAAGTCAACCCCAAGAGAGCATGACACTGCCGTATCCGGGATGTGGAATAGCACCTGGGGAGCTGGGGGGGTGCCGGTGATGTGGAGCAAGATGCAGCAGTGGAAGAGGACTCGGCCGAGGATGTTATGGAAGAGGATGGAGTAGGAGGAGTAGAGGAGGTGGCAGCAGGCCTGCCTGCAAGTCGTGGCGGTGTCACCAACTCCTCTGCAGAGCCACGCATTCCATGCTTGGCAGCCGTCACCAGGTTTACCCAATGCACAGTGTAGGTGATATACCTGCCCTGACCATGCTCTTCAGACCAGGTATCAGTGGTCAGATGGACCCTTGCCCCTACACTGTATGCCAGACATGCCATAATTTCCTTTTGCACAATGGAGTAAAGGTTGGGGATTGCCTTTTGTGCAAAAAAATTTCTGCCGGGTACATTTCACTGCGGTGTCCCAATGGCTACAAATTTTTTAAAGAGCTCAGACTCCTCCAGCTTGCATGGTAAAAGTTGGCGGGCTAGCAGTTCCGACAAGCCAGCAGTCAGACGCCGGGCTAGGGGGTGATTTTGAGACATTGTATTCTTGCGCTCAAACATCTCCTTGACAGACACCTGACCTGGCTGAAGATGCTGGACCAGGAGGAAGATGGCGGCTTTGACTTTGTGTGCTGCTTGTACTGACGTGTTGATCCCATAGGAGTTTGTGATGTGACATCATGTGCCTTCGCAAAGCAGTTGTGCCTAGGTGGGTGTTGGACTTCCCACGACTCAGTTTCTTCTGGCACAGGTTGCAAATGGCCTCGCTGTTGTCAGAGGCAGACACACAAAAAAAATGCCACACTGCTGAGCTCTGCGATGACTGCATTCTGGTGGTGGCAACAGCATGCGTTGATTAGCGTCCCGTCTGGCTGACCCCGGGTGCCAATGCTTGCTGTCTGACTGTGCCACTAGCTCCTTGCGACGACTTCCCCCTGCTTCCAACTCGTCTCCTCCTCCTCTCTGTCTCCCCATCTGAACTTTCCCCCTCTTCTTTTCTTCTAGCGAGCACCCACGTGGCATCCACGGACACATCGTCATCATCAACACCTTCACCGCTATCTGACACCTCAAGAACGGAAGCAGCAGCGGGTACAACATCATCATCACACCGTACGTCCATGTGTAATGCTGCCTGACTGAGACATATCCCTGTTAACTACATCCTCTGGCAATAATGGTTGTGCATCACTCATGTCTTCAAACTGATGTGTAAATAACTCCTCTGACGGATCAAGTAAAGCTGCTGTGGTGCTAGTGTTGGTGGTGGCAGCAGGCGGGCAAGTGGTAGCATGAGAGGTGCCCGAAGCTAAGCTAGAGGAGAAGGATGGTGCGTCAAGGTTCCGAGCGGAAGCTGTAGTAGATTGGGTGTCTTGTGATAGCCAGTCAACTAAGTCCTCAGAACTTTGGTGGTTCAGGGTACGTGGCCTCTGAACACTGGCCATTCTAGGGCCAAGGGGAATCCCAGCATCACGACGGCCCCTGCGGGGTAGCCATCCTCTGCCTGTCATTTTTTTGGTTAAATTTGCACAAGTGTCACACCAAATGTTATTTGCACTAGGGTGACACAATTTGCCCTGCAGGCAAAAAAACTGGCAACTGTGACGTGAACTGACAGTGACGACTGGTTTGATTTAACAGCCAAAAAAGTTTTTTTATTTTTTTATTTGCAGAACTGTCACACCAAATGTGATTTGCACTAGTGTGACAATGAGCAAAAAAGCTTTTAAGCAGTGGTCCCCAACCAGGGTGCCTCCAGTTGTTGCAAAACACACGGACTGATATCTTTCGGCCCTTTGAATACTGTAGTAGTTAGTTGCTTGAAGGAACTTAAGTTTTATACTGGAGTACCCCTTTTAACTAGAGGTTCCCTCCCAACCAGGGTGCCTCCAGCTGTTGCAAGACACACGAACTGATATCTTTAATCCCTAAAAAGGGCTTTTTTGGGTGCTGTCCTTAAAGCAGATGTTACACTAGTGCTTTAGGAGTAAACTGGACCCTGAATACACCACCTAGCAGCAACCTAGCTATCGCTTTCCCTATACAGCAGGAGCAGCTTCTCGGACCCTGCACTTCCTAAGCCTGCAGCATGCTGAATGAGGGTAAGATGGCATCCGTGCAAGAGGTAGGAGGATCTGGAAGGGAGGGACTGCTGCTGTTTGGCTGTAATGTGTCTGCTGACTCACTCACAGGGTTAAAGTTTACTGCAATATTAAAGTATAGGGGGCGGATCGAACTTCACATATGTTCGCCTGGCGATGCGAACGCGAACATGCTAAATTCGCCGGGAACTGTTCGTCGGCGAACAATTCGCGACATCTCTATTTGTAAGTTTTGCTTTTTTGCAATATACATGTGTTATATGTTTTGGCAGCATGTATGTGTTTTTCTTACCTTTTTATTGGGTAGGAAGTTCTGTAGTTCAGAGGGTTTTCTTTTACTGGTGTCCACAGTTCTGAGTCTGTTGTGGACAACAGTTCTGAGTCTGCTCTGTCTGCATGAGGGGAATAAGCCATGCCCCCTCATCTCATCCAGCTGAGTACACAGCTCCTCACCTCCCCTCCCCCTGCTCTGTATTCTGAGGACGCAGGTCTGCACAGGAGAAATAACACAGATAAGATAAGTGTTATCTGAAGAGGAGGATGACAAGGTGCACGGGCTGGGGATGTATGGACTGCAGGGGAATAAATCTCATACTGGGAATGATCTCTATATGTGAAGGGGGAGAGGGGGGGACTCCTGAATGACACATGCTGGGAATTGTAGTCCCTGTTGAGTGTGTGTGCTAGTGTTTACAAACCAGTGTGCTTCCAGCTGTTGCAAAACTACAACTTCCAGCATGCCCTGACAGACTTTGGGCATGCTGGGAGTTGTAAATTTGCAACAGCTGGAGGCACACTGGTTGTGAAACACTGTTCTAGCCTATCCAGCATACACATCATGTTACACCAGTGTTTCCCAACCAGTGTGCCTCCAGCTGTTGCAAAACTACAACTTCTAGCATGCCCAAAGGCTGTCAGGGCATGCTCGGAGTTGTAGTTTTGCAACACCTGGAGGCACCCTGGTTGGGAAACACTGGTGTATGCCCTACAGAGGTGTGGTGAACTACAACCCCCAGGAGACTACAGAGGCAGCATGCTGGTGTTATACCACAGACTGAATACTCCTGAATGACACATGCTGGGAGTTGTAGTCCCTTTTTGTGTGTATGCCAGTGTATCCCAACCAGGGCTGATTATATTAGTATGCTGTGTATAAGGGGGCCGACCCGGGAAAATAGTAGGGTGGCTAAAGGGCGGAACACACAAACAAACAAAAAAGGAGCCGCCCCAAACCACCAAGGCATGTGGCATGCTGGGATTTTATAGTTTTCAGCATAGCAAGATAAAGGAAATAGAAGCAAATATAGAAAAACAAAGTGGGGGATAAAAAGACAACAAAGAACAGAAATATAGTAGGCTAAACAACAAGAATAGAAATGAAACAAAACAAATAGGGTAAGTCAAAAACGGAAAAACATGTTGACCACCGGAGTACCCCTTTAACACCCCACAGCTGTTTGACGACTTTTCAGTAAAGTCGGATGTGTAAATGAAAAAATAATGTTTTCACTAAAGTGCAGTTTTTTTCCCAAATTTACAATTTTTACAAATGGTAATGGGAGAAGATGCCCCCCCCCCCCAAAATTTGTAACCCCATGTCTTCTGAGTATAGAAATACCCCATATTAGGATGTAAAAT
The DNA here is from genome assembly GCF_029499605.1 of Hyla sarda. Lineage (NCBI taxonomy): Eukaryota > Metazoa > Chordata > Amphibia > Anura > Hylidae > Hyla > Hyla sarda. The sequence continues at coordinate 23,648,391 of NC_079189.1, forward strand.
GCTCTGCAGGCGAACTACAATGCTCAGAAGAGAAAGAGTCACATTTGGCTTTGCTGAAATGGTTTTTGGGGTGCATGTCACAATTTGGAAGCCTCTAGGGTGCCGAAACAGCAAAAAAAAAAAAAAAAAGGGAAGGAGTGACAATGGGATTTTGGAGAGTGAATTTTGCTGAAATTTTTTTTGGGTGGGTATGTCGCATTTTGGAAGCCTCTATTGTACCAGAACAGCAAAAAAAAAAAAACACATGGTATACTATTTTGGAAACTACACCCCTAAAGGCACGTAACAAGGAGTTCAGTGAGCCTTAACACCCCACAGGTGCTTGACGACTTTTTGTTAAAGTCGGATGTGTAAAGGGAAAAAAAATTCTACTAAAATGCATCTTTTTCCCCAAATTTCACATTTTTACAAGGGGTAATAGGAGAAAATGCCCCCCAAAATTTGTAACCCCCTTTCTTTTGAGTATGGAAATACCACATGGATTAGAGTATGTAGAGTGGATGTAGAGTGCTCTGCGGGCGAACTACAATGCTTAGAAGAGGAGGAGCGCCATTGAGCTTTTGGAGAGAGAATTTCTTTGGAATGGAAGTCAGGGGCCCTATGCGTATGCAAAGCCCCCCATGCTTGATGACTTTTTGTTAAAGTCGGATGTGTAAAGGAAAAAAAAAATTCTACTAAAATGCAGCTTTTTCCCCAAACTTCACATTTTTTTACAAGGGGTAAAAGGAGAAAATGTCCCCCATGTTACCTGATTTTGGAAACTGCACCCATCAGAGAATTTAATAAGGAGTGCAATAAGCATTTGCACACCACTGGCATTTGACAGATCTTTGGAACAAGGGGCTGTGCAAATGAAAAATAAAATTTTTCATTTTTACGGACCACTGTTCCAAAAATCTGTCAGACACCTGTGAAGTGTAAATGCTCACTGCACCCCTTATTACATTATGTGAAGGATGTAGTTTCCAAAATAGGGTCACATGTGGGGTCCATTCCATTGTTCTTGCACTATGAGGGCTTTGTAAACACACATGGCCTTCAATTCCAGACACATTTTCCTGTGCTCCTTCTCTTCTGAGCATTGTAGTGCACAAGCAGAGCACTTTACATCCACATATGGGGTTATATATTTTGGGGGGCTTTTTTCCTATTTTCCCTTGGGTAACACCAGCATTCTAGTGAAAAAAAAATTTTCATCATTTTCTGATCCAACTTTAACGAAAATTCGTCAAACACCTGTTACGTTCCATTGGGTATTTCCGTACTCAGGTGAAATTGCGTTACAAATTTTGGGGATCTTTTTTCCTTTTACCTCTTGTGAAAATAAAAAGTATGGGGCAACACCAGGATGATAGTGCAAAATGTTTTATTTTTTTTACACTAACAGGCTTGTGTAGACCCCAACATTTCCTTTTCATACGGGTTAAAAGGACAAAAGCCCCCTAAATTTGTAGTGCAATTGCTTCCAAGTACGGAAATACCCCATATGTGGCTGTAAACTGTTTCCTTGAAATACGACAGGGCTACGAAGTGAGAGAGTGCCATATGCATTTGAGGCCTACATTTGGGATTGCATATGGGTGGACATAGGGGTATTCTACACCAGTGATTCCCAAACATGGTGCCTCCAGCTGTTGCTAAACTCCCAGCATGCTTGGACAGTCAGGGACTGTCCGTAAATGCTGAAAGTTTTTGTTTTGCAACAGTGGGAGGCTCAGTTTTGGAAACACTGCCGTACAATACGTTTCCATTTTTATTTGGGGGGGGGGAGACAGTGTAAGGGGGTGTATATGTAGTGTTTTACCCTTTATTTTGTGTTGTGTCGTGTAGTGTTTTTAGGGTACATTCGCACTGCCTCAGCTCAAACTTGAAGCTGGAAACTCACTGTAAACCCGACCGTGTAAATGTAGCCTGTACGATCTGTTAGGTTCTATTACCTAACTCAGTATTTTCCAACCATTGTGTCTCCAGCTGTTGCGAAACTACAACTCCTAGCATGTACTGATCGCCGTAGGGCATGCTGGGAGATGTAGTTATGCAATAGCTGGACATACGCAACTACAATTTCCCAGCATGCCAAGACAGCTGTTTGCTGTTTGGTCATGCTGGGATTTGCAGTTTTGCTACATCTGGAGGGCCACAATTTAGAGACCACTGCACAGTGATCTCCAAACTGTAGCCCTCCAGCTGTTGCAAAACTGCAAATCCCAGCATGCCCAAACAGCCATCTGGGCATGCTGGTAGTTGTAGTTTTGCAACTTCTGTAGGGACACAGTTTAGAGACCACTGTATAGTGGTCTCCAAACTGTAGCCCTCCAGATGTTGCCAGGCAACTACTCACTGGCTTCCGTAGGATTGCCCCACCAGGGAGCCGCATCGCCATCCTCTGCCGCCCGCCGCCGATCGCTGCTGGTAAGTGGACCTCTGGTGCCGGTCTCCGTTGGTTCCCCCATTCTGCCTGAACTACTGTGGGTGGGCAGAACGGGGGAACCGAACTTAACCCCGCCCCTGATCTGCTATTGATCGGTCGCTTCTGACCAACCAATTGCAGGGATAGAAGGGGTGGCACCCCTGCCACCTCACTCCTATCCCTTCAGGGGAATCATGGGTGTCTTGGGCAACGCCGATCCCCCTTATTTTCTGGGTCACCGGGTCACCGGAGACCCGTATGATCCGGAATCGCCACAAATCGCCGGTGTGAATTCATGGGGGAGGGGGTCTCAGGCCCCCCTGAGCATTGTCACGGGATGCCTGCTGATAGATATCAGCAGTCTTCCCGGTCTGGTCCCCGCCTGGTGCGCGGCAGGGACCGAAAATTCCCACAAGCATACAGGTACACCCTTGGTCCTGAAGTACCAGGGTGTCAGGGCGTACCCATACACCTGTGGTCCTTAAGGGGTTAAAATACTATGTTAATTATCCCATATGGTGAAAGGCGTAAGCATAAATTGCAGACCTTAAATTGTTGATTTAAATGGGTACTCCGGTGGAAAACAATTTATTTTAAATCAACTGGTGCCAAAAAGTTATACAGATTTGTAAATTACTTCTATTAAAAAAATCTTAATCCTTCCAGTACTTATCAGCTGCTGTTTACTACAGAGAAAGTTCTTTACTCTTTGAATCTCTTTTCTGTCTGACCACAGTGCTCTCTGCCGACACCTCTGTCCATGTCAGGAACTTGTTAAGCACAAGAGCAAATCCCCATAGCAAAGCTATTCTGCTCTGGACAGTTCCTGACAGGTGTCAGCAGAGAGCACCGTGGACAGACAGAAAAGAAATTCAAAAAGAAAAGAACTTTCTCTGTAGTATACAGCAGTTGATAAGTATTAAAAGGATTAAGATGTTGTGGTAGCCCTTGGGGGGATATCATACAGTGGGGGTGTTGCTTCGATATTTAAGGGGTTAAGTTAACCCCTGTCACTCGTGACGCCAGGGTGTGGGTTAATACGCTGAGGTAAATCGGCCTATCGCGACACTTCCCAGAAACGATAGGTGCGTGCTTAAATGAATTAAGGTTCACAATAGAGATGAACTTGAACTTGCATAAACTTTACTGAAGTACTTGCGGTACATCCAATTAACTGCAACAGTCTTAGTAATACAGTCTCTATACAGCTCGGCAATGATTGACAGATGCTGCGGACCATTGACTTATCCAAGGCTTAATAGAATTAGGATTTGTGCAGAGATCCATCCAGATTTAGGGGTCTGTTTAGGTCCAGTGATCTTGCGAAGTTAACAGGGATTGAGATAACTGCCAGTTTTGTATGAATGGCTGTTGCCGCAAGGCTTGGGCCTAGTCACTACGGAAGATAGCTGCGCAAATCTTCCTTCATCAGCAGCGCAGAAACAAGAGAAGAGAGCGATTAATGGCCGCCGCTCCCTTATAAGGGCAGTGTCAGCTGTCACTCACAGTTACAAGGCATGGTGGGTGAACACGTCACTGGGACCATAGAGTTTTCCACCTCATCACATGACCCGCAGGTCCTGTCACGCTACAAACAGGTAGACAATTCAATATATACACTTCTTATACTTATAACTGTATAAATATCAGATAGCCAATAAATGTATAGTAGTTCTAAGTGAGAGGTGACAAGGGGAAGACTAGAAAAGAGGGACCCCGACGTCCTAGGGACTGTGACTATGGGGACCTCTACATAGGTAACGTATAAAATATGGTACCGGGACACCACAAACCCCCTTATTTAAAATAAGTCGACCTCGATGCCTGTCCCCTAAGGCAGAGGAACTAGGACTAAAACAGGAATTTATATATATTTTTTCTTTACATCCTGACAAAACCTATGTAAAGATTAAAAACATTCTCTGGATACTCTTACTAGTATCTTGACTAGACAATATGAATCTATCTAGACATTTTGATGCTACCTGGACAGTGATGAAGCTATCTAACCTTTAGTTTCTAGCTCCTTGAACATTTATTATAGCTCTCTATAACATTTATGAGGCTAACTAGACATTAGTACAGCTCTCTATACATTTAGCTTCAAGCTGACTACACATTTTGAAATCTCACACATTTTTTTTTTCTTTTTGCCAACAATAAGTTACCTATTAGTACATGAGCGGTATACTGGCTAGCCGGAAGCTAGGTCACAGTAAGATGGCTGCTAGGGTCTATCGGCTACACACTACTAATCCCTAGAGCACTTCCAAATAACCTACCTAGGTTACCTTTAGAAATACGTGTTCAATTCTATACTCGCAAGAGCACCTACTGGCCAGGTAGAGCATCTCACACACGTAATACAGAGAAAAGACATATGAGTGTACCTAACAGTGGCAGGAATTGGGCATCAATAGGCTACAATTCCTAAGTGTTTCTTGAATGTGAGATATATTTTATTTTTTGTGTATATATTGAAATAGATTGAGGTAGTACATTTAAGTGAGTAGTCTAGAGTACTGAAAAGTTATAGGTAGGACATTGAAGTGGGTTATCAAAGGTACTATGTGTGCAAGTACTATCTTAACGGTAAGTTACCCTACTGTTTTTGTTGAGAAAGGTGCTAGCGATTGGCGACAGCAGCAATACTACCCTCGGAGGAGCCGGGGTGTCACCTATTAAGTAACTACTAAAACACCTTTTAGCATTTTTATATCTTTGTATGTACATGTGTACAAGAGTTATTTACTGTTACGCCGAGCGCTCCGGGTCCCCGCCCCTCCCCGGAGCGCTCGCTTCTCTCTCGCTACCGCAGCGCTCCGGGCAGCTCCACTGACCCGGTGCGCTGCGATACCGTCTCCAGCCGAGATGCGATTCGCGATGCGGGTAGCGCCCGCTCGCGATGCGCATCCCGGCTCCCGTACCTGACTCGCTCTCCGTCTGTCCTGTCCCGGCGCGCGCGGCCCCGTTCCCTAGGGCGCGCGCGCGCCGGGTCTCTGCGATTTAAAGGGCCACTGCGCCGCTGATTGGCGCAGTGGTTCCAATTAGTGTGTTCACCTGTGCACTCCCTATTTATACCTCACTTCCCCTTCACTCCCTCGCCGGATCTTGTTGCCATTGTGCCAGTGAAAGCGTTTCCTTGTGTGTTCCTAGCCTGTGTTCCAGACCTCCTGCCGTTGCCCCCGACTACGATCCTTGCTGCCTGCCCCAACCTTCTGCTACGTCCGACCTTGCTTCTGTCTACTCCCTTGTACCGCGCCTATCTTCAGCAGTCAGAGAGGTTGAGCCGTTGCTAGTGGATACGACCTGGTCACTACCGCCGCAGCAAGACCATCCCGCTTTGCGGCGGGCTCTGGTGAAAACCAGTAGTGACTTAGAACCGATCCACTAGCACGGTCCACGCCAATCCCTCTCTGGCACAGAGGATCCACTACCTGCCAGCCGGCATCGTGACAGTAGTTCCGGCCATGGATCCCGCTGAAGTTCCTCTGCCAGTTGTCACCGACCTCACCACGGTGGTCGCCCAGCAGTCACAACAGATAGCGCAACAAGGCCAACAGCTGTCTCAACTGACCGTGATGCTACAGCAGCTACTACCACAGCTTCAGCAATCATCTCCTACGCCAGCTCCTGCACCTCCTCCGCAGCGAGTGGCCGCTTCTGGTCTACGACTATCCTTGCCGGATAAATTTGATGGGGACTCTAAATTCTGCCGTGGCTTTCTTTCCCAATGTTCCCTGCACTTGGAGATGATGTCGGACCAGTTTCCTACTGAAAGGTCTAAGGTGGCTTTCGTAGTCAGCCTTCTGTCTGGAAAAGCTCTGTCATGGGCCACACCGCTCTGGGACCGCAATGACCCCGTCACTGCCTCTATACACTCCTTCTTCTCGGAAATTCGAAGTGTCTTTGAGGAACCTGCCTGAGCCTCTTCTGCTGAGACTGCCCTGTTGAACCTGGTCCAGGGTAATTCTTCCGTTGGCGAGTACGCCGTACAATTCCGTACTCTTGCTTCAGAATTATCCTGGAATAATGAGGCTCTCTGCGCGACCTTTAAAAAAGGCCTATCCAGCAACATTAAAGATGTTCTGGCCGCACGAGAAATCCCTGCTAACCTACATGAACTCATCCATCTTGCCACTCGCATTGACATGCGTTTTTCCGAAAGGCGTCAGGAGCTCCGCCAGGATATGGACTTTGTTCGCACAAGGCGTTTTTTCTCCCCGGCTCCTCTCTCCTCTGGTCCCCTGCAATCCGTTCCTGTGCCTCCCGCCGTGGAGGCTATGCAGGTCGACCGGTCTCGCCTGACACCTCAAGAGAGGACACGACGCCGCATGGAGAATCTTTGCCTGTACTGTGCCGGTACCGAACACTTCCTGAAGGATTGTCCTATCCGTCCTCCCCGCCTGGAAAGACGTACGCTGACCCCGCACAAAGGTGAGACAGTCCTTGATGTCTACTCTGCTTCTCCACGTCTTACTGTGCCTGTGCGGATATCTGCCTCTGCCTTCTCCTTCTCTACTATGGCCTTCTTGGATTCCGGATCTGCAGGAAATTTTATTTTGGCCTCTCTCGTCAACAGGTTCAACATCCCAGTGACCAGTCTCGCCAGACCCCTCTACATCAATTGTGTAAACAATGAAAGATTGGACTGTACCATACGTTTCCGCACGGAGCCCCTTCTAATGTGCATCGGACCTCATCACGAGAAGATTGAATTTTTGGTCCTCCCCAATTGCACTTCCGAAATCCTCCTTGGACTACCCTGGCTTCAACTCCATTCCCCAACCCTGGATTGGTCCTCTGGGGAGATCAAGAGTTGGGGGCCCTCTTGTTTCAAGGACTGCCTAAAACCGGTTCCCAGTACCCCTTGCCGTGACTCTGTGGTTCCCCCTGTAACCGGTCTCCCTAAGGCCTATATGGACTTTGCGGATGTTTTTTGCAAAAAACAAGCTGAGACTCTACCTCCTCACAGGCCTTATGATTGTCCTATTGACCTCCTCCCGGGCACTACTCCACCCCGGGGCAGAATCTATCCTCTGTCCGCCCCAGAGACTCTTGCTATGTCGGAGTACATCCAGGAAAATTTAAAAAAAGGCTTTATCCGTAAATCCTCCTCTCCTGCCGGAGCCGGATTTTTCTTTGTGTCCAAAAAAGATGGCTCTCTACGTCCTTGCATTGACTACCGCGGTCTTAATAAAATCACGGTAAAGAACCGCTACCCCCTACCCCTCATCTCTGAACTCTTTGATCGCCTCCAAGGTGCCCACATCTTTACCAAACTGGACTTAAGAGGTGCTTATAATCTCATCCGCATCAGAGAGGGGGATGAATGGAAAACGGCATTTAACACTAGAGATGGACACTTTGAGTATCTGGTCATGCCCTTTGGCCTGTGCAACGCCCCTGCCGTCTTCCAAGACTTTGTTAATGAAATTTTTCGTGATCTCTTATACTCCTGTGTTGTTGTATATCTGGACGATATCCTGATTTTTTCTGCCAATCTAGAAGAACACCGCCAGCATGTCCGTATGGTTCTTCAGAGACTTCGTGACAATCAACTTTATGCCAAGATAGAGAAATGTCTGTTTGAATGCCAATCTCTTCCTTTCCTAGGATACTTGGTCTCTGGCCAGGGACTACAAATGGATCCAGACAAACTCTCTGCCGTCTTAGATTGGCCACGCCCCTCCGGACTCCGTGCTATCCAACGTTTTTTGGGGTTCGCCAATTATTACAGGCAATTTATTCCACATTTTTCTACCGTTGTGGCCCCTATCGTGGCTTTAACCAAAAAAAATGCCAATCCCAAGTCTTGGCCTCCTCAAGCGGAAGACGCCTTTAAACGGCTCAAGTCTGCCTTTTCTTCGGCTCCCGTGCTCTCCAGACCGGACCCATCTAAACCCTTCCTATTGGAGGTTGATGCCTCCTCTGTAGGAGCTGGAGCGGTCCTTCTACAAAAAAATTCTTCCGGGCATGCTGTTACGTGTGGTTTTTTTTCTAGGACCTTCTCTCCGGCGGAGAGGAACTACTCCATCGGGGATCGAGAGCTTCTAGCCATTAAATTAGCACTTGAGGAATGGAGGCATCTGCTGGAGGGATCAAGATTTCCAGTTATTATTTACACCGATCACAAGAACCTCTCCTATCTCCAGTCTGCCCAACGGCTGAATCCTCGCCAGGCCAGGTGGTCTCTGTTCTTTGCCCGATTTAATTTTGAAATTCACTTTCGGCCTGCCAATAAGAACATTAGGGCCGATGCTCTCTCTCGTTCCTCGGATACCTCGGAAGTTGAACTCTCTCCGCAACACATCATTCCTCCTGACTGCCTGATTTCCACTTCTCCAGCCTCCATCAGGCAAACTCCTCCAGGAAAGACCTTCGTCTCTCCACGCCAACGCCTCGGAATCCTCAAATGGGGTCACTCCTCCCATCTCGCAGGTCATGCAGGCATCAAGAAATCTGTGCAACTCATCTCTCGCTTCTATTGGTGGCCGACTCTGGAGACGGATGTCGTGGACTTTGTGCGAGCCTGCACTGTCTGTGCCCGGGATAAGACTCCTCGCCAGAAGCCCGCTGGTTTTCTTCATCCTCTGCCTATCCCCGAACAGCCTTGGTCTCTGATTGGTATGGATTTTATTACAGACCTACCCCCATCCCGTGGCAACACTGTTGTTTGGGTGGTCGTTGATCGATTCTACAAGATGGCACATTTCATCCCTCTTCCTGGTCTTCCTTCAGCGCCTCAGTTGGCTAAACAATTTTTTGTACACATTTTTCGTCTTCACGGGTTGCCCACACAGATAGTCTCGGATAGAGGCGTCCAATTCGTGTCAAAATTCTGGAGGGCTCTCTGTAAACAACTCAAGATTAAATTAAACTTTTCTTCTGCATATCATCCTCAATCCAATGGACAAGTAGAAAGAATTAACCAGGTCTTGGGTGATTATTTACGACATTTTGTTTCCTCCCGCCAGGATGATTGGGCAGATCTTCTACCATGGGCCGAATTCTCGTATAACTTTAGAGTCTCTGAATCTTCCTCCAAATCCCCATTTTTCGTGGTGTACGGCCGTCACCCTCTTCCCCCCCTCCCTACTCCCTTGCCCTCTGGTTTGCCCGCTGTAGATGAAGTGACTCGTGATCTTTCCACCATATGGAAAGAGACCCAAGATTCTCTTTTACAGGCTTCATCTCGCATGAAAAAGTTTGCCGATAAGAAAAGAAGAGCTCCCCCCATTTTTGCTCCCGGAGACAAGGTATGGCTCTCCGCTAAATATGTCCGCTTTCGTGTCCCCAGTTACAAACTGGGTCCACGCTATCTTGGTCCTTTCAAAGTCTTGTGTCAAATTAATCCTGTCTCTTACAAACTTCTTCTTCCTCCTTCTCTCCGTATTCCTAATGCCTTTCATGTCTCTCTTCTTAAACCACTCATCATCAACCGTTTCTCTCCCAAATTAGTTTCTCCCACTCCTGTCTCCGGTTCTTCTGACGTCTTCTCAGTGAAAGAGATACTGGCCTCCAAGACGGTCAGAGGAAAAAGGTTCTTTTTGGTGGATTGGGAGGGCTGTGGACCTGAAGAGAGATCCTGGGAACCTGAGGACAACATCCTAGACAAAAGTCTGCTCCTCAGGTTCTCAGGCTCTAAGAAGAGGGGGAGACCCAAGGGGGGGGGGTACTGTTACGCCGAGCGCTCCGGGTCCCCGCTCCTCCCCGGAGCGCTCGCTTCTCTCTCGCTACCGCAGCGCTCCGGGCAGCTCCACTGACCCGGTGCGCTGCGATACCGTCTCCAGCCGAGATGCGATTCGCGATGCGGGTAGCGCCCGCTCGCGATGCGCATCCCGGCTCCCGTACCTGACTCGCTCTCCGTCTGTCCTGTCCCGGCGCGCGCGGCCCCGTTCCCTAGGGCGCGCGCGCCGGGTCTCTGCGATTTAAAGGGCCACTGCGCCGCTGATTGGCGCAGTGGTTCCAATTAGTGTGTTCACCTGTGCACTCCCTATTTATACCTCACTTCCCCTTCACTCCCTCGCCGGATCTTGTTGCCATTGTGCCAGTGAAAGCGTTTCCTTGTGTGTTCCTAGCCTGTGTTCCAGACCTCCTGCCGTTGCCCCCGACTACGATCCTTGCTGCCTGCCCCGACCTTCTGCTACGTCCGACCTTGCTTCTGTCTACTCCCTTGTACCGCGCCTATCTTCAGCAGTCAGAGAGGTTGAGCCGTTGCTAGTGGATACGACCTGGTCACTACCGCCGCAGCAAGACCATCCCGCTTTGCGGCGGGCTCTGGTGAAAACCAGTAGTGACTTAGAACCGATCCACTAGCACGGTCCACGCCAATCCCTCTCTGGCACAGAGGATCCACTACCTGCCAGCCGGCATCGTGACATTTACATTTTTGTGTTTGGTGTACATGTGCATATAGCGGACAATTTTCTGGGTACAACCCTGACTTTTATGTACACAGACATGAAGCTATTCTTCTTGTGTACAATAACCATATACATTTTTCTATACATTTATCAATACTCCAACAAGAGTCAGGCGCATACACTTGATAAGTGCAACATGTAGCAGAGAGTCCTATAAATATGGGGTTATGTACATAAAACGGTCGTGTAAGGATCTGCAGTCCACCTACACTAGGAGTCTATGGGAAACAAGGCTTTACCACAATCAGCCGGGCACAAAACTTACGAATCTCCTACAGGCTAGGAGTCTCTTGACCTGATGGTCAGGCACAAAGCTTGATGGTTACGTTGCTGAACTTAAAACTGGAGCAATCTTAGCACAGTCCTGCTAGGCACATGTCTTGAACTTTGTTACTGTAAAACATAAGTGGTTAGCATAGAAAAGCAATAAACATTACTTTACAGTCCTTCAAAAGACATTTCTTCTGAATCTTCTTGTGCCTCTTGTAGATCCTCTATATCTGCTAACATCTGGAGCAGGCGAGGAGTTAATGTAACTCTTCCACACCCCATTGATGAGAGTAGAATGGTTAACAGTAGGATTTAGAGTGGCCAAAGGCTTACTGGCCGGAATGTAAGTGGGGCAATAGGGCTTGAGCACCATCTCCAAATTAGGAATGGGGCAAAACACTTTCGTCGGTACCTTGGAAGCAGGCAAATTCTCCATGTCACAAGAGGGCCTTGGTACATAGGTTGGTACCTGTGCAGGAGGCAAACTCTCATTGCTCCGAGAGGGCCTAGGTACGTACGTTGAACAGACAAACTCTCATTGCTCCGAGAGGGTCTAGGTATGGTCTTTGGTGCCCGCAATTTAGGCTTACTTTCTTGAACTTGAGCAGGACTTGGCACTTTACTGTACACAGGAGATGATTGATGTTGTAGAGGCTCCTCCTCCTTGAGTACGTTGGTGGAGGCATCCGGAGCAGACCATTTCGGCCTCAGGTTGAAGGGATCTGATTCCCAATCTGTAGACGGAAAGTATTTGAAGGAAAGCTGTGGTGGGGCTGTTGGTCTTGTGACCGCTGCATCCCATTCTCTACGCAGGCTCTGGACGGGGGTGTACTCCACAATTTTACTCACCTCCAAGGAGTAGAACTTTTTATGAAGATATGGCCTCTGTACTGCTCGCCGGTTTACTAGGATGGTTTGCCCAGTGTGGCAATCAAGAAGTGTCCCATAAGCTCTGACCTTGTCGAACTTTGCCACAGTTGCTCTTCGTCGTTCTAGAGGCTCCTCCCCTTCTCGGTGATGGTCCCACTTGCGGATGAATAAAGCTTCTATTTCTTTAGTATTCTCCTGGTAGCGGATTCTTTCTTCAGAAGGCAAATGCACATGCTTAGGGGCATACAGTTCTCTGTGTCGGGCCTTTAATCTTTCCATCGGTTCAGCCAGCTAGACTTCTTGACGGGCCCTTTCCCTCTGTGCGGCTGGAATTGGTGGGAGTGGCTTCCCAGGTATAGGTTGTAGAACCACATGCATATACTTGATGAATCGCGGCTCGTCTCCAAAGATCCACTGGGGTAAATCTGGTGAGCACGGTCGTGCACTTGGCAAATTTGATCGCGGTATAGCTTCAGGGCTGAAGGAGGAAGAAAAGTCTGCCTCTGGCGGGGTACTCACTGCAGACTCCTCTGTCCCTGTTCTCTCCGCTGGAGGTGTCTCTGGCCAATCATCGTCATGATCAGGCAGTGGGGAAAGATTGCAGGCCCCCTCTTCGTCTAATGACAACCGCTGCAGACGGTCAGCAAGTTCTTGGAAAAATCGGGCTGCGACTGCCACAGCTTTCCGCTGCTCCGGCGCCATTTTGCCATCTTCACCACGTGGAACGCTGCTCTCCGCCATGTCTGTATTCTCCGGCTCCCTGTGCAGATTGAAGAGGTCGCCGTGCGTGGGTTTTATAGTGGGCTTCCCCAAAATGGCGGCCGGCAGGAAGGACGTCGTCGGTGCAGCCCCGACTTCCGGTCCTTCCAGAGACGACTCCTCTATCTCCAAGTTCCTTTCGGCTGTGATACAGCAACTTGGCAGCCACGCCCAGGGGCAGGGCGTGGCGCAGCGCGGGCCTTCTTCGCGCACGCTTTTCCCGCAGCAGTTCGGCTCCGCCTGTGCTGACCGGACCAGAGGATCGCAGCATAAATTCATTGCGTAGTTTACACATCCTAGTTGTAGATATATTTTCGCCTCCCCCCTTACTTTTCTCGTGGCCCCCTTGTATTGCGCACCACGGACACGGCTCCTGTACACAACAACACGGTTCACAGCACATGAATAAAGTTTGTTACTTGGGGGGAGTACACTTTCACTAGTGGCAATTGTAGTAGACATTCACCCGAATCCTGTTCGTGCGACGCCAAAAAGGCTTTGTGGTAGCCCTTGGGGGGATATAATACAGTGGGGGTGTTGCTTCGGTATTTGAGGGGTTAAGTTAACTCCTGTCACTCGTGACGCCAGGGTGAGGGTTAATACGCTGAGGTAAATCTTCGGCCTATCGCCACCCTTCGCAGAAACGATAGGTGCGTGCTTAAATGAATGAAGGTCCACAATAGAGATGAACTTGAACTTGCATAAACTTTACTGAGGTACTTGCGGTACATCCAATTAACAGCAACAGTCTTAGTAATACAGTCTCTATACAGCTCGGCAATGATTGACAGATGCTGTGGACCATTGACTTATCCAAGGCTTAATAGAATTAGGATTTGTGCAGTGATCCGTTTGGATTCAGGGGTCTGTTTAGGTCCGGTGATCTTGGGAAGTTAACAGGGATTGAGATAACTCACAGTTTTGTATGAATGGCCGTTGCCGCAATGCTTGGGCCTAGTCACTCCGGAAGATAGCTGCGCAGATCCGTCCTCATCAGCAGCGCAGGAACAAGAGCCAGAGCGATTAATGGCCGCCACTCCCTTATATGGGCAGGGGAAGGGCCGTTTTGGATTGGTCCGTGTCAGCTGTCACTCACTGTTACAAAGCATGGTGGGTGAACACGTCACTGGGACCTCCTAAGGTCCTAATGCAAAACCATAGAGTTTTCCACCTCATCACATGACCTGCAGGTCCTGTCACGCTACAAACAGGTAGACAATTCAATATATACACTTCTTATACTTATAACTGTATAAATATCAGATAGAACTACTTTACATTTAGTCGCTAAGTGAGAGGTGACAAGGGGAAGACTAGAAAAGATGGACCCTAGGGACTCTCACTATGGGGACCTCTACATAGGTAACGTATAAAATACGGTACCGGGACACCACAATGTTTTTATAGAAGTAATTTACAAATCTGTATAACTTTCTGACACCAGTTGATTTAAAATATTTTTTCCCCCTGAGTACCCATTTAAGATCCCATCACATACAAGAAAAAATAAATAAATATAATTGATCGCGGTGATGTCCTGTATTAACCCTTCAGACGCGGTGATCATAGCTTATCGCCGCGTTTGAAGCGAAATTTAAACTATCCCGGCTCAGTCGGGCTGTTCGGGACCGCTGCGGTGAAATCACAGCATCCCAAACAGCTTACAGGACACCGGGAGGGACCCTACCTACCTCCACGGTGTCGGTGAATGACTGCTCCGTGACTGAGATCCTGGCATGAGCAGTCAAGCGCCGATAACACTGATCACAGGCGTGTTAATACATGCCAGTGATCTGGGTAAAAGATCAGTGTGTGCAGTGTTATAGGTCCCTATGGGGGCTATCACATTGCAAAAAAAAAAAGTAAAAAAAAAAGTGTTAATAAAGATCATTTAACCCCTTCCCTAATAAAAGTTTGAATCACCCCCCTTTTCCCATTAAAAAAATTAAAATAAAGTCCAAAAAAGCATATTTTTGTCACTTTTGATACCATTAAAATATGAATAAAAAGTGATAAAAACTTCAGATCACGGCGTAAAAAATAGGGGTCAGAAGAGGGCATTTTTAAACGTATAAATTTTCCTGCATGTAGTTATGATTCTTTCCAGAAGTACAACAAATTTAAACCTATATAAGTAGGGTATCATTTTAACCATATGGACCTACAGAATAATGATAAGGTGTCGTTGCTACCGAAATCTGCACTGCGTAGAAACGGAAGCCCCCAAAATTTACAAAATGGCGTTTTTCTTCGATTTTGTCGAACAATGATTTTTTTTTCCTGCTTTGCTGTGGATTTTTGGGTAAAATGACTTATGTCACAGCAAAGTAGAATTGGTGACACAAAAATATGGATTTTTAGGTGGAAAATTGAAAGGGTTATGATTTTTAAAAGGTAAGGAGGAAAAAACAAAAATGCAAAAACTGAAAAATCCTGGGTCCTTAAGGGGTTAAAAAAGTTTGAGGCTTTTTTAAAGTGGTTCTCCCCTGAAGTTTAGTTTTTTTTTAAATCAACTGGTGCCATAAAGTTAAACAGATTTGTAAATTTCTTGTATTTAAAAATCTTAATCTTTCCAGTACTTATTAGCTGCTATATACTCCAAAGGAAGTTATTTTCTTTTTGAATTTCCTTTCTGTCTGACCACAGTGTTCTCTACTGACACATCTGTTCATTTTAGGAACTGTCTGGAGCAGGATAGGTTTTCAACGGGGATTTGCTTCTTATCTGGACAGTTCCTAAAATGGACAGAGGTGTCAGCAGAGAGCACTGTGGTCAGACAAAAAATGTATTCAAAAAGAAAAGAACTTCCTCTGGAATATACAGCAGCTGATCAGTACTGGAAGGGTTAAAAATGTTTAATGGAAGTCATTGGGGGTGGGGGGTGGGGGGTTTGGGGGGTATTTAGAATGGTTTGTTACCATATGTCTGTTAAGGAATTGGTATTTCAATGATTCTGATTGTATTTTTATAGTCTACAATGTTTGTATTTTACGGGTGTCTGATAAAATAGAAGCTTTAAAATATATATTAAAAAAAACACTAGCATTTTAGTGAAAAAAAATCTAATTTTTCATTTTCACGTCTGATTTTAGCAGAAATTTGTCAAGCATCTGTGGGGTGTTAAGGCTCACTGTACACCTTGCTATGTTCCTTGAGGGGTGTATTTTCCAAAATAGTATGCCATGTGTTTTTTTTTTTTGTTGCTGTTCTGGCACCATAGGGGCTTCCTAAATGCGACATGCCCCCCAAAAACAATTTCAGCAAAATTTGCTTTCCAAAAGCCAAATGTGACTTCTTCTCTTCTGAGCATTGTAGTGTGCCAGCAGAGCACTTGATGTCCAATCATGGGGTATTTCCATACTCATCAGAATAAAATATGAATTTTCCTTTACAGACCACGGCGAAAGTGAGTAAAAGCACCCGCATTTACTGCACATTCTTCTCTATGCAATGGTAACTGCATCTCCATACCTGTACAGTGGTGATAGTTGCGCTTTAACCCCTTAAGAACCCAGCCATTTTACACCTTAGGACCCGGCCATTTTTTGCACATCTGACCACTGTCACTTTAAACATTAATAACTCTGGGATGCTTTTAGTTATCATTCTGATTCCGAGAATGTTTCTTCGGGACATATTCTACTTTAACATAGTGGTAAAATTTTGTGGTAACTTGCATCCTTTCTTGGTGAAAAATCCCAAAATTTGATGAAAAGTTTGAAAATTTTGCATTTTTCTAACTTTGAAGCACTCTTCTTGTAAGGAAAATGGATATTCCCAATATTTTTTTTTTTAATTCACATATACAATATGTCCACTTTATGTTTGCATCATAAAATTGATGTGTTTTTACTTTTGGAAGACACCAGAGGGCTTCAAAGTTCAGCAGCAATTTTCCAATTTTTCACAACATTTCCAAAATCACAATTTTTCAGGGACCAGTTCAGGTTTGAAGTGGATTTGAAGGGTCTTTATATTAGAAATACCCCACAAATGACCCCATCATAAAAACTGCAACCCCCAAAGTATTCAAAATGACATTCAGTCAGTGTTTTAACCCTTTAGGTGTTTCACAGGAATAGCAGCAAAGTGAAGGAGAAAATTCACAATCATTTTTTACACTCGCATGTTCTTGTAGACCCAATTTTTGAATTTATACAAGGGGTAAAAGGAGAAAATGTATACTTATATTTTTAGCCCAATTTCTCTTGATTAAGCACATACCTCATATGTCTATGTAAAGTGTTTGGCGGGCGCAGTAGAGGGCTCAGAAGGGAAGGAGCGACAAGGGGATTTTGGAGAGTACGTTTTTCTGAAATGGTTTTCGGGGGGCATGTTGCATTTAGGAAGCCCCTATGGTGCCAGAACAGCAAAAAAAACATGGCATACCATTTTGGAAACTAGACCCCTTGAGGAACGTAACAAGAAATAAAGTGAGCCTTAATACCCCACAGGTGTTTCACGATTTTTGCATATGTAAAAAAATAAAAATAAATTTTCACTAAAATGTGTGTTTCCCCCCAAATTCCACATTTTTGCAAGGGTTAATAGCAGAAAATACCTCCCAAAATTTGTAACCCCATCTCTTCTGAGAATGGAGGTACCCCATAAGTTGACCTGAAGTGCACTACGGGCGAACTACAATGCTCAGAAGCGAAGGAGTTATATTAGGCTTTTTGAGAGCAAATTTTGCTCAGGGGCATGTCGCATTTAGGAAGCCCCTATGGTGCCAGGACAGCAAAAAATACCCACATGGCATACCATTTTGGAAACTAGACCCCTTGAGGAACGTAACAAGGAATAAAGTGAGCCTTAATACCCCATCGGGGTTTCACTACTTTTGCATACGCAAAAAAAAAAATTTCACTAAAATGTGTGTGTCCCCCCCAAATTTCACATTTTTGCAAGGGTTAATAGCAGAAAATACCCCCCGACATTTGTAACCCCATCTGTGGTGAGTATGGAGGTACCCCACAAGTTGACCTGAAGTGCACTACGGGCGAACTACAATGCTCAGAAGAGAAGGAGTTTTGGAGAGCAAATTTTGCTCGGGGGGCATGTCGCATTTAGGAAGCCCCTATGGTGACAGGACAGCAAAATACCCCCCACATGGCATACCATTTTGGAAACTAGACCCCTTGAGGAACGTAACAAGGGGTACAGTGAGCATTTACTCCCCACTGGTGTCTGTCAGATCTTTGGAACAGTGGGCTGTACAAAATTTTTAATTTGCACAGCCCACTGTTCCAAAGATCTGTCAGACACCAGTGGGGTGTAAATTATCACTGCACCCCTAATTACATTCCGTGAGGGGTGTAGTTTCCGAAATGGGGTCACATGTGTTTTTTTTTTGCATTTGTCAAAACCGCTGTAACAATCAGCCACCCCTGTGCAAATCACCTCAAATGTACATGGTGCACTCTCCCTTCTAGGCCTTGTTGTGCGCCCCCAGAGCACTTTGCGCCCACATATGGGGTATCTCCGTAGTCGGGAGAAATTGCATTACAAATTTTAGGGGGCTTTTTTCCCTTTTACCGCTTGTCAAAATGAAAAGTATAGGGCAACACCAGCATGTTAGTGTAAAAAATTTATTTTTTTACACTAACATGCTGGTGTAGACCCCAACTTCACCTTTTCATAAGGAGTGAAAGGAGAAAAAGCCCCCCAAAATTTGTTAAGCAATTTCTCCCGAGTATGGCGATACCCCATATGTGGCCCTAAACTGTTACTTTGAAATACAGCAGGGCTCCAAAGTGAGAGCGCCATGCGCATTTGAGGCCTGAATTAGGCATTTGCATAGGGGGGGACATAGGGGTATTCTACGCCAGTGATTCCCAAACAGGGTGCCTTCAGCTGTTGCAAAACTCCCAGCATGCTTTGACAGTCAACGGCTGTCCGGCAATACTGGGAGTTTCTTGTTTTGCAACAGCTGGAGGCTCCATTTTGGAATCAGTGGCGTACCAGACGTTTTTCATTTTTATTGGGGAGGGGAGGGGGGCTGTGTAGGGGTATGTGTATATGTAGTGTTTTTTTACTTTTTATTTTATTTTGTGTTAGTGTAGTTTAGTAGGGTACAGTCACACGGGCAGGGGATTACAGCGAGTTTCCCACTGCGAGTTTGAGCTGCCGCGCAAAATTTGCTGCATCGCAAACTTGCAGCCTGATACTCACTGTAATCCCCCTGCCTATGTGAATGTACCCTGTACATTCACAGGGGGGGGGGGGGACCTCCAGCTGTTGCAAAACTACAACTCCCAGTATGCACAGTCTATCAGTGCATGCTGGTAGTTATAGTTTTGCAACAGCTGGAGGCTCACGGGTTGGGAAATACTGAGTTAGGAAACAGACAATGTTTCCCAACCAGTGTGCCTCCAGTTGTTGCAAAACCACAACTCCCAAACATTCTCAGGCATGCTGAAATTAGTAGTTCGGCAACATCTTTAGAGCCAGATGTTGACAAACTACAACTCCCAGCATGCTTGGAGTTGTAGTTTTGCAACATCTGGAGGACTACAGTCTTCAGACCACTAATACAGTGGTTCCCAATCTGTGCCCTTCCAGATGTTGCAAAACTACAACTCCCAGTATGCCAAAACTGTCCAGGCATGCTGGGAGTTGTAGTTCTGCAACATCTGAAGGGCCAGATGTTACAGAACTACAACTCCCAGCATGCCTGGACAGTAAGGGCATGCTGAGGATGTGTAGTTTTGCAACATCTGGAAGGGCACAGTGGTCTCCAAACTGTGGACCTCCAGATGTTGCAAAACTGCAACTCCCAGCATGCCCAGAGGGCTGTCTGGGCATGCTGGGAGTTGTAGTATGCAGGGTCCCATTACAGCAATGCATGTCGTTTACGGCGACTTGCATTGCTGTAAAGGGCCCGACCGCGGCTGAAGAGGAACTCACCTGTCTTCATCGCCGGGATCCGGGTCTTCAGGGATGAGGTAAGTACCGGGGCCGGGCCCCAGCACTCCCCCGTCCCCCGCCGCGTTCTCCGGTCTTCCTCCAATCCTCTCCGGACTTCCAGGGGTCGGGCAGGGCGGTAGGAAGTAACCACCCCCCCCCCCCTCCCTGCGATTGGTCGGTTAGCTAACCATCGGATCGCAGGGGATAGGAGGAGGTGGCTGGCTTGCCACCTCTCTCCTATACTCCAGCATGGTCCTGGCTGTCTGTGACAACCGGGATCATGCAAAATTACCGGGCGGTTGGGTCCCAGAGACCCGATCAGCCCGGTATCGCTGGAGATCACAGGGGCGATTTCCCTCGCGATTTGCGGCGATCGCCGACATGGGGGGCACACATGGCCCCCCTCAGCGTTTGCCCTGCATGCCTGCTGAAGCATTTCAGCAGGCATCCGCTTCCGATCTCTGCCCGAGGCGCGGCAGAGACCGGAGAAACACCAAGACGTACTAGTACATCCTGGGTCCTTAAAGCCCAGGTGCCAGGACGTTCTAGTACGTCCTGGGTCCTTAAGGGGTTAAAAAGGCGAATAGAAATGCAAAATGAACTTACATGTCACAATACGATAAATATTGTCTCAGCTTACTGCTAAAAATATTTGCATAGGAACTGACAGTAAACATCCCCCCGATGATCAGGTCTCCGTCCTGCACATATCTGGCATTGAATAAAGTCTTTCTCTTCCTCATAAAGCATTGTTGACTGGAGCTTATACTCTGGCACTGAGCTGATGGAATCATACAGAGACATAATATTGTAATAAATAAAGATTTACCGATCATTCCTGAATGATAAAGTATTGGGTTCAATTATCTTCAATGGAAAGATGCAGCACAGATCATAACTCAGCCCCAGTGTAGCTGATGTTATGTGAAGTGTTCAGCCTTGAGAAGTCTTATATAGTCATAGAGCAGTGGAGGGGAGACAGATTTATCCAGATTCTCTTGTTTAGTTGTTTTTTATTTATTTTGCTAAAAATGATGGCTCGTACAGCAAAAGAAAATGTAATGAAAACTTATCATGTAATTATGCATTACAGTATATCAGTATTAGAGATGAGCAAATTTCAGAAAAATTCGATTCGCCTGATTCGCTGAATTTTCAGAAAAAAATTGGTTCGGACCGAATTTATTTGCGGCGAATCGCTATTAAAAGCGGCTATTTCTGCCCTACAGAGAGGCTCAGTAGGGGTGTAGAAAACTTTGCCTTGTCCTAACACGCATAGGGAGTGTGCTGTGTTAATAAAATAATACTGTTATTTAGTGATGTCGCGAACATAAAATTTCCGCAAATGTTCGCGAACCGGGCGAACCGCCATTGACTTCAATGGGCAGGTGAATTTTAAAAACCACGGGGACTCTTTCTGGCCACAATAGTGATTTAAACGTTGTTTCAAGGGGACTAATACCTGGACTGTGGCGTGCTGGAGGGGGATCAATGGCAAAATTCCCATGGAAAATTACATAGTTTATGCAGAGTCTGGTTTTAATCCATAAAGGGCATGAATCACCTATTATTCCTAAATTCTTTGGAATGACATGCTTTAGCCACATTTAGGCAGCACATAGAGCCCCCCTTTAGGCATCACATAGTTAGATCCCCCCTTTAGG